>NC_133117.1:8786261-9488781 GCF_022965805.1 Primulina eburnea
TGAAATTCTTTATTCCTGTTATTCTAGTTGCCTTTATGAGTGCTCCATTCAACCCATATGTCCAACCCTGGAAGTGTCAAAGAAAAAGGCAACAAGAAAAATAGGAACATAATGGTTGGATATTATGAGTGTATAATCGAATGCAACAAATAAAGAATTATGGCATTAAACATCGATTTTGAAGAATTTGGAAACGACGGACAGGTTTATATGAGAATGAATCTATCATATATATATTGTTTAGGAGCTGAGGAAAATAGAAAAGGATCCCCAGAATCATAGTGACCTTCACGACATAACGAGAAGATTCATATCGACGAACTAGGTGGAACATCTTATAACTCAAGACATTAACAACCATTTAACCATGTAAAACTCACATGATATGGGCAGACAAAACAAGTCTTCTTCCCCATCCCCGAGGCAAGTAGAGAGGCGTGATGGCGGCAAACATTGTGAAACGCATTTAACATTCCCTTTTCATCCCGACAGACCACATACTCTATACTTCCCAAGCTGCAAAGGTAACCAGTTGGCCACAATCAAAGACAAGCTTACTCACACTTCTTGTTTTCTTGTCATCATAAGACTGATGTTTTTTGTTGTGTGTAACATGTCTGGTGCACAATTCTTAGTTCTTAGAAGCTGAATTCTAGAACAGAGGAGCAAAAATATTGGTGGTGATCACATTGAAACAATATAACTACAGCTAGTATTACCTGCCGGTGAAAAAATCGCGAGGATCTCTAATCTGATCGGAGTATCCTAGCCAAAAAAATGCAAGAATTAGAAGATTCCTATGTGTAAACAAACCAAAACAGTACATAAACACATTCAATGAAACTATACACGCACACCTGTACATATAAAATAAGTGAACGGCAGCATCATTAAATCTTAGCCATCTTTTATCAATTTCTACTTTTTTCGAGCTATAATACAAGGATCAAGATATCACATAAATCAATATATAAAGCTTAACTTGATTTATTTTCACATTTTGTCATAAAATATGTCTTTTGTTTCTTAAAAATACATTTTAAATTATAATAAATTATCAATTAGTTCATAACAAAAATATTTCTTTTAAAACATAAATAGTTGTAAAAAAGAATACCAACGGGGTGCCATCCCTTGTAGAAGACTTGATCGAGCTCAAGAGCGTAGAAATCAGGATCAGTGTACCAAGAACTTGGCGGGGTCGAAGCTTCGTCTATCGGAATTCCGGGGTGAAATTCTTGGACCAATTTTCGAGCTTTCTCATGAATACCATTAATTTCTTCGACGCAATTAGGCTGCAGAGAATTCTCAAGATCGCTGCAACGTCGGACGAAAATCTCGTTGGATTGAGACTGATTTATGGGTTTATTCGCAAATTCAAAACGGGTTTTGTGTTTGAATTGCGAGATTTGATGGAAGGTGAGGAGCTTCTGCATCATCTGTAAATTTATCATTGTGAATAAAATTTGGTTCGTCTTTCGTGTGATCTTTATTGATAATTATTACAAAAACTTCACCATCAGTAACCCGATATGTTCCAAATGTTGATTATTAATTTAGCAATATTTACTATTTAAATAGATATTGGAGCTAGTAACTATTCCATTGAATTGTATATATATATATATGTATATATATATATATATGTATATATATATATATATAGTACTTGATAATTATACTAATTGCATGCGATAATAAATCAATTACGCTACCCAAGTCCAAATAAGCAAAAACCTGTGTGAGACGGTCTCACGAGTCGTATTAGTGAGACGAATCTTTTATTTGGGTCACCCATGAAAAAGTATTACTTTTTATGCTAAAAATATTACTTTTTATTATGAATATTGGTAGAGTTGATACGTCTCACAGATTATGATCCGTGAGACGGTCTCACATGAGACTCACTCCACATGTATATCCTTGCTCTGGTATAGCCTCGTATACGGATCTGTATCACGTTCGATTAGGGTCGTATTCTATGGTTACGATAGAAAACCATTTTATATATATATGTGTGTTAAATATACACCAGTGACTTTTGTTTGTTGGTACCATCTATTTTGTTCTGGCGTTGGTTTGGTGCCATTTAATTTGTTCTGGCGTTGGTTTCGTGTTTTCCGTCTCCCAGTCGGTGTCATTGTTAGCTGACGAGGTGTCGTTATTTCCTTAACTTTTCCCATGACTAGATGATGAAACCGATGTCGAATCTTGTTCAGCCGATTGGATTCCTGGTCATATGGGATGCGAATCTGGTCATCCAAAAAAAGAAAATGCTAATTAAATCCAGTCGCACCTTTGATTCAATAAACAACATGAATTCTTTAACCTTCAATTTTAAATTTTTAGAAACAAGTAATGTGTACTCGCCCCTAAATAGGTATGTAAACAAACCAAACCGTTCGCGAGTTATTCGGAGCTCGGCTCGATAAAAAGCTTGTTTGAGTTCGTTTGTTAATCATATCAAACCAAGCTCAAGCTCGATTTTGAGCTCGACAATTTAATCAAACCAAGCTCAAGCCTAAGCGTATTCGACTCGTGAGCTCGCAAACATGTTCGTTAATAGGATCGCGAGCTCGAACTCGGCTCGTTTAGGTGGCTCGTAAGCTCGAGCTTGACTCATTTGTTGAGTTGACAAATAAAAATATTAGTACTAATAAAAGTTAAACTTTTATGTCTAATATAAAATTAGTTCATAGATATATTTAATTTTAACAAGCTCGAATCAAGCTCTAATTCGAGCTCAATTGTATGTTTTACGAGCTCGAAAACGAGCCGAGCTCAAGTCAGGCTTGTTAAATATGATAAACGAGCTATTAATAAACCAAGCTCGAGCCCTGCTTGATTAACATGATAAACGAGCTTTTAACGAGTCGAACTCGAGCTTTTCATAAGCTTAGTAATTTCAAGACAAGTCGAATTCTAGCTTGATGATAAAAGCTCGAATAAAGCTCGAGCTCGAGCTTGAGCTTGAGCTCTATCAATCTTAAACGAGCCAAAATCAAGCCAAATTATAAAAGCTCAAATCAAGCTCGAGTTCGAGCTTGAGCTTGAATTAATCTTAAACGAGCCAAGCTCAAGTCTGATACTGTTTGGCTTGGTTTGGATCGTTTACATCCCTACCCCTAAATCACGTGAATGGCTTATTAACAAATAAACAATCGATCTTAAGCGAACCTTCAAAAAACTTATCATTGATAATTCGAGTGAAGAAAAATCGACAAACGGTACAAAATTATGAAATTTTGATTAGTTTGATTTTGAGAAACACATAAAGACGTATACAAAGTCAAAGCTTTGAAAGAGAAAAAACTCTTCAATGTTATACAAAAAATTAATAATTTGTTGTCTACAGCTTGTATATATGTAAAAAAAATTACAATAAAAAACTTTTAAATCTCGAAATTTAGGGCTTGCTTTCTAAAATTCGTGTTGCGGTGCGCATGTGTTCATAAATTCGCATGGCTTCGTGCGAGCTTTTGTTCAGATGAGTTTTGGCCAGCCTGAGGCAGGCTGGTGGGTGGCATGGTGTGTAGGTGTGCAAAAAGTCATGCTGGTGCACGCCAGCTACTGTCCTCTCGGATCTTTTTGCACTCACATACTTGGTTGCTTGACACGCCTTCAAGATATTGTTCTTTGAACTCCTTCAATTGCTTGAATATGTTTGATTTTTCATCTTTAATCAACATCAAGCTTGAGCGTCCAAGAAAAAAACGCTTCTTAAATCTCCTTCCAAATATTATCATGCTATGCCCGCTCAGATTCATATCATACTCCCATTCTTCAAGAAGATTTGAGGATTTTCCCCAAATCTTTGCTACCTATATAAAAATGAAGCAAGTTAGTAACACCACAAATTATATCACAACTCTACTTACCTTTCAAATCCAGCTTTTAGGCGTATTATCTGCTTGCTCGTTCCACTTTAGAGACCTCAACTCAACGGTTTCCCTTGCTATGTATTTTCATCTATTACTCCAGACGATAAATAACATATGACACCAAATGATAATAATAAAATACAATTAAGTATCACAAAAATCAGATTTCTCCCCTTCTTAGACCTAGTTAACATCACAACAGTTTCCATACAAATGTACGCCTTTTGCTCACTAGGAATAAGACATAGCTCATGCCCAACATAAGAATATAAAAGAAAGGCCATTCTCCTATATGCAATACATGTATCACAATCCTACTCAACATATCGTTTCATATGAAACCAACACATATAATCGTGCATTATATATAGGATAAGGACACAACTATGTGTCTCAAAACACCTCGCTCATGAAACGAATATGGAATGAATAATTTATTCTCTTTAAATAAATATTCATCATGAATGTAAAAATTATCATATTCAACCATGCATCATTCACAACTATCACCAAACAAATAATAATGATGCAAATAGAAAACGCCACATATACTATCCATGCAATCCTTTAACACATCGCAAGACTATAAGTATATGGCATACGATTCATTGCTACTATTAAGTCTCATACATATGAAAACTTGTGATAAATTAAAATCAATAACATTTAAGCTTAATGCACGAAATGTCTCACCACTCTCACCTCCATGAAACTTAGATACAAAATCATACCTCTTACGTATCTCATTTACAAAACTTCCTCCAAAATATTGAAAACACGAAAGCTTATAATCAAGGTAAGGAAGCAAGAAGTACCTCATATTCGTTTCATGGGAAACTATTCTTACCTCACATCAAGTACTTCCAAATTTACATTGAACTACCCATTAGATCCTTCCAGCATCGATACTCGTTTGCTTCCTCATCATGTCATCCCAGAAACCTCATCTCGATTGCCTCTGAATTCATATGGATCAACACAATGCATTCTCCCAACATCAACACTTACTTTCTTCTTCATCTTGACATCTCAATAATCCTGCAGTGAAGAAATAACTGAAACTTCTACTAATTTTTTTTATTTAAAAAAAAAGCTAAATCTCGAAATAAACACTTTCAAGCATGCATGGAGTAACTGCTGTAAAACACACATTTTAAAATAAGAGGATTTCAATACTGGTAAAAATACTGCAGTTAAAAATATTTAACATCCTCAAAACCCTAGACTGTTGTTTAAAAGAATTCAAGAGGAACCTTCAAAAATCCTGTTAAATCATTAACATAGTAAAAGATGAAAATGTATAAAACAAACAATGTTCTTCCATGACCCATAAACATATTGTGCGGAAGAAATACAAGGTCCTCGGGATTTGACATGCACCCCCAGCTCAGCCTACTCAGTCTTCAGCACTTCCAATCTCCACATCAACATGCTCACTTGCATCAATCACACTTAGTGAGTCTAAAGACTCAACACACCTGAACCGCTATAACAAGTACATATAGATATCAATCAGCAGTAAAAAGTACAGTAATTAAAATACTTTTCATGATCTTAAAAGCATGAAAAAACATATCGTGTCAAAGCATAACGCGTCAAAACATGTCTCCTCATATCATCATATACGTATTCATTTTCTTAATTGAATTTCGTTCATTAGTTGTGACTTTCGTATCAGCTCTATTCGATGGATCCATCTATGTATAATTGTGGTACCCGGAGGCGGGGACATCAATGACAGTATTATCCATCCAGTAATCCTTGGCCTTACATGTAATCAGATTATCGTATTCGCATTAGTCACAACCAACTCCCTTCCTTCAAAAATATGTCATCATATTCATCACTTATAAAAATCATGCATATACATAAATTTCCTTAAAATCAAGCATGCAACGTTGTTGGAACATTTCATGTTCGCAATCTTGATTTTGATGTTAACAAAACTTGTTATTTTGTTTCTAATGATATGTCGTATTGGGCAGGAAAATTGGAACTAATCATGATTTAAACTGATCAGTTAATCAAGCAAAACTGAAGCTATCAAGAAGAAAACTGAAAGCTCCGACTGGCCGATCACTGAATCAGTCCAACTGATGTATCAAAGAATAGTTCACTGATTGATCAGTTGTTAGGTGATTCAGCAGAAAACCTTCAAAAGTTCGGCCAGCTGATGAAGAGTTCAACTGACGGAGAGCCTAACTGACCAGTTCAACTGAATCAGTGAAACCAGTTCAGCTGACGAGCCAATTGATTTCACCGCACCAGTTCAACCAACCAGTTCAGAGCATCAGTTAGGAATCATTCAATTTGCAGAACACGACAAGCTTACTCAACGGAATCCAGCTGTGCACAACGGTATATAAGCAAACGTATGTCAAGTCAAAGGACAATATTGGACGTTGCAACAAATCTTAAAGAAAAAATATTCCAGAAGAGCTGTCGGAAAAGTAGAGACAAAAAGTTCAAGGAACGCATTCAAAGCTGCAACAATCACATGTGATGAGTCTTGGTGTACAGTCATCTTGTTGCTATAAATACAGACCAAGACCATCAACAAAGATATACGATACATGAAAGAGTGTGGAAAAGAAAGAGCACGCTTATTTGCTTATCAGCTTAAAAGATGCAATCACTCCGGAGGGAATACTCAAGTATTATCAGCTTAGTTTAGAAGCTCATTTCCCTCAGTGTGTGAGAACACCTCCTTGGTGTATTCTTTGTTCAGTTCTCACACACACGCACGCACACCACCTCTCAAATACAGTCTTGTATAAAGACGTTAAACTTGTGTATGTAGTCTTTGACACACAGACGTTAAATAAGTGTTGGCTGAAAGGTGCTGCCTTCAGTCTAGTCTAGGAGTTCAGATTAAACAGTAGTGTAAGTCCTAAGATGAGTGGGTTTGTACAATGTGCTGTATAAATCAAAGTTTTCTAGTGAATCCTACCCGAGGTGGTAGAACGGGTGACATAGGAGCATTTGAAGTCTCCGAACATCCATAAACATATCTTGTGTACTTAACTGATTAACTATTGTTTTCAAATTGATTTGATCAGTTCGAGGTATTATCAGTTCCGTTCTTACCATAACTGTACTGATATATCCCAGAACTGATCTGATGCTTTTCAGTAATTTTAGTTTACATAAGTTAAAATGCTTTCAAATATAACATATTTCTTCACGAAAGATTACTTCGAGTTTCTTCGACTTGGTTTTAAAACCAAACTCGATTTAATTCATCGATGTTAACATTCTTAGAACACGAGATATTGCAGCTCATTGAAGAATATAGTGTTCGAAGCATCTCAAAGGTACCTAGCAAATGATCCTTCAATTGGTATCAGAGCTAGTTGTTCTAAGAAGCACATTTGAAAAAAATTGTGTTTTAAATTATTTTAATTTAAAATAGTTTTAAATGCTATTTAAAAGTACTTTATACTATTTTCAAAACTATTTGAGAATATTTATATATCGCTTTTTGCGAAGGGTTGAGAGGATTGGATCTGCAACTAACGTTGTCTCCACTTCTCTAGACTCTAAGCTTTGGGGTTTTAATCAGCCTGCAGGGTTCCGAGCTTTACCTGTCAAGATACACAGCTAAATTTTTCAGTGAACAAGATTTCAGTTGCAAGCCTACCGGTTTAGCTAATAAACAAACGAAGCTTAGCCATGCTGGGATGTTGGATGATTAAAGTGGAGCTTAATCATCAGGAGTATACCACCGCTTCATTGATATATCAAATCAATGAGGTTCAGCATCAGTTGAGTTAAGTTGAGTCAGTTGAACTAGTTAGCCAGTAAAGAGATCAAGGTCAAGGAAAATTAGTTGTTTCTCTGGCAAAGAAACTCACGATCAATGCAGCATTTCAAGTAGTGAAGGCAACCAGTTTTTGGCATATCCAGTTTTTTCATACACAAAACTGCCTGATAACTGAAGTTATTTAAAATGCTATTGTAGTAGCAATTTTCCTTACAACTGATTATGTACTTAAATGTAAAATACAAGGAAGTTTATTTGCTTAAATAAACATCATGCTTATCCAGTTGAGTTTTGGTGTGACTAAATTGATATATCCAAACTTCTTGCCTACACTACTTGAAAGATTAAAATCTGTCAATTTACTTTGAGCATATATAATGTTGTTTTAAAGGAGGATTTCAACTCAGTTTCTGAGGGGGAGTTTTTCCGTTCTTTCCTCATTTTTTAAAAATTCAAAATCGTTTTTAATTCAGTTTTTGAGGGGTACCTTTTAACGTTGTTTAAATGTACTATCCCTCGAACTGAAAATATTATTTTGCTTAATTGCTCAAGTTTTGTGATCATCAAAAAGGGGGAGATTGTTGGAACATTTCATGTTCGCAATTTTGATTTTGATGTTAACAAAACTTGTTATTTTGTTTCTAATGATCTATAATAGTGCCAGGAAAACTGGAACTGATCAGGATTCAAACTGATCAGTTAATAAAACAAAACTCAAGTTATAGAGAAGCAAACTGAAAGCTCCGACTGACCGATAAACTGAATCAGTCCAACTGATGTATCAAAGAACAGTTCCACTGATTGATCAATTGTTAGGTGATTCAGCAGAAGCTCAGACAGCTGATAAAGAGTTCAACTGACGGAAAGCCCAACTAACCAGTTCAACTGAATCAGTGAAACCAGTTCAGCTGTGATCGAGCAAAACTTGCACAGTGAAATCCCCAATAAAATATTATTGTGTATGCTCAAAAATTAATCGCAAGTGCACGATGTCAAATAATAATATAGTGTACGTGATTACGAGTATCGTTCCACTGAAGACCGTGTTTTACAATTGTTAATTTCAGTTATTTAACATTTAGCAACGAAAATTGAGTTGATTGTTTTATTACTACTAAAATCAAATAAGAATGCAAAGAAAAAGATTCAAAATCAAATAATAAGATATAATGTCTAAAATGTTTGAGTAAAATTCAATGAAAAATGGATTTGTTGGGAATCTCGGTTCACCTACCCCTCGTTAATCAATTAATTCGTTCGATCATGATCTACGCTTCCGACAGGATTTCCTAATCTATTGAACACACTCTCTCGAGCTATGCCAAACTAATTCCATTCACTGAAGTAATTAAATATCTTTAATTATTTATCACGAGCGAATCGCATTTCGTTCTATAAAATCTCCTAGTTTTCGACCCTTAGGACTATGACTATCGGCACATATCCAATTTCATATATCTATGTAAATTGTAGATCCGAGAATTATACTACTCGATCCTATCACTCGTTATTCTCTCGAACTCACTCGTGATATGAAAACGTCGTTAAAGTTAGCTATTCTTTAATGACACGATAAAACAGTAGTAAAATCAAGAATAACGCACAACCGAAATATAAATTAATTCAAACCAACATTCGGGGTAGGATCCCCTTTAATCCCAACAAATAATAAAGTTAGCTACTAGAATTCATAGTAAAAATAAATGCAACAATGTTTAAAATGAAAGAAACTAGATTAGAAATACTAGGCGAGACGAAATCTGCGAAGAACGGTGCCCGGAAAGCTTCAAATCTTCAATCCAAGCGCAAAGTTCTCTCCAAAAGCTTGTGACGGCCGAAGAATAATGTCTCAATCCCCCCAAAAAACAGTCACTCCCCTTTCCATATCAGCCATCATCCAACATAAGGTAAAGAATCGCTTGAAAAAATCTTGCCAAAAATAGGTGGCGCTCGGGCGGTAGAAAAGTACCGCTCGAGCGCCACACCTTCTGTAAAATCTCATGGGATGCGCGGCATTCGCGCTCGGGAGGTAGAAAACTAACGCTCAAGCGTCGATCTTTCTGCCTTTTTTCCTCGGAGATCCACCTACTGCGCTCGGGCGGTAGAAAACTACCGCTCGAGCGCCGTCTTTGCTGTACTTCATTTTCTTGACTTGGCACTTGGCTCCGATTTTTGGTTTTCCGGCCACTTTTCCTGCAAATTCATCATGCCCGAGTGAGATAGGATAAAATGCAAATATTTACTCTAAAATGAACAGAATGTGATTGAAATAAACGATGCACAATGCAATACACACACAGACTAATGCAATGAAACACGTAAAAACGACACATATCAACCACCTCATACTAACCTTTTGCTCGCCCTCGAGTAAAATAGGTTAAAGCACGAGATACTAAACAAACTCAACAACCACAAAATTACTCAAACAAGAAATAACTAACACAAGTAAATGTCAATGGTGAGTTAACAAATTTTATGCTCATGCCTCAGTGAACTTTCTCACGTACAAATCATAATCAAGTCAAATCACAAACGAATACTCATTCTCATCTACACATAAATCTCGACACTAATTTGAACGTGTGTGTGTGTCATGATGGGTCTAGTCATTCGTATTTCAAATAGATCAATTTTCAAATCATGCGAGTCACTCAATTAACACTTCAATACAAGTCTCACTAGCATGCATCCCCGTGTCCATTTATCACTAGCCATTAATTGAACTTTATTCAACCTTTAAGTGCAGATAAGGGTGTCGAAAAGAAGGAAAATAAGCTCAAGTGGCTAAAAGTTGGGAGTACACCGATCATTTTCATTGTGCAATCGTCAAGACTTTTCGTCTGACTTTCCTCGTCACCTTACATCTCCAACTTCTAGCCTAGGAATAGAATTTCATTCCTTTTATTTCGGCTCCCCCTCACCTTACATCTCCTTCTTTCTTCTCTTTTTCTTTTTTTTTTTCATGCACAATTTTCACACATGTACTCCCTAGGCTAAGAATATAATCCTTTGGATTACAGCTGGTTAGGAGTATGACATTTTAATTCAGTGCATCGGAAAGGAGGTAAATGTAAAGTTCAAGGCAAAACAAATTTTCTCATTCGAGGTCCCAATTAGCGACTTATTTTCACGGGTTTACATGCTAAATCAACTCATAAATGGTGCCTTTAAAGTTAACCACACAAAACTTTCAAATTTCACCATTATTCCTACAAAATTCTAGTCCCCACACTTATGTGCTCAAAAAGTTCAAATTTGTACCAAAATTCATGCTTTAACAATCAAGAGTACCATTCACGAAGTGACCCAATCAATACTTTTGTAAACTATCAATTCAACATCATCATTGGCTCATAAACTATGTCTTCTCACCATAAACGACACCAAACAAAAGAAATGCAACGAAACTAAACCAATTAACTAAACAACCAAAACAATCTACCCCCCTCATACTAGAGTTGTGCAATGCCCTCAATGCACAAAAAGAAACAAACATTAAACCAAAAAAACTCATGAATGCAAATGCAACGACAGATTAAGCAAAAAGAATAAAAAGAAAGGGGAAACAGTAAACTCCCCTGATCAAGCGTCCTCGTCATCATACTCTGGCGGTGGCACTCCTGCGGCCTCCCCATGCTGAGAATAATCATACTGGAACTGGAATGGGGGAGGGGGTAGCGGAGTCGGTGGAATGGTCGACGGGTCAACGCCCCCGTGCACAAGAAAAGTGCGCATCATGGAGTCAATGTGCGATAAATGGTCCGTGACATAGGAGTTGAACTGACTCTGATGCGCTTGGAAGGCGAGATTTTCATCCATCTTATCATTCTGAGTTCGCCTGCGGGGTTGTGGTGGGAGGCGTTGTGGAACGGCAATGCTTGATCCACCGGCATCCGCCGCCCGAGGGGGAAAGTCCGCTCGTCGTTTTGCCCTTTTGCGCTGTTCATCCTCCCGACAAATTGGCTTCATCGGTTGAAGCCACTCCTCGTCGTCCCTGAAATGCACCCCGGCCCGTGCACACAATTCGGAAATGATGCTCTGGAAGAAGAAGGGCGCGAAGTCTCGATGATCAGGTTGTAGTCAGGATTAACCATCAATGCCTGGAAAATAGAGTCATCTACCTCGGCCGTTTCCAAAAGGGCGTTAATCGTGGCCGAATCGAACGGCACAAGTTTTCCCCTAACAAAGGCCCTATCATCAGTTCGTTCAACGGCGTTGGCGTAGAATTCCCTAACCACCGACACCACAGCCGCCTTAGGTTGCTCGCCAAATTTATCCCATCCCCTTCTTCCCAAGTCCACAAGAGGTGGCATATATCGATCCTCAAAAGTACGACGAAATCCCCTCTCGGTAATGGGGTTTCGGTGAATTTTCGCATGGTCATATCTAGCACGAGCCTCCATACTAACAAAACGTGCCCTATCAAATGAGGATGAAGAGGAGGAACCGGGGTTACCTTTTTGCTTCTTGGGGGCCATTGTGTTGGAAGAATTGAAGGGGAAGACGATGGCCGGAGAAAAGACCCGATTGATGGACTAGGCGTGTGTTCCTACGAAGAAGATTCGCCTTGCCGAGGTTTGGGGAAGAAATCGACCACCTGCACACAAAAATTGAAGGAGAGAGTGAGGGAGAGTTAGAGATTTTGGGGGTAGGGGCGTGCAGAAATGAAAGGGGGAAGGGGATTCGCGACTTAAAAAGCAGTCGCGCTCGAGCGGTAGAAAATTACCGCTCGAGCGCCGAGTCCTCGGGGAAAAATTTTAGAGGCAAATGTTCGCGCTCGAGCGGTAAAAGATTACCGCCCGAACGCCAAGCTCTCTGGACATTTTGCATTTGCTTCGCGCTCGAGCGGTAAAAAATTACCGCCCGAGCGCCGAGTTCTCGGGAAAATTCACACTTCACCTTTTTTTTTATATATATTATTTTTTTTTTACGCAACAATAAAACAAAATATGCTGACACGAAAGGAAAAAAAGAAAATTGAATTAAATGCAAGAGAAAGAAAAGGAAAGTAGTTCTCAATTTATAGTCGAGAGCTTGACTGTCGGTCTGTCTCAGTTCGGCGTGTCTTGGAACCGGGTGATTCCAAGTTGCGGCTCAATCGTGCCACCCATGTAGTGCTTCAGTCGCTGGGCGTTGACCGTAAATGTTCCATCCTTCCCGTCTTTCAATTCTACAGCTCCCGATGGATATACTTTCGAAATCACAAATGGACCAGACCATCGTGATTTCAACTTTCCGGGAAAAAGTCGCAGCCGGGAGTTGTAGAGTAGGACACTTTCACCTTCTTTGAATTCTCTCTCAACGATCCGCTTGTCATGGGCCTTCTTCGTCTTTTCTTTGTAGGTTAGTGCGAGATCATATGCCAGATTTCGGAAATCCTCCAACTGATCTAGTTGAAGCAACCGTCGTTCACCTGCATCAGTAAAGTTAAAGTTTAGTGCTTTTGTTGCCCAATATGCGCGATGCTCTAACTCTACAGGTAAGTGACATGCTTTACCAAACAATAATCTGTACGGTGTCGTGCCTATTGGTGTTTTGAAAGCAGTCCTATATGCCCAAAGAGCATCATCTAATCTCACCGACCAATCCTTCCTATTGACACCTACCACTTTTTCCAAAATCCGCTTATTTCTCGGTTAGACACTTCCACTTGACCACTCGTCTGGGGATGATAAGGGGTAGATATCTTATGTGTGACACCATATTTGCTCAAGAGTTTATCAAAGAGTTTGTTGCAAAAATGAGTGCCACCATCACTAATGATTGCTCGTGGTGTTCCAAAACGGTTAAAAATGTTTTTCTTTAAAAATTTTAAAACCACTTGAGCATCATTAGTGGCATATGCATCCGCCTCTACCCACTTAGACACATAATCAACCGCCACCAAGATGTATTTTTTCGTGAAAGAACTAGGAAATGGTCCCATAAAGTCTATCCCCCATACATCGAAAACCTCACACTCAATGATATTATTTAAAGGCATTTCATGACGGTTAGAGATGTTACCTGACTGCTGGCATTTATCACAATGTAGCACATAAGAACGAGCATCTTTAAAGAGGGTTGGCCAATAAAAGCCACATTCAAGTACCTTGGATGCCGTCCTTGTTGGTCCGAAATGACCACCTACCTCACGGTCATGGCAATGGTTGAGGATTTGCCCAAACTCTTCCTCTGCGACACATCTCCGAATCATGGCATCTGCACAAACTCTGAACAAGAAAGGTTCCTCCCAAAAATAATACTTCACGTCCGAAAAGAATTTCTTTCTTTGGTGAAATGTTAAATTTGGGGGGGGGGGGGGTTAGCCTGTAACAAGAAAATTTGAAAAATTTGCATACCATGGACAATTTTTCAACTTAAACAACTGCTCATCTGGAAACCAATCATTAATCGCATCATTCACACAATCATCACTGATAAATTCCAATCTAGACAAATGATCCGCAACCACATTCTCAACACCCTTCTTATCTTTTATTTCTACATCAAATTCTTGCAATAATAAAATCCACCGAAGTAAGCGTGGCTTTGCATCTTTCTTGGCAAGTAAATATTTAAGGGCAGAGTGATCAGTAAACACAGTTACTTTCGACAAAACAAGGTATGAGTGGAACTTTCCAAGTGCAAACACTACTGCAAGTAACTCTTTTTCAGTGGTGGCATAATTTAATTGTGCTTCATCTAGAGTCCTACTTGCATAGTATATAGTGTGAAATACCTTGTTTATTCTTTGGCCGAGGACAGCACCAACAGCAGTATCACTGGCATCGCACATGACCTCGAAAGGTAGATCCCAATCTGGTGCCACCAAGACAGGGTCCGTCACCAAGCGCTCCTTCAACTTCTCGTATGCCTGCAAACAATCCGAATTAAAATCAAAGGGTGCGTCTTTCATGAGTAAAGAAGATAGAGGTTTTGCAATTTTAGAAAAATCTTTGATAAAACGCCGGTAGAAGCCGGCGTGGCCTAGAAAACTTCTAACTCCCTTTATGGACGCCGGAGGTGGTAAGTTCTTGATAACTTCAACTTTCGCCTTGTCCACCTCTATTCCGTGCCCCGAAATCTTGTGCCCTAGGACAATTCCCTCTTGTACCATGAAGTGACATTTTTCCCAATTAAGTACCAAATTCGTCTCCTCGCATCTCTTCAACACCACCTTCAAATTCTGCAAACAATCATCAAAAGAAGAGCCAAATATCGAGAAGTCATCCATAAAAATTTCAAGAAACGTTTCTATCATGTCGTGAAATATAGCAGTCATGAATCGCTGAAAAGTGGCCGGCGCATTACACAAACCAAAGGGCATTCGTCTAAAAGCAAAAGTGCCGTAAGGACAAGTGAAAGTGGTCTTCTCTTGGTCCTCCGGCGCAATCATAATTTGGTTGTACCCTGAATACCCATCCAAAAAGCAATAAAATTCATGACCCGCTAACCTTTCAAGCATTTGATCGATAAAGGGAAGGGGAAAGTGATCTTTACGGGTGGCATCATTTAATTTCCTATAATCAATGCACACACGCCATCCCGTAACAGTCCTAGTGGGTATTAATTCATTATTCTCATTTGTAATCACAGTAATCCCACCTTTTTTTGGCACACACTGAGCAGGACTTACCCATGCACTATCAGATATATGATAGATAATACCTGCATCGAGAAGCTTAATTGTTTCCGCCTTTACTACCTCTTGCATCTTTGGATTCAATCTTCGCTGAGGTTTCACATGAGGTGAGTACTTCTCTTCCATCAAGATCTTGTGCATGCAGACTGATGGATTAATCCCTTTGATATCCGCCACCTTCCACGCAAATGCACCCTTGTGTGCTTTCAATACCTCCAACAGTTTGTCCTCCATCACATCTGTCAAAGCAGCAGAAATAATGACAGGTAAAGTGTTATTCTCACCTAAGTATACGTACTTGAGGTGTGGAGGCAACAGCTTCAGCTCAAGTGTTGGTGGATCCTCGATGCTTGACCTTTGAGGGGTCAAATCTCTCCGTTCTCCTAGATCCTCCAGTCGCATCCTCATTGGCTTTCTCCATGGATGGTTGGTATTAAAGTGTGCCACTATTTCAGCTCTTTCTTCATCCAACTCCTCCTCTGCCAATTCAGTATTTATAGTGGCCTCCAAAGGGTCCCTAAGAGCATCCTGCACATAGTGAGACGCAAGAGAGTCAAAAGTATCAATTCTAAAACAACTATCAGAATGCAGTGTGTGCTTAAGTGAATGAAAAACATCAAAAGTAATCTCATCCTCGCCCACTCTCAGTTTCAACTTCCCCTCTTGCACATCAATCAGTGCCTTGCCAGTTGCAAGGAACGGTCTACCCAAAATCAGAGGCATCTCCGCATCCTCCTCCATGTCAAGCACCACGAAGTCCGCAGGGAAAATGAATTTGTCCACTTTCACTAGCACATCCTCAATCACTCCGCGGGGGTACTTGACAGATCTGTCAGCTAGTTGTAGAGACATCCTCGTCGGCTTTGGTTCTCCCAACCCAAGCTTCCTAAACACAGACAATGGCATAAGATTAATACTGGCACCGAGATCACACAATGCTTTATGAAAAACAACATCACCAATCATGCAAGGAATAGAGAAACTCCCTGGGTCTTTCAGTTTCGGTGGAATTTTGTTTTGCACCAAAGCGGAGCAATTCTCGGTTAAGTTGACTGTCATATGATCCTCCAACTTCCTCTTATTAGCTAAGATATCCTTCAAAAATTTTGCATAACTAGGCATTTGCATTAGAGCATTGGCAAAGGAAATATTGATATGCAGCTTTTTAAACACCTCGAGAAACTTACCGAATTGTGCATCTAGTTTTGCTTTTTTAAGTGCTGCAGGGAAAGGAGGAGGTATAACGATTTTTGGTTGTGCAGTGGGTGCTAGTGTGGAGTTAGAAGACTTACCTTTAGATGTCGCGGTTTGCTCATCCGCTGTTTGAGTTTTCTCTTTTTCCCTTGATTCCAAAACTTTCCCACTTTTCAACTCAATAGCCTTCACTTGCTCTTTTGGATTCGTCTCTGTGTTACTTGGAAAGGTGCCTTGCTCTCTACTTGCTATCATCTTGGCCAACTGTCCAATTTGATTCTCGAGCCCCTTTATTGATGCATCTTGGTTTTGGAGTCGAGTTTCAGTGGATGAAATAAACTTAGACATCATTTGTTCCAAGTTGGACTTTTCTTCTCTAGGAGGATCGGATCTATACATCGGTTGTTTTCCATATTGTTGTCCTCCTTGCGGTCTATTCTGACTGTTTTGACCGCCCCACGAGAAGTTGGGATGTTGCCTCCACCCAGGATTGTATGTGTTCGAATAAGGGTCATTCCTTGGGCGGTTTTGGACTCCCACTTGATTCACCGGTGCCTCATTTTGCACATAGAAGGGATTTCCATCTTGACAGTCTTTCACATAGTGCTCTCCTCCACATTTTTCACAGAATATCTCTTGAAGACGCATAGCCGTGCCACCCACATTCAAGCCGTCTATTTTCCTGTTTAAAGCGTCAAGTTGTGCAGTAATAGCAGAAAAATCAGTTACCTGGTGAACTCCTGCACTTCTCCGCTGGTTGTTCCTGTCAGATTGAGGATGATCGCTGCTAGCAGCCATTTCCTCTAACAATTCATATCCTTCCTCCGCGGTCTTTCTCAACAGGTTTCCACAAGCAGCCGCATCTATTATAGTACGGTTAGGAGTAAGCAAACCATAATAAAATGTTTGAACGACTAACCCAAGTGGTAACTCGTGATGTGGGCATCTTCGTAGTAGATCCTTGAAACGCTCCCATTCCTCATATAGAGATTCCTGATCGAATTGAGCAAATGTTGTAATGTCTGCCCGCAACTTCATGGTTTTTGATGGGGGAATGTATTTGATAAGAAACGCTTTCGCCATGTCCTCCCAAGTGGTGATTGAACCTACAGGCAAACAATTCAACCATGCTTTAGCTTTATCACGTAAAGAGAAAGGAAATAAACGTAACCTAACATCATCATCAGAAACTCCATTGAATTTAAAAGTATCGCAAATCTCAAGAAAATCTGCGATGTGCGTGTTTGGGTCATCTACTGCAGTTCCTCCGAATTGGACTGTGTTCTGAATCATCTGGATTATAGCTGGCTTGATTTCAAAGTGATTTGCCCGCACAATAGGCCTCACAATGCTAGGGCGTGCACCATCCAAAGAAGGCTGGGCATACTCTAACATCGGTATGCGGCGTGGCATCTCAATATGTCTCTCTTCACGCTGTTCCTCCTCACGTTCTGGCTCGTGTCTCTCCATAAGTTATTTAAGCCTCTGTTGTTGTCTTCTTCTGCGGAAGGTTCTTTCAATTTCAGGATCAAACTCAAGCTTCACGTCAAGTGATTTTGGCATGCACTGTAAGAGATATCTGTAATAAAATATGAAGTGTTATCTCACGAGAAATAAAATAATGCTAAAGAAAATAACTAAAAATAAAATCGTAGATTAACAGTCCCCGGCAACGGCGCCAAAAACTTGATCGAGCAAAACTTGCACAGTTAAATCCCAAATAAAATATTATTGTGTATGCTCAAAAATTAATCGCAAGTGCACGATGTCAAGTAATACTATAGTGTACGTGAGTACGAGTATCGTTCCACTGAAGACCGTGTTTTACAATTGTTAATTTCAGTTATTTAACATTTAGCAACGAAAATTGAGTTGATTGTTTTATTACTACTAAAATCAAATAAGAATGCAAAGAAAAAGATTCAAAATCAAATAATAAGATATAATGTCTAAAATGTTTGAGTAAAATTCAATGAAAAATGGATTTGTTGGGAATCTCGGTTCACCTACCCCTCGTTAATCAATTAATTCGTTCGATCGTGATCTACGCTTCCGACAGGATTTCCTAATCTATTGAACACACTCTCTCGAGCTATGCCAAACTAATTCCACTCACTGAAGTAATTAAATATCTTTAATTATTTATCACGAGCGAATCGCATTTCGTTCTATAAAATCCCCTAGTTTTCGACCCTTAGGACTATGACTATCGGCACGTATCCAATTTCATATATCTATGTAAATTGTAGATCCGCGAATTATACTACTCGATCCTATCACTCGTTATTATCTCGAACTCACTCGTGATATGAAAACGTCGTTAAAGTTAACTATTCTTTAATGACACGATAAAACAGTAGTAAAATCAAGAATAACGCACAACCGAAATATAAATTAATTCAAACCAACATTCGGGGTAGGATCCCCTTTAATCCCAACAAATAATAAAGTTAGCTACTAGAATTCATAGTAAAAATAAATGCAACAATGTTTAAAATGAAAGAAACTAGATTAGAAATACTAGGCGAGACGAAATCTGTGAAGAACGGTGCCCGGAAAGCTTCAAATCCTCAATCCAAGCGCAAAGTTCTCTCCAAAAGCTTGTGACGGCCGAAGAATAATGTCTCAATCCCCCCAAAAAACCGTCCACTCCCCTTTCCATATCAGCCATCATCCAACATAAGGCAAAGAATCGCTTGAAAAAATCTTGCCAAAAATAGGTGGCGCTCGGGCGGTAGAAAAGTACCGCTCGAGCGCCACACCTTCTGTAAAATCTCATGGGATGCGCGGCATTCGCGCTCGGGCGGTAGAAAACTACCGCTCGAGCGCCGTCTTTGCTGTACTTCATTTTCTTGACTTGGCACTTGGCTCCGATTTTTGGTTTTCCGGCCACTTTTCCTGCAAATTCATCATGCCCGAGTGAGATAGGATAAAATGCAAATATTTACTCTAAAATGAACATAATGTGATTGAAATAAACGATGCACAATGCAATACACACAAATACTAATGCAATGAAACACGTAAAAACGACACATATCAAGCTGACAAGCCAACTGATTTCACCGCACCAGTTCAAGACCAGTTCAACTAATCAGTTCAGAGCATCAGTTAGGAATCAATCAGTTTGCAGAACACTACAAGCTTACTCAACGGAATCCAGCTTTGCACAATGATATATAAGAAAATTTCCAGTCAAAGGACAATAATGGACATTGCAGCAAAGCTTACAGACAAAATGTTACAAAAGAGCTGTCGGAAAAGTCGAGACACAAGTTCAAGGAACGCATTCAAAGCTACAACAATAACATGTGATGAGTCTTGGTGTACGGTCATCTTGTCTCTATATATACAGACCAAGACCATAAAAAAAGTTATACGATACACGAAAGAGTATGGAAAAGAAAGGGCACGCTTATTTGTTTATCAGCTTTCAAGAAGTAATCAGCCCGGAGGGAATACTTAAGTATTATCGGCTTAGTTTAGAAGCTCATTTCTCTCAGTGTGTTAGAACACCTTCTTGGTGTATTCTTTGTTCAGTTATCACACACACGCGCACAGACCACCTCTCAAATACAGTCTTGCACAAAGACTTAAATTTGTGTATGTAGTTTTTGAGATACTGACGTTAAAGAAGTGTTGGCTGAAAGGTGCTGCTTTCAGTCTAGGCTAGGATTTTAGATTAGGCAGTAGTGTAAGTCCTAAGTTGAGTGGTTTGTACAAAGTGTTGTATAAATCAAAGTTTTCTAGTGGATTCTATCCAAGGTGGTAGAAGGGGTGACGTAGGAGCATTTGAAGTCTCCGAACATCCATAAGCATATATTGTGTTTTAATTGATTAACTATTGTTTTCAAACTGATTTGATTAATTCGAGGTATTATCAGTTCAGTTCTTACCATAACTGAACTGATATATCCCACAATTGATCCGATACTTTTCAGTTATTCAATTTACATAAGTTAAAATGTTTTCAAATATAACAGGTTTCTTCTCGAAGGATTACTTTGAGTTTCTTCCGCTTGGTTTTAATACCAAACTCGATTTAATTAATCGGCGTTAACATTATTAGAACACGAGTTATTGCAGCTCATTGGAGAATATAGTGTTCGAAGCATCTCAAAGGTGCCCACCACACGATCCTTCAAATGTATTTTTCATATTTAAATAAAAGTAATGTTCGTGATAACGTATACATTTAAAACATGACAATTTGTGATCAGGGTGCTGCCAGGACTGCTAACTCGACCCGGGTGTATAATGACCATTTTTCTCCTAGAAACCCTAAATGGCTGTTTTACCTCTGGACCTCAAAATTTCAACCCGAAGCCAACCAAACACCTTAAAACACCTCAACACATATTTATAATCATTTCCTAGACATAAAATCGAGCCTGTTTCATGCCTTATACAAGTAGTATTAAAACTTGAACTGGGGTCTCGGTTTTAACTCGAATTAACCCAAATCATAACCAAACTTTCCCAAACTTATACCACACCTTAAACACACCCTACCAGCCCTTAAAAAACTTGTTTCAGGCCACCTAGGAACCTCAAAAAAGGACATATAGCTGCTGGAAAATTCTGACCTTATCCACCATCAAACACTAGTGCACCTAATCCTTAAATATTCGAACCTAGCCCACACTAAGCCGGACCAGCCCCAAACCAGACCACCCTAGAACCAAGAGCAAGCCGTGGACCCTATCCTGGACCAACCAACCCACGCCCACAGCCCCCGTGCACGTGGATGTGCATAGCTCCTCCCAACA
Organism: Primulina eburnea; assembly: GCF_022965805.1. NCBI lineage: Eukaryota > Viridiplantae > Streptophyta > Magnoliopsida > Lamiales > Gesneriaceae > Primulina > Primulina eburnea. Next base: position 8,807,496 of record NC_133117.1, read on the forward strand.
AACCCACGCGAGTCACATTCGAACCATGCCTTCCTTATCTACTCTCACCAGACAACCAGCCATGATTGGGCCTCCCTAGACAACGGATTGGACCCATTAGGGTCTGCTCCATGGTCCTCAAACAGCCGTGCACCTCCTTTCTCCTCACCCGATCGACCCAACAACACTATCACTCAAAGTTCCGATCAGCTCTCCCTATAGCTCGACCCCTATCCGAATCCAGCACCTTGACGCCTCAAATGTCAACATGTACAACCCCTTAAAACCTATATTTAGCTGCCACTTACACAAACAAGTCAAGAGCGTGAGTTACATGTAAAGGAAAAATGCATATTTTATGTCAAAATCGTATAAAACCTTCACAACAAAATACATCTAAGGTTTTTCATGCAAAAACGTATAAACCACCATACATTGACGTGAATGATGAGGAAAATGAGGTACAGGTCATGCTTTTGCGTATTTACGCTCCAAAACTTTGAGATAGTCGCGTAGAATGTGCACGGGGAGACGGGGAAGAAATGCTTTGCGAAACCTAGGGGATTTTTGAAGGTGGGAGCTGCTGGAAATTCGAAAATCTGCTGCTATTGAAACTTTGAAGAGGCCGCTGGAGAATGGAGGGGGCGGCCACATGGTAGGAATTAGGTTTAAGGTTTGCTAAAGTAGGGTTTAAGTTGTATAATTATGCACTAATGGGCCCTAAATAAAAATTAAAGAGATTAAAAAGATTTTAGGCCCATTAAAAAATAAAATAAACCCGTCAAGCCCAATAACACTCCCGAAAAATATTTCGTTTAAGTACGTTATTGAAAATATTGCTTGAACCTTCAAAATGTCCTCAGAATTGATAAAATTGTGTACCAATTTAAAATATAACTCAGTGAGTAAAAATATTCCGCCAAAGCCCATTTTCAAAAATCACACTTAAATACATCATATATTAAATAATTAAAACTAATCATTTAATAAAAATATTTTTTCTTAATTATCCTCATTCTCCATTTCTCGTTCGAGTGTGAATACTACTAAAAGCCCTTATGCATGAAACTTTAATAAACTATGAATTAAAACACATAATCATGCATTTAATGCATTAAAATAATTTAATAAAATGCAAAATAAATTTGATAACTTGCATGCATGTGGTTCACGTCGACCTTCAAATTTTAAGGACGTTACACTAACAATGCTCGTGATTGAACTGACTATATCATCACAATGATAATAAATCTCTTTGTACAAATGTACTTTAAGGGGTTTATGAAAAAACAAATTTCTCTCAAACTCACTCTTTTGGCCCATCAAATCATGTTTCTTTTCTTTTATTTTGCTTCTTTTTCTTTATCATCTTTATTTCTCTCTATGGGCACCTCTGTAAGCTCCAAAACGTGATAACGTAATCCAACTACATGCAAATCTAGGAAAAATTGAAAATGCTTAATTAAATCATTCCACATTGCATGGGTTCATTTTGGTAGGCATGTTACATGTTTAAAATATGGTTTTCTATTAGAATGCTTAAAAATGTGTTTTAAAGGTTATTCGAGACGCGATCGAGGAGTGGAGACTAGAGACCATAAAGGAAAAATATTTTTATTAAATGATTTTTTTAATTATTTAATATATGGTATATTTTAATGTGTATTTTCGAAAATGACAATTTTTGAGGTGTTTTTACGCGCCGGGTCATATTTTAAACCAGTAATCGATATTTGACGAAAATAAGGACTTTTTAGGAACTCGGCTAATATTTTCGAAAACTTTCTAATTGAAATTTTTTAACTACTATCTAATGGAACTATTATACTAGGTTATTGGGCTTAACTTGTTACCAAATTATTTTATTTAAAACAAGGGCTCCTAAACCCTAAACCTATACACCTCAAACACACGCACACACAAAGGAAAATACTAGGACTCCTAGGGCAGCCATCACATGGCCACACACACACTTTTCAAAGGCAAATCCACGTGATTTTTGAAGGGAATTCAGCAAGGTCTTCTCTCCGCCAACGTTTCGCGCATTGCAAGTTGTTTTTCGTGCGTGAAATACGCAAAGACACACCTTAATCTTCCTTCACTCATCATGCATACCATATTATTTGTGTTAATACATATGCGCAAAAAAACATGATTCACTTTCTTTTATTTTCGTTTTTAAGCCAAAACATGAACAAAACTTGAGTTTTTATGTTTCTAAATTCATGATTATGATGCACAAAGGGGCTGTCATGATATGGAGAGGGACATTTTTCAATATGTTTACAGGTCCATAGATGCATGCTTAAGGGCTGGACAGTAGCCATGTAGGAGCTGCACGTTCTATGGGTTGAGAAGGGGACTAGGGTTTGCATTTTTGGTCCTCAGAGGGAGCGGCTGCTAGCTGCTGTTTGGGATGTGTTCAATGGTCCTAATAGGGTCTATTCATGGTCCTAGGATGATTGAGGGAAGGCTGGTTCTTAGAGAAATGGCTGTAGCGTGAGGCTTGGCCGCACAAGCCATGTAAGGATCGGGTTTGGGGGCTGTGGGTTCTAGGTTCTTTAAGCTTCGTCCAGCAGGGTCTCTAGGGGTAGGTCATGGTCCTAAGAGGGTTGGTTAGGGTCTGGACATGGTGGTTAAGGGCTAAGATCGAATGGCTTGAACTTGACTGGGGCTAGGGTTTGGTTTGAAATCGTGCAGAAATTCCAGCAGGCTTCTAGGCTTGTTCAAGGGTTCTAAATGGTTTGATTTGAAATGTATAGGGTATGGTTAGGTGTTATAAAGTTATGGTCCAAGTTTGGTAAAGTTTGGTTAAGTTTTGAGTCGATTTAGGTTAAAACCGTGACGCACAATTAAGTTTTAAAATGAATTGCTAATTTAGTCAATGAGCTTAAGTTTACATCAATGAAATGTTTATGGGTGTATTTTAAGTTGTTATATTAAGTTTGGATAGATTCAGGTCTTCTTTTTAATGTCAAAGGATAAATTGAGAAAGTTATAGGGTTTTAGGGGCAAAACGGTCATTTTACACCTGAAAAATGTTAGACATCATGACGGTGTCCTAAATACTGTAATGAATGATAAAATGTTTATTTTGAAAGTTTATGCAATTTTAAGATGAAAAACGATAATACTAAAAGACGTGTTACATGCTTGGTTTAAAATAAAAATGATATATATATATATATATATATGCAAGAATTTTTATAAGTGATGAAAATAATGAAAGGTTGATGGAGGTGACTTGATTGTGACTAATATGATGATATGATTATATGCAACGCCAAGGCTTAGTTAACGGGTGAGAGTGTCGCTGATGTCCCCGCAGCCTGGTACCATGGTTATATGTAGATGGATCCATCGACCTACAGCTGATACGAAAATCACAATTAACGATCCGAATTCAATAAAAGAGAAACGTATACGTATATGTTGAAAGAAGAAATGATATGATGAAAGGAAAATGATTTAAAGTTATGCATGTTCGTGAAAAACTATTTTATTAAAGGTATTGTTCACTGTTTCTTGTGAATATATATGTATTACTTGTTATCATGGTTAAGATTTTTTGATTCAATAGACTCACTAAGTATGATCGATGTCGGTGAGCATGATGTTTTTTTATGATGGAGGAATAGATGGTTGAACTAGATGGACTGATGGTGCACATAACATGAGGAATTTGCTAGTTTTCCGCATTAAGATTACTTTACAGATTTTATGATTTTTATGTTTTTGAAAGATTTTGAGAGGATTTAAGAGTTTGGCTATCTTGAAAATTGTTTCTTTAAGGTTTGGTTTGACGGTTTACAATTTGATGTTTTGAATTAAGTTTTTTAATTTTCAAATAATATGTTGTTGGTTTATTTTAAAGGTTGCAAAGTATATTTAAAATATATGTATGTATATGGACATTTCGGCCGAAGGTATATAAGAAAAAAATTCTAGTATATTTTAAAGAAAAAAGAGTAATGTACGTTTCAACCTCACTCTGTTGTTCACTCTTTCTTTCGGCCATTTCATATTTCTTTTTACTCACTTCAACTAATTTTAATTGATCCTCAAAAATTACATTTGGATTCAATTGGACTAGAGATATAAATTTTTCCTCAACGCATTCATAAGCCATAGTTTCATTTTGCCTATTCTCCTTCTATATAACAGAAAAATTAGTAGAAATTCATCACCACTTAATGATTTACTCTCCATAGTATATTTTTCAACGACACTCGAATAATCAACCAGTGGAACGCCATCACCATCAACTTTCTCAACCTCACTTTAACATTCAGGTTCAACTGCAACCTCAATCTCTATTCGAGATTCAAGCTCAACTTCTAATTTTGATTCAACCTCTGATTCAATTTTAGAGTCAAGCTCGATTTCAATAATGGTTCCACAATCAACTAAGACTTCGGATTCAAGCTCTACTAGAGAACCCATCATTTTCATTGCCTCACTTGAATTTAAATAACATTATTATTTGAATTATAAACACATGTGTTGATTAGTAAAAAAATTATTAGGTTTGATTATGTATACAATGATGTATAATTTTTTTTTTATTCCCTAAACTTCATCTATAAATACACATTCATTCTTTATTTCCACATCACACAAAAATACAAAATCCTCTAATCTACAATCATAAGTATAGAAGTGAGATAAATGATTTAATGTGATATTTCTTAAAGATTGTTTATCCTTGGAAGAAATGATATTAATGGAGAGAAAATGAATTTTAAAATCATTTGAACTCGACCAGTTGAGCACACTAGAAAAGATTTTGTAACGAACCGTATTTTCATACTTAAAATTTGCGGAAAAATTAAAAATTTTCTTTATTAGAAACATCCATACAGTCGTCACTCATCATTCATAAAGTATCTTTGAAATCAACCATCACAATTAAAATTTGCTAAAAGAAAAAGCTGTCTCAAAATATATCACAATCCACTCATAAAATCAGAGTATAGATGTTTTCATGCTTAAAATCTTAAAATAACGTAGGCGGTCCTCGGATCTAGCCTCCCACTCAATCCAAGCCTGTCCCTTGGTCGCCACCTCCCGTCTCCTCATCAACATAGTCCCCTGCATCGATCAAATCTAGTGAGTCTAAAGACTCAACACGTATAAACTGGGATAACGAGTACTACATAATAAAATCGCATGCATCTTAAAAATAGAACGTACATAACTTGAAACTTGAGCTTGCATAATAAACTTGAACATACGTACATATATATCTAGACGTGCCATCAACATGAACTTTCATAAACATACCATGATCTAACCCGTTCATAATTTAACGGGGTGGAGAGGTCCTCGGCCACGTTCACCGACTTCCAAACCCATTCAATTTGGTCACAAGACATTTGGCATACCTCAAAACTTGAAATATTTTCTTGCACGTCAAACATACTTACTTGTCGTTGAGGGATTCATTGGACTTCGATCGGGGCCGTTGCTGCACACTAACATGAATTTGCATAACTTAAACGTAGAAATCATACTTACTCTCAAGTTCAATCATTACTTAGGGCATTCTAAAATTTCCCATAACACGACCTTGATAACCCTTGCACTAAACCATGACATCAAACCTCAAACATGCTATAATAATTTTCCCACTTTATGAAGGACACGGACCCCGTGCCTACATCCGTGTATGGGTCCGTGTAGACTCGGGTAAAAGGGTTCGGAAAGAAGGGTGGACACGGACCCCGTGTCAGGGTCCGGGTGGAGGTCCGTGTAGACTCTGTAATGGCGCACCAAGAGAAAAACAAAGACACGGACCCCGTGCCAGGGTCCGTGCTCGGGTCCGTGTACCTGCGGGACAAACGAAGCTACGAAAATTCTGTACATGCTTTGCTCAACTTTCTAGACTCGGTTGCACGGACTATGAAACGACACCCCGAGACCCATCCTATCATGCCCTAACATCAAACCATAAACGTACAACCACCCAAGGCAACGATGTTCCCCTACGACACATCCAATTCAAAACATAGCAATTGACACCAATTCGTTACCTACGACTTCTAGTGCGTGTGAGTGCCTATCGACACTAGGCGACACATCAATTGACATCCTATCATCATAATAATCATACCTAGACGCAGCAACGATCGCCCGTCGATCCCCAACGCAGCCTGCAACAAAGAAACTTCAAGAACACAATTTTCGTAAAAGTCGCAGTTTGAGCAGTCCCACGAAAAACGCCATAACGCTCTCAATTTTTATCCAAAAATTTCGAATCATATATCAAATCGAAGGTATTGAAAAGTTCTACAACTTTGTAGTTGAAAGGTTTCCCAAAATCCCAGTAGAAAAATCGAAGTTTTGATACGAACAGAAAAATCGAAAATCTCAGATCTGAAAAGTGTTTCAAAAGTGATCCCAACGTAGTTGCTCAAACTGTTACGCATCATACACATGGTTTTACGCAAAAATAACAACTCACGCATAATATGACATGATCGATGAATCAAGAACAGAATATACGTGCTTTTTCGATATTTAAAAGTACCGTAACGACGACACCGACGCGGGAAAGAAGCGAGGTTGATCCGGGACGACTTGCGGCTCGACTTTCTTGCAATAAAACTCTCGAAAATTTGCTAGAAGATGGAGAGGGAGGAGGCGGCTGTTCTCTAGAAATAACCCTAGGTTTTCACTCTTTCAAAATAATAAAACTGAATGTGTGTGTGTTATACGGTATTTAGTGTGTGTTTGTGTGCGTGAGTGTGGGTGTGTAAACATGTGTGTGTGCGTGTGTTAAAGAGTAGATTAGGGAATGATTTTTGCTTAATTAAAATCATTAGCAATTAATTAAAAATACTATCTATCCTCTCAACTAATTAAAAGCCCTTAGTGAATTGTACAAGTGCTAGGCTTTTAAAAGTTTAAAACTCCTAAAATTACTAAATACGTGATTTAAGCTTAAAATGCTAAAACTCAATAAATTATTTAAACGCCCCATTCCTGACTTAAAATAAAGTACCACATAAAATTTCCAAAATCGTCACCGGTCTCTTCCTCGATCCCGCCTCGAATAATCGCCTGAAATATGAAACTCGAAAGACATTTTAACGTGCATCACAATGAACATGAATAATTTAAAATAATGCATTTTTCATAATCTATGCATGGCTAAAACTCATTTAAAATTAATTAAATGATTTAACAATTTAATTAAATGCATGGGTTATACGTGTATTGAATTTGGGCACTACAGTTCCTCCCCCACTTATAAAAATTTCGTCCTCGAAATTAAGTCTTACCGAACAACTCCGGGTAGCAAAGTCTCATGTCGGCCTCTGACTCCCAAGTGGCTTCTTCCACTGATTGGTTTAGCCACCGGACTTTAACCAACTTAGTCGTCTTGTTCCGAAGTCTGCGCTCCTGTCTGTCTAGGATTTGGACTGGTCTCTCCTCATAAGACAGGTCTGAAGCCAACTGCAATGGTTCATAACTTAGAATGTGCGAAGGATTAGCCAAATATTTCCTCAGCATTGAGACATGGAACACATTGTGCACCCCGGCAAGATTCGGCGGAAGGGCTACACGATAAGCTAATGTTCCAACTCTTTCCAAAATCTCGAACGGTCCAATAAACCTCGGACTTAACTTGCCTCTTTTTCCAAATCTCATAACACCCTTCATGGGTGCTATTTTGACGAATACGTGCTCACCAACGGCAAATTCGAGATCTCTCCTCCTCTTATCAGCATAGCTCTTCTGACGGCTTTGGGCGGTCTTCATTCTGTCACGAATCTTGGCCACTACGTCTGCAGTCTGCTGAACTATTTCTGGACCAAGTTATGCTCTCTCACCAACTTCATCCCAATGAACTGGTGATCTGCACTTCCTTCCATACAATGCCTCATAGGGATCCATACCAATAGATGCTTGGAAGCTGTTGTTGTATGTGAACTCCACTAGAGGTAGCCTAGACTCCCAAGCTCCTTGAAAATCAATCGTGCAGGCTCTCAGCAAATCCTCTAAAATCTGAATCACTCGCTCAGACTGGCCATCTGTCTGCGGGTGAAAAGCTGTACTGAAAAGCAATTTCGTCCCCATGGCTGCGTGTAAGCTCTTCCAAAAGGACGATGTGAACCTCGGGTCCCTGTCGGACACAATTGAAACTGGAAACCCATGTAAACGAACTATCTCCGCATACTGCGTCATAGAGAAAGTCGTCTTCACTGGCAGAAAATACGCTGACTTGGTGAGTCGGTCCACTATGACCCAAATAGAATTCGATCCACTGACTGACCTTGGCAACCCAACCACAAAATCCATAGTAATGTTCTCCCACTTCCACTCAGGGATGGGGAGTGGCTTAACCAATCCTGCTGGCCTCTGATGCTCAGCTTTTACTTGCTGACAAGTGAGACATTCTGACACGAATCTGCGGATGTCTCGCTTCATCCCTGGCCACCAATACAAAATCTGGAGGTCCTTATACATCTTGAAGCAAACAAAGCATTTTGAAGAGGATTCAATGGATGGACAGTTACACATGAAGAAATCTGCTAGTTGAGAGTACAAGCCCTTGTGTGATGATACATTTGATATGTACATTGTAAAGGATAAATTCTCCATACACAATTACTCACACATATACAAGAGAGTTGAACAAATTTAGTTGAGTGAGTCTTCACACAAAGACATTAAAGATTGCGTTTGTAGTCTTGTCATATAGACGTTAAATATTATGCGGATTGTGAGGTTTCAACCTACAATCGAGAGTATGATAGGATTTTAAATTAGGCAAGAGATAATTCCTAAGTTTAAATGGGTTTGTACATGAACAAATTCATGTCTATTTATTTATTGTATTTACTTAACATTTATAATATTTTAAAGATACATTGTTGAAGCATTTTATGTGTTCTTCAAACACTACTACAAAAAGCAAAACGACAACGGATTTTATCCGTTGTCGTAGGCCATTTTAAACTGTTGTAACTGAGGGTGTTGTTAAAAGTCCGTTCAACGACAACGGTTTTTACCTGTTGTGGTAGTTAGAATTTGCGATGGTTTTAAAAACCGTCCCTAATAATTTTAGCGACGGTTTAATACCAACTCGTCGCCAATTAGCGACGGGAAGAACAACCAGCGCTAATTAGCGACGATTACCAAAACTGTCGCTAACGTAGCGACGGTCTTCATATCATAACTGTCGCAAACATTAGCGACGGTCTTGTATCATAATTTCCGTCGCTAAAATGTTTCGAAAAATAAAAAAAATTCGTTTAATAATTTAATAAATCTAAAAGAAACTGACAATCGAAATAAAATCGTGTAATAGAGATAAATTTTAAGTGTTATGAAGAAGTGAGAAAATTTTATGTGTTGTGTAAAGTGAGAAAAATTTTATGTGTTATGAAGTAGTGAGAAAATTTTAAGTGTTGTGTAAAGTGATAAAATTGTGTAAGAGAGAAAAATTTTAAATATTATGAAGTAGTGAAAAAAAATTTAAGTGTTGTGTGAAGTGATAAAATTGTGTAAGAGAAAAAAAATTTAAGTATTGTGGGGGAAAATAGAATGAAAATGGAGATATTTATAGATGGTTTGCGCGGTATTTTGTTAAACCATCGCTAATTTCAAATTAGCGACGGATAGCGGCAACCGTCGATAAAAGTAGCAACGGTTAACGTCAAACCGTCGCTATAGTTAGCGACAGATGTTCTAAATTGGTCGCTAGTTTTAAACATGCGACGAATGTCTTGAAAACCGTCGCTAGTGTGTAGCGACGGTTTTTGAAAACCGTCGCTAATTTGAAATTCGCGGCGGGTTATGAAAACCAACACTATATTTAGCGACGGTTTAGAAAAGCCGTCTCTAAATGTGGCAAAGTTTTTTTTTTTTAAAAACCGTTGTCTTTTGTCCAAAAAACACACTAATAGACAACAGTTTTTAAACTGTTGTCGTTTTTCAAAAAAAAAAACGCTAATCGACAACGGTTTTCAAAAACCGTTGTTGATTGTCCAAAAAAATACGCGAAAAGACAACAGTTCGTAAAACCGTTGTCTTTTGCCCTAAAATAACGCTGAAAGACAACGGTTTTCTAAAAACCATTGTCTTTGACACCCTAAAAGACAACGGTTTTCAAAAACCGTTGTCGATTGTCTAAAAAAACATGCCAAAAGACAACAGTTTATGAACCGTTGTCTTTTGCCCTAAAAAACGCTGGAAGACAACGGTTTTTAATGTCGGCAATGCAAGGGGGGGACCAGTCAATACCTGCATTAAAAACGTGGGTTGGTTGTAGGCAATTTGAAGTGGAATTGCGTGATGAAATTGCTAGGCAATTTCCTTGTTCACACGGTCCAGGGGCTCTATAAATAGAGCTCCCCCTTCATTCTGAAATCATCCCTTCTTCGAGTTTTCTCTCATCTTATAAGCATTTGAGTGCTTAGTTCTATAATATTTGTGAGGTGTTTTGTTCTCCTGTATTAAGAGAGTGTGTGTTCTCTTTGGAAACACAGTGAGTGAGTTGTACACCACAAAATATTATAGTGGAAATTCTTTTCATCTTGCCCGTGGTTTTTACCCTAATAATTTTTAGGGGTTTTCCACGTAAATCTCGGTGTCCAGTTTATTCTTTATTTTCGACTTTTATTATCTCAAATTCCGCACGTGGGACCAACAAGTGGTTTTTTGAAAACCGTTGTCAAAACTCACGTACGATAACGGTTTTCATTAAAACCGTTGTTAAAAACTATACGACAACGGTTTTTCAAAAAAACCGTTGTCGTAGAGGTGTTGTCGTTGGGCGTTTTTCTTGTAGTGAAATAACAAAATATTGCATACCAAATGTTTGATAAAATGCTTCAACCAAAATATTTTTACTCATTCAACTTGTAGATATTTTAAATGTTTTACAAAATATTTAATCGGTTTCTACGAAAGATTATTTTGAGTGTCTTCCTCTTGGTTTAAAAACCAAACTCGATTTAATTTATCGTTGTTTAATATTTCAAGAACCGAGATATTGTAGCTCAACAATTATCCTCCAAATCGATCCCATCAATTGGTATCAGAGCGGGTTGTTCTTGAAAGTACATTTGAAACTGATTTTGATCTTTAAAATTCAATTTTCATATTTTTCTAACACATGTATGCAAAATTTCAATTTTTTGACAGCTTGCAGCAACTTTGGGAAAAAATGACATAATTTCTTGCTCGAGTATTGAAATGAAAAATAAATTTTTTCCATTGCAAACTAGACTTGTAAAGGATCGTAGTGGTATAAAATTTGTAGCTTGGTAATGCCCGAGGAAAAACATTTTATTCATTATTCATTTAGTTTAGACCACTTATTCATTCAATTCAGACTATAAGTGTTGTTGCAGAAAATGAGCTATGGAGAAAATTGGTTAGTTATCCCTATTCTTTTATAAATTTCTAAATTTCAGAGAAATAGAGGGAGAACTCGTTTTAAATATTGAGGGGATAAAAATTTGTGCTTAAATTATTTTGAAAAGATGGCTTTTTGATTCACACAAAAAAGGGAGAAATAATTTAGTTGAAATCTTTATTTATCGAATTTTTGTGATCATAAAAAAGGGGTAGATTGTTGGGTTTAGAAATTCTAACAATCTTGATTTTGATGATATCAAAACTTGTTATTAGGTTTCTAACATATTTACTCAAGTATGAAGTTGTTAACTCAAGATGGAAGCTGGAATTCAAATTTAGCCAAACTGAAAATCTGAAAAGCTTTGGTATTTTGACTATATCTCACAATTCGTTAATTCAAATGACCAGCCGCCAAGACGGATGGATAGAAAACTAAATTTGGGACAAGTTGTGTGTCACATTAGCTGGGCTAAATCAGAAGTTATCTAGGCCAAACTGATAATTGAAAAACCAAACTGATTGCACAAAAACATCAATCAATTGGAAATGAGCAGTTGCGATATTTTGGTCAACCTAATCAGCTCGGTTATCCAAATGAAACGATTCAATATGCATTACGAAGGTAAGACGATGATCTACAAATCATATTCACAAGTCAAAATCTGAATCAGAATTTAAAATGTTGATAAATGATGATGAACTACTTGTTCTGCGCTGGCTGAAATCATACCCCATCAGTTTGGTTCAGTTAAACTGGACCAGTTGAGCAGACCAGAATTGAATTGGACCAGTTGAGCATACCAGAACTGAACTGAGCTAGTTGAGCAGTTGACCAAGAGCAAAAATGAATGACCAGTTTAGGCTCGAGAAAATGTCCAGAAAGACGAATTTGACCATTGCCATTTTAGATCAATTGTGGGAGCCTATAATACAACATCTTGAAGATCAAACAAAGGCTTTTAAAGAGGATTCAATGCATGGGCAGTTAACATGAAGAAATCTGCTAATTGAGAGCACAAGCCCTTCTGTGATGATACATTTGAGATGTACACTGTAAATGATAAATTTCTCACACACAATCACTCACACATATACAAGAGAGTTGAACTTCAAAATTTAGTGGAGTGAACTTCAAAATTTAGTTGAGTGAGTCTTCACACAAAGACATTAAAGATTATGTTTGTAGTCTTGATATAAGAGACGTTAAATATTTTGTGGACTGTGAGCTTGCGGCCTACAATCAAGAATGAGCTAGGAGTTTCAATTAGGCAAGAAATAATCCTAAGTTAAAATGGGTTTGTACAATTGTATAAATCAAAGTATTTTAGTGAATCCTTCCCAAAAAGAAAAAGAGGTGACTAGGAGTTGTTAAACTCCGAATATCAATAAACAAATTCGTGTCTATTTGTTTATTGCATTTTCTTATCATTAGAAAATGTTTCAACCAAAATATTTTTACTCATTCAACTTATATATATTTTAAATGATTTACAAAAGGTTTAGTTGATTTCTACGAAAGATTATTTTGAGTGTTTTCTGCTTGTTATGAAAACCAAACTCGATTTAATTAATCAGTATTTAATATTTAAGAATCGAGCTATTGTAGTTCAACGATTATCTCTCAAATTGATCCCATTAAATAATCATAGACATAATATTTTTAAGAATAAATGTATAACATTTCAAGTTATCGAACACATGAGTCTCAAAATAACAAATTATGTTTAACAAAACTTTTTTCGATTGTTGTTGGATCAAATGGTATCCCTTAATGACAAAGTAAGGAATGATTTGAAACAAAATTTATTACCATTAGCATTTGTTTTGTTCAAAATTATTATATTATTGAACTGTTTTTATTTTAAATAAAATTTAAATATTATAAAAAACCTAAATTTTTTTTAAAAAAATCGTTTTTTTCACTCTTTTTAGCGTTTTTTACACGATTAATATCAAAGGGTCGCTACAAGAAAACAACACTGGAGAGACGGGAAAATCCGTCTATGATTATCATATTTTCGTTTGTGAATGAAGTTTGAGACAAAAACTTCCGTCTCGAAAATCAGTTTGAGAAATCTCGTCTTTGATCTCGACACCCAAAAAAAATTCGTTTCTCGGCACTTTTTAGAACTCTGGCTGTTAGTAAGATATGGCACAAAATAACAACACAAAAAACATCTGTCGACAATAGAAGACATTTACGTACAATGCATAGTCCCAACTCTTTATGAGCTGCGAGCGCAAAGCAACAACTTACAACGGCTCTTTATAAAGCTGCCGGGATATTCTTTTATTCATTGTACAACTAATATTTATAGTTGTCCCTTAGTTTTAACAAAAGCATGAGTGCGCCTCATGATTCTTCTTTCGTATATAGAGGGATAGGTAATCGGTGGCAGAAGTCATTAGAGGCACCACCTTTCTCGGCAGGAACAAACACTTGTGTCCTGCCGGAAGCAATCCTCTGCCCCAAGACGCTGGAATAGAACCTGCCTGTGACTGCTGGAACGAACACGTCTCCTTGCGCACACATGTAGTAGTCGAGTAACCTTTCATATTCTGCCATTTCTGTGTTTAAAAACTTCGCCTTTCCATAAGCCGGCATTATGACATCCTAGCATGGCAAAGTGTTAATATATAGTCACCATCAGAGGTTTATTTTGTGGTAAATAAAAGGACTTCGAAATATCTTCAAGAAATTAATTATCTAATGTTACCGGACCTTAGTAAAAGTGTTGGGAAAAGCATTCCTGAATTCTTTGAAACTGCCACCCTGCCATTCTGTCTGAGTTGAATACACAGTTACCTGTTTTTTAAACCCAATCCTCGTCAAAAACTTCGCCATCTCCTCCCCATCGTAGCACTGTTTACTCGATGCGTCAGCTTCCAGGCAGCTCTTATTCTGCAGCATTTCAGACCTTAGGTCGATGACGACAAAACGTCCCTTAGATGTCTGGCTCAGGCTTCGCAATGCTCCCACCATCGAATCCACAAGTCCTTGCAACTCAGCCTGAAGTTTAAGGCTTTCAAACATAGCAGGGCATTGGGATGTACTTGCTAACTTGTTTTCTTTTGCCTTTATCGGTGAAGTATCGAAGCGAGTGACAATCCTCAAGTTTCTTTTGGCACGAAAAACGGGCTCAATTTCTGAGCCGATGAAACCCTCCGAAACTCTTTCAGGGATCCTCACAATGGGGAGCTTCGAGTTTGATAGTTCAATGGGTGGATGCTCGTCAACTCGGACTACTCCTTTCAAGGTTGTAACGAAGTTGTTGACATCGTAGATGTCTCGGAAAGACCTGAAAAAAAGTTATATCGAGCGTGAACATTATAACAAACAAAAAAGGTAAAATTGAGTTGAAATAATTCTTAATAACACAAAAAATTTAATGCAAAAATTTCATTCATCAAAATCTCAGGATAAATCCAATACAAAATAGATAATTCGTAAAGTATCGCGATATATATAATTGTTCTATATATCTATATACAATATATTTGTTGTAACTTAAGTATTATTCATTATGATTTTGGTTTTTATTTTGTCAAATTCGAGACTAAATTTTGGCTAATTAGATTATCAAAACCTTATCTTGACTAACTTATTGGATGATTTTCCGAACTTTTTGTAGTATGTCCTACTTTGATCAAAGTCATGACTAGAAGATTTTTCATGACAAGACTTACTTTTTTTCTCCGAATTTAGTTCCTTTTATATCAGGAAGTGCAAGTGTTGCACCAAGACGCCTTGCTACTTCAACAGCATTGGCTACCTGAGATACAACAAATACAATGTTACCATATAATTAATGTATTTCTTGGAGAAGAGAGAAAATAAGATTTAATAAAACCTGGGAAGCATGAAATTCAGGGCCATGAGTCAGTGAGAAAAAGATGTATCCATTCGACTGACCTTTTCCTTCTGCATAACAAACAAATATAATAAAAAGTTGATACAAGATTCTACACATAATTGGATTTCTAATAAAATATATTTATATTTGGAAATGAAACTTACTGAATGTCGGTTTTTTCCAGCAACGTTTGGCTGGTTTGTAGTCATGTTGCTGCCAGGGGCCGTAACTCTCTTCAACCAATACAACCTCACTGTTTTTCGAAACTCTGAACTCGTTATCAGCGGCTCCGGGTGACTCTTGCGCGGTTTCCTTCCATAAATTATTGAAAATTCATTCATTCATCCATCATATATATGCACTTTTTACTGTTACAACTTTTAAAATTCTATCTCGTTTTATCGATCGATCTTTGAAAATTTATGAACAATGGCATGGATTTTAATTTCTATGAATTTGGATGTCATAAAGTTATGAAAAAAGTAAAATATTTCTGTTTCATATATAGATCACTTTCAAAGTAGGAAACACCAACAAAATTTTTGATGTCTCAACTGGAAAAAAAGAAAATCAAACATGATTAATTACTAGTTGATTATGAAAAAACTGTCCTCTCTTAATGCATGAAATATGCAAGTCGACTCAAATTCAAAACTATTTTTTCAACAAGTCAACTGATCTTTTACACCTTATCTACAAGCTGTTTTAGCCAAAAATGAAGATACAGAAAAAAGGAAATCCTTTTTATACTTGACAATATAGCTTAAAATATATATCGATCATAAACTCTACATTTAATTGATAAAACTAAAGAGGAAAGGATATTTTGAACTTACAAAAAATGGATCAATATGATCCCTTTTGATCATGTTTCCCAGCATTATGAACATGGAGAATGTAAGGATTGCAGCCATCACTTGCCTCAAGTCAATCACCATTTTCTCTCTCTCTTTTTTTTCCCTTTGTAACTCGTTGCATATAACATACACCTTTATATAAATAAAAATACTAAGTGTGCACAAGAATCTGAGGTTAGAAGAGTGATCTCTGTATGATTTTGTCTGCATGTATCTGAGCAATTAAAGAAGTTGGTAGGACGGATGGAGGAATTTAGTCGAGTGACGTCTGCGCGAGTTGCACCGATTGAGAGTAGTTTCGAAAGGCAGAAAACACCAGAAAATGGCTTAAATTTGTAGTAGAGAAGACAGCCAAGAGACAGCTCACATAATGCATGCAGTGATGCTAGCAAAGGAAATAAAATCTAATTCATAGAAATAAACTATTTCATCAACACCAGAAATATTTTTTCTTTCTTTCCTTTTTTTTTTGGCTTTTCCCTACTCATAAAGAACCCTATTTACAGTGTTCTTAATTTAAAAAAATGAATTTATGAAAAAAGATCTGCTGTTTGTGGATTATGATGAAATGAAGCTTC
Source organism: Primulina eburnea (assembly GCF_022965805.1). Taxonomy (NCBI): domain Eukaryota; kingdom Viridiplantae; phylum Streptophyta; class Magnoliopsida; order Lamiales; family Gesneriaceae; genus Primulina; species Primulina eburnea. Next base: position 8,824,134 of record NC_133117.1, read on the forward strand.
TTTTATCATGATCAGTTTACTTTAATATTTATTCAAAGTGATCGGATACATCAACTTCTCATCCCAATGATATTTATTTATGCTTGAAATGAAATTAAGGGGTAGAAAATATTCAATTTCTTGTTATTATGAGGAGAATTTAAGGAAACAGTGTTAAAGAAGGTGAAGGATGAAGAAACTAAAGTCTGCTGTCATTGAAGTGAGCTCAGAAAGCTAGCTATTATTGCTGGTACAAAGTTACATTAATACATTTTTCTCATTAACTGAACAAGCGTGATACTCATTAATAGAAACACAAAACACGACTTATAACCAACACCCCCTCTCCCCCCTCAAGCTTTGTATAGGTCACGAACACCAAGCTTGGACAACAAAAACCATGTTGCTCTTTGCTCAACCCTTTGGTGAATATGTGCGCCAGTTGTTGTGAAGTTTAACGTGCTCCGTCTTGATCAATCCTGCCTTAATCTTTTCGCGCACCAAATGACAGTCAATTTCAATGTCTTTGGTACGCTCATGATACATGGGATTTGCTGCAATATGTAAGGCTGCTTTATTATCACAGTATAAGATGGCAGGACCTTGTAACTGCACTCCCATGTCTGAAAATAAACCAATGATCCAAACAATTTCACATGTGGTTGAAGACATGGCTCGATATTCGGCTTCAGCAGAAGACCATGATACAGTACTTTGTTTTTTTGTTCGCCATGATAACAATGAACTTCCCAATTTGATGCAGTATCCCGTGAGCGACCATCGTGACATAGGACATGAAACGTCTACTCGTTTTATAATGCGGAAATAATTTTTTTTTTATTTTTAAAGCTCTCATTTTATAAATAACTTTTAAAAATTATCTTGTTTGTTTGGCAATGAAAATATCGCAGTTAAAACTAACCAATCAACGTAAACATAAATGAGTAAAAATCATGAAATCCTCAACGTAAATAAAATGTTTAACTCCTCTCCAAAATCATCACTCAAAATACGGAAAAACGTGCGGTCCTCGGGTTATGTCACCACAGCAGGGCTGCCTACTCAGAGTTCAGCACCTAATGTCTCCTGCTCAAAATGCTCAACTGCATCACACCCGCCTAGTAAGTCTAAAGAATCAACACAGTTGTACCAGTAATAACAAGTACATATACATAGCACACAACAGTGAAAAACAACATAATGAACATACATTTCATGTCTGCAGTAAAATCGTATACATAAGCGTGTCCTGTCAAAGCATCGTAAAAATCATAGCATGTATAATCGTATCATCATATACGTGTTAAACTACTTAATTTGAATTCAGTTCATTAGTTGTGACTTTCGTATCATCATGTCATCATATCAGTCGATGGATCCATCTACGTGTGACCATGGTACCCGGGGGCGAGGATCATCAGCGACGACATTACCCGCCCACTGAGTCCGGGCCTTACATGTCATCGTGTTAGTCACAACTAAATAACTTTCTTCAAAACGTGTTATCATAATCATCACTTAAATAAAATCATGCATATACGAATTTTTTTTCTTTAAACCAAGCATGCAACATGATTATCATAATAGCGTAAAAATCGTAAACATGATGCATAAACATTTAAAATAACATAAATTTGTGCTCACGGTGTTTCCATGACCAAAATCTCACCGCGGGTGCAAAATGACCATTTTGTCCCTGGAAACCCAAAAATTATCGTTTTAACATCGTTTTAACCCTGGGCCTCTAAACTTTACCCGAAGACCAAACTCCTTAAAATGTCCCTAACTATTTTTAAAGCATTCCTAGTCGTAAACTCGAGCCAAATCACAGCTTATATATTTCATTTTAAAACTCGGATCGGGGTCCCGGTTTTAATCCGAATCGATCCAAAATTTACCCAAATCTTCTACAACTTTTACCATATTTTAAAAACACTAAATAGGTCCTAAAACAATGTCATTAGGCTCCCCAAACCCACGGCTAAAATTCCAGAACATGACAAAACTCTCGGTCCTATCTTAACTCACCACCTCATGCACACATTTCTCCCAAAAACTCACGCCTCAAGCTATACCCATCATTCCAGCCATGAACCCACCTACTGTGGACCTAGACCAGACACCAAGGAATGCCCTGAACCAAGCCACCGGCCCCATGCAAGCCACAGCTCCCCCTACACTCGCTATTCTCCCCCAAGCACCCTAATCGAAGCCAACTTCTACCCTTTCGATCCATAGTGCCTAGGATGGGTCCAACTCAAGCCGAGCCCTTCCGAGCCTTTTCTCAAACCCACCAGGGTCTGGACTAAGCCTCAGCGAGGTCCCTGCCGTGTGGGTCGAACCTTACACGTCGTACCACATCAGTAACCTTCCTACCCCTCATGAGAACAACTTGACCTTACCAACAACCTCTAGACACTCAAGGATCGTAGCCCGTTGCATCAAGAATTGAGAAAAACGTGAGTGATGCAAGAAATGCATTGCATGAACAAAGACCGAAAATCCTACATGTTATTGGTTGGATCGAAAGCTTTGCTACAATTTTAACACACATCAGCATGTATTTAGCATATGAGATGCAAAAACGAGATTACAATGCGTTCCTTAGGTAGTTGATGAACGAAACGAGACGGGGGGGACACCGGGAACTTTTCTTTGCAAGAATGGTAAAGAAATCCGATGCTTTCAGCTGCTGGGGGTGAAGCCGAGGGGAGGGGTTCTGAAAAAGATGGTTTCGGCTGGTGAAACTATTAGGTTTAGGTTAAAGTCTGTTTAGGTGGTTAATTATATAATAAACTATTAGATATTGGGCCCTAATTTTGTAATGAAAAGTTTTAAAAATAATTAAGCCCAATAAACTTAAAAATAGGCCAATTAAAACGAAACGCATTCCCGAAAAATATTTCATGTTGGAAAGATTTTGAAAATATTAGCTGAACTCTTAAAAAATCCCCCGATTCGATAAAATTCACGTAGCGTTAAAAATAAAAATCCCGCAAGTAAAAATACCCACAAATTCTCATTTTGAAAATTACACTTAAAAACAATTTAAATTAATTTATAAAAATAAAACGTGTAATTAAAATAATTTTCCTGAAAATTATTCGGTCTCCGTCCTTCGTCCGAGCGTGAAATTCATCTAGAAACCATAATGCATGAACTTTAGAAAAGTCACGAATTAAATCCTATAATGCATGAGTTATTCATAAAATGCATAAAAATAATAAACACATAATTAAAAAATAAAAATCCTAGATTGCATGCATTCAGGTTACGTGAATTAAATGTCTGAACCCTACAACTCTCCTCCCTTAAACAAAATTTCATTCTCGAAATTTAGAATGTACCAATAACTCCGGGTATCGACTCCTCATCTCGGTCTCTGTCTCCCAAGTGGCCTCTTCCTCGGAGTGATTCAGCCACTTGACTTTGACCATCTGGATCACCTTATTATGGAGTCTCTTCTCCTGCCTATCCAAGATCTGCACGGGTCTCTCCTCAAAAGATAGGCGTGGTGTCAGCTGAAATGGCTCATAATTAATCACATGGGAATGATTCGACATGTACTTTCGCAGCATGGAGACGTAGAACACATAATGAACTTCCGCCAGATTCGGCTATAATGCAACTCTGTACGCAAGCGTCCCAACTCTCTCTAGGATCTCAAATTGTCCGATGAATCTTGGGCTGAGCTTGCCCTTCTTCCTGAACCTCATCACACCCTTCATCAGTGCGACCTTCAAGAAAAAATGATCTTCTACTGCGAACTCAAGATCCCGCCGCCTCTGATCAGCATAACTCTTCTGGAGGCTCTGCGCAATCCTCATCCTGTCTCTAATCCTGTCCACTAGATTTGTTGTCTGTCTGACAATATCTAGACCCAACTCTGCTCTCTCGCCTACCTCATCCCAATAAACTGGCGACCTACATTTCCTCCCATAGAGTGCCTCGTAAGGAGCCATACCTATCGATGCCTGATAACTGTTGTTGTATATGAACTCCACAAGAGGTAACTTCGGCTCCCAATTGCCCTGGAAGTCGATCATACATTCTCGGAGTAGGTCCTCCAGAATCTAAATCACCCTCTCTGACTGACCGTTTGTCTGAGGATGGAAAGTAGTACTGAACAAAAGCTTCATACCCAACGCCTGGTGAATACTCTTCCAGAATACATACGTAAATCTCGGATCCCTGTCTGACACGATGGACACTGGAATCCCATGCAGTCTGACTATCTCTCTAATATACAGATCTGCGTACTGAGTCATGGTGAATGTCTTCTTGATCGGTAAGAAATGAGCCGACTTAGGAGTCGATCAACAATCACCCAGATAGCGTTAAACCCTCCAGTATTAATATTCTCCCATCACGTAATCCATAGTAATATTCTCCCATTTTCACTCGAGAATAGGGAGTGGTCTCAGATTCTCTGCAGGTTTCTGATGCTCTGCCTTGACCTGCTGACATGTCAAACACTTGGATACAAACCGCAGAATATCTCTCTTCATGCCCGGCCACAAATACAGAGTCTGTAAATCCTTATATATCTTCGTACTCCAGAGATAGATGGAGTACGGGGTGCTGTGGGCCTCACTCAAGATATCTGCTCAAAAGAAATCACTGTCAGGAACCCATAGGCGGTCCTTATATCTGACTATGTCATCCAAAACTGTATACAGTCTCTTGCCCTTAGCCTCGTCCCTCTGTCTCCACTTCTGTTACTGCTCATCAGAAGTCTGCCCTATCCGGATTTTGTCTCTCAAAGTCGGCTGTACTGTCAGAGTAGCAAGATTCGGAGCCTCGCCCCTGGCATAAACTGCACACACAAATATCTGAATCTCAGCCTGTAACGGTCTCTGTCAGACAGATGAGCTATCACTGCGTGCTTGTTGCTCAGAGCGTTTGCAACTGCATTAGCCTACCCCGATGTCAGCTAATGTCACAATCATAATCCTTCACCAGCTCAAGCCATCTCCTCTGACGCATGTCCAGTTCCTTCTGTGTGAAGAAGTACCTCAGGCTTTTATGATCTGTGAAAATCCTGCACTTCTCCCCATACAAATAGTGTCTCCAGATCTTCAGGGCAAATATCACTGCCGCTAGCTCTAGGTCATGAGTCGGATAATTCTTCTCATGAAACTTCTGCTGTCTGGACGCATAGGCTATCACTCTGTCCTGCTGCATCAGAACTGCGCCTAAACCAAGCTTCGATGCATCTGTATATACCACAAACTCTCCCTGCTCCGATGGCATAGCTAGCGCTGGTGGGGTGGTCTAGGTCTGCTTCAGTCGGTCAAAAGTCTCCTGACACTCAGATTCCCATATAAACTTGGCGTTCTTCTTCGTCAAAGCGGAAATAGGCACCGCAATAGAAGAGAAGCCTTAGATGAACTTCCTGTAATACCCTGCCAATCCCAATAAACTGCGGATCTCTGTCACGCTCTTCGGAACTGGCCAATCTTTGACTGCCTCTACCTTGCTGGGGTCGAACTCAATGCCATCCTGAGATACAATGTGGCCCAAGAATGGCACCCTGTCAAGCCAGAACTCACACTTGCTGAACTTGGCATAAAGTCGTCTATCCTGTAAAGTCTGCAATACTGTCCTCACGATTCATGAGATCCATGAAGATCGCTGGCGCGTTCGTTAGACCGAAGGGCATTAGCAAGAACTCATAGTGCTCATAACGCGTTTGGAAAGCTGTCTTATGCACATATGACTCTCTCACTTTCAGCTGATGGTATCCAGATCGAATGTCTATCTTGGAGAACACTGAGGCTCCCTGAAGCTGATCGAATAAGTCTTCGATCCTAGGTAATGGATACTTATTCTTCACTGTAGCTCTGTTCAGCTCTCGGTAGTCAATGCACAGACGCATGCTGCCATCCTTCCTCTTAACAAATAACACTGGTGCGCCCCATGAGAAAAACCTAGGGCGAACGAAACCCTTATCCAGTAGATCCTGTATCTGATCCTTGAGCTCCTTCATCTCTGCAGGCGCTAATCGGTAGGGTGCCTTAGATATCGGCATTGTCTCTAGCATGAGCTCAATAGAGAATTCTACCTCTCTGTCTGGTGGAATGCCTGAAACATCGTCAGGGAACACGCTGGAGAACTCGCTGACCACATCTACATATTCCAGCCTCTGACTGACTGGCTTCGTCACTGATACAATGCTGGCTAAGAATGCCTGGCAGCCTCTCTTAATAAGCTTCCTCGCACACATGCAGGAAATGACGTGCGAGAGCTGCAGATGTCTAGCTGCCTCATAGATAAGCGGCTTCCCACTGGTAGGTCTGACAGACACTAAACTCTGGCGAAAATCAATGAATGCTCCATGAGAAGAGAGCAATCCATGTCCAGTATAATATCAAACTCTGGCAGCGGTAGTACTACCAGATCTGCCCTTACTGTCTTCTGCTGCAATCTGAGCTCCAATCCTATCATTATCATGGATGTTTAACATCTGATCCCCAGATGGAATCAATACTCGGAATCCTGAATCCATCACTACTGGTATATTCCTTAGTCGTTTCACGAAAGATTCAGATATAAACGAATGTGTAGCCCCTGAGTCTAGCAATCATGCTTGGCTACACCTGCAATATATATCCTACATGTGACAAAACATACCATTAAATCTAATACTGTTGAATTTAAATGATTCTTTATCGACAATTAACCCAAAATCCTCAAAATATTAATGAATTAACCCAATTATCAATTCCCAAAATTCAAAATTCAGCCGCAGAAAAATCAAAATTTGTAAATTAATCCCCAAAATTCCAGAAGTTCGAAAATAGTCCCAAACTAGGTAGAACAAGCATCCTAATTCTTTCTATGTTATCGATCCCAACAGTCAAATCACATACTGATCAAACAATTACATGCAAGCAAAGAGATAAATAAAAAGACTTAAGCGTAAAAGTTACCAGTAATCAAAGTAGAGCCAGGCTCCGCCTCAGCCTCCTCGGTATGCATCACACATGTCCAGCCGGTAGTGGGACCCTTGATCTGAGGGCAATCTGCAGCCTTGTGCCCATCATGCTTGTATACGAAGCATCTGTAGGTGTCCCACATGCATTTTCCATAATGATATTTGTTGCACTGCTGACACGGTGGTCCCCCCTCCTGCCTAGGAGCCCCTCGTGCCGGGGGTGGTCGCTGGTATCCTGGCCCCCTGTGTTGTCCCTGGGGATTCTGCTTCCCCTGCTGTCTCTGTTGCCATGTGTACTGCTTATTTTGTGGCTGTGCACTGGACTGGGCCTGATGCTGCTTCCACTGCATCTCAAAATCTATGTCTCGCAATGCCTGCTCTGCCTGAAAAGCGCAGGTAGTGGCCTCGTCATAATCTGTCGGCCTCATCAGCATGACGTCTCGGTGAATTGTGGGTCTCAGTCCATCGAAGAAATGCCTCAGCTTCTGGGCGGCATCCGCTGCTATCATGGGCACGAAGTGCCAGTACCTGTCAAACTTGCGGATGAACTCCGCCACTAATAAATCTGTCTGCTTGAGTCTCATGAACTCTCTCGTCAGGCGGCCCCTGACGTCATCTGTGAAATACTTCCCGAAAAGCATCTCCCTGAATCTGGCCCATGTGAGAGTAGCCACATCCCCAGCATGTGCGGCTCCCTCCCACCACAGGGACGCATCATCCCTCAGCATATAGATGATGCACCTGACCTGGTCGCCATCCCTCACCTGAAAATAATCAAAATGCAACTTCATCGACCAAATCCATCCCTCTGCAACAAACGGATCAGTAGTACCCCTAATGGTTGTGGTGGAGGACCCCTACGGAACTGCTCAAAGATTTCAAGCTTGCTGTCTAGCAGCCTACTGTACCTACTCCAATAGTCTAGCCATACCCTCGAGAACTCCGGTAGCTGAGTCCCCTAATGGTGGTGGTGGAGGACCCCTGCCACCCTCAGGAATATCATCCACTCTGACCATCCTGGGCTCGCATCTGGGAGGCATATCTGAATACAGTCCAATTAAAACGTAACCCATCGTGAAATTAATCTAGTTTTGAGAATAATGGACCTTAAATCGTAAAAACAGTTAAAACATGAGTAGTAAATCATCATAATGCGTAAATCATGAAATCATGCAGGTGATAACAATAAATCATTTAAAACATTTAAATCGTAAAGCTTACAGACTTGAGGCTTTGAAGACTGAGCAGCAGAAGCTGGCGGTGACACAACCCTATACAGGACCCTTGCTCTGATACCAACTTAAACTTCTACTCGTTTTATATTGTGGAAATATATGTATATATTTTAAAGCTCTCATTTTATAAACAACATTTAAAAATGATCGTGTTTGTTTGGAAATGATAATATCGCAGTTAAAACTAACCAATTATCAACGTAAACGTAAATGAGTAAAAATCATGAAATCCTCAACGTAAATAAAATGTTTAACTCCTCTCCAAAATCATCACTCAAAATGCAGAAAAACGTGCGGTCCTCGGGTTATGTCATCGCACCAGGGCTGCCTACTCAGAGTTCAGCACCTCCTGTGTCCTGCTCAAAATGCTCACCTACATCACACATGCCTAGTGAGTCTAAAGACTCAACACAGCTGTACCAGTAATAACAAGTACATATACGTAGCAAACATCAGCGAAAAATAACATAATGAACATACATTTCAGGTCTGCAATAAAATCGTATACATAAGCGTGTCTTGTCAAAGCATGGTAAAAATTATAGCATGTATAATCGTATCATCATATACGTGTTCAATTACTTAATTTGAATTATGTACTTTAGTTGTTACTTTCGTATCATCGTGTCATCATGTCAGTCGATGGATCCATCTACGTGTAATCGCGGTACACGGCGGCGAGGATCATCAGCGACGGCATCACCCGCCCACTGAGTCCGGGCCTTACCTGTCATCGTGTCATCGTGTTAGTCACATCTAAATCGCTTCTTTCAAAACGTTTTATCATAATCATCACTTAAATGAAAACATGCATATACATAATTTTTTTCCTTTAAACCAAGCATGCAACGTGATTATCATATGGCGTAAAAATCATAAACATAATGCATAAAAATTTAAAATAACATAAATTTGTGCTCAGAGCGTTGCCATGCCAAAATCTCACCCCGGATACAAAATGATCATTTTTTCCCTGGAAACCCAAAAATTATCGTTTTAACCCTTTATCTCTAAAGTTTACCCGAGGTTTACCAAACTCCTTAAAATGACACAAAACATTTTAAAAGAATTCTTAGACATAAACTCGAGCCAAAATCACAGCTTATCTAATTCGTTTTAAAACTCGGATCGGGGTCCCGGTTTTAATCCAAATGGATCCAAAATTTACCCAAATCTTCTACAACTTTTACCATATCTAAAAAACACTAAATAGGTCCTAAAACAATGTCATTAGGCTCCCCAAACCCATAGATAAAATTCCAGAACATGACAAAACTCTCGGTCCTATCTTAACTCACCACCTCATGCACGCATTTCTCCCAAAAACTCACGCCTCAGGCTATACCCGTCGTTCCAGCCATGAACCCACCTACTGTGGACCTAGACCAGACACCAAGGAACGCCCTTGAACCAAGCAACCCGCCCCATGCAAATTACAACCCCCCCTACACTCGCTATTCTCCCCCAAGCAACTTAACCGAAGCCAACTTCTACCCTTTCGTTCCACAGCACCTGGGATGGGTCCAAATCAAGCCGAGTTATTTCGAGCCTTGTCTCAGACCCACCAGGGGTTGGACTAAGCCTCAGCGAGGTCCCTGCCATGTGGGTCGAACCTTACACGCCGTACCACTCAAGATATAGCCACCCGAGAAGAAATCGTCTCTCGTCCCTACACCCGTACGCATCGATAACCTTCCTACCCCTCATGACAGCAACATGACCTTACCAGCAGCCTCTAGACAATCAAGGACCGCAGCCCCTTGCACCAAGAATTGAGAAAAACGTGAGTTATGCAAGAAATGCATTGCATGAAAAAAAATCGAAAATCCTACATGTTATTGGTTGGATCGAAAGTTTTGCTGCATTTTTAACACACAACAGCATGTATTTAGCATATGAGATGTAAAAACGAGAGTACAATGCGTGCCTTAGGTAGTTGATGAACGAAACGAGACGGAGGGGACACCGGGGAACTTTTATTTGCAAGAATGGTGAAGAAATCCGATTCTTTCAGCTGCTGGGGATGAATCCGAGGGGAGGGGTTTTGAAAACGATGGTGTCGGCTGGTGAAACTATTAGGTTTAGGTTAAAGTGTATTTTGGTGGTTAATTATATAATAAACTAATAGATAATGGGCCCTAATTTTGTAATTAAAAGTTTTAAAAAATAACTAAGACCAATAACCTTAAAAGTAGGCCTATTAAAACCAAACGCACTCTCGAAAATTATTTCGTGTTGGAAAGATTTTTAAAATATAAGCTGAACCCTTAAAAAGTCATCTGATTCGATAGAATTCACGTAGCGTTAAAAATAAAAATCCTATTGGTAAAAATACCCAAAAATTCTCAATTTTGAAAATTACACTTATAAACGCTTTAAATTAATTTATAAAAATAAATCGTGTAATTAAAATAATTTTCCTGAAAATTATCCGGTCTCCGTCCTTCGTCCGAGCGTGAAATGCATATAGAAACCCTAATGCATGAACTTTAGAAAATTCACGAATTAAATCCTATCATTCATGAATTATGCATAAAATGCATAAAAATAATTAAACACATAATGAAAAAATAAAAATTCTAAATTGCATGCATTCAAGTTATGTGAATTAAATTTCTGGACCTTACAAGAGAAGTTGTCCAATCCAAATCACAATGGGAAGTAAGAATCAAGGCACTCATGACAGGAAGCAGAATACCATGGCCATGTGCCTTTTTTATATATCTCACAACACGAAGTGCAACATCCATGTGAGACGTTTGGGACTGTTTGAATCCTGCCTCAACCATCACACTAGCAAATTTGTGATTCCATTGATGAGACGCTTGCTTGAGGCCATACAAGGACTTACGCACTTTGAAAACTTTATTAGTCTCGTGAACTTTATATCCCGGTGGCACATACATGAAAATCTCCTCATCCAAATCTCCTTGGAGAAATGCATTTGCCACATCCATTTGACTAAGGCTAGCTCCATCGATTAATTGCTGCTAAGGCCAATAAACATCGAATGGTAACAATTTTGGCCGTGGAAGAAAATGTATCATGAAAATCTATGCCTCGAAGTTGAATATAGCCCTTTGCAACTAATCTCGCTTTACATGGATCAACCTTCCCATCCGACAGATATTTTATCTTGTAAACCCATCGACAACCAACGGGCTTATAATTTTAAGATAAATCCACCACCATCCATGTGTGATTGGATTCCAAGGCTGCAAATTCTAAGTTCATATCTTCCCTCCATCTAGGGCCGACGACTGCCTCGTGATAAAATCGGGGCTCGGTCATAGAAAAAATGGCAGCCACAAATTTTTTATAAGAGGGAGAAAAGTTGGAATATTGTAAATGATGTGATATAGGATAGATATAAGAAGCCAAATTGGATTGGGATAAAGAAGGACAAGAATAATCAGTGGTCCAAATAGGAGGACAAGTGGTGCGAGTTGATCTTCGTGGCTGTACCATGGAGCTATTAGATGGTGTAGGGACTGTGGGAGGATCAGTGGATGACTCAAGGATAGAATCTGAATTTCCATGATTCGAAGAGTCCATGAAAGTTAATGGATGAGAACAAAATTGAGGTGGATCCCTTGACTGAGCAAAAGGAAAGTAGTCCTCATAAAACACAACATCTCTTGATATCAAGAATCTATTTTTTTTAAGATACATGCCTTTATATCCCTTTTGAAAACTAGAATAACCCTAAAAAACACATTCATTTGCTCGGGGATAAAACTTATGGTCACGAGTCAATGTTGTGGCATAATAAAGGCAACCAAAGACTCGAAGATGAGAGTACAAGGGAGGCTTACAAAACAGTATTTCGAATGGTGTTTGGTTTCAAATAAGGAGAGTAGGAGTATGTTTGATGAGGTAGACCACAGTCAAAACACAATCCCCCCCAATTTAAGTGGAAGTGATGCTTGAAATCGCAAGGACCTTGCTATGTCGATAATATGTCGATGTTTCCTTTCAACCACACCATTTTGTTGTGGTGTATATGGACAAGAACTTTGGTGTATGACTCCAAGGGAAGAAAAAAAGGAACTACACTCAGATTTGAAAAAATCAGAGCCGTTATCAATGCGAATAACTTTGATACATTGGGAAAATTGATTCCGCACCATAGCAAAAAAATGTTGGAGGATGCGGAATATATCCAGTTTGGAATGTATGAGAAACACCCAAGTCCTTCGAGAAAAGTCATCAACAATCGTGACGAAATAACGTTCATCGTTGTAAGTGGGTACCCGAAACGGACCCAAAATATCCATATGCAACAATTGAAAAAAATGTGAAGATGAAGACATACTTTTCTGTGGAAAGCTTGATCTAGTTTGTTTAGCTTGGGGACAAATGAGGCAAAACCTCAAAACAGAATTTGTCAACATAAATGACAACATATTCATTCTAGCAATGGACATATGTCCAAGTCTCTTATGCCAAAACTCATTACTAATGGTTATGCAAGAAACAACAATATGTGGAGTGGAAAATGCATACATTGGGAGTATAAAGAAGGCGTGATAGTTTTCATATTTGCATACATAGAGGGCATAGTGGTGAGATGATAAAGGCCATGTTTCTCCTTACCAATCCCCATGATCCTCCCACTGTTGAGGTCCTGAAAAATGCAAAGATGTGGATAAAAGATTATAGAACAATTATGAGTTTTGGTGAATTGAGAGATGGACAACAAATTGAAATGAAACTGAGGAATGTACAAAACATTAGGGAGAGTGATTGAAGTGGATAAAACTACTGAACCCATTTTGGTAACGTGGATTAGATTACCATTTGGCAGTCGAACAGAGCTATTGGAGTTAGGCAAGGACCTAGGGTCTTGCAACAACAAGGAATTATCAGTCATATGTTCAGTTGCCCCTGTATCCACTAGCCAATTTGTGCCACAAAGTGTATCAAGATTACCTGCCATATTTGTCACTGGTTTAGTAGGATCCTGCCCTGCAGACCCGCCCAACAACTTCATTATTTCATCATACTGAGGAGTAAAAATGGAGTGGTGTTGATGATTTCTGGATTTAGCTTCTCTGTTTGTGTTTCAGTAACCATGTGCACATCATTATTACCCCTCCTTGGTTTAGTAATATCCTTGGCTAATGTCCTAGGCCCTCGAAACTGTTGAGGTTTGTACAAACGATGACCCGGCGGGTAACCAACAAGTTTATAGCAATTTCTCTTAGAATGACCAGCCAAATGGCAGTACTCACATGTAACCACATCTGTCTTACGTCCATCCACTTTGTTTTGGAAGGAATAAAAAACTGATGGAGGAGGTTCAATGACCAACAATGATCTAGTCGATTCTTCTGAGATATAATAGAAAAGGCTTGTCCTACATTTGGTAACGGATCCATCATCAGAATCTTGCTTCGAATAAGGACGTAACTATCGTTCAATCCAAGAAAAAACTGGAGCAACTTTTGTTGATGATCATGATCAACATATTTACGGGAAGTATCATACGCACACAAAGGAAGAGTAATGTACGATGCATATTCATCCAGAGTTGTTTGAGTTTACAGTAGTATGTAGAAATAGAGAGATTACCCTGACGCAATCCTCCGATCACCATGTGGATTGCAAAAATTCAAGATCCATTCACTTTATCAAATTGTTCCTTCAAATCCTTCCAAACAGCTGATGCATCAGTTGAATATACGATTCCCCCAAATATCTCTTTGGAAACCTGTATTCATGATCCACGACAACACCAATGCATTACATTGTTCCCACTGGTTTAGCGTAAGGTTTCCGGCTGCTAGACATTGGCAAGTTCCATCAATAAGTGCCAAATTATTTTTCGCATGCAACGCAATCAACATAACACGAACCCACACTCCGTAATTCTCAACACCAGTCAACTGTTCAATGATGATGTTTATTCCTGGAGTATCAGAAGGTTGGATTGACAAAATATCACTGAAATTGTTGAAATTTGCCGTGGATTAAGAACAACCGAGGAGAGCTACAGAAAAATTCCTAAGATAAACCGCGAATCACGTAAAAATATCGCAATTAATCAACAAATTTCTGAAATACGGCACATCCGAGCTACAGTAGCAAAAAATTCTGAAGGAAGATGAATCTCCGACGCAAAATTCAGAAGCGATGCTCTAGATATCTCGCTCTGATACCATGTTAAAGAAGGTGAAAGATGAAGAAACTAAAGTCTACTGTCATTGAAGTGAGCTAGAAAGCTAGCTATTATTGCTGGTACAAAGTTACATTTATACATTTTTCTCATTAAATGAACAAGCGTGATACTCATTAAGAGAAACACAAAACATGACTTATAACCAACAAAGAGTAACTTGAATTACACTTATCGATAATAAGTTACCAGCGTAGATGGAAATTGTAAAAAGAAAATCAGCTTTTCGCCGTCGTTGTATTCTTTTATTATCATTTTTTCTCTGTGTACTCCCACCGCTGAAGAAAATTTGGTTGTATAACAAATGCCTGTGATCGTGTCGTTTTTATATTCGATTGAACGCACACTTATGATAAAATGTCCTAAAACTTTCTCAAAATTACGCGGAAACTTTATATATATATATATATATATATATATATATATATATATATATATACAAATTGAGCATCCAATGGGTGAGTGACACCTCATAGGTGCTCACATAGGTGTGCACGGTAGGTGTGCAGCATATAAAAATTGTATATATATATATATATATATATATATTGGCTTGAACGCACACTTATGAAAAAACGTCCTTAAACTTTCTCAAAATTACGAGGAAACTTTATATACAACTTTTTATATATATATATATAAATAAAACAAGTGTGTGTAAAAGTATATGTGTGTGTAAACATAGTGGCCGAAAGCCTACAGATCAAACAAGTTCTTCTGGGATATAAAAGTATAATATAATAAAATCAAGATATACATTAAACAATTTTTCCTTAAAACGATAACATATAAAAATACAATTTTCCTCAAACTTTAACATATAAAATACATTTTTCTCACCTCAACTTCCCCTTCTTTCTTTAAAAAAAATATATATTAATTCAACGTATTTTCAAAATATATAACAATTAAACAGTAACAGTTTTCATCATTTTTTCCTCAACCTCAAATCCTCAAAATAAATAATTTTATGATATGTGGCTCAGAAATTTCCTCAAGTCGTCAGTCATAGTAGCTCGATCAAGCAAATAAAGATTTAGGTTTGATAGAGAAACACCGACCCGAAGTTCAATGCCCAAAGCCCGGTGGTAAAGCAGCACCGACTCGAAAGTCGATGCCCAGAGCATGTAATGGTCCTGAAAAGCTATGCGCAGAGCCCGTGATAATGGTGAACATCCAGAGCCTGTAATATAAGTCATAACTTCACCACAAATCATTAAAAACCTTAAAGATTCATTCTTAAAAATAGGAGTACACGTTGCCCAAACCTTAAAATTTACACATGATGTATCAAAACTTTTGCTGCTCAAAATCTTTAAAATTTACACTTGCTGTCCAAAATCTATAAATTTACATGTTTCCATCCATGGATAGATTGTCCAAAATTTTAAAATAATTACACCTACCACCCAAAAGCTTATGTCACCCATTTTGTTAAATGATACACATAAGCATAAATCTTTCTTTCTACATTTGAACAATTATGCACGCTCCCTGTACATATATGCATTAAACGTAGATAGGCACACCATCATAAAATTACATATATATTTATAAAAAAACTGACGCACACATCATCAATATACATTCCAAGACCTGAAATTAAAAAGACTGCTTATCAACTCAGTCGGCAGTCGGAAGAAGTTTTCTAAATTTTTTTGTAATAAAGGGAGCAACCTTCTTTCAAAGTTGCTGGGAAGTACCCGACTACATACAGATTACAGACACACGAGTTGCATTCCATGTACAATACTTGCACATGCAGCATACATTCACACGTGCACTCGCATGAATTTAAAACACATGCGAACTTGGCTTGAATTTAACTGTTGAAGTAACTCATTGGAAAATCGTAAATAGCAGAGAGTTAACAGTATAAGCATGAACCAATCAAATATGTAATATGAATTCACCGATATGTCAACGAACAAAATCGATTTGCTTTGAAAACTTGTAAATCACATTAATCTTTTGATGTAGATGGCTAGAAAACGACACGGGACACTACAAAAAAACGGAAAACTTAGCGACGGCTTTTGTTAAACCGTCGCTATTATAGCGACGGTTTAATATAAACCGTCGCTATATAGCGACAGGTTGTTAGAAAACCGTCGCTTATCAAATAAGGCTACGGTTTAATAAAAACCGTCGTTATAATAACGACAGTTTAAATTCAACCGTCTCTATAATAACGACGATTTTTAAAAAAGCGTCGCTAAATTAACGACGGTTTTGATTAATCCGTCGTTTAATTTGATAAGCGACGGTTAACTAAAAACTGTCGTTATAATAGCGACGGTCGAATAAGCAGACCGTAGCTATACTTAACGACGGTTTACTTAAACCGTCGTTAACTTTTAAAATAGCAACGGTTTACAAAAACCGTTGTTACTTTTAACGACGGTTAAAGTTAAACCCGTAGCTATAATTAACGTCGTTAACTTTTAAAATAGCAACGGTTTAGAAAAACCGTCGTTACTTTTAACGACACTTAAAGTTAAACCCATAGCTATAATTAACGACAGTTTACTTAAACCGTTGTTAAGTTTTAAAATAGCAACTGTATATAAAAACCGTCGTTATTTTTAACAACGGTGAAAGTTAAACCCGTAGCTATAATTAACGACGGTTAACTTAAACCGTCGTTATTTTTAACGACGGTGAAAATTAAACCCGTAGCTATAATTAACGATGGTTAACTTAAAACCGTCGTTAATTTTTAAAATAGCAACGGTTTATAAAATAAAAGTATTAATGTATCTATGAAATGGATCAGAAAATTCATTCTTTTGAAACCTTAGGAGGCCGAAACCCCAGCCCCCACTCTCCTCTATTTTTTTATATATATATAATAAAAGTGCTACTAGATTAATTGAAATTGCTGGAAATTTTAGAGTTAGGTGCTAAATAAAAAAATATAAAATCTAAAATAAAAAGAAAAAATTTAAATAAAGATGCTCCTTGTTCAATTTTTTTCCTCTCCCACAAGTTTGAAAAAGGTCATTTTATCTCAAGAATTTTTCTTGTAAATAAAATTTTAAACTCCTTCCATGTTCGAGTATTTTTCTCTGAAAACCATCTCGAAACTACCACGTCTGAAAATCATGGTTAAAACACAAATTATTAAAAATAATACATCTACCTGCAGAATCTTATCAATTACAATGATGTTTTTTTTCCCTATGTGTTATATGTATATTTATTTACTAAGGTATTCATAGCAAGGGCTGTCCGTCCCTCCTCCTCAATTTTTTATTTTTTTAATAAATATATATTATATTATTTTCAAAATAAAAAAAAAACCTAATTATTAGGCTTGCAATATTTTTCTGCAAATTCTAACCAATATGAACCATTAAGCCTTCTATATCAAATTGAAAAGAACGATGTTTTTCTTAACTTCTTAAAAAATTAAACTCCATCGATTATGGAATCAGATATTTTCAAAAAATTAAAAAAAAATCTATATTATAATCAAAGTATATAATTGTTAGGTGACAAAAAATACCAGTACAAAACGTATCTATTTTGTTTTAAAAAATAATTAGATTTATCAAATTGAGTTTGAAATGGAGTGCTTACCAGCAGCATGAAATGATTTAAACAATTTTTCTTGAACTATGGAATTGAGTTGAGCCTACCATGAAACATAAATCATATGAAACTCATCCTTACATTGAGTATCATAATTGTACCCTTAGAAAAAGATGAAATCAAAGCCAAATATTCACACCTTAAGGGAGTACATAAAAAGAAAAAAATTGCAATTATGAAAGAAAAGTTTCTTTTAAAGATGTAAAGCGGGAGAGAGCCAAATAAATGAATGAAATCATGTTTCTACGCTAAAAAGGAGAATGTATGGAGTTGTAGAAAATCAGATGAAAAATCTGAACATTTGCAAATTAATCCACCATTGTACACCCTACGTTCGTTTATCTTATATAGTCTTTGGTAACCCCGACTAGAGTTGTAGTTTACTGTAAGGTCTAGGAATTTAAATTTACGTAACCTGAATACATGTAATCTAGGATTTTATTTAAATTATGTGTTTACTCATTTATTCATTTATGCATAATTATTGCATGATAGGATTTATTCCATGATATTTAAAAGTTTATGCATTAGGATTTCTAGATGTATTTTGCGCTCGAACGAGGATCGGAGACCGGAGATTTATCAGAAAAATTATGTTTTGATGGGATTAATTTTTATTAATCAAGATGGAGTGCTTTTAAGTGTATTTTTCAAAAATGGGCTTGATTGGATATTTTTACCCGCATGATTTTATTTTTTATACGGTACGCAAATTTTATCGAAATCGGGAGACTTTTTTAGGGTTTGGGCAATATTTTCAAAAACTTACCAAAACGATTTATTTTTTGGGAGTGTGTTTGGACTTAATGGACCTACTTTTAAGCTTAATGAGCCTAAAATCCTTTTTATTCTATTAAAAGCCACATTGAGGCCCATTTGCACCTTAATTACTACTTAAATATTACACTAATCTATTCCTAAACCTAACCTAAACCTAATCAAATCAGCCGACCACCCCCTCCATTCAGAAGCTCCCCTTCGGTTTTGAGCAAGGAAAAATACAGAAACCTCATTCCTCCATTTCCCTTCAATAAAATATCATCTCCGCTCCTCCGGTGACTCCCCGACGCGCATTCCTTCAAGTTCTCTTGCATAAAATCCCAAAGCCACGCATGTTCTTCCCTTGAGAATATTTACGCTGATATTATGTGTAAAGTTTGTTTGAAAGCATGTAAAACTTTCGATCTATGCATGTGTGTTCCTCGATGATGGTTTATGCATAAACTATTGCATTTTTTTTATGTTCACTCACGTTTCTTCATGCTGTTGTGCAAGGGTTGGTTAGCTGCTGTTGCTAAGGGCCAAGACATGTCATGGTTTAAGGGATATAGGGCTGGAGTCAAGACTTGAGGAGGATTGGGGTGGATCAGTAGTAGTGTCCAAGGAATTCTCGGGTCGGGGAGATCGCGTGCAAGGGTCGGGCCAGCAATGCAAGGACCGATATGAGCCATGGAACAGACCCTGGTGGGTCTGAGACAAGGCCCGAAAAGGTTCGAGACATGCTGGAACCAGCCCCCAAGCGCGATCGATCGCATGGGTTGGAGAGTAGACGCGGGGTGCTTCCTTGCATGTTTTGGAAGGTTGCGAGGGTTGAGGGCTTGCATGGGGCTGTAGGCTCGATTCAATGGAGTCCAATAGGGTCCTAGGATGGCTTAGAAAAGGTCAAGTCATGGCTGGTCCGCTTGGTTTTGGGCTAGGGATGAAAACTTGGATAGGTGTTGCGCATAGGGTTCGAGTAGGTTGTTTAGGAAATTTTCCAGCAGCTTACATGTCATGGCCGAGGGGTTTAGGGGTCATGGTCTTGATGGTTTTAGGGGCCTTTTTGATGTTTATAAGGTGTGGAAAAAAGTTGGGAAAAATTTGGTTGAGTTTCGAGTCGATTCGGATTAAAACTGGGACCCCGGTCCAAGCTTTAAAACGAATCGGTTAAGTTTGGAAACAGGCTATAATTTACATCTAAGAAATAATTATAAATATGTTTTGGGATGTTTTTGAGCAGTTCGGTAAGCATTCGGGTAAAAATTTAGGGGTCCAAGTGTAAAATGGTCATTTTGGGTTTCCAAGGGCAAAATGGTACATTTTGCACCGGGGGTGAGATTTTAGTCCTGACAGTTCTCTGAGCACAAATGTATCATGTTTTTAAATGTTTACGCATCACGGTCATGATTTTTATGAATTTCTGAAATCTATGCTGCTTGCTTGATTTTAAGAAAATTTACGCATGTGCATAATTTTGATAAGTGATGAAAATGATGATGTTTCGAATGATGAGAATTAGTTGTGGCTATCGAAGTATATGTAAATGCTTAAGACGTATATGTAAATGATGATGATGAGGCCTAGGCACAGTGGATGGGTAACACTGTCACTGATATCCGACAGCTGCCGGGTACCGCGGTTCTATGTATGATGGATCTATCGTAAATGCTGAATGATATACGATAGTCACCACTAATGAACTAAATTCACTAAAAGAAATGATGAATGATGAACGATGAATGATTATTAATGATGAGCTGTTTTGACATGTTACGAATTCATACGACACGTTTACATTACGTTTTTAAAGTTCATGAAAGGTATGTTGATTACATGATATTTTCACTGCTGCGTGCTATGTATATGTACTTGTTATTTCTGGTACAGGTGTATTGAGTCTTTAGACTCACTAGACGTGTGTGATGTAGGTGAGCATGATATCGAGGGGACTGGAGGTGCCGAACTCTTAGTAGGCAGGCCTGCTGGGGCGACACAACCCGAGGACCACATGTTTTCTGCACATTTATGATTTTATGAGTTGAGAGGAATTTGAGTGTTTGTAACGCTGTTTTATTTCACTGATGGATGTTAGGATTTTTCTTGTTTATGTTTCCGCTATATTTTTACTGGCAAATACTTATGATTATTTTTAAATGATATTTTTAGTAGGACTGCATGCATGCAAGATATTCAAACGCTTATTTTCAAGATGTGAGCTTTATAAAAAAAATTATTTCTGTCTTTTAAATAAGTAGATGTTTCACTTGGTATCAGAGCCAGGGTCCTGTATAGGGTTGTGCCGCGGCCATCTTCTGCCGCTCAGTCTTCAAGTCTCAAGTCTCTAAGCTTTTATGTTTTAAAATTTTTAATGATTTACTGCTCACCTGCATGCCTTCATGATATACGATATACATGGATTTTTCGGTGCATGTTTAACTGCTGTTATGATTTAAAAACTTGTTATTTTGAAAAACTAGATTAATTGCATTGATGAGTTACGTTTATAAATGGAACTTTATTCATATATGCCTCCCAGACGCGCTCCTAGCACCGACCGTCAGGATGACATTCCTCGAGGCAGCCGAGGCCCTCCACCTCCACCACCACCCCCTATAGATGCAGCTACCCGACTTCTAGAGGGTATGACTAGGCTCTTTGGATTAGGTACAACAGGCTCCCAGGCCTCTCAGGTGGATGTTTTTGAGCAGTTCAGGCGACTTAACCCGAAGGAGTTCCGGGGCACTACAGATCCATTCTTAGCGGAGGGATAGATTCGGTCACTGGAGCTGCATTTTTAGTACCTTCAGATGAGGGATGGCGACCGGGCCAGGTGCGCCATATATATGTTGAGAGATGATGCATCCCTTTGGTGGAAGGGAGTCGCTCATGCAGTGGACTTGTCTACCCTCACCTGGGACAGGTTCAAAGAGTTGTGGCGGAGTTTATCCTCAAGTTCGACAGCGGCTGCCATTTTGTGCCCATGCTATGCTAGAGATGCCGCTCAGAATCTGAGGCATTTCTTAGACGGACTGAGACCTACCCTTCGTCAGGACGTCATGCTGATGAGGCCACCGCCTGCGATTTTCAGGCGGAGAAGGCTCTGCGGGTCATAGACTTTGAGATGCAGAGAAAGCGGCATCAGACTCAGTCCAGCTCCCAGTCTGAGAAGAAACAGTACTCAGGGCCATCGAGGAAGCAAGGGCAGCAGAAGCCCTAGGGTAAATTTAGGAGGCCCTAGCAGCAGAGACCTCATCAAGCGTCTAGGGGCGCCTAAGCCAGATGACAGACATCCATGCCCAAAGTGCAACAAGTTCCATGTTGGCAAGTGTTTGTGGGAGACCTACAGATGCTTCGTTTGCGGGCAGGAAGGTCACAAAGCAGTGGACTGCCATAAAAACACGGGTCCCACTACTGGCCGAGCTTATGTGATGCATACCGAGGAGGATGATGCGGAGCCATATACTACTTTGATAACTTGTAACCTTTACGCTTAAGTTTTATATGATTACCGCTTTGAATACATTAAGTGATTTGATTATTATGGGAATTAATTGCTGAAATTGAAAACATAGAAGGATTAGGGTGCATGCTCTACCTAGTTAGGACATTGGGATTTAATTGCTTGAATTAGGAATTTTAGGGACCCAAGTCTAACAAACTTTAATATGAGGATTTTGGATTAACTATCGATAAGAAATTTCTTAAGCATCAACACAATTAGATTTGATGACATGTTTTGTCGCAGGGAGGATATATATTTCAGGTGTAGCCACACATGCTTTGCTAGATTCAGGGGCTACACATATATTTATATCTGAATCATTCATCGAGCAACTAGGAATCATACTAGTAGCGTTTGACTCAAGGTTCAGAGTGTCGATCCCATCCGGGGATCATATGTTCATTCTCAGATAGTGAAGAGATTGGAGCTTCGGTTACAGAAATATACGGTGCAGGCAGACTTGATAGTGCTACTGTTGCCGAAGTTTGACATCATTCTGGGTATGGATTGACTTTCATTGAACGGAGCTGTCATAGTCCTTCGACAGAGGTCAGTTTCTGTCCAACCTCCCAGTGGTAGGCCATTTTTTTTAGGCAGCCAGACACCAGCAGTTGATGCAAATCATTTCCTACATGTGTGCGAGGAAGCTTATCAAGAGAGGCTGCCAGACATTCTTAGCCAGCATTGTATCGGTTTCTGAGCCAATCAGTTAGAAGCTAGAAGACGTTGATATGGTCAGGGAGTTCTCCAATATTTTTCCTGACGATGTTTCAGGCATTCCACCAGATAGAGAGGTGGATTTTTCTATTGAGCTCATGTCAGGTACAGTGTCGATCTCTAAGGCACCCTACCATCTAGAACCTGCCAAGATGAAAGAACTGAAAGTATAAATACAAGATTTTCTAAATAAGGATTTCATTTGTCTTAGCTTTCCCCTATGGGGCGCACCAGTTCTGTTTGTCAAAAAGAAGGATGACAGTCACGCGACTGTGCATTAACTACCGAGAGCTTAACAGAGTTACAGTCAAGAACAAGTATCCATTGCCGAGGATCGAGGATTTGTTTGACCAGCTTCAGGGAGCATCAGTCTTTGCAAAGATAGATCTCCGATCTGGATACCATAAGCTGAAGGTGAGAAAGGCTGACATGCATAAGACAGCTTTTCAGACGCGTTATGGGCACTAAGAGTTTATTGTGATGCCCTTCGATTTGACAAACGTGCCAGCAATCTTCATGGATCTCATGAATCGCGTGTTTCAGCCTTACATGGATCAGTTCGCCATATTTTTCATTGACGATAGCCTGATCTATTCGAGGAGCATAGTCAGCATCTGAGGACCGTACTGAAGACATTACAGGACAGACGGCGGTATTCCAAGTTCAGTAAGTGCGAGTTCTGGCTTGACAAAGTGGCATTCTTGGGCCACATTGTATCTCAGGACGGCATTGAGGTCGACCCCAGTAAGGTCTAGGGAGTCAGAGATTGGCCAGTGTCTAAGAGCGTGACAGGGATCCGTAGCTTCTTGGGTTTAGCTGGTTACTACATGAAGCTCATTCAGGGCTTCTCTTCTATTGCGGTGCCTATGACCGCCTTGACAAAGAAGAATGCCAAGTTCATCTGGGGATTTGATTATCAGGAGAGCTTTGACAGATTGAAGCTAGCATTGACCACAACACCATTTCTAGTTGTGCCATTAGAGCAGGGAGAGTTTGTGGTTTATATAGATGCATCGAAGCTCGGATTAAGCGCGGTTCTTATGCAGCATGACAGAGTTAAAGCCTACGTGTCTAGACAGCTGAAGGTGCGTGAAAAAAATTATCCAACTCATGACCTCGTGCTAGCAGCAGCGGTGTTTGCTCTGAAGATTTGGAGACACTATCTGTATAGGGAGAAGTGCAGGATTTTTATTGATCACAAGAGGCTGAAACACTTCTTCACACAGAAAGAGTTGAATATGAGACAGAGAAGATGGCTAGAGTTAGTGAAGGATTACGACTGTGACATTAGCTACCATCCGGGTAAAGCTAATGTGGTTGCAGACGCTCTGACCAAGAAACACGCAGTGATTGCTCATTTGTCGGTATAGAGACCGCTGCAGGCGGAGATTCAGAGATTTGAGCTTGAAGTTTATGCCAGAGGCAATGCCCCGAATCTTGCTACTCAGACAGTACAGCCGACTTTGAGAAACAGAATCCGGGCAGGACAGACTTCTGACGAGCAGCTGCAGAAGTGGAGACAGAGGGACGAGGCTAAGGGCTAGAGACTGTATGTAGTTGTTGATGGCATAGTCAGATATAGGGACCATCTATGGGTTCCTGATAGTGATTCCCTGAGAACAAATATCTTGAGCGATGCCCACAGTTCTCTGTACTCCATCCATCTAGGGAGTAAGAAGATGTATAAATACCTTCAGACTCTTTATTGGTGGGCGGGCATGAAGCGAGATATTCTGCGTTTCGTTTCCGAGTGTTTTACTCGTTAGCAAGTCAATTCAGAGCATCAGATACCTGTAGGGATTCTGATATCACTCCCAATTCCCGAGTGGAAATGGGAGAAAATCACCATGGATTTTGTGACAGGGCTTCCGAGGACTACTGGAGGGTTTAATGTCATCTGGGTGATCGTTGATCGGCTTACTAATTCAGCTCATTTTCTACCGATCAGGAAGACTTTCACCATGACTCAGTACACAGAGCTGTACATCAAAGAGATAGTCAGACTGCATGGGATTACAGTGTCCATCGTGTCAGACAAGGATCGGAGGTTCACGTCAGCATTCTGGAAGAGTCTACATCAAGCGTTGGGTATCAAGTTACTGTTCAGACAGATGAACAGTCAGAGAAGGTGATTCAGATTCTGGAGGACCTACTTTGAGTTTGCTTTATCGACTTCCAGGGCAGCTGGGAGCCAAATTTACCGCTTGTGGAGCTCTCATACAACAACAGTTTTCAAGCATCGATCAATATGGCTCCATACGAGGAACTGTACGGGAGGAAGTATAGGTCGTCAGTGTATTGGGATGAGGTATAAGAGAGAGAGCAGATTTGGGTGCGGATATTGTCAACCAGACAATAGAGTTAGTGGTCAGGATTCGAGACAGGATGAGGACCACTCAGAGCCGTCAGAAGAGTTATGCAGATCAGAGGCGACGAGATCTTGAGTTCGCAGTAGAGGATCATGTCTTCGTGAAGGTCTCACCGATGAAGGGTGTGATGAGGTTCGGGAAGAAGTGCAAGCTCAACCCTAGATTCATCGGACCATTCGAGATACTGGAGAGAGTCGGGACACTTGCTTACAGAGTTGCTTTACCCTCGAATCTGCCAGGAGTTCATAATGTGTTCCACGTCTCCATGCTGTGGAAGTACAAGTCGAATTCTTTGCCTGTGCTGAACTATGATCCACTTCAGCTGACACAACACCTGTCATTTGAGGAGAAACCCACTTAGATACTGGACAGGCAGGAGAAGAGGCTCCGGAACAAGGTGATCCACATGATCAAAGTCAAGTGGCTGAATCATTCCGAGGAAGAATCCACATGGGAGATGGAGACCGAGATGAGGAGTCGCTACTCGGAGTTATATGGTATGTTTTAATTTCACGGAAGAAATTTTATTTAAGGGGAGAGAGTTGTAAGGTCTAGGAATTTAAATTTACGTAACCTGAACACATTCATTCTAGGATTTTATTTAAATTATGTGTTTACTCATTTTATCCATTTTATGTATAATTATTGCATGATAAGATTTATTCCATGAAATTTTAAAAGTTCATGTATTAGGGTTTCTAGATGCATTTTGTGCTCGAACGAGGATCGGAGACCGGGGGTTTATCAGAAAAATAATGTTGTGATGGGATTAATTTTTATTAATCAATATGGAGTGTTTTTAAATTTATTTTTCAAAAATAGGCTTTATTAGGCATTTTTACCAGCAAGATTTTATTTTTTATCCGGTACACAAATTTTATCGAATCGGAGGATTTTTTGAGGGTTCGGACAATATTTTCAAAAACTTACCAAAACGATTTATTTTTGAGAGTATGTTTGGACTTAATGGGCCTAATTTTAAGCTTAATGGGCCTAAAACCCTTTTATTCTCTTAAAAACCACATTGAGGTCCATTTTCACCTTAATTATTACTTAAATATTACACTAATCTATTCCTAAATCTAAACCTAATCAAATCAGCCGAACACCCTCTCCATTCAGAAGCTCCTCTTTGGTTTTGAGCAAGGAAAAATACAGCCTCATTACTCCATTTCCCTTCAATAAAAGATCATCCCCGCTCCTCCGGTGACTCCCCGACGCGCATTCCTTCAAGTTCACTTGCATAAAATTGCTAAGGCACACATGTTCTTCCCTTGCGCATCATTTACGTTGATATTATGTGTAAAGCTTCACTATGCCAAAAATCACTTTTTACTTCAGATAATATCTGAAGTAATAGGGTACTTAAGTGCCGAAGTATATGGACGTGAAGTAATAGATGTACCTTTTACTTCGCATAATACCCGAAGTTGTAGTATTGAAAATACCGAAGTCTTTTGGTCGGTTTTGGGAGAAAAACCGGTCCAGAATTGGACCCGTGTCGAAGTAATAAATGTGTTTTACTTCATCGATTATAGTGAATAATGAAGTAGTATATCATATAACTTCCTCTTAATTATTATTTAGCGACGGAATTCATGTTCAAAACCGTCGCTATTTTGCGACGGAATTCATGTTCAAACCGTCGCTATTTTGCGACAGAAGTAAAGTTAAATACCGTCGCTCGTGTGCGACAGAATTTATAAAAAAAACCGTCGCTACTTAGCGACGGGGTTCATATGAGTTCCGTCGCTAATATGTTAGGTAAATAAAAAAAAAAATTTAATAAATCTGTGTTATGAATTGGTGCGGTAAAATATAAAAAATTTAATAAATCTGTGTTATGAATTGGTGCAATCGTGTAAAAGATAAAAATTTTAAGTATGTTAAAATGGTAAAATTATGTAAGAAATAAAAATTTTAAGTGTTGTGAAATTGTAAAATCGTGTAAGTGATAAAAATTTTAAGTGTTGTGAAGTTGTAAAATTGTGTAAGTGAGAAAAAATTTTAATTGTTGTGAAATGAAGTGGAAGAAATTGGAGAGAATTTGTATGTATTTATAGAGAGTGGTGGAAGAAAATAGAGGGAAAAATAGGCGGGATTGAATTTTTTTGAAAATGGCGACGGTTTTAGTAAAAACCGTCGCAACATTTTAAATCGGCGACGGTTAAAAAGGAGGGAAATATATCCGGGGTGGAATTTTTTTGAAAATGACGACGGTGTTCTTTTAACCGTCGCCAAATTTATAATCGGCGACGGTTAACTTTAACCTGTCGCTACTTTTAGCGACGGTCAAATAACAACCGTCGCTAAATATAGCGACAGTTTTTAAAAAACAGTCGCTAGTTTTAAATATGCGACGGTTTTTATTTGACCGTCGCTAAAATTAGCGACGGTTTAAATTAAACCGTCGCCGATTTAAAATTTGGCGACGGTTTAAAAAATCCGTCGCATGTTTTAATCTTTTTACTTCACTAAGCCGTATTTTCATTATTTTTTACTTCATCAAAATTGATATGCCGAAGTAAAATATATAAAAAAAATACAGTGAAGCCCGTGTTTTTAAACATCCGAAGTAAAATATATTATTTTACTTCGCTTGTGTTATTAATGAAGTTATTGGTAATATATTACTTCGTAAT
The DNA here is from genome assembly GCF_022965805.1 of Primulina eburnea. NCBI lineage: Eukaryota > Viridiplantae > Streptophyta > Magnoliopsida > Lamiales > Gesneriaceae > Primulina > Primulina eburnea. The sequence goes on from NC_133117.1 coordinate 8,852,046, forward strand.
TTATTTTTGCCGAAGTAACGCCTGGCGAAGTAAAATGTCATTTTTCACATAGTGCTTGTGTGAAAGCATGTAAAACTTTTGATCTATGCATGTGTGGTCCTCGGTGATGGTTTATGCATAAACTATTGCATCTTTTTTTTTGTGTTCACTCACGTTTCATCATGCTGTTGTGCAAGGGGTGGTTGGCTGCTGCTGCTAAGGGGCCGAGACATGTCTTGGTTTAAGGGATATAGGGATGGAGTCGAGACTTGAGGAGGATTGCGGTGGATCGGTAGTGGTGTCCAAGGAATGCTCGGGTTTGGGGAGATCACGTGCAAGGGTTGGGCCTACAATGCAAGGACCGATGTGAGGCATTGACCAGACCCTGGTGGGTCTGACACAAGGCCTGGAAAGGTTCGAGAGTAGTCGCGGGATGCTTCCTTGCGTGTTTTGGAGTGTGCGAGGGTTGAGCGCTTTCATGGGTCTGTAGGCTCGATTCAAGGGAGTCCAGTAGGGTCCTAGGGTGGCTTAGACGAGGGCGAGTCATGGCTGGTCCGCTTGGTTTTGGTCTAGGGACGAAAACTTGGATAGGTGTTGTAACGTACCGTACTTTTAACTATTTTAAAATTTGCGGAAAAATTAAAATTTTCTTAAATACAAAATAAACTTTCAAATTTGCATTAAAATAACTTGCTCGTCTAAAAACATTTGCAATAAAAACAATCACAACCAAGTTTGCCAAAAGTAATAATCGTAAACCACTTCATGAAAATCATAGTATTTGAAACAACATGCATAAAAGTATTCATAAAAACATGGGCGGTCCTCGGGTTTAGCCTCATGCTCAGTCCAAGCCGGCTCATTGGTCCCTACCCCTCGTCTCCTCAAAGTCATCCTCACCTGCATCAATCAAGTCTAGTGAGTGTAAAGACTCAGTATGTATAAACTGAAAATAACAAGTAATACGTAATAAAACCACATGCATCTTTAAAATAGAGCGTACGTACTTGAAACTTGAACATGTATACATAAGCTTGAACATACATACAATATATAGACGTGCCATCAACAGTAAAACTTTTCTTAAACATGATTGCATCATACATACTTGAATATGCATAAAATTCATCATTTTGCGTAGAGATATGTTTCAAAGCAAGTGACCCATACATAAATGCGCCTGATCAGACTAAAGCACAGTACTGGGCTGGCAGGGAAAGTCCACCACCACATACATAAGATCCCCGTTCATACTTTACCGTTTTCCAATCTTGATCTAAACCCGATCATGCTTTACCGTGGTGGAGAGGTCCTCAGTCACGTTCACCTGACTTCCAAACACATTCATAATTTGGTCACAAAACATTTAGCATACCTCAAAAACTTAAAATATTTTCTTTTGCATGTCGAACATACTTACTTGGCGTTGAGGGATTCGTTGGATCTCGCTTGGGGCCACTACTGAACATACTAACATGAGTTCAAACACTTATCTTTCATAACTTAGACGTATTAGTCATGCTCACACCCAAAAATGACAAATTTCCTTATGACGTTCTAAATCTCTCGGGACTCGATCTCGTTTAATCATCGTACTAAATCATGACATCAAACCCCAAAACAATCCCTAAAATAATAATAATAATTTTTTTATGAACACGGACCCCATGTAAGGGTAAGGATAGATGCTGGAATTTCGCATTTTGAAGGAAACAAGGACATGGACCTCGTGTCAGGGTCCGGCTAAGGATCCGTGTACATGTTGGAATTGTAAACCAACGGAGAAACACTACACTTATGGCTTATTCCTCCTAACTCGATCATATGGACCGTGAACCAACACCTCGAGACCCATCCTAGGATGCTATGGCATTAACTCAAACCCATACAAACGTCCCAAATGATGACGCACCCCAAACAACGCAACACAACCCGTGAACACTACATTTTGACATCAAAACTCATCCTACAAATCGATGCAAACCGACACACCAAAAATCATCCCAACATCATACTCAACATAATTAAACGCAGCATCAATAACCCGTTGATATCCAACGAAGCCTGCAACAATAAAACTTCAAGAACACATCAAGAACGAATTTTCAGAAAATCACAGTTTGAGCAGTCCCACAAAAATGATCATAACTCGTTCATTTTTTATCAAAATATTTTGAATTTACTGTCAAATCGAAGGTATCGAAAATTTCTACGTTTTATGTGTTGAAAGTTTTTCAAGATAAGTGACCGAAAGTTTGCAGCACACAAAAAGACAGAAGAATTCGAGTTTTAGATCCAAAAATCATTTCAAAATCGATCCAACCAATTTTTGCTCAAACTTTGAACAACATAGATGAATTTTCACGCATAATAGACAACAAAACATATAATATGACAAGATCGATGCAAGAATGAAAGAATATACATGCCTTTCTCTTTCAAAATGCTTGAAACAACGATACCAAAGTGGGAAAGATGCGAGGTTGATCCGGAACGATTCGTGGCTCGATTTCTTGAAGAAACCTCACGAAAACTTGCTGGGCAAATATTCAGAGGCGGGCCTGGCTGCTGAAGTGCTAAGAACCCTAACTTTTCTTCAAAACAAATGGAAATGAAGAGGCAAGCAAATGTGTGTGTATGTTTTAACGTGTATGTGTGTGTATAACAGTGTGGTGTGTGTGTTTTTTAATAATTAGGGATAAAATTGTGCTTAAATAATAATTATCAACTAATTAAAAATATTATCCCTCCTCTAACTTTAATAAAATATCTTAATTTAAAAAAATATACAAGTGCTAAATCTTTAAAAGTTTGAAAATCACAAAATCACCTAATAATTAAATTAGGCTTTAAAAATGCTAACAACTTAACGAATCATTTAAAATGCCCCAATATTCCTAATTTAAAATAAAATACCACATTCTAAAATTACCAAATTCGTTGCATGTCTCTTTTCCTCGATCCCGCATCGAATAATCGCCTGAAACATGAAACTCGAAAAAACATTTTAACGTGCATCACATAAACATAAATAATTTAAAATAATTAAATTTCATAAATAATGCATCTCTAAACTCATTTTAAAATTAAATAAATGATTTAAAATTTTAATTAAATGCATGGGTTTTACGTGTACTGAATTTGAGCTCTACAGTTCCTCCCCCACTTAAATAAATTTTGTCCTCGAAATTGAACTTACCAAACAGTTCCGGGTAGCAAATTTTCATATCTGTCCTCAGCCTCCGAAGTGGCCTCCTCCACTGCTTGATTCAGCCACCGGACTTTGACCAGCTTAGTTACTTTGTTCCGAAGTCTCTGCTTCTGTCGGTCTAGGATTTGGACAGGTCTTTCCTCATACAACAGATCCGGAGCAAACTGCAACAGCGCATAGCTCAAAACATGCGAAGGATTCTCTAGGTATTTCCACAGCATCGAGACGTGGAACACATTGTGTACACCAGCCAGATTTGGCGGTAGGGCTACACGATAAGCTAGTGTCCCAACTCTGTCCAGAATTTCGAACGGTCCAATAAATCTCGGACTAAGCTTGCCTCTCTTCCCAAATCTCCTGACACCCTTCATATGTGCTATCTTTACAAAAATGTGATCACCTAAGGCAAACTCAAGATCCCTTCTTCTCTTGTCAGCACGACTCTTTTGACGACTCTGGGCGGCCTTCATCCTGTCTCGGATCTTGACCACCACATCTGCAGTCTGCTGAACAATCTCTGGACCAAGTTCTGATATCTCACCGACTTCATACCAATGAATCGGCGATCTGCACTTCCTCTCATACAATGCCTCGTAGGGAGTCATACCTATAGATGATTGGAAGCTGCTGTTGTATGTAAACTTCACAAAAGGTAACTTCGATTCCCAATTCCCGTGAAAATAAATCACACAAGCTCTCAACAAATCCTCCAAAATCTGAATCACTCGCTCAGACTGACCATCTGTTTGAGGGTGGAAAGCTGTACTGAATAGCAACTTCGTCCCCATAGCTACGTGTAAACTCTTCCAAAAGGACGATGTGAACCTCAGGTCCCTGTCGGACACAATAGTAACTGGGATCTCGTGCAATCAGACTATCTCCCTGATATAGAGCTCTGTATACTGCGTCATAGAGAAAGTCGTCTTCACTGGAAAGAAGTGTGCCGACTTAGTAAGTCGATCCACTATAACTCAAATGGCATTGGATCCTCTGACCGACCTCGGAAAAGCAACAACGAAGTCCATGGTGATATTCTCTCATTTTTACTCGGGGATAAGGAGTGGCTTAAGCATTCCTGCTGGCCTATGATGCTCTACCTTCACCTGCTGACAAGTGAGACATTCAGATACAAATCGACGGATGTCTCTTCATACCTGGCCACCAATACAGAATCTGAAAATCCTTGTACATCTTGGTACCTCCTGGATGAATGGAATACGGAGATGCATGTGTCAATACTGCACTGTCAGATTAGACAGCTTAGGAGCTCTTCCCTTAGGATAAACCACTAACACAAATCTTTGAATCTATGACTGAAGAGATCTATGCACTGACAATTGTGCTACGACCTGCAACTTTTTCTGATCAAAGCATCTGCCACAACATTAGCTTTCCCCGGATGGTAGCTAATCTCACAATCGTAGTCTTTCACTAACTCTAACCACCGTCTTTGTCTCATATTCAGCTCTTTCTGTGTGAAGAAATAATTGAGACTCTTATGATCAGTAAATATCTTGCATTTCTCATCGTACAAATAATGTCTCCATATCTTCAACGCAAAGACAATGACAGCTAACTCAAGATCATGAGTCGGATAGTTCTTCTCATGCAACTTCAACTGTCTGGAGGCATAAGCTATAACCCGACCGTGCTGCATCAACACTACGCCTAAACCAAGCTTAGATGTATCGTTGTACAACACAAAATTGCCTTGCCCTGATGGCATGACTATGACTGGCGCTGAAATAAGAGCTTGCTTCAAAGTATCAAAGCTCTTATGACATTCATCACTCCATATGAACTTAGGATTCTTTTTAGTCAATAAAGTGAGTAGCACTGCAATCGAAGAAAATCCCTGAATGAATTTCCTGTAGTAGCCTGCTAGGCCTAAGAAATTGCGGATCTCTAACGCATTCTTCGGTTCAACCCATTCCTTAACCGCTGCCGCCTTAGCTGGATCCACCTCGGTACCACTGCTAGATATTATATGACTAGAGGAGATGGCTGCTAGCAGCAATCACCCTCAATCTGAGAGGAACACTCAGCGAAGGAATGCAAGGAGTACACCAGGTAACTGATTTTTCAGCCGTCACTGCACAATTAGAAGCACTCAACTGGAAAATAGACAGCATGAACGTAAACGGAACAACGATGCGCCTGCAAGAGATATTTTGTGAAAGATGCGGAGGAGAACTACTATGTTAAGGTACTGTCAAGACAGTGGTCCTTTCTATGTAAATGAGGAGGCACAAGTGAATCAAGTAGGGACTCAAAACCAATATAGTAAGCAACCGATGTATCGACATGAGCCTCGAGATGAAAAATCTAGTTTGGAGCAAATGATGTCTAAGTTCATTTCAGCCATCGAGACTAGACTGAAAAACCAGGATGCATCAATAAAGGGCTTAGAGAATCAGATAGGTCAGTTGGAGAAATTGATCACGAGCAGAGAACCGGGCACCTTGCCAAGCAACACGGAAACTAACCCGAAAGAGCAAGTGAAAGCCATAGCGTTGAGGAGCGGAAAAAAGCGCTTGAAAAATAAGATCAACAAGAAGGAGCGACTGAGACTTCTAAAGGTAAGTCTTCTAACACTACACCAGCACCCACTGCACAATCTAAGATTGTTATACCTCCTCCCTTCCCTGCAGCACTGAAAAAAGCAAAACTTGATGCACAATTCGGTAAGTTTCTTGAGGTATTTAAAAAATTGCATATCAATATTCCTTTTGTTGATGCTTTAATGCAAATGCCTAGTTATGCTAAATTTTTGAAGGACATATTGGCTAATAAGAGGAAGTTGGAGGATCACATGACATTGAACTTAACTGAAAATTGCTCTGCTTTGGTGCAAAACAAAATCCACCGAAACTAAAAGACCCAGGGAGTTATTGCTATTCCTTGCATGATTGGTGATGTTGTTTTTCACACAGCTTAGTGTGATCTTGGTGCAAGTATTAATCTTATACCTTTGTCTGTGTTTAAGAAACTTGGGTTGGGGGAACCTAAGCCAATGAGGATGTCTTTACAGCTGGCAGACAGATCTGTCAAGTATCCACGGGAAATTATTGAGGAAGTGCTAGTGAAAGTGGACAAATTTATTTTTCCTGCTGATTTCGTGGTGCTCGACATGGAGGAGGATATGGAGATGCCATATATTTTGGGGAGACCCTTCCTTGCGACTGGCAAGGCCCTGATTGATGTTCAAGAAGGGAAGTTGAGATTGAGAGTGGGCGAGGAAGAGATCACTTTTGATGTTTTTAATGCACTTAAGCACACACTGCATTCTGATAGTTGTTATAGAATTGATGTTGTTGATGCTCTTGTGTCTAACTATGTGCAGGATGCTCTTGGGGACCCTTTGGAAGCCACCCTCGCAACTGAATTAGAGGATGATGACTTGGACGAAGAAAAAGCTGAAATAGTGGCATACTTTAATGCCAACCATCCATGGAGGAAGGTCGATGAGGATGAGACTGGAAGATCTAGGAGAGCGCAGAGATTTGACCCCTCTAAAGTCAAGCATCGAGGAAACCACCGACGCTTGAACTCAAACCCTTACCTCCGCACTTAAAGTACGTATACCTAGGTGAAAATAACACTTTGCCTGTCATTATTTCTGCTGCTTTGACAGATGCTATGGAGGAAAAATTGTTGCAAGTTCTCAAAAGCACAAAAGGGCATTCGCCTGGAAGGTGGCAGACATCAAAGGAATCAGCCCATCGATTTGCATGCATAAAATCTTGATGGAAGAAAAGTATTCACCTCTCCCGCAACCTCAAAGGCAACTAAATCCAAAGATGCAAGAGGTAGTGAAGGCCGAAACTATTAAGCTTCTCGATTCAGGTATTATCTATCCTATTTCAGATAGTGCTTGGGTAAGTCCTGTTCAATGTGCGTCTAAGAAAGGTGGGATTACGGTGATCACTAATTAAAAGAATGAACTTATTCCCACGAGAACTGTTACGGGGTGGAGAGTGTGTATTGACTATAGGAAGTTGAATGATGCCACCCGTAAGGACCATTTTCCCCTTCCCTTTATTGATCAAATGTTGGAGAGACTAGCGGGGCATGAATTTTATTGTTTTCTAGATGGATATTCGGGGTATAATCAAATCACTATTGCACCTGAGGACCAAGAGAAAACCACTTTCACTCGTCCTTATGGAACTTTTGCTTTTCGCCGTATGCCTTTTGGTCTTTATAATGCACCTGCTACATTTCAACGCTGCATGACTGCTATATTCCATGATATGATTGAAACCTTTCTTGAAATATTTATGGATGACTTTTCTATCTTTGGTGCAACGTTTGATGAGTGTTTGCGGAATTTGAGATCCGTGTTGAGAAGGTGCGAGGAGACGAACTTGGTGCTTAAGTGGGAAAAGTGTCATTTCATGGTACAAGAAGGAATTGTTTTAGGGCACAAGGTTTCGGAACAAGGGATTGAGGTGGACAAAGCTAAAATAGAAGTCATAAAGAACCTACCGCCACCAGCCTCAGTAAAGGGAGTTAGAAGTTTTCTAGGCCACGTCGGTTTTTATAGGCGGTTTATCAAAGATTTTTCAAAAATTGCCAAACCTCTATCTTTCTTACTTATGAAAGATGTGCATTTTGATTTCAATGCTGATTGTTTACAGGCGTATGAGGATTTGAAGGGGCGCTTGGTGACGGCTTCTGTCTTGGTGGCACCAGATTGGGATCTGCCCTTCGAGAACATGTGCGATGCCAGTGATACTGCGGTGGGTGCTCTGCTTGGCCAGCGTCAAAAAGAGTTATTTTATACAATTTACTACGCAAGTAAGACCCTTGACGAGGCTCAATTGAATTAGGCAACAACTGAAAAGGAATTATTTGCGCTTGACAAATTTCATTCGTACCTTGTTTTGTCCAAAGTAATTGTTTACACAGATCACTTGGCATTGAAATATTTACTTGCTAAAAAAGATGCAAAGCCACGATTACTTCGGTGCATTTTATTATTGCAAGAATTTGATCTAGAAATAAAAGATAAGAAAGGTGTCGAGAATTTGGTAGCAGATCACTTGTCTAGGTTGGAGCTAATTAGTGATGATTGTGTAGATCAAGCTATAAATGATTTGTTTCCTGATGAGCAGCTCTTTGAGGTGAGACACTGTCCTTGGTATGCAAATTTCGCTAACTTTCTTGTCACAGGCACACCATCACCAAATCTATCGTTTCACCAACGAAAGAAATTCTTCTCTGACGTGAAATATTATTTTTGGGAGGAACCGTTTTTGTTTAAGATTTGTGCAGATTCCATGATAAAAAGGTCTGTTGCAGAGGAGGAGTTTGGTCAAATCCTCAACCATTGCCATGACCGTGAGGTAGGTGGTCATTTTGGACCAACAAGGAAGACATCTAAGGTACTTGAATGTGGCTTTTATTGGCCAACCCTCTTTAAAGATGCTCGTGCTTATGTGCTAACATGTGATAAATGCCAGCGGTCAGGTAACATCTCTAATCGTCATGAAATGCCATTAAATAATATTCTTGAGTGTGAGGTTTTTGATGTATGGGAGATAGATTTCATGAGACCGTTTCCAAGTTCGTTCACGAAAAAATATATATTGGTTGCGGTTGATTATGTGTCTAAGTGGGTAGAGGCAGAAGCGTATGCCACTAATGATGCTCAAGTGGTCCTGAAATTTTTAAAGAAAAATATTTTTAACAGGTTTGGGACACCAAGAGTAATCATTAGTGATGGTGGCACCCATTTTTGCAACAAATTATTTGAAAAAATTTTGAGCAAATACTGTGTCACACACAAGATCCATATCACCCCCAAACGAGTGGTCAAGTGGAAGTGCCGAGAGATAAAGCGAATTTTGGAGAAAGTTGTAGGTGTCAGTAGGAAAGACTGGTCAGTGAGATTAGATGATTCTCTTTGGGCATATAAGACTGCTTTTAAAGCACCTATAGGCACTACACCATATAGGTTGTTGTTTGGTAAAGCATGTCATTTACCTGTAGAGTTAGAGCATCGAGCATACTGGGCTACAAGAGCATTGAACTTTAATTTTACTGACGCAGGTGAACGACGTCTGCTGCAAATGGATCAGTTGGAGGAATTCCGGAACCTGCCATATGATCTTGCACTGTCATACAAGGAGAAAACAAAGAAGGCTCATGACAAGCGGATTATCGAGAGGGAATTCAAGGAAGGTGAAAACGTCCTGCTCTACAACTCTCGATTACGACTATTTCCCGGAAAGTTGAAGTCGCGATGGTCTGGTCCATTCGTCATTGCCAAAGTTTACCCATCGGGGGCAGTAGAATTGCAAGACGGGAAGGATGGGACATTTACGGTCAATGCCCAGCGACTAAAGCATTACATGGGTGGCATAATTGAGCCACAACTTGGAATCACCCGGTTCCAAGACAATTCGAACTGAGACCGACCGACAGTCCAGCTCTCGACAATAAATTGAGAACTACCTCTTTTGCCCTTATCTTACATTCAATTAGATATTTTGTTTATGTAGTAATGTTTAAGTTAATTTTGTTGTTTTGAAAAAAAAAATTAAATTTTGAAATTTTGGGCAGAGAGTTCGGCGCTCGAGCGGTAATTTTTTGTCGCTCGAGCGCGAATGCTTGCCCCAAAAAAATTTTCCCGAGAACTTGGCGCTCGAGCGGTATTTTTCTACCGCTCGAGCGCGCCTGCAGTTTAAAGGAACGCGAAAAGCCTTTCCCCCTTTTCATTCTGCAATTTCCTCAAATCCCTAACACATCCTCTCGCCCCTTCTCGTTTTCTTGCAGCGAAATCCTCCACAGATTCGGACTCCAGCACCGTGCGCACACTCCTCCGTAAGAATCAAGTGGCTTCTTCACTCCAATCACCCTCTCCATCATCAAACACCATGGCTCCCAAGAAACAACGAGGTAATCCTGGCTCCTCCTCTTCTTCTTCATCATTTGATAAACATCTTTTTGTGAGTGAGGCGGCTAGGGCTAGATATGATAATGCCAAGATTCACAGAAACCACATAGCTGAGAGGGGATTCCATCGACAATATGAGGATAGACACATAGGGACTCGTGTGGAATTGGAAAGGCGTGGATGGGTAAATTTTGGTAATCAACCTAAGGCGGCGGTGGTCTCGGTGGTTCGAGAATTCTACGCCAATGCGGCGGAAGGGAGAGATGGTACGGTTTTCGTTAGGGGTAAACATGTACCGTGTGACTCGGTTACGATTAATGCACTATTAGAGACAGCTGAAGTTGACGATTCTCGCTTCGCGGCATTAGTCGCCGACCCAAATTATGATATGATTCTCGAAGCGTTATGCCATCCGATTGTGATGTGGAAACCGTTGGGCGGATCGCCAAGCTGTTTTGACGAGAAATACTTGAAAGCTGAAGTTGCCATGTGGTATTTATTTGTGGCCCGAAGGATGATGCCAGTCTCGCATCAGAGCGAGGTGCAAAAGGAACGAGCGGTGCTACTTTTTCCTTTGAGCCAAGGATATGACATAAATGTGGCCAAACTTATAACTTCTCAGATCATGTTGAGTGCTCACAACAGCCACATCGGTCTTTTCTTTTCGACCATCATATCCGAGTTGTGTGCACGGGCGGGGGTTGTTTTCCGAGACGACGAGGAGTGGCTTCAACCGATGAAGCCAATTTGTGGGGAGGATGAGCGGCGGAAGAGGGCAAAACGACAGATGGACTTCCCCAATCAGGAGGAGGAAGCTGGTGGATCAAGAACTGCCGTCCCTCGTCACCCACAACCCCGTAGGCGTACTCAGAACGAAAAGATTGATGAGGGTCTTGCCTTCATGGCTCACCAGGAGCAGGTCAACACCAACGTCGTGGCACATCTTGCCCATCTCGACTCCATGATGCGCACCATGCTCATCCACGGGGGCGTAGACCCCGGGACCATCCCACCGCCTCCGTCATTTATTCCCCCCTACCAGTTTCAATATGACTATCTTCATTAGGGGGATGCAGCAGGAGTGCCACCGCCGGAGCACGACGAGGAGGAGCCTTGATCAGGGGAGTTCACTGTTTCCCCTTCCTTGCACTTTTGTTTCTTTACTGCTTTCTATTTTCTTTCTTACCGTTATTTCCGTCTGACATGTTTTAGCATTTATTTTTCTGTGTATGAATTTGTGTTTGCACTTCTGTGCAATGGGGACATTGCACACTTTTAGTATGAGGGGGTGGTCATTTTCATATTTGTTGTCTTTCGTATTTGTCTTGCATGAGTGTCATTTGATGGTGAAATTAGTCAATTGGTAGCCAGTGATGATTTTGGGCTAAATGAACTTCATGTTGCTTAGTCTTATCACTCGTTATGAATCCCCCGGTGTTTTGAATTATGTTTATGCACATATAGTGGATGTTGATAGTGGTGTCAATGACATTTAAGTTCAAAATAATCAGTGAGGGGAACTGGAGAAACATAAGATGCGAGTAGAACTTGAATGAGTGCCTGTTGAAATGAGTGACTAACGAGTGGCATGAACTCGAGTAGAAAATCAAAAGTATTCCTCAAACATCCTTCATCCCAATCATGCATAGGACCTAAAAATTCATCCCTAGGCCAGATAAATAAACATGCCCTATATCCAAAGCCTAGGGAGTACGCATGAGAAAACTATGCAAAAAAAAAAATGGAATAGAAAAAGGGGATGTAAGGTGAGGGGGAGCCAAAAAAGGATGAAATCCTATCCTAAGGCTAAAAAGATGGAGATGTAAGGTGTTGAGGAATGTCGGAGAAAATTTCTGACAAGTGCATAGTGAAAATGATCTATGTACTCCCCATCTTTCTGAACCACTTGAACACTTATGGCCATTGACTACCTACATTTTGTTGCTCAACTATGAAACTCTACAACTTTATGTGTTTACTGGTTGGTCCCAAATAGAAACAAGACTCAGAAAAGAGAAACTTGCATTGACTGGTTGATTCGGCAACCCACGTGATTTGCGAATAAAACTGTCTGAAACACAAACTAGAAAAATCCACAGCACACACGACCACACCTTTTGGAAAAATACAATTGTGTTGTGAGGTTTTGAAAGGGGTAGTAATGCATGTTGTGATGTGACTAAGTGGATGTAGTTCACAAACCCGCTGAGACAGGAGATGTCAGTTTGCTACTTCACCATCAGTTTAGTTATTTTAATACTCTCCTTTTGTGTTTGTTTCATGTCTTAGTTGTGGTTGTTAACCTATTTTGCTTGAGGGCAAGCAAAAAGTTAGTATGAGGGGGTTGATAGGTGTGGTTTTTACGTGTTTTAGTGCATTAGTTTGTGTGTGTTTGCATTGTGCATGCGTCCATTTCATTTACATTTTGTTCATTTTAGAGTAAGCATATGCATTTGATCATTTCTTACTTGTGCGAGACAAATTTGCAGGTAAAACGACCGGAGAACCGAAATTGGAGCGAAATATGCAATCGAAAAAGAAAATGAGCAGAAAAGGTGGCGCCCGAGCGGTAGAAAACAACCGCCCGAGAGCGAGAGGTGAATGCCAAAGGTGATGTCCAGAACATGTCGCGCTCGGGTGGTAATTTTCTACCGCCCGGGCGCGAGATTTATCTTCCGAAGAGCCAACTTACCGAAGACTCAGTGCTCGGGCGGTAATTTTCTACCGCCTGAGCGTGAATGCCGCATTCTCCAAGCAGAATTACAAAAGATGTGGCGCTCGAGCGGTAATTTTCTACCGCCTGGGCGCCGCTTATTTTTGGAAATAATTCTTGGCCGATTCCTTACCTTATGGGCGGAAGGTAGATGATATGGGGAGGATTTTTGGACGAAAAAAGGACATTCAGACATAATTTCAGAGCCACCACAAGCTTTGGAGAGCATTTTGCACTTGGAGTTGAAGATTTGAAGATTTTCGGGCGTCGTTCTTTGCGATTTTTGTCACGCCTAATATTTCTAATCTAGTTTCTATCATTTAAACTTTGTTTTGTTTATTTCTAATATGAATTCTAGTAGCTAACTTTAAATATTTGTTGGGATTTAAGGAGATCCTACCCCAAACTTTGTTTTAATTAATTTATATTTCGATTGCTGCATTATTCTTGATTATACTATTGTTTTATCGTGTTGTTAGAGCGTAACTAACTCTAACAACGTTTTTATATTGCGAGTGAGTTCGAGAGAATAACTTGTGATAGGAACGAGTAGTATAATCTGTGGATCTAAAATTTACATAGATATATGAAATTGGATACGCGCCGATAGTCATAGTCTGATAGGGCGAAAACTAGAGGATTTCATAGATCGAAATGCGATTTACTCTTGATAAATAATTAAAGACATTTAATTACTTCATTGAGTAGAATTAGTTTGACATAGCTCGAGAGAGTGTGTTCAATTGAATAGAAAATCCTGTCGGAAGCATACAATCACTATCGAACGAATTAATTAATTAACGAGAGGTAGGTGAACTGATATTCCCAACAAATTCATTTCTCATTGAATTTTAATCAACCATTTTAGATATTATAGTTCATTATTCAATTCTTGACTCATTTTATTTGCATGTTTATTTAAGTATAGTAGTAATAATCAATCAACCAATTTTCGTTGCTAAAGATTAAATAACTGAAAATAATAATTGTTAAACACAGTTTTCAGTGGAACGATACTTGTACTCACGTCTATTATACTATTACTTGACATCGTGCACTTGCGATTAATTTTGAGCATACAAAATAATATTTTTACTGAGGATTCCACAGTGTAAGTTTTGCTCGATCAGTTCTCTTTGCCTTTTTCCACAAAACCTTCTGGCTGGAGCATATAGATTTCTTCTTCAAGATCTCCATGAAACGCCGTTTTCACATCTAACTATTATAGATGTAGGTCAAACACCGTACATAATGCCAGAACTACTTTGACTGTTTAAGCTGAACCACGTGAGAAAATATCTCATTGAAGTCAATGTCTTCTTTTTGAGCATACCCTTTTACCACTAATCTAGCACGATACCGCTCCACTTGGTTATTGCCATCACGCTTGATCTTATAGACCCATCTGTTACCAATGGCTTTCCTTCCTCGTGGTAGTGTAACAAGATCCCAAGTTTTATTCATGTCTAATGCCTCCAATTCTTCTTGCATTGCTATCATCCACAAGGATACATCCGAGCTTTGAGTAGTCTCGTGGAAACTCGATGACTCACCATCCTCTGATAATAGACAATATGCAATGTTGCTTTCAGTGACATAATCTGAAAGCCAACCTGGTGGTCTTCTTGTCTCGAGTTGACTGCCTCACATTGAAAACCTCAAACTCAACATGTTCTTGTTCTTTGTGCTCTGGTACTACTTCACAAGAATGTTGACCTTCGTCCGTCTTATTTTCCACCTGAAAAATAGTAGTTTCTGAATTCAGTGTGCCTTTGTCTCCCTTTACTTTATCTTCCTCGAAGATAACATCTCTGCTGATGACAAGCTTGTGAACAGTAGGATCCCACAAGCGAAACCCCTTTACTTCATCAGCATAGCCCAAGAAGATACATTTTCTGGATTTCGAATCCAACTTCGATCTTTCTTGCTCATTGTACAGAACGTACACATGACTTCCAAATGTATGCAAATGAGAATAATCTGTCGGCTTCCTGGCCCACATCTCCATCGGAGTCTTCAGATCAATAGTCACTGAAGGAGAACGATTGATAATATAACAAGTGGTTTTGACTGCTTCTGTCCAAAATGATTTGTCTAGACCCGGAGTCCTCAACATAGCTCTTGTTCTGTCCAACAAGGTTCTATTTATCCGTTCTGTCACTCCATTCTGTTGAGGTGTGTAAGCCGTCATGAATTGTCTTTTGATGCCTTCATGTTGATAATATGTATCAAATTCGTCACTGATATATTCTCCTCCATTGTCAGTTCTCAAACACTTGATTTTATTTTCAGAATCAATTTCAACCCGCGCTTTGAAATCTTTGAAGATTTGGAAAGCGTCTGATTTCTTCTTGATTGGATACACCTAACATCTCCTAGAGAAATCATCAATGAACGAGACAAAGTATCTCGCTCCTCCTAGGGATACAACTGATGCTTGCCAAACATCCGAATGAATCAGCTCCAATATACTTTTTCTCTTGGCAGTAGAAGTGCCAAACTTTAATCTTTGTTGTTTACTGGTAACACAATGTCCACAAAAGGGTAATGACACTTTTTTAAGTCCCGACAGCAGCTTCCGTTTTGAGAGAATTTTCAACCCCCGTTCTGATTTATGTCCGAGCTTTCTATGCCATTACACTGTTAATTCTTCTCCTGAAACAATTGATGCAACAACTAGTTCTGCCTCTTTGTGTGTTTCTCCCAAAAGTACATACAGATTTACAGCAACGTTTCCGCCTTCATAACTTCAAGCGCGCCTTTCACAATTTTCATGATCTCATTCTCGATACGTGTTTTGCACCCGATGTCATCCAATTGCCCAAAGGACAAAAGATTCTTCGTCAGTCATTTCACATGTCGTACCTCCTGTATGGTGCGAATAGTGCAATCAAACATTTTTATTTTGATAGTACCGACCCCAACGATTTCCAATGCATGATCCTCCTGAGACTGGTTCATAATGATCAAACCATTCTCTTCGAGACGTCATGTGCCATGTCGCTCCTGAATCCATAATCCATGTGTCACAAAATTTGTGTCTGTCTTCTGCAACAGTTGCTGCTTCGCTGAATCATATTTCACCATCGCCTGAAGTACTGGCCACATTTCCTTGAGAACTCTTGTCGATACTCGTACACTCTTTCTTGAAGTGCCATTTACTGCCACATTTAAAGCAGTAAATATTTTTCTTCTTAATTCTCGACTTTAATCAACCTTGTCTTTGGCTCCCACTGGAGTCACGGTCCATAAATCTTCCTCTTATCATCGGTAAAGTCTCTGCCTGCTTCGAGGTTACCAAACTATCTTCCTTATTCTTGCGCCAGATTTCTTCTCTGAGAACCGCAGTTAAGACATCGTCGAATCTTAGAAAACCCCTAAGAATATTGTTGGTTATGTTGATAATAAGTTGATCATATGAATCTGGCAGACTTTGAAGTAGAAGCTCTGCACGTTCATTTTCCCTTATTTTATGCCCCATAGAAGTGAGTTGGGAAAATAGAGTATTCAGTGTGTTGATATGGTCGGTCATCGATGATGATTCCGCCATCCGAAGAGTATAAAGCCTTCTCTTTAGGAAAATCATGTTGTGTAATGACTTGACCTCGTACATCTTTGTCAGAGTATCCCAGATAACTTTTGCTGTTTTTATCTCAGAGATACTTGATAATATTTCGTCTGTTATAGCCAAGTGTAAATTGACGACATCATTATCATTCATCTCATTCCACTTTCCATCGTCCGTAATTTCCATCGGTCTATCTCCAATAGCCGCCAAGAAATTCTCATTTCTTAAAACTGCTTGTATCTTTATTTTCCATAGCATAAAATTGCTTCCGTTGAACTTTGCTATCTTATACCTGCCCGCCAGTATGTCTACAACAATTTAGTAGACTGAACAAAAATAATCCCGCCTTAATTCAAAAATCTCAAAAAATCTTTTCTGATGTGGAAGATCAGTTTAGGCTGCAATCATATAGCATACTTAGAATTTTAAAAAAATTTAAACCAAGGCTCTGATACCACTTGTTGGTCCCACTTGCGGTAATTTTAGATAATAAAACCCAAAAATAAAGAATAAACCAGACACTGAGATTTACGTAGAAAACCCCTAAAAATTATTAGGGTAAAAACCACGGGCAAGATGAAAAGAATTTCACTATAATATTTTTATGGTGTACAACTCACTCACTGTGTTTCCAAAGAGAACACACACTCTCTTAATACAGGAGAACAAACACCTCACAAATATTATAGAACTGAGCACTTAAATGCTATAAGATGAGAGAAAACTCGAAGAATGGATGATTTCAGAATGAAAGGAAGAGATATATTTATAGAGCTCCTTGTCCGTTTGAAGACGCGTATAATACGGGTCTTCCATCTTCTATATGAAATTTCCACGAAATTTCTGCCAACCAAGTTTTCAAGTTCTTCAGCCCCCTTTCTTTGAATTCTTTGTCGACAGAAGGCACAAATGCAAACAATCAACGAATTTAGCTGGATCAGCTTTCTGCTTGGGTGTCAAAAGATTTCCTTGGCGAATGGTGTAAACTAAGGTATGTGCATCTTTTTTGTATTAAGTGTAGTTGATAAGTGCAAGAATTGCACTTAATTTATACGTTAATCCATCTGATTTATGTTGGTTTTGAGCAGATTTATGCTTGGTTTTTGTTGTTTTTGTGTAGTGCAGGGGATATACAAATATGGGATGGTTTAGAGAAATCAGAGACGTTTTTGGGCGTAAAACAGCGAAAGATTCAGAGCCGCAGCGCCACAATGTGCGAAAGAGAAGCGCCGCAGCGCCACTTACTCAGCGTCGCAGCGCCAGCGTGCCGAGAGACAAGCGCCTAGGCACTGCCCAAGCAGCGCCGTGGTGCCTCACTGCGTTATGACAAGCGCCTAGGCGCTAAGGAACAAGCGCCGCGGCACTAATACTCACAAACGACGGGCGCCTAGGCGCCACTTACTCAGCGCCGTGGCGCTAATGTTGGTGAAACACGACTAAATGGGCTTCGACTTACGGCCCGGACGAGGGAATAAAAGAAAGACAAGGGTTCAGAAATCAGGGACGCCGTTTTTGGAGAAGAAATCAGGGAGAAAATTCGGAGCAAAGGCGAGACGAAGGAAGAGACGCGAAAATCGACGACAAAGACGAAGAGCGACGAATCTGGGGACAGAGAAGACACTTCGGAGTGGTTATCTGTCCTTTCGTATTTATAATTTCTCGTATTTCAATGTCTAAAACTTTGAACATTCATTGTTTTTATTTCAAAGTCGTCATGAACTAATTTTCTAGTCTAGAGAATGACGTAGCTTTGTGGAAACGATAATTTGACTCGGTTATTTATATGACTGAATTCATTTTTTGTTTAATTGTGTTTCTTTGTATTGATTTGATTGCAATTTATTGGCCATAAATTGTATGATGTCTGATTAGTTCTACAACTCGGGAGAGGGACTAGGATTATAGATCATTAGAGACACATCGTTAAATGTTTATAGCGTTCGGAAGACGTATAACTTTAGCGATGCTTATGTAAGAACATTGTTTTTATCAATTAAACTTAGATTTTTATTAGGAATAATTGAATCGAAGTTTGATAGATACAATTTATTCGTCACTTGGGAAAGGGAGAATAAAATAATTAAGTGTTCTTGGTCATTAAATAATTGGAATTCAGGAATATAAATTCAACTTGGGATAATTGTCGTGAAAACTTAGTGAAGTCATTTCTCTAGATAATTTCTCTGCTTGATATTTTCTTCAATCCGGTATTAGATTAATTATTTGTTTTCAATCTATTATTTTAAGTAAATCAACCATTTTATCGAATTGTCTAGATAAATTTTGGACTATTTTAATTACAAACACTGATATACGTTTTTACAAACACTCTTCGTGGGATCGACACTCGTATTCAAATATACATTTTACTATAACTTGACGTTGTGCGCTTGCGAGCAATCAATAAAACACGCAACAGTAGTAATGTCTTAACAAGGTCACCGGAACTTGTGTAGCCCTGATCACATTTCTTGCTACATCAAGCAACCGTCTGTATGTGCCCACCGTTAATGCCATAGAAGTGATTTGAGTCGTCTCTCTAGAACAATCAACAATAAATCTCATTGTGATTGTTCCAATTCAAGCTCCTGCATATTTACATTGCAACGTTTTAGTCTCACCTTTATGGATCCAACAAACAATTAGGATGATGTAGGGGCTATAACTGTTGATGGACTGGAGACACGGTGATGAAAAACGATGAGATATGCTTGTGATAAACATTTTGCTTCAGCCACCTAGTCCATGTTGTCAAAACTCGTTCATATGCTTGGGATAGTTCAACCTCGTCGTATTCTATTGATCCTGCAGCAAATGGCCCTTTTATGTTCCATGAAACCAAAAATTCCAATTTCCATTTGATATCATCAAACAAATGAGGATGATGGCATAAATAGGACCAACATAAATGATGTGTGCTTCATAGTTGTGGATGTGGAAAGTTTAAATTTTTCTTGCCTCCTACTTAAATTTGTCGAGTATTTTGTTTGACGACAAATATTTGAGATACCAAATTTTTTTTGTTTCTGGGTTAATTGATATAGTGTTATCGATACTTAACATGAGTTTAATGTCGGGGATAATCATCCACCATATGTAAGTATTAAAGACTAGAATATCTGTATCCTTCAAATGGAATCCATGCTTGGAAATGTATTATGTCATTTTGTTCTTTGGGATATGCTGTGATTTCGTGGATCATCTGAATTTGATTAAACCAGGATTGGCGCCGTAAAATTCAATTGTAGCATTATAATGCTACACATTACAAATTCAATGTTAAATCTAAAGAAAAATTGTTAGATTGAAAAGTCCACTGTCATTATTTGGTTGAAGTGATATAAAGCTTTATGTTTTAAGAGAGATATATGGGTTTATGCCGGTATTAAAAAAAAATTCCCCACCCTACTTCAAATGTTATAAAAAGGAAGAATTAATTAGGACCCCGACCATGCCAGTCCAAGAATCCGACAGACAGAACCCCGCCACCTGTCGCAACTTCAATTTGGTGGGATAGAAAATAATGTAGGACCTAGCTTTTAAGGTGATACCTCATGGATGAGCCCATTACCCCTGGCCCATCCTTAGCCCAAATGGAAGACAGGCCCATCAAGAGCCCATGTAACCTCCTATAAATACCAGGTTTATCGTATGATTTATTCATTCACTATATTATTTTTCAGCAGCACCCTTAGCTGCTCCCCCTTATATCCTCAGTCTCTAACTTGAGCGTCGGAGGGGCTAGGCTGAGACACCCTCCCGACCCCTTTTTAACAGTCTTCTTCGTGATTTCAGGCTCAGGGCGAATTCGAAGCCTGTGTCTGGACTAGTGACACTTGCTGGAATCGGACCCTAAATTTTTCGTGAGTATCACTTGGCGCCGTCTGTGGGAAGTTTGAGCTGAGACGTAAATATGGCAAGTAGGAGAGGGAGCAGAAGAACTAACACATCATCGTCGCTTCCTCAGATGAGACCCGAACAATCTTATGTTGAGATGAGACATGAAAAACCGCGTATTGGGATGAGGCAGGAACAACTGCGTCTTAACGTGGGGAACTTTACCCTGGAACAATTGGGCCAATTTATTACCCGGACAGTGGACGAGGCCATGAAGAGGAACCAAGAGTCTATGTTTGCTGAAGGACAAGCCACTCACCAGGAGCGAGAGAAGAATGCTGAGGGTCATCAGAGCAGATTTGAAGAGACGCAACCCCTCCAAGGTGGGGAGAATCCCGAGATGGAGGAGATGTGGAAGGAGATAAGAATATTGAGGCAGCAATTGGGAAACAGAGCTCCAGTGTCCAAGAAAGAGAGTCATTTTTCCCCCGCTATTTTGGAGGAAGGGCTTCCTCCAAGTTTTCGACAATCAAATGTGGGAGAGTACGATGGTCGTACTGACCCATAAGAACATTTGGGAAGGTTTGAGAACGTAGCTCTGTTGCATCAGTATTCAGATGGAGTTAAGTGTAAGGTGTTTATGGGCACGTTGGTGAGGTCAGCCCAGCAATGGTTTAACACCTTGCAGCCCAACTCTCTATGATCTTTCGAGGATTTTTCCGCTGCTTTCTTGCACAGATTAGCTAGCAGCAAGAGGCACCAAAAAAATTATTTGACCTTGTTTGTGATGAAGCAGCAAGAAACTGAAACTCTGCGAGAATTTATCCGGTGTTTCAACGATGCAGCACTGGATATACCCGCTGCTTCTCCTAACATAAGTGCCTTTACACAAGGACTGAGGGGAGGGGAGTTCTTTAAATCGTTGGTCAAGATACCTCCATCAAGTTATGATGATCCGTTATCTCGGGCGAAAAAAAAAGTAAATCTAGAAGAGGGCCAGTGGCATAAGAGGATGGAGCAGCGGCATGGGGGAAGTAGAGTTGAGGGAGCGGAAAGAGGAGGTAGGAAAAGAGGTGCGGGCGAGAGGGAAGATGATAAAGTTAGGGGTAGAGGACAATTATCATCCCATGTTCCTCTGTATAGGAGTCGTGACAAGGTGATGGAGGTGATAGAGCCATAGGGGAGGTGGGAGAAGTCGCAAAGAGTTGAGAGCAGTGCTAGATTGCCTTCGCGGGATAGACAAGAAGGATCCTCATCTGGGAGTCGACAGAGGTCTCGCCCGTCCCCTAGGCATGTTCAAGGCTCTCCGTGGATAAATCAGAGGTTCGGGGAGCAGAGAGAGGAAGGTCGAGGTCAAGATGTCCCTCAGGAGCCCGTCGAACCGAGGATGAGAATGAATGAAGATAACCATCCTACGAGAGGAATGATTCATATGATCTCGGGAGGTTCTACTGATGGAGACTCTGGGCGAGCTCGGAAGGCACATGGGAGAAGGTTGGATAACTTTGAGATATCTAGGGGTGCAGACTCACCACAAGACCCCGTCATCAGCTTTGGGCCAGAAGACCTCCGAGGCGTTGTGACTCTACATAACGATGCCTTGGCGGTGACGACCACCATTGCCAATTATGATGTGGCGATTATATTTATTGATAATGGAAGCTCCGTAAACGTCTTGTTCAAGAGCACGTTGGATCAAATAAAGGTGGAAGGATTTGAGTTTGAGCCGGTCTCCACCCCGCTGTATGGGTTTGTAGGACACGCCATCCCACCTTTGGGTCAGATTGTTCTTCCCCTATCCTTGGGGACCGATCCTCGACGGATAACAAAATTGATAGCCTTCACCGTTGTGAATACCTCTTCAGCGTATAATGAAATTCTAGGATGGCCAGCCCTTAAGGATTTTAGAGCCGTAGCTTCCACTTATCATCAGAAGCTTAAGTTTCCTGTGGGAAAAGGAGATGAAGTCTTATGCGATGACCAAAAAGTCGCGCGTCGGTGTTATGAAGGGGTAGTGAGGGAGGAGGAAAAAAAGGCGCGTGTGGAGGTTAACACTATTAGGAAAGGAAGAAGTGGGTGACTTGGCCCTGTTGAAGGTGCAATAAGAGCAGAGGGGAAAGATGGACCCAGAGTGGGAGGATCTTTTTAGAGTGATTGAGAAATTTAATGCTGGAGCTTATTACTTGAAGAATGCTCAAGGAAAGGTTTTAAAGAGGCTCTAGAAAGCTTACCACCTTAGGAAATATCATTCTGGAATTTATCGTTGATGTATTTCATCTTTCAATTTTCTCTTGTAAATAGTTGGAATTCAATAAAATCAAGTTTTTCTTTTCAGTTCATGAATGTTGTTGTATTATGAAAGTGAGAAAACTTTATTTTCCTACTAAGGCATCGCTTAGTAGAGGGGCAGAGTTGGGAAGGAGAAAAATAAATTTTCCTACTAAGGCATCGCCTAGTAGAAGAGCAGAGTTGGGAAGGAGAAAAATAAATTTTCCTACTAAAGCATCGCCTAGTAGAGGAGCAGCGTGCATGAGAAAAATTAAATTTTTCTACTAAAGCATCGCCTAGTAGAGGAGCAGAGTTGAGAAGAAGAAAAATAAATTTTCCTACTAAAGCATCGCCTAGTAGAGGAGCAGCGTGCAGGAGAAAAATTATATTTTCTACTAAGGTATCGCTTAATAGAGGATCAGAGTTGGGAAGGAGAAAAATAAATTTTCCTACTAAGGCATCGCCTAGTAGAGGAGCAGCGTGCATGAGAAAAATTAAATTTTCCTACTAAGGCATTGCCTAGTAGAGGAGCATATTATCCTACTAAAGCATCATTTAGTGGAGGAGCAGAGTTGGGAAGGAGAAAAATAAATTTTCCTACTAAGGCATCGTCTAGTAGAGGAGCAGCTTGCAAAAATTAAATTTTCCTACTAAGGCATCGCCTAGTAGAGGAGCAGCGTGCAGGAGAAAAATTAAATTTTCCTACTAAGACATCGCCTAGTAGAAGAGCAGCGTGCAGGAGAAAAATTAATTTTTTCTACTAAGGCATCGCCTAGTAGAGGAGCAGCGTGCATGAGAAAAACTTTTATTTTCCTGTTGAGGCATTGCCTAGAGTAGTCAGAGGGTGAGGAGTTGGAAATTAAATTTTATTTTCCTGCTGAGGCATCACCTAGCAGAGGAGTCACAGGATGAGGAGGTGGAAGTTTATTTTCCTGCTGAGCCATCGCCCAGCAGAGGAGTCAGAGGGTGAGGAGGTGGAAGTTTTATTTTCCTGCTCAGACATCGCCTAGCAAAGGAGTCAGAGGGGGAGTAGGTTGAAGTTTGATTTTTCCTACTAAGGCCTGACTTAGCAGAGGAGTTACGAGATGATGAGACGAGAGTTTTATTTTCATACTAAGACCCGGTTTAGCAAAGGAGTTACGAGATGATGAGGTGAAAGTTTTATTTTCCTACTAAGACATCGCCTAGCAGAGGAGTTAGGGGGTGAGGAGGTTGAAGTTTTATTTTTCACGTTAAGGTCTATTTTAGCAGAGGAGTCAAGGGCGCGGGGAAGTGGAAATTATTTTCCTTCAAAAGCTTAGTAGAGGACCTTGAAGATGGGGGTGACGACGGCATACCATATTAGAAAAATTTATTTGATTTTTCGATAACGAACGAAGTTTGTCGCTGCGAAAATTACGGGGATCGAGGTTGTGCAGGGTGAGGGCATGCTTGGCTGTGCAGGGCGAGCGCTCGGCGTGCTGGGCGAGGGCATGCTTGGCGAGGCTGGTGCAGGAGCGAGGCGAGAGAGCTTTGGGCGAGGGTTTGGGCGAGGGCTTGCGAAGGAGGAGGGCGAGCGTGAAGGCTCTTAGGCGAGGGGGGGCGAGGAATCGCGGACGAGAGGGAGAGGCAAGGCTTGGGGGCGAGGGCGCGACAGACGAGCGTGCGCACTCAGGCGAGCGTGGCGCGCGCTGGGGCTTGAAGCTGTAGGGCGAGGCTGGGCACTGGCGTGCACGGTGAGGGTGAGGGTGATGATGAGGCTAGGCGCTGGAGTGCAAGGGGGGAAGGCAAGGGCGAGAGCGAGGCTTGGGGTGGGGCTTGGGGAGAGGCGCGCAGTGGTCGGCGAGGGCAAGGCTTGGGGGCGAGGGCGAGCATGCTAGTGAAGGGCGAGGCGAGGCGAGGCGAACTCGGGCGAAGGGCAAAGCTGTTGGGGGTTTGGGCGAGGAGGGGCGAGGTGAGGGAGAAGCTATTGGGGTGTTTGGGCGAGGAGGGGCGAGGTCGCGCGATGTGCGTCCGTGCAGGCGGCGGGGAGAGGGAGTGTTACGGCGAGGCGGCTGGGCGATCGATGGGGCGAGGCTGCTATGGAGAGCTGGTGTGCAAGGCGAGGGCGAGAACTCGGTTGCCGAGGGGCGAGCAGGCGTGAGGGCCTGGCTGTTGAGGTTGGTGTAGCATTGGGTACTAAACTAATCTCAAATTCCACTTCGCGGTCGGGGATTGTGCCAGGGAGTTCTTCAAGAAAGACATCCGGAAACTCTTGTACTACCAAAATATCTTCTAGTGCAAGTGTGGTTTCTTTTTTTACCTCGCTCAACATAGCTAGGTAAACTTCTTCTCCACTTTTCATGGCTTTCCAAGTTTGAGAAGCAGAAAGAAGAGCATTTTGTTCTTTTGTCTTACGATGAAATAAAAGTTTCCCTTAGCGTGGAGCTTGGATGGTTACCATCTTTCCATGACAGTCTGCTAAAGCATGATTCTTGGCTAACCAATATATTCCAAGAATTACATCGAATTCCACCATGTTTAGTTGGATTAGGTTTGCCTTGAACTTCTGATTTACTATGAGAACACCAATATCCCGATATAGAGTGCGAGTTTCTAAAATCCGATTTTCAGGAGTTTCTTCTATATATGCTTCTTCTAAGTTATCAGGCTTAGTTCCTAACTTCTTGGGCAAATTTCTTAGACATGAATGAATGTGTAGAACCACAATCAAATAACGCATAAGCATGTATATTATTGATTAGAATGGTACCGACCACGATATCATTTGAGTTGTCAGCCTCTTCTTGAGTGAGAGCATATACTCGAGCATTTGGCTTGTTCTCTTTAGGCTTGTTTGAAGTTGTTCCACCTGTCAGACCATTCCTTGGATATGGAAAAGGGCATTGAGCAATGCGGTGGTCCATCTTTCCACAACGGAAACAAGCTCCAGAATTCCTACGGCATTCACCAGTGTGAGTGACTCCACAAGATTGGCAATTGACTCCCTCTTTGCTTGATTGAGAAGAAGTGGTTCCTTTGGCTGGAGCACTGGTAAATTGATTGCTTGGAAACCTAGGCTTTTTGAATTGTTGGCCCGGTTGGTACTGACTTGACTGAGGACGTTTGAGTTTGTTCTCACCTTCACGCCTCTTAATGTCGTTCTCAGCCCTGATGGCGGCTCCCATCAATTCGTCAAAACTATTGGGTTAGATAACAGCAAAGACAGATTGAATGCGGCTGTTCAACCCTTTCTTGAAGCGATGTATCTTCAAGGCATCGTCTCCCATGATGGTTGGGGAGTAAGTTCTCAATGAGTGGAACTTGGATGAATACTCCACCACTGTCATGTTTTATTCTTGAACCAAGCTTTCAAATTCTCATAGCTTCTGCACTCCAACTGCTGTCGAGAAGTATTGCCTCAGAAATGTCTCTCGGAACCTTTGCCAAGTGATAGGTCCCGTCCCTAACATTGCTAGTGAGACTCATTCCCACTATTTGGCTGCTTTATCCACAAGAAAAGGTGTAATCACATCTACCTTGATCTCTTGTGGAACCTCAAGTAGTCGAAAATGATTCTTCACCTCCTTCATCTAATTCTGTCTCATAATCTTGTTTAGTCTCATTCTGAGCTGGAGGTGCTGGCGGTGGCTGATTAGCATTAGGGTTGACAAACCCTTGTAGCGTGGTTGCCACAATCGTGGCTATAGCCATCAAATCTGTTTGACTGAGGCCAACTGTTGGTAGTGGTTGTTGTGCATCCTCATCGTTGTGGTTGTTGTTGCGGTTTCCATAACGAGGGTTGCGATTGTTTCTCACGGGTCTTCAATCCATTTCTACAAATATGAAAGTTCTAAGGTTTTTTGGCAGAATATAGACTAAAAAAAGAATCAAAATGATAGAGTAATTGCTCAAAATTTAAATGTGAAACCAATGGATAGAAATAAATTTTATTGATTTCTCACGAAAGTGCAATTACAACTAAACTTCGAAAATGCTAACAGAAATGTAAATGGAACATGTGTTATTACAAAGAACTACTACTGATGGTCTAATCTATCTCATATCCCAATCCCAAATCCATAGGATCCTCTTCGACTTCTTCTTCGGGATCCTCCTCGGGTTCTTCTTCATGGTTGGCTATTACTGTTTTCAGATGTTCAATATGACCATGCAGAACTGCATTCTGGTCGCTAAGAAATTCAACAGTGTTCTGCAACTCTTGAATCTGAGCATCAGTCTGCTCACAATACTAATTATGCTGGAGCATGAGTTTGTTTTTTTATCCTTAAGCACTTGGATCTTCTCAACAAAATTATCACGTAACTCGATTAACTCTGCAACAGTCTTTTGAGAGGTTTCCAACTCTTCTTGAGCTTTCCTATTCCTCTCTTTTGCCTCATGCAGATAGTGATCATAACGTTGAACATCACCTCTTAAGTGTTCTGCTCTACGCTGTAATTCATCTTTGTCCAGCTCTAATCTTGAAGTTGTCAACATATCTGATAACGAAATACGGATAAAAAAAACTCGATCTTTGAAGTATGCTACTCAAAATCAGGCAATATCACTAGGCAGAACACGACAAACTTCGACCTGACATGGTCCCCCTACAGCTTTTCTAAGTACAATAGATTTACAACAGTGGGTTGCGATGATGTTTCTATGATTATTGGCACCAACAACATGAACTTAACCAGCCAATGTTATTCACTTTGTTCACATCATGATGATTTATTTGACGGATATTGTATTGGAATTGGCTGCTGTCAAACTCTGATTCCAAAATGTTTAAAGAATATTACCTTGGAACTCAAGAATATGAAATTTCATACAAAAGTTTGGAGTTTTGATGCTTGTCGGCACGCTTTTCTCGGGGATCACAAAACCTTTGAACTTTGAGAGATTTTTCAATCTTCGGAAGCCTCTCATCATGATAATCACACACTCATGTTGTAAGGTCCATGAATTTAATTAACGTAGCCTGAATGAATGCAATCTAGATTTTTATTTTTAATTATGTGTTTAATTATTTTTATGCATAATTCATGCATGATAGGATTTAATTCATGAAATTTTAAAAGTTCATGCATTAAGATTTCTAGATGCATTTCACACTCGAACGAGGATCGGAGACCAGAGAATTTTCAAAAAAATTATTTTATTACATGATTTTGTTTTTATAAATTAAGTTGAAGCGTTTTTAAGTGTAGTTTTAAAAAATGGGATTTTATTGGGTATTTTTACCCGTAGAATTTTATTTTTAACGGTACACGATTTTTATCGAATCAGGAGACTTTTTAAATGTTCGGATAATATTTTCAAAATCTTTCCAACACGAAATATTTTTTGGGAGTGCGTTTGGACTTAATGAGCCTAATTTTAAGCTTGTTGAGCTTAAAATTCTTTTTGAACTTTTAATTATCAAAATTAGGCCCATTAGTTGGTTGTTAACTATTTAAATATTGCCTAATTATCATCTTAACCTAAACCTAAACAATTCCCACAGCCGACACCCCCTCCTATCAGCAACATCCTCGTGATTTGCTGCAACTAAGCTTTCGGTGGCACCATTTCTCCTTCAAGCAAAGTACACATACCTTCGGCCGTGTCCCTCGATCAATTGTCCAAGATTTTTTCACCAAGGCACGCATTTGTTTTTTTCTTCATGCATCATACACGATATATATGCTGTTATGCTTGTTTGTTTGTGTAATTCTCGATTCAGCATGTAGCAAAGAAAGGCTTTGGTTTTGTTCATCCTTGCATTGTTTTTCTTTACCAACTCACGTTTGTTTGATTTTGTTGCGAGGGGACTGCAGGATTGCTGTAATGAGGGGTCTAAATCATGTTTGTCAGTAAGAGAAATAGGGTGGAGTTGAAGCCTTGTCGAGTTGGGAAAGTGCCGTGGAAGTTCCTTGATGTTTGGATCGTGGGAGGGTAGATCGAGTGCGTGGCATGAACCACCGGTGCAAGGGCCAGCCCGAGCCATGAACCAGACTCTGGGGGGTCTGAACCATGGCCTAGGAAGGCTCGACCATTGCTGGGACGAGCCACGAAGTCGTTCTAGTATGGGGTAGGAAGATGGAGTGTGGTGCGCGTGTGTGGTGTTCCTCGATCGGGTGATCTGTGCTTCGTGCATGGGGTGGTTTTCGTAGGTTCAAAAGGTTCAAGGACGTCCTAGGGTGGTCTAGGAAAAGTTGAGTCGTGGTTGGTTCCATCATTCGTGGGTTAGAACGCCAAAAATTGGAAAATGAGTGTACTAGGGTAGGTGTAATAGGAAGGGGCGAAATTCAGCAGCTTCTTGGCCTAAATTTCGAATATTTAGGAGTCTGTTTTTTTTTTGAGGTTTTAGGGCCTTTAAGATGATATTAAAGTGTGGTAAAAGTTGGGGAAATTTTGGATAAGTTTCGATTCGATTCAGATTAAAACCCGGACCCCGGTCCAAGTTTTAAAACGAATTAGATAAGTTGTGAATTTGTCTTGAGTTTATGTCTATGAATGCTTTTAAAAAAATTTTGGGGCATTTTAAGGAGTTTCGTAAACTTCGGGTCAATTTTAGAGGTCCATGGGTGAAACGATAATTTTTGGGTTTCGAGGGACAAAATGGTCATTTTGCACCCGGGGTGAGATTTTGGCCAAGACAGCGCCCTGAGCACAAATTCATGATATTTTAAATGTTTATGCGTCATGTTTTCGATTTTCACGCAATTATGATAAATATGTTGCATGCTTGATTTAAAGGAAAAGTTACGTATATGCATGTTTTTTTTATGTGATGATTATGATGCTATTTTTGAAGGATGAGATTTGGTTGTGACTGACGATATATATGTATACGATGACATGATATATGATGAGCTGAGGCTCGGGCTCAGAGGACGGGTAATGCTGTCGCTGATGTAGCTCGCCGCCCGCTACTGTGGTTATACGTAGATGGATCCATCGATAGAGCTAATACGATAGAGCTGATATGAAAGTCACAACTAATGAACTGAATTCAATTAAAAAGAAAATCATTACGTTTATGATGACATGAGATGACATGATTTGACACGTTATGATTTTACACGACACGTTTATGTTCATGTTTTTAAGTTCATGAAAGTTATGTTGAGTATGATATTTTTCACTGCTGTGTGCTTGTATATGTACTTGTTATTACGGGTACAGGTGTGTTGAGTATTTAGACTCACTGGGCGTATGTGATGCAGGTGAGCATTTTGAGCAGGAGACAGGAGCTACTGAACTCTGAGTAGGCAGCCCTGGTGCGGTGACATAACCCGAGGACTGCACGTTTTTCCGCACTTTGAGTTATGAGTTTGGAAAGGAGTTAAACATTTTATATACGTCGAAGATTTTACGATTTTCACTCATTTACGTATTCATTTATTGTTGGTTATTTTTAACTACAATATTTTTTATTGCCAAACAAATACGATCATTTTGAATGTTATTTTGCGATTGCGAGATTTTTAAAAAAAATTCGCATTTTTTTAAAAACCGAGTAGACGTTTCACATGTTTTCATTGGTGTTGCCAACTCCGGTGACAACACCATTTTTGCATGTCTATTTTTAGGATGTTGGGCATACTGCCCTAATCATAACTATCCTATTTTTAGTGTAAAGTCTGAACAGTGAAGGCAATTTCTGAAAGGTATTCTCTGAGTGTTCATACTTCCAATCAAATATTGAAGAGTGAATTATGCTTGAGGATGTTTATAGAAATCATGATTTTGTCCAATGTGAAAAGTGACTTGGAAAATATGAGCATAAGGAGAAAAACAGAATAGAGGAAAATAATAATAATAAAAAAAATTGTTTAGAAGAAAATGGAAAAAACTACCTAGAGGAGTCCATTGAAGACCGTTCTTCTACTGTGAGAGCTACCACTTCTAGGAGAGTCCATTGAAGACCGTTCTTCTAGTGTGGGAGCTACCATTTCTGAATTAAAAGAAAGTTTATGGAAGTTTGACTAAAACTCAACGGTGTTTCCAGGAGGTGTTTCTAACACCAAGTTCAAACATAGCACAATTTATACACTGCCAGACATTTCGATAATTCATCATATTGGAGGCATTTTTAGGACATGCATATTGGTTTTTTTTTCGTGAATTCATCATATACAGTGACATATCAGTATCTGACCTATGACAGTTGATAAAAACCTTGATTACCTATATTTTAAATTTATGTGTCTACTTTGTCAGTGGGTTAAAATCGATGTGGGTTTTCACTGGATAATCTTCTAAAATCGTCGTAACACGAGTTTGAACTAATTTTACTGTTTGATTTTTGGATATAACCGCAATTAATATTTTGTGTAAATTTCGGAAATATTACATTTACCGTGCGGATTTCTCGGAGCTAGGGGATTGAATCAGTGTATTTTTTTGTTATAGTAAGATTATATATGTTTTGTTGTCGTTGAATCCCTGATAATTACTCTTGCTTGTTCTCATTTACTCTCACAATCTTTCATTACTCTCGTGATTTCTTTGTGTCTTTTTGTGCATAATTCCTGATATTCCCTTTATAATTCTCTCTCACATTTTATAGATGGCTGAAGATACTGCTGATGTTGAGTCCGATGTTGTCAACACCGCTGAAAACATTGATTCTTTTGATAATGATGTGAGGCATTCCGTCTCTACTAAGTTCTACACTGAAGCTGCCTTAGTCCTATGGCCTTTCTATGTGAATAGAGAATTTATTGAAGAGAAGAACCTTGACATGAATTCGTATGACCAACAAAATTTGACGGCATTCTTAAAATATCGAGGACTGCTTGCTACGATTTTCAAGTTTTCACTGACTGTAATACATGACTTTTACAATACCCCCGTATATGAAGAATAAATCACGAGGCTACTCTTTCTATCTCTGATCTTTGGGATATTGGAGTCACAGCAACCCTTCAAAGAAGATGATGAGATCCTTTTTTATGTGAGCAAAACCCTCATGATCGCTTCGCCTTATTTCAAGGGAAACAAGAAACTGGATCTACCTTGGTTAGATACTGGTGTTGCCATTGGTGTTGGCAACACGAAGTCCATATCCACTTCCACTCCCGATGGATTTTTCATGCTCTATGCTTCTTACTTACAGGCCCAAATTGAGTTTGGTCTATAGCAGATTCAAAAGGCCAAAAACTCATTGCTTACTTAGAAGAACATGTGGTTGATTAGAAGGTGCTTTCGGAAGTTGGCTTAAATTCTGGCCAAAAAGGGGGTGTAGGAGGACCAAAAATGCAAAGGAATGATTCTGAAGCATCTAGAGTTTCTGAGACTGATGAGCTTACAGACACTGAAGAGTAGGAGGACCAAAAATGCAAAGGAATGATGCTGAAGCATTTGGAGTTTCTGAGAATGGTGAGCTTACATACACTGAAGAAGATAAAGAATGAGTACTTATGCTCTGTCTGTAATGCTGTTTTTGGGTTACTCTTATATCTATTTGTGTGATTAATGAATTTCTCCTTCGTATGTCTTCTTATGTTTTCAGGTGTTCTAACGATCGTGTTGACAACAGTGTCGACAACACCAGTGCTCTAACATGTTTAATTCAGGGGGAGACGAACTTTAACTCAGGTGGAGTTAACTCAGGTGGAGATACACTCTAAGTTCTAACGCAACGGGAGCTTCAGTGACGGAGATTCTTGCCAAGATTATCATTTTTGGATGTTTTGTCCAGAAAGGAAAAAAGAGAGAGATTGAAATGAATATTTTATTCTTTATTTATTTTGATAAATTGATATTATCAATTTAAGATTTTGCCTTTCTAGATTATAAGATTTTATTTGATTTATTTCTAAATTATAATATTTTGCTTGACTTTTTTCTAAATGATAAGATCTTGGTTGATTTATCTCTAGATATTATAGAATTTGTTTTTAATATGATTTTTATCTCCAAAATATTTTATCCATGTTTAAAAGAGTTTTATATCTAATGAAAATCTTGTTTCCATATTTTCTAGGGCTCTTTAATGGAAAGATTTTTAGGTCAAGCAATGGCTATAAGTATGAGAAGCTTGACGGCAGCATATGGGGCTTTTGAGAGAGTTGGACGAGAGAGCGTTTCACATAGAAGAAATTATAAGAGTCCAACATATATTTGCTATGCAGTTTTTATGTGATCGGGTGATCACTTTATTGTGCAATTGCTTAAATTTTCTTTGATCGGTTGATCACTTTAGTGAGAAGCTGCTGGAGGATTTCGTGTGAGTCTTTTGGTGTGAGATTTTGAGAGGATCTGCAGAAGAGTTCTTGCATAGAAGAGAAAAATACAAGAGACGAGCCTATTTTGATGAGAAGCTTTTGTGATCGGGTGATCACTTTGCAGCGCAGGAGAGCTGCTGGAATTTGTCTCTGAACACACTCATAGTTCAGAGTTGAAGATTTTCGTGTGAAGAATTTGTGTGATTGATTCACATATTTACCATGTTGCTGATTGGTGTTGACAACAGTCAAGAACAACACTGACGCAGAGTGTTGATCGAAGAGTATTCTTTTATTTGTTTTAAGAAACTTCGGTTTATGCATCTAGATTTGATTTGTGTTTTTGATGCATATTTTAATTCTTGGAGTGTCCAGGAATTTAGTTTTGTTATTCTCACTAGTACTGTTTTGGTGTAAACGATTTACATATTTTTTTCAGTGAATTTTTGCCATGAGACATCGCACAAGTATTCGTACTTGTGCATAATTTAAATTTGGTGTTTATTTATTAAAGTTTACGTGTGTGTTAAATAATCAATTTCCGCTGCATGTTGTGTGCTGGTGTTGCCAACACCCAAACACAACATTAACTACTGATACACAAATAGTAATTTACTTCCTGTTCCACAACGTTCCTTTCACATCATATCAGTGTATAAAGTATGCCCACCGGAAATTTCTTTTCCTAATAGGAAAAGAAGAATCTTTTGGGAGTGTAGCATGCCAAACACAGCTCTCTCTTGTTGCCATTTAAAGGTATTCCAGTTCAGAAACTGAACTACATGGTTGTGTTTTTTCTATATCAAGGAAACTTGGGACCGCAGAGTGCTCTTTCAAATTAACCAATGAGGAAATTACACAACCGCATAGACCATCTTTGAGTGCTCTTTCAAATTAACAAATGAGGAAATTACACAACCGCATAGACAATCTCTGGCACGATTTTTTTTTATATCAAGGCAACCTGGGACTGCGAGTGCTCTTTCAAATTAACAAATGAGGAAATTACACAACCGCATAGACCATCTCTGGAAATTACACAACCGCATAGAGCATCTCTAGCACGAACAAATTTATCAGAAGAGATGCATACTATACGAAACACCAAAATCTTTGGTGAGAAAGAAACAATTGTAATTACCGATTCTGGAAGGATGCCATTTGTGAGCTTGTGATTGCCTCTTGTGGTAGCGGAGCAGTTTTTGGGAACTCCTCCCAATTCAAGTCAGTGAACTCTGTTGACAATTAAGATAGTCGAGAAATCAAATGAGGATAAACATTTTAAAGCTCGCAAACAGCCAAAACCATGTCTTTGAATCCATAAAAATCTAAAAAAATGATGCAGAGGGCAAACAGAAGCTTCGGTGAAGTCTGATTGTAGGAACTATCTTCTGCATACTTGAGGTATAAAAAATGTGAAGTATATCAATTTTTTATGAGTAATAACTAATAAGCATTTCGAAAGAACGATCAGTTTTTTTTATGCAATGTTTTGCAGTTAATTCAACAAAAGATACATAGAAGTGAAGAAAAACTTCAAACATATGTGTATACATTAGAAGAAATTCCCATCTTATTCCCTTAATTACTAGATCAATCCTACGAATCAAACATAAATGTACAAAACTGATCAGCTACAGTGACGACAATACAGTCACACTTCAAGTTTTCCAATGCAAGAGAAGACAACAAATAAATTTCCAAAGTCAACACATACAACACCAGAGTCAAGAGAGATTTAAGTTATACAACTCCTGAACAAAGTCATGAAGATCAAAGGCATGTTCCCTGAATCTATGATCTTTATTTTCTTGTCCCTTTCACTGTCATTTGCTGGTCATCCCCTTTCCAATGTAGCAAAACCTGGCTGTGAAGCCAAGTGCGGAGATATAAGTGTTCCGTTCCCTTTCGGCATTGGAGCAGCCTCTGGTTTGACATGAATTGTGATAATTCTATCACCCCGCCTAAACTCATCATTACATCCTCTAATTTTGAAGTTGTCAACATATCTGATAACGAAATACGGAAAAAAACTCGGTCTCTTAAGTATGCTACTCAAAATCAGGCAATATCACTAGGTAGAACACGGCAAACTTCGACCTGACAGGGTCCCCCTACAGCTTTTCTGAGTACAATAGATTTACATCAGTGGGTTGCGACGGTGTTGCTATGATTATTGGCACCAACAACATGAACTTAACAAGCCAATGTTATTCAGTTTGTTCACATCATGATGATTTATTTGATGGATATTGTATTGGAATTGGCTGCTGTCAAACTCTGATTCCAAAAGGTTTAAAGAATATTACCTTGGAACTCATGAGTATGAAATTTAGTTTGGAGTTTCGATGCTTGTGGGTACGCTTTTTTCGGGGATCATGATGTGTTTAAGTTTCGGGTTTCGGATGAGAATTTTAAGAACAGGACAATCCAAGAAATCCCTATTGTACTTGATTGGGCATTTGGGAGTGAGAATTGTCAGGAAGCTGAGAAATCTGCTGATTTTTCTTGTAGAGAAAATAGTGTTTGCGTTGATTCAAGCACAGGTTTTGGCAGATACCGATGTAATTACGCAGCCGGATATGAAGGCAATCTGTATCTTAGTCCAGGCTGTACAGGTTAGTTTATATTTCTCTACTTGTTGTATAAATATACTCTTCTAGTAAGACATGACCCTGATTTGCAAAATACAAAACAAAATATGATGTGCTCTTATCTTGATTTTTTTTCACTATTTGCATGTTACCAGTTGCTTGCTTCTTCAGTTCTCCTATTTACTATACATTTAAATATATAGCTTTATTCAAGAAACATAAAGTTCCCCAAATGGTTCACAAGTCTCTACCCCAAAGTACTGATGGAGATACGAGCTATGACAGCAATAAAAAAAACAATAACTTGCTTTTATTGTCTCTTCAACTTAATTAATTTCCATCATCCTAGCTAACTCTATGTTTAAGTTTCAATAGCTAGCTCTTTCCCATTTTAAGCATCCGAGTCTATAACAAGAGATGCACCTGATCGAGTGCTCATGTCATGTATAGCTGGTAGGTCCCCGTGTTTGCAGCGTAGACGTTGCCATAAGAAGACGAGATCTGAATTTTATGTGTTTGAGAAATGTATAAAGTTCAAGACACACCAAATTAAAAGTGATCAATGATGATGTAATTTTGTAAATAAAAATAAACAATTTTAGATCTAATTAAATATAAGTGACTTTTCAAAGAATCTCTGATCGATTAGCTTAATCCGACCGTGCACATGCCATTATATATATTGTTCGATAAATCAAGTACTTCACAAATTTGTAGTGTTCTGCTGCTTTCTTGAAAGGATACAGTAAAACAACTGTATAATGGAGGAGTACTTTACCTTAATGAAGGACAAATTAAAAGGTGGCTCAATTTGATTGAGCATCTTAAATATTAATGTACTTTGTTTTTTTTTTCTAAGACTTATTTTTCATTAAGATTGACGAAACAAGAGAAATTTCAATTATCGACTCATTGATGTACATTTGGTTAATTATATATGATAGCTTAAAATTGTTTAGCAGAGAAATCCCATCATCAAAATCTCGTGTGCTGAAATAAATAAAAAAATAGAGCTCATATGTAGAAGTTGTACACCTTAATTTAGTAGAATTCGGCGACAAACCAAGTGTAGCTAGCTCAGACAAAATCTTACAAGTTCTAGAAATGGGGCGTATGGTTTCGTTCGGTCTACGTTGAGAGTATTATCCCAAATACATATCTAACAATAAAATGTCTATTTTTAGATATGAGGTCCATAATTAGCCGGATTTCATAAATCTCAAAATAAACTAAAGTCAGATTCCCTTATTGGTGAAGTTTGGTTAATGCCTTGATCTCGAAAATTCTGTGTAATCTCAAACTTGAAGGCGACAAGTTCAATCACGAATATGTGTATTTTCAGAATAAATTAGTTAGTAACATTGAATAATAATGAAACTTTATACGATGCAAAAAAATTTAAAATAAAAAATGCCTTTAAAATGAAATACGAAAAGCATTTACTTTGATGAGATATGTTTATTGATTTTTATTTTGTATTAAAACAAAATATGTCCCATTATATTCTTAGGTCGAGGTTGCACATGCCTACATGATAAAAAGAATTGTCACCTAAAATTTATCATCTAAATTTTTTGATCTCTATGCTAACATGCATGCTTGAGATTTTAGCATATTGAAGACAAATCGATATACCTATGTTATAGAAGAAGTTTGAAGTTGAGTTCAACTACAAGTTTTTGTCCACGACAATATAATAGATTTCAACTTCTTTCTCTGGACACATGCTGCGTATCTTGTAAACTCATAGAAAAATATTGCAATACTTCAAAATAATATTGTTTTCTTTCCAAGGTTTTGTCATTGCTCCTAAAAGACATAATGTGATTCCATGTAACAGACATAAATGAATTCAAGGACAATCCATGTGATGAAAATGGTATTTGTTCAAATATTCCTGGGAGCTTTAATTGTGTTTGCAAAAAAAGATACTCTGGTGATGGAAGAAAAGACGGACATGGATGCATTGCTCTAAACTCTCATTTTCCACTGATGAAATACTCCATAGGTAATTTATTTTACATTCTTGTACCTCAGTATTGTGAAATCAAATATTATATATGTGTGTTTGTGTGTAATACATAAATATATAAAGGTAAGATTGAAGATAAGCGACCACTTCAATTGACCGACTTTTGCACATTTTCCTTGTTTTCTTCACAATTTTGATGTTGTCACTTGATGTTTCAGGTTTCAGTATTGTACTACTATCCATTTTTATTGGTATTACATTGTTATATTACGTAATGAAGAAAAGAAACCTTATTAAAATGAGAGAAAAATTCTTCCGTCAAAATGACGGACTCCTTCTGAAGCAGCTGATTTCGTCTCTTGAGTCTGGAGTCGAGCCGTGTAAGATCTTCTATTCCAAAGAGCTAGAAATGGCAACAAACAACTGCTCTGAAGACCGGATCCTCGGCATGGGCGGTTATGGCACGGTATACAAAGGAATCCTACGTGACCAACGAGTTGTCGCTACCAAGAAATCGAGAATAATGGACCAGAACCAAATCGAGCAATTTATAAACGAAGTTTCTATTTTGACCCAAGTAAATCATCGAAATATCGTTAAGCTTTTGGGATGTTGCTTAGAGAGTGAAGTTCCTTTATTAGTTTACGAGTATATATCAAATGGTACACTCTATCATCACATACATCACAATGACGAAACGCCTTGGTTTTCTTGGAGAATGTACTGGTGCATTGTCCTATCTTCATTCTCAAGCAGCAACGCCAATCATCCACAGAGACATCAAGTCACAAAACATACTCATTGATGAAAAATACAACGCAAAATTTTGGATTTTGGGGTTTCAAAATTAGTCCCCACTGATCAAACACATGTAATCACTCGAGTCCAAGGGACCTTTGGATATTTAGACCCCGAGTACATCCAAACAAGCTGGTTAACCAAGAAAAGCGACGTCTACAGCTTTGGACTTATTTTTGCAGAGCTAATGACAGGGAGAAAGCTAATCTCCAGCACGGAAACAGGTGATGAGAAGAGCCTGTCCATATTTTTCTTGATGTCATTAAATCCAATTGCTTTTTCCAAATCTTGGATCCCCGAGTATGTAGAGAGGGGACTCTAGAGCAACTCCAGGCCAGTTGCAGAGCTCATAAAGAGTTGCCTTAAGCTACAAGGTGATGATAGGCCAACGATGAGAGAAGTGGCGATGGAACTCGAAGTACTACGAAAAACAATAGACTTGAACACAATGCAGCAACGGGGAGTATCCCTTTGATCCACGCAATAAACGACCCGCTTATAAGTATTCACCAAAGATGTTACTTCGATTACTCTCCAACGGCCAGCCTTCCAAATGTTCCAAGAGTACAAAGTCAGTTTTCTTGAACAAATCAGCAATCTAAGTGAGGAATAGGAGATAGTTTTGCCACCAGAGAGCTTTCATTTGTCACAGGGGAAATGGGTCTTTAATAACGTCAGTCGGCCGCTGTACAAAGAGGAGGAATGTGCTTACTTAACTTCACATGTGGGCACCCGAAATTGCAGCAGTAGCTAACAGTTTGCAGCAGCTTGCAATATTCAGCAGCAATGCAAAAATTTCAGCAGAAGCCAACAATCCCAGTAGCAACTAATATTTCAGAAGCTGGTATTTTTTCAGCAGATGGAATCCAGCAGCAGAAGAATTTAGTAGCGCGAGATTCCAGCTGACAGCTAATGATTCTGCTTATGACTTGTAAGTGAAGCATTTAACATGGAATAAAGGCTGTTAATGGCACATAATGGCATATTATGATCATTAATTAGGAGGCTAACACTCAAATATCTGAATTGGTGTTAGATTTTTCTACTCGAAAATACACTCTCTTAGCTCGAATTTCAAGTGATAACTCAAGAATTGTGTAACACCAATTCAGATATTTGAGTGTGTTATTTATAGGCAAAATTCTGACTGTTATCCTCCCAATTAATGACCATAATATGCCATTATGTGCCATTAACAGTCTTTATTCCATGTTAAATGCTTCAGTTATAAGTCATAAGCAGAATCATTAGCTGTCTGCTGGAATCTCGCGCTACTAAATTCTTCTGCTGCTGGATTCCATCTGCTGAAAAAATACCAGGTTCTGAAATATTAGTTGCTGCTGGGATTGTTGGTTTCTGCTGAAATTTTTGCATTGCTGCTGAATATTGCAAGCTGCTGCAAAATGTTAGCTACTGCTGGAATTTCGGGTTCCCACATATGAAGTTAAGTAAGCACATTCCTCCTCTTTGTACAGCGTTCGGCTGACGTTATTAAAG
Organism: Primulina eburnea; assembly: GCF_022965805.1. Lineage (NCBI taxonomy): Eukaryota > Viridiplantae > Streptophyta > Magnoliopsida > Lamiales > Gesneriaceae > Primulina > Primulina eburnea. The sequence goes on from NC_133117.1 coordinate 8,891,562, forward strand.
ACCTATTTCCTCTGTGACAAATGAAAGCTCTCTGGTGGCAAAACTATCTCCTATTCCTCACTTAGATTGCTGATTTGTTCAAGAAAACTGACTTTGTACTCTTGGAACATTTGGAAGGCTGGCCGTTGGAGAGTAATCGAAGTAACATCTTTGGTGAATACTTATAAGCGGGTCGTTTATTGCGTGGATCAAAGGGATACTCCCCGTTGCTGCATTGTGTTCAAGTCTATTGCTTTTCGTAGTACTTCGAGTTCCATCGCCACTTCTCTCATCGTTGGCCTATCATCACCTTGTAGCTTAAGGCAACTCTTTATGAGCTCAGCAACGACCTCGAGTTGCTCTAGAGTCCCCTCTCTACGTACTCGGGGATCCAAGATTTGGAAAAAGCGATTGCATTCTAATGACATCAAGAAAAATATGGACAGGCTCTTCTCATCACCTGTTTCGTGCTGGAGATTAGCTTTCTCCCTGTCATTAGCTCTGCAAGAATAACTCCAAAGCTGTAGACGTCGCTTTTCTTGGTTAACCGGCTTGTTTGGATGTACTCGGGATCTAAATATCCAAAGGTCCCTTGGACTCGAGTGATTACATGTGTTTGATTAGTGAGGACTAATTTTGAAACCCCAAAATCCGAAATTTTTGCGTTGTATATTTTTCATCCATGAGTATGTTTTGTGACTTGATGTCTCTGTGGATGATTGGCGTTGCTGCTTGAGAATGAAGATAGGACAATGCACCAGTACATTCAGCAGCAATTCTTAAACGGTCGCTCCAAGAAAACCAAGGCGTTTCGCCATTGTGATGTATGTGATGATAGAGTGTACCATTTGATATATACTCGTAAACTAATAAAGGAACTTCACTCTCTAAGCAACATCCCAAAAGCTTAACGATATTTCGATGATTTACTTGGGTCAAAATGGACACTTCGTTTACAAATTGCTCGATTTGGTTCTGGTCCATTATTCTCGATTTCTTGATAGCGACAACTCGTTGGTCACGTAGGATTCCTTTGTATACCGTTCCATAACCACCCATGCCAAGGATCCGGTCTTCAGAGCAGTTGTTTGTTGCCATTTCTAGCTCTTTGGCATAGAAGATCTTACACGGCTCGACTCCAGACTCAAGAGATGAAATCAGCTGCTTCAGAAGGAGTCCGCCATTTTGACGTAAGAATTTTTTTCTCATTAATAAGGTTTTTTTTCTTCATTACGTAATATAGACATGTAATACCATTTAAAATGGATAGTAGTACAATACTGAAACCTGAAACATCAAGTGACAACATAAAAATTATGAAGAGAACAAGGTAAATGTGCAAAAGTCGGTCAATTGAGGTGGTCACTTATCTTCAATCTTACCTTTATATATTTATGTAATACACACAAACACATATATATAATATTTGATTTCACAATACTGAGCTACTAGCATGTAAAATAAATTACCTATGGAGTATTTTATCAGTGGAAAATGAGAGTTTAGAGCAATGCATCCATGTCCGTCTTTTCTTCCATCACCAGAGTATCTTTTTTTTGCAAACACAATTAAAGCTCCCAGGAGTGTTTGAACAAATACCATTTTCATCACATGGATTGTCCTTGAATTCATTTATATATGTTACATGGAATCACATTATGTTTTTTAGGAGCAATGACAAAACCTTGGAAAGAAAACAATATTATTTTTGAAGTATTGCAATATTTTTCTATGAGTTTACAAGATATGCAGCATGTGGCCAGAGAAAGAAGTTGAACATCTATTATATTGTCTTGGACAAAAACTTGTAGTTGAACTCAACTTCAAACTTCTTTTATAACATAGGTATATCGATTTGTCTTCCATATGTTAAAATCTCAAGCATGCATGTTAGCACAGAGATCAAAAAATTTAGATGATTAATTTTAGGTGACAGTTCCCTTTATCATGTAGGCCTGTGCAACCTCGACCTAAGAATATAATGGGACATATTTTGTTTTAATACAAAATAAAACTCAATAAACATATCTCATCAAACTAAATACTTTTCGTATTTTATTTTTAAGGCATTTTTTATTTTAAATTTTTTTTACATCGTATAAAGTTTCATTATTATTTAATGTTACTAACTAATTTATTCTGAAAATACACATATTCGTGATGGAACTTGTCGCCTTCAAGTTTGAGATTACACAGAATTTTCGAGATCAAGGCATTAACCAAACTTCACCAATAAGGGAATCTGACCTTAGTTTATTTTGAGATTTATGAAATCCGACTAATTATGGACCTCATATCTAAAAATAGACATTTTATTGTTAGAAATGTATTTGGGATAATACTCTCAACGTAGACTGAACGAAACCATACGCCCCATTTCTAGAACTTGTAAGATTTTGTCTGAGCTAGCTACACTTGGTTTGTCACCGAATTCTACTAAATTAAGGTGTACAACTTCTACATATGAGCTTTATTTTTTTTTTCTTTATTTCAGCACACGAGCTTTTGATGATGGGATTTCTCTGCTAAACAATTTTAAGCTAACATATATAATTAACCAAATATACAGCAATGGATCGATAATTGAAATTTCTCTTGTTTCGTCAATCTTAATGAAAAATAAGTCTTAGAAAAAAAACAAAATACATTAATATTTAAGATGCTCAATCAACTTGAGCCACCTTTTAATTTTTCCTTCATTAAGGTAAAGTACTCATCCATTATACAGTTGTTTTATTGTACCTTTTTTAGCAGCAGAACACTACAAATTTTGTGAATTACTTGATTTATCGAACAATATATATAATGGCATGTGCACGGCCGGATTAAGCTAATCGATCAGAGATTCTTTGAAAAGTCACTTATATTTAATAAGATCTAAAATAGTTTTTTTTATTTACAAAATTACATCATCATTGATCCCTTTTAATTTGGTGTGTCTTGATCTTTATACGTTTCTCAAACACATAAAATTCAGATCTCGTCTTCTTATGGCAACGTCTACGCTGCAAACACGGGGACCTAACAGCTATACATGATATGAGCACTCGATCAGGTGCATCTCTTGTTATAGACTCGGATGCTTAAAATAGGAAAGAGCTAGCTATTGAAACTTAAACATAGAGTTAGCTAGGATGATGGAAATTAATTAAGTTGAAGAGACAATTAAAGCAAGTTATTTTTTTTTTATTGCTGTCATACCTCGTATTTCCATTACTACTTTGTGAACCATTTGGGGAACTTTATGTTTCTTGAATAAAGCTATATATTTAAATGTATAGTAAATAGGAGAACTGGAGAAGCAAGCAACTGGTAACAGGCAAATAGTGAAAAAAATCAAGATAAGAGCACATCATATTTTGTTTTGTATTTTGCAAATCAGGGTCATGTCTTACTAGAAGAGTATATTTATACAACAATTAGAGAAATATAAACTAACCTGTGCAGCCTGGACTAAGATACAGATTGCCTTCATATCCGGTTGCGCAATTACATCGGTATCTGCCAAGACCCGTGCTTGAATCAACACAAACACTATTTTCTCTACAAGCAAAATCAGCATATTTCTTAGCTTCCTGACAATTCCCACTCCCAAATGCCCAATCAAGTACAATAAGGACTTCTTGGATTGTCCTGTTCTTAAAATTCTCATTCGAGAAATCCGAAACCCGAAACTTAAACACATCATGATCCCCGAGAAAAGCGTACCCACAAGCATCAAAACTCCAAACTAAATTTCATACTCATGAGTTTCAAGGTAATATTCTTTAAACCTTTTGGAATCAGAGTTTGACAGTAGACAATTCCAGTAAAATATCCGTCAAATAAATCATCATGATGTGAACAAACTGAATAACATTGGCTTGTTAAGTTCATGTTGTTGGTGCCAATAATCATAGCAACACCGTCGCAACCCACTGCTGTAAATCTATTGTACTCAGAAAAGCTGTAGGGGGACCCTGTCAGGTCGAAGTTTGTCGTGTTCTGCCTAATGATATTGCCTGATTTTGAGTAGCATACTTCAGAGACCGAGTTTTTTATCCGTATTTTGTTATCATATATGTTGACAGCTTCAAGATTAGAGGATGTAATGATGAGTTTAGGCGAAGTGACAAAATTATCACAATTCATGTCAAACCTAGAGGCCTATGGAGCAGCCTGAGTTGTTGCCAATGCCGAAAGAGAACGGAACACTTATATCTCCGCACTTGGCTTCGCAGCCAGGTTTTGCTACATTGGAAAGGGGATGACCAACAAATGACAATGAAAGGGACAAGAAAATAAAGATTATAGATTCAGGGAGCATGCTTTTGATCTTCATGACTTTGTTCAGAAGTTGTATAACTTAAATCTCTCTTGACTCTGGTGTTGTATGGGTTGACTTTGGAAATTTATTTGTTATCTTCTCTTGCATTGGAAAACTTGAAGTGTGAGTGTATTGTCGTCACTGTATCTGATCAATTTTGTATATTTATGTTTGATTCATAAGATTGATCTGGTAATTAAGAGAAGAAGATGGGAATTTCTTCTAATGTATACGCATATGTTTGAAGTTTTTCTTCACTTCTATATATCTTTTGTTGAATTAACTGCAAAACATTGCATAAAAAAAACTGATCATTCTTTCGAAATGTTTATTAGTTATTACTCATAAAAAATTGATATACTTCACATTTTTGATACCTGAAGTATGCAGAAGATAGTTCCTACAACCAGACTTCACTGAAGCTTCTGTTTGCCCTCTGCATCATTTTTTTTAGATTTTTATGGATTCAAAGACATGGTTTTGGCTGTTTGCGAGCCTTAAAATGTTTATCCTCATTTGATTTCTCCTAATAGCACAAATTCCAGAATTAATAATTATATAGATTTCATGTGCACATATCCCAATGGCAGCAATTTATCTCAATAATAAACCAGAGCATATCATAAAGAAGAAATTTATCATCTTCTTCAACTGTGGATTTTCAGATTTAACTATATCTTTCATGTACCTCATCACATAATATCCACATTCAACAGAACCACTTTGTTTTAGATTACCTTATATATAATGAAATTGAAAAGTTAATGCAACAATCACAATCCAAATAATAAGAACTATCCATTCATGTCTTTATACATAGGCACAATTCATACCGTCAATTGTTTAAAACATGGTCTTTGAGAAAGCTGATTATTGGGACCAAAATCTATAGTTAAAATTGTTTCTACCAGTACTGAGGGGACAAAAATTAATTAAATTACCTACAATGCCAACCCATATACCTCATTGCATCTTGTTCTAAGTATAAAGCTGAAAATAAATTATGTAGATATTGGGTATACAATAACCCAGAAACTAAGAACATTCTCAAAAAGCACAAATAATAAGCCAACCTAGTAGCAAATCGAATGACATAGATATAAGTATCCAACCTAATCATATCCAGCAGGCAAAACAAATAATTAAGATTAGACTTGGTCAGACACTATTCCATCCCTTTCACTACCTCTGGCATGCTGGAAAAACAAGACAAAAATGATAAAGCCAGAATGATGCTCGAAGTCAATCAACATTACCTTCGAGAAACAATGATAACTAGCTTACCCTTGAAATGGTTTGCACTGGGTGATCATCTTGTTCCTCAATGGTCATTCTTCCATTAACACTAATCCGCCCTGGTTTTTAAAAAAAGAATAGAATAGTCGCCCATCTGTGACGAAAAAATAGAATTTTGTTGATTTAACTCAAGAAAATAAAAGGCTTCTAACAACTATTCTCTGCCCTAGACTGTTAACATAGCATGAAACGAGATCAAACAAACCATGAATATTAAAGAAAAATATTCAATAACAAATAACAACTTGAATAGAAAGAAACAAAAGAGTGAAAATAAATAAATGATAACATTGATAACGAGGTCTTCCCAAGTTCTAACTTCTATAGAACAGCATGCATAGATTTCATCTCCTTTACTTGTATATTTAATAAGAATAGGAAAAAGAATCGTTGCAAGTCTAAGCATCATAAACAATATTGAATTGTTGGAAATCTAAGTGGAAAAATCAAGAAAAGAAATCCATGCAGAAAGTATTGAGATTCGGTATGTGCAATAATCTAGAAAACCTATTAGTACCCAGATTGGCACACGACAATCTATCTCTTTGCCTTATTTTCTAAAAGCACAACCTTATGAAGTCATTCCTTTCCACTTAATTTCACTTCAGCTTTACAGTTTCATTCCTTGGGTCAAAGGAAGAATGAACCCTTGACATTTTTAAGTTACATAAGCAGTTAACGATTATACTAAATGACTTCTTACTAGTATTTTGAACAATGGAAGTTGTAGAATGTATCTAGAATAATAGAAGTCTAAACTTTGGGCCAGTGAGCGCAACTATATCTAAAAATACTTTTCAAACTACAGAAACTTACGAGCAATAAGCATATACTTCAAATCCATTGCTCGTTTCCAACTATTTAGGTATCAAACGAAGCATCCAGACACAAGTTCACATACGAAAAATAATGGCAGATCATAAGCTTAAGAACTAATCTAAAGCAATTTAAACCAACAGTATCAATTTAATTCATCTAAAATCAGTTGAACCCACTAAAAATTTGCATCGATTAATAATGGAAAATGAGTGATAAAAAAAGTCCAATTGAACAATCATAATCAAAGAAAACGCTGAATATCCAACTAAACCTTTCAATTTTTCTTCCCCAAAAACACTAACACATCCAAATTCCCCATTTCTCTCTTTTCGACGATTTCTTTTCCTCGGATCACTATACAATAACGACAATATCAGAAATGTGAAAGTTGAATTATCGCGATAACTCTTGAGACAACAAAATATACCTTCGAATCGAGCTGTTTTGAAGGACTCGGTGCGGAATTTCACGGCTGATCGGGTGATCGAGCTGAAGGAGCGGGAATGAATTGGGGGATTGGGTTTTGCTGCTTTCTTTTTTTTTCCTTTTCTTATATGATTTTTGTTTGCAGAAAACTCGGACCTCAATTAAGACTCATACCATTTTTGTTTGCAGAAAACTTATCGTCACAATACATGATCTACACAAATCAAGAAATTTCTTCATAAAACAACACTTGTATAAAATTTTTAGGCAAAACTTAAGTGAGACGGTCTCATGGGTCGTATTGTGCAGACGGATCGCTTATTTGGGTCACTCATGAAAAGTTTACTTTTCATGCTAAGAGTATTACTTTTATTGTGAATATGGGTAGGGTTGAACCCGTCTCACGGATTATGATCCGTGAGACGGTCTCAAATGAGACTCACTCAAAATTTTTATACAAGCAATGCAAATATTAGTTCATGTTTCGCATTCTATGATCCTTTTTGAGTTACATATATAATCTACCTCTAAAAATATGGATGTGTATATTAATTATTTTTCAATTGTGAAAAGACTAACTGTATATCCCCGTCCCTATTCAAATCAAAATGCACCACAATGATAAATATATAAAATTGATTATATAGTTTTGTCATCTTAGGATTGTGTAAATGTGGACTTTCATGGCTTATTGTTTTACTTAATTTTTTTTTAAATACCCACTTAAATTCTAGGTTATTTAATTATGTTTATCATTTAACGCCGTAATTATATTTTTATTTTTGAATTTTGTTGATAAATCGTTTAATCTATCATTTTGATTGTTCCATTTATATATAAAAAAAGGGAAGCACAAAAAATATCAAGTCAATAAAAAGTTCATTTCTTAAGAGATAAAATAATATATTCCACCTTCCAGTTTTTGCTATTAATAAAAAGTGTGGATCATAGATATTGTTTTCCAATTATGAGAAGAAAAAATTATGATCTACCAAGCTCCCTGTACAAATCAAAATGCACCATAAAGATATTTATGTAAAGTTTTAGATCATCTCCGACTCATAACTCTATTTTAGTACAACTTCTACATCAAAATGTGTAATTTCTACACTCAAATAGAATATATATATCCTCAATATATCTATTTCAAATCTTATTCTTAAAAGAACATTCTTGTAATATTATTTTTATTTTATTCATATTAATTATCATGATTATTTAATATTTTTTAAAAACTTAATAATTTAAACATATTTAAAATTTTAATTTGATATATTTTGTAATTATATTGGAAATAGATGTCATTCTAATAGTACTCCACCTTCCGATTTTTTGTTATTAAAATTTATTTTCCAAATATTATTAATTCATATCATGTCCGGTTTTACTGGATAATATTTTTTAAAATTTATTTCATTTTCATATTGTTATCGACATATGTTATATTTATTATCATTTGTTATATATCATCATAAGATTAAAATATTTTATTTTCAACTCCAAATTTTTACCGTCTATTATCACATGTATTTCATATTGGTTTCTATAAAAGTGTGGATGCACTATGAACATTATTTTTCAATTTCGAAAAGTAGAAATCATTATAAACCAAATACGCTATATATGCTAGTTTATTATAAATAAATATCTAAATTTATAAGTAGAGTAAATCAAGAAAACCCGGATCTTCATTAAGACTTATACCATTTTTGTTTGCAAAAAACTTAATCGTCACAATACATCTACAAAAATCAAGACATAATTTCTTCATAAGACACTTGTATAAAATTAGCTACATTTGGATGTTAGCTCACGAGCAAGGCAAATATTAGTTCATGTTTCGCATTCTATGATCTTCTTTGAGTTTACATAATTTATTATAAATATCTAAATTTGTAAGTAGAGTAAATCAAGAAAATTCAGACCTCCATTAAGCTACTTATATCATTTTTGTTTGCAGAAATTACTTATCGATCGGCACAATACATGCATCTACACAAATCAAGACATTTTTTCATATGACAACACTTGTATATAATTAGTCACATTTTGACGTTATGCTCAAGAGCAATGCAAATATTAGTTCATGTGTAACGTACCGTACTTTTTACCATTCAAAATTTGCGGAAAAATTAAAAATTTTCTTAAACATAAAATTCATACAGTCGTTACTTATCATTCAACATAATAATATTTAAAATCAACATCCCATACTCAAATTTTTCCAACAAAGTACTTATTCCAAATTATCTCACAACCAACATAAAAACATAATATTTTAAAGTTTTCATAAAACATAAACATAGTGGTCCTCGGGTTTAGCCTTCCGCTCAGTCCAAGCCTGCCCCTTGGTCGCCACCTCCTGTCTCCTCATCAACATACTCACCTGCATCGATCAAGTCTAGTGAGTCTAAAGACTCAACACGTATAAACTGGGAATAACGAGTACTACATAATAAAATTGCATACAACTTCAAAATAGATCGTACATAATTCAAACTTGAACTTTGCATAATAAACTTAAACTTTCATATACTTGCTCTTTGCATAAACTTTGAACATATTTGCATACATAATATGACGTGCCATCACATAAACTTTTCTTTAACATGCTTTCATACTTCAACATACTTAACTTCATCATTTTGTGTAGAGGATGTTTCAAAGCAAGTGACCCATAACATAATAAATATCTGATCAGACAAACCACAGTACTGAGCTGACAGGGACGTATCCACTGCCACATACATAAGATCCCCGTTCATAATTTAACGGACTAGGTTGGTCCCCGTTCATAATTAACGCTTTCCAACCACGATTTAACCCGTTCATAATTTAACGGGGCGGAGAGGTCCTCGGCCACGTTCACCGACTTCCAAACCCATTTACTTTTTGGTCACAAGACATTTAGCATACCTCAAAAACTTCAAATATTTTCTTTACACGTCATACATACTTACTTGGCGCTGAGGGATTCGTTGGATGTCAATCGTATCGTTGCTGCAGCATACTAACATGAATTCATAAGCTTAACGTGTACAACTTAAACGTAAAAGTCATGCTTAATCTCAAGCTAAATAAATTCTTAGAACATTCTATAATTTCTCACCACTTGACCTTGTAAAACATCAATGTTAAATCATAGCATAAAACCTCAAACCAAACCTTAAGTGATAAAATATTTATCCCAAAAACTGAAGCTACACGGACCCCGTACCCAGGTCAGGCCCCGGGTCCGTGTAGGTACTGCCTCATATGTGTCATGTAAAAGAAGGGGCACGGACCCCGTCCCTAGGTCCGTGTAGGGGTCCGTGTCTGTGCGTTTAAATATGTGTCGATGAAATGAGAAGGCACGAACCCCGTGCTAACCTCCGTCTCCGGGTCCGTGTCCGTCTGCCCAACGAATTATTTGATGAAAATTTTATGACATGTCTATTCTCCCAATTAACACATAATGCATCAAGATTCAACACTATGAGACCATTCTAGGACACCATAACAATGAACTAAACTTTTATAATCACCCTACAATTTATACGACCCAAAAATACTGTCATTTATATTAAAGTTTATTTCTTACGACTTCTTAATAATTCAAGCTCTTAACGACATGAATCGAAACCTCAAAAATACTCTAAACATCATTACTAACTTTCTTATATGCAGCAACGATCACCCATCGATCCCTAACAAAGCCTGCAACATAAAAACTTCAAGAACACATTAAAATTCATAACTTTCTTGAAACACGATTTGAGCAGTCATACGAAAAACATCATAACTCACTCGTTTTTAATCCAAATAACTCTAATTTTATATCAAATCGAACGTATCGAAAAGATCTACGTTTTTGTAGCTGAAAGTTTTCTCAAAAAATGTATCGAAAAATTGCAGTTTTCGAAAGAACATCAAAACAGAAATTTTCGGATCTAATTTGAGCAGTCATACTAAAACACCATAACTCACTCGTTTTTAATCCAAATAACTCGAATATTATATCAAATCGAACGTATCAAAAAGATCTACGTTTTTGTAGTTGAAAGTTTTCTCAAAATATGTACCGAAAAATTTCAGTTTTCGAAAGAACATCAAAACAGGAATTTTCGGATCTAAAATTTGTTCAAAACATATTCAATACATTTCTTGCTCAAACTTCTACATCATATATACATTTTTATGCTTAAAAACAACTCAACACATAATATGACATGATCGATGCAGCAAGAACAGATTATATGTGCCTTTTGATATTTAAAAATACCGTAACAACGATGCCGAAGCGGAGACGATACGAGAGACGATCCGGGACGAACTTGGCTCAGTTTTCTTCAAAGAAAACTTCCTAAATATATGTTGGAAATTTTAGAAAATATCAGCTCGATGAAGGGGAAAGGGAAGAGGAGGAAAAGGGAGAGAAGAATTGTTAGGTAGGAGTTTTAAAAACATTTCATTCCTATAGTCAAAAGAGACAATATATGAAATGTGTTTTGTGTGTATATGATGTACGTGTGTGAGTGTATATATATATAATTGAATATATGTGTGAGTGATATGGAGATTAATGGCACAAGAGTTTAAAACAAAATTCTCTTCTCCTTTAGTCAAATAAAATAATAGAATTGTGTGGGTGTGTGTGTGTATATATGACATGCGTGTATATGTGTGTGTAAATGTGTGAGTGTGTGTGTGAGTCAAAGTGTGTTTTATATATATATATTTATATATATATATATATATATATTATATATATATATATATATATATTATATATATATATATATATATATATATATATATAATTGTAACATGTGTATATTAGTGAATCAATTAAGGACTATTTAACATGAATAAAATATATTTAAAATATTTAACATACTAATTTAAAATAAAACTCATATTAACCTTACTATAAATTTTTAATTTAAATAAGATGCACAAATGCTACAAATTCTAAAATTTTAAAATCAATTAATCATTTAAATAATTTAATTAGACTCTTAAATTTCTAAAATTAATTAAATTATTTAAAATACTTCATCCTTATCTTAAATAATATACTGCATAAAAATTTACTAAAAATCGTCCCGGTCTCCTTCCCTCAATCTCGCCTCGAATAATCGCCTGAAACATAAAACTCAAGAAAACATTTTAACGTACATTAAATAACATAAATAATTAAAATAATAAATTTCATAAATTAAATAAATGCATGGATTTTACGTATACTGATTTTTGGGCTTTACAATATCTTCCCCACTTATAAAAATTTCGTCCTCGAAATTAAGTCTTACCGAACAACTCTGGGTAGCGAAGTCTCATATCTGCTTCAGCTTCCCAAGTGGCCTCCTCCACTGATTGATTCAGCCATTGGACTTTGACTAATTTAATCGTCTTATTTCGAAGCCTACGCTCTTGCCTGTCTAAAATTTTAATCGGTCTTTCTTCATAAGACAGGTCTGGAGTCAACTGCAACGGCTCATGGCTCAGAACATGCGAAGGATTTGCTAGATACTTCCTCAACATCGAAACGTGAAATACATTGTGCACTCCGGCCAAATTCGGCGGTAGGGCTACACGATAAGCTAGTGTTCCAACTCTGTCAAGAATCTCGAACGGTCCAATAAATCTCGGACTCAGCTTACCTCTCTTCCCAAATCTCATAACACCCTTCATAGGTGCTATCTTAACAAATACATGATCACCTACAGCAAATTCAAGATCTCTCCTTCTCTTATCAGCATAACTCTTCTGACGACTCTGGGCGGTCTTCATTCTGTCACGAATCTTAACCACCACATCTGCAGTCTGCTGAACTATTTCTGGACCAAGTTCTGCTCTCTCACCAACTTCATCCCAATGAACTGGCGATCTGCACTTTCGTCCATACAAAGCTTCATAAGAAGCCATACCTATTGATGATTGAAAACTGTTATTGTAGGTAAACTCCACAAGTGGTAGTTTAGACTCCCAAGTCCCCTGAAAATCAATCATACAAGCTCTCAACAAATCCTCTAATATCTGAATCACTAGCTCAGACTGGCCATCTGTCTGAGGGTGAAATGCAGTACTGAATAACAATTTCGTCCTCATGGCTGCATGTAAACTTTTCCAGAAGGACGATGTAAACCTCGGATCCCTGTCTGACACAATAGAAACTGGAATCCCATGCAAACGAACTATCTCCCTGATATAAAGCTCTGCATACTGCGTCATGGAGAAAGTCGTCTTTACTGGTAAGAAATGTGCCGACTTAGTTAGTCGATCCACTATAACCCAAATGGCATTAGATCCTCTGACTGACCTCGGCAAACCCACAACAAAATCCATGGTGATATTCTCCCATTTCCACTCTGGAATGGGAAGTGACTTAAGCATCCCTGCTGGTCTCTGATGCTCTGCTTTCACTAGTTGACAAGTGAGACATTCTGATACATATCTGCGGATGTCTCGTTTCATCCCTGGCCACCAATACAAAATTTGCAAGTCTTTGTACATCTTGGTACCTCCTGGATGAATAGAATACGGAGATGCGTGTGTCTCTGACAAAATATCCTGTCTGATTGAATCACCATTAGGCACCCACATTCTATCTTTGTATCTCACAATACCATCTGACACTGTGTAGAGAACACTGCCCTTCGCTTCATCTTTCAGTCTCCATTTCTGTAGTTGCTCATCTGAAGACTGCCCTGCTCGAATACGGTCTAACAAAGAAGATTTGACTGTCAGATTAGACAGCTTAGGAGCTTTGCCCTTGCGATAAACTTCCAAGTCAAACCTTTGAATCTCATACTGAAGAGATCTCTGAGCTGATAAATGAGCTATGACTGCAATTTTTCTGCTCAATGCGTCTGCGACAACATTAGCTTTTCCCGGATGATAGCTAATTTCACAGTCGTAATCCTTAACCAGTTCTAACCAACGTCTCTGTCTCATATTTAATTCTTTCTGTGTGAAGAAATATTTGAGACTCTTGTGATCAGTGAAAATCTGACATTTCTCACCGTATAGATAGTGTCTCCAAATTTCAATGCAAAAACAACGGCTACTAACTCAAGATCATGTGTCGGGTAGTTTTTCTCATGTACCTTCAACTGTCTGGAAGCATAAGCTATGACCCGACCCTGTTGCATCAATACTGCTCCTAAACCGAGCTTAGATGCATCAGTGTATAATACAAAATCTCCTTGATCTGATGGCATGGCTAACACTGGTGCTGAAATAAGAGCTTGCTTCAAAGTATCGAAGCTCTTCTGACATTCTTCACTCCACACAAACTTAGCATTCTTCTTAGTCAATGAAGTGAGTGGCACCGCTATGGATGAAAACCCTTGAATGAATTTACGGTAGTAACCAGCTAAACCCAGAAAACTGCGGATTTCAGATGCATTCTTTGGTTCAACCCATTCCTTGACAGTTGCTACCTTCGCTGGATCCACCTCAATACCACTACTAGATACTATATGACCCAAAAAAGCTACCTTTTCCAACCAAAATTCGCACTTACTGAATTTCGCAAATAACTTGCGACTCTGAAGAATTTGTAAGACTATCCTCAAATGCTGGTTATGTTCTTCATAGCTCTTCGAGTATATGAGGATGTCGTCAATAAATACTATGACGAACTGATCAAGATACTGATGGAATACTCGATTCATGAGATCCATGAAAATAACAGGAGCATTCGTTACTCCGAACGGCATCACTAAAAACTCGTAATGCCCATACCGTGTCCTGAAAGCAGTCTTGTGGACATCTGCATCTTTTACTTTCAGCTGATGATACCCTGATCGAAGATCTATCTTAGAAAATACAGTAGCTCCCTGCAATTGATCAAAAAAATCTTCTATTCTAGGCAATGGATACTTATTCTTGATCGTTATTTTATTTAACTCACGGTAATCGATACAAAGCCTCATGCTCCCATCTTTCTTTTTCACAAATAGTACCGGTGCTCCCCAAGGTGAGAAACTAGGGCGAATAAATTCCTTGTCTAGAAGCTCCTGTATTTGCTGCTTGAGCTCTAACATCTCAGCTGGAGCTAATCTGTATGGTGCCTTAGAGATTGGCACTGTGCCTGGCATGAGTTCGATGGCAAACTCCACCTCTCTATTCGGTGGAAGGCCTGCGACGTCATCTGGAAAGACGTCTGGAAAATCTCTTACTACTGGCACCTCTGATATAGATGGAGTGGGTACGTCAGGTGCTAAGACAATACTGGCCAAGAAATCCTGGCACCCTTTGGAAATCAATCTCCTCGCCTGCATGCAAGAAATCATGCGAGGAAAACTCCTCCATCTAGCTGGCTCGAATAGAAACTGCTCCATGCCCACTGGTCTGACCAACACCGACCTCTTCTGAAAATCAATAAGAACTTTGTTCTTTGTCAACCAGTCCATTCCCAAAATGATATCAAACTCTGGCATTGGCAATATGATCAAATCTGCATATACCAGGTGACCATGCATTTCCAAATCAATGTCTCTAACCACACTGGTAGCTAATAGCTCTTCCCCTGATGGAACTATCATCGAAAATTTTACGTCTAGGCCAATGGACTTGAGATCCAAATGATTAGCAAAGGTCTCCGATATAAAGGAGTGAGTGGCTCCTGAATCTATCAGTGCAGTTGTGGCTAATCTCTTTATGAAAATATTTCCTGAGAGATGTTAACACCACACCAAACTTATATCCCAAAATTCTATCATTAACATTAAGCATAGTTGAAATCAATATATTTCCATTAACTTGAAAGTTTTACTAACACTCTAATAATCTCAAGTAAAATTTCCACATGTAAGGCAAATAATATCAAGCTTAAATATAAATGATTACCGGTCAGTAGTGTAGTGTCTGAGTTCGCCTCTTGTGCATGCATGGCAAATACCCTCCCTTGGGTCGGTTGCTTCCACTGAGGACACTGCTTCAGCATGTGGTCCGTAGATCCACATTTAAAACATTTACCTGACCCATACAGACACGGTCCTGGATGATGTCGGTTGCACTTGGGACATGCCGGAATATTGGCGGGCTTCTGTGGCGCCCCCTGCTGTTGAATAGGACCCTTGCCTCTAGGTGGTACTTGGTAAGGTTTCTTTCCAGGCTGCCCCTGAAAAGGTTTCTTGTGCTGAGGTCGCTGATACGGATGCTGCGACTGCGGTGGTGCCTGGTAGGGCCTCTTTCCCAACCTGTCAGTGTCAATGTCTCGCTGGTCTTGCTCCGCCGCCAGAGCTCCAGAAACGGCAGCTGTATATGTAGTAGGGCCAGTTACCCTCACATCACGGCGCAAGACTGGCCGCAAACCACCCATGAAATGCCTCAGTTTTGCTCGGGCATCATTAGCTATGAGTGGCACAAAGTAGCAACCCTGCTCAAACTTTCTCACAAATTCAGCCACACTACTATCTCCCTGTCGTAGCCTCATGAATTCTGTAGTCAAACGAGCCTGTACCTCCTCAGTGAAGTACTTAGCGAAGAACATCTCTTTGAATCCATCCCAAGACAACATCGGCAAATTAACTGCCACCGATGCACTGTCCCACCATCGTCTTGCATCCCCTGCTAGGAGAAAAATGGCACATCGGACTCGATCCACATCCTGCAATTCCATATACTCAAAGATCACCTCTATAGACTTAACCCACTCTTCCGCCACCATAGGATTCGTAGTCCCTGAGAACTTCTGAGGATTCATCTTCTGAAATCTTTCATACACTGCTTCCGGTTGGGACCTTGGTCCTGTACCTCCTGCTGCTGGTGAGCCTGGTTCCCCGCAACCTGTGCGAAGAACTGTGTCATAGCTGCAAGCATCTGTGCCTGCATATCTGGAGGTGGAGGAGGAGGAGTGGCTCTTTCCCCATCACGAGACTTTCGGTCCTCATCCCTAGCTCCACGGGCAATCAAACGTCTAGGAGCCATACTGTTCTAAAATTCCCCAATACGTAAATCCAACATGCATATGAACATGATATCAATAACATAAAATGTACGTAACTGAACTTTAAAAATATGGACATGCTGAAATCATACTTAATGCATACTACATAACATAAATCTTTGAAAACTTAAAACTTACAGACTTGAGGTGTGACCTTATGAGCTTCTTGCGACTGGCAGTAGGCATAACCCTTTACAAGAACACCGCTCTGATACCAACTGTAACGTACCGTACTTTTTACCATTCAAAATTTGCGGAAAAATTAAAAATTTTCTTAAACATAAAATTCATACAGTCGTTACTTATCATTCAACATAATAATATTTAAAATCAACATCCCATACTCAAATTTTTCCAACAAAGTACTTATTCCAAATTATCTCACAACCAACATAAAAACATAATATTTTAAAGTTTTCATAAAACATAAACATAGTGGTCCTCGGGTTTAGCCTTCCGCTCAGTCCAAGCCTGCCCCTTGGTCGCCACCTCCTGTCTCCTCATCAACATACTCACCTGCATCGATCAAGTCTAGTGAGTCTAAAGACTCAACACGTATAAACTGGGAATAACGAGTACTACATAATAAAATCGCATACAACTTCAAAATAGATCGTACATAATTCAAACTTGAACTTTGCATAATAAACTTAAACTTTCATAAACTTGCTCTTTGCATAAACTTTGAACATATTTGCATACACAATATGACGTGCCATCACATAAACTTTTCTTTAACATGCTTTCATACTTCAACATACTTAACTTCATCATTTTGTGTAGAGGATGTTTCAAAGCATGTGACCCATAACATAATAAATATCTGACCAGACAAACCACAGTACTGGGCTGACAGGGACGTATCCACTGCCACATACATAAGATCCCCGTTCATAATTTAACGGGCTAGTTGGTCCCCGTTCATAATTTAACGCTTTCCAACCACGATTTAACCCGTTCATAATTTAACGGGCGGAGAGGTCCTCGGCCACGTTCACCGACTTCCAAACCCATTCACTTTTTGGTCACAAGACATTTAGCATACCTCAAAAACTTCAAATATTTTCTTTACACGTCATACATACTTACTTGGCGCTGAGGGATTCGTTGGATGTCAATCGTGTCGTTGCTGCAACATACTAACATGAATTCATAAGCTTAACGTGTACAACTTAAACGTAAAAGTCATGCTTAATCTCAAGCTAAATAAATTCTTAGAACATTCTATAATTTCTCACCACTTGACCTTGTAAAACATCAATGTTAAATCATAGCATAAAACCTCAAACCAAACCTTAAGTGATAAAATATTTATCCCAAAAACTGAAGCTACACGGACCCCGTACCCAGGTCAGGCCCCGGGTCCGTGTAGGTACTGCCTCATATGTGTCATGTAAAAGAAGGGGCACGGACCTCGTCCCTAGGTCCGTGTAGTGGTCTGTGTCTGTGCGTTTAAATATGTGTCGATGAAATGAGAAGGCACGAACCCCGTGCTAACCTCCGTCTCCGGGTCCGTGTCCGTCTGCCCAACGAATTATTTGATGAAAATTTTATGACATGTCTATTCTCCCAATTAACACATAATGCATCAAGATTCAACACTATGAGACCATTCTAGGACACCATAACAATGAACTAAACTTTTATAATCACCCTACAATTTATACGACCCAAAAATATTGTCATTTATATTAAAGTTTATTTCTTACGACTTCTTAATAATTCAAGCTCTTAACGACATGAATCGAAACCTCAAAAATACTCTAAACATCATTACTAACTTTCTTATATGCAGCAACGATCACCCATCGATCCCTAACGAAGCCTGCAACATAAAAACTTCAAGAACACATTAAAATTCATAACTTTCTTGAAACACGATTTGAGCAGTCATACGAAAAACATCATAACTAACTCGTTTTTAATCCAAATAACTCTAATTTTATATCAAATCGAACGTATCGAAAAGATCTAAGTTTTTGTAGTTGAAAGTTTTCTCATAAAATGTATCGAAAAATTGCAGTTTTCGAAAGAACATCAAAACAGAAATTTTCGGATCTAATTTGAGCAGTCATACTAAAAACACCATAACTCACTCGTTTTTAATCCAAATAACTCGAATATTATATTAAATCGAACGTATCAAAAAGATCTACGTTTTTGTAGTTGAAAGTTTCTCAAAATATGTACCGAAAAATTTCATTTTTCGAAAGAACATCAAAACAGGAATTTTCGGATCTAAAATTTGTTCAAAACATATTCAATACATTTCTTGCTCAAACTTCTACATCATATATATATTTTTATGCTTAAAAACAACTCAACACATAATATGACATGATCGATGCAGCAAGAACAGATTATACGTGCCTTTTGATATTTAAAAATACCGTAACAACGATGCCGAAGTGGAGACGATACGGGACGAACTTCGCTCAGTTTTTTCAAAGAAAACTTACTAAATATATGTTGGAAATTTCAGAAAATATCAGCTCGATGAAGGGGAAAGGGAAGAGGAGGAAAAGGGAGAGAAGAATTGATAAAAAGGAGTTTTAAAAACATTTCATTCCTATAGTCAAAAGAGACAATATATGAATGTGTTTTGTGTGTATATGATGTACGTGTGTGAGTGTATATATATATAATTGAATATATTTGTGAGTGATATGGAGATTAATGGCACAAGAGTTTAAAACAAAATTTTCTTCTCCTTTAGTCAAATAAAATAATAGAATTGTGTGGGTGTGTGTGTATATATGACATGCGTGTATATGTGTGTGTAAATGTGTGAGTGTGTGTGTGAGTCAAAGTGTGTTTTAGATATATATATATATATATATATATATATATATATATATATATATATATATATATATATATATATATATATATATATATATATATATATATATAAACAATTGTAACATGTGTATATTAGTGAATCAATTAAGGTTATTTAACATGAATAAAATATATTTAAAATATTTAACATACTAATTTAAAATAAAACTCATATTAACCTTACTATAAATTTTTAATTTAAATAAGATGCACAAATGCTACAAATTCTAAAATTTTAAAATCAATTAATCATTTAAATAATTTAATTAGACTCTTAAATTTCTAAAATTAATTAAATTATTTAAAATACTTCATCCTTATCTTAAATAATATACTGCATAAAAATTTACTAAAAATCGTCCCGGTCTCCTTCCCTCGATCTCGCCTCGAATAATCGCCTGAAACATAAAACTCAAGAAAACATTTTAACGTACATTAAATAAACATAAATAATTAAAATAATAAATTTCATAAATTAAATAAATGCATGGATTTTACGTATACTGATTTTTGGGCTTTACATCATGTTTCGCTCGGCCAATCGTATTGCAATATATATAATATTATTTAATTAATTAGACTTTGTTTTAAATTAAGATAATTAATTTGATTTCAAAATCAAATATATTATTATCTTTTCACTATATCCTACTGTTGGGGCTATATTTTAATGAGGCCCAAAAGTAGACAAGCCCAAGAAAAAAAGAAGCAACATGTCACGCCCCGAGACCGGGGTTATTCGACACCGATGTTGTTTTACAACCACACTATTGAAAATAACAAGTCTCGTAGTATAATATAAACCAAAAACCAGTTTATTACTCATAATTAATCATAAAATTGTTTTTACAACGTAAATTCTTAAAACGATAAAAATATGCGTAAAAGTTTATGACTTACTAAGCGAAAACCAAAATAAACTTCTTGATCCATCTTAATATTAGCCCAAAACTGGTTTTGTTCATCTTCCTCGATTTTCTCTTCTGACTTATCAGGAGAGGGTAGAGTAAGAGGTGAGTGATTTGATCGTCACTCAGTAACTGAAGGCCGTTTGAGCACGTTCTGTCACGTCTCGAGACTGGGGTTAGTCGACACCGACGTTATTCGACAATCACATAATTACTAAACAACAAGCTCGTAGTACAGTATAAACAAAAACCAGTTTATAGCATAAATATCATAAAAATGGAATCTTCTTTACAATAGTAACTCTGAAAACGATAAAAATCTGCGAAAGCGTTTATAACTTGAATTAAAAACTCACGAGAACATATTCTTAATTAAAATTCTTCATGCGTCCACTATCAGTCCCAAAAACTGGTGTCCGATTCTTTTTTCTCTATTTCTTCTTCTGACTTATCTGGGGAGGGTAGAGTAAAGGGTGAGTATTTTGGAAAATACTCAGCAAGCGGGGGTCGTTCGAGCACAATATAACATCATGCACAATTTCGAAAATTACATGACTTGCATAACATCGTTCATATCGCATGCATAACATTTATCAGCACTGAGATTCATCTACTTCCTATGATTTACTGATATCAGTCCCTAATTTTTACTCCTCTAAGGAGGCGATGTCGTATAGCAGTTATATCCCCCACCACATAAGGGTACGTCATGGTTGGATTCCCACCCATATCCAGTCGATTCCTCACAGTGCTCAAAATCGTATGACAATCAACACAAGAAAGGAGTAGGAGACGAATGTACTCGACCGTATTTTAAAAAACGAATAAGATAATATGCATAACGAGATTTAATCTTTAAAACAAGCCCACTTACCTTAAGACTAGAAGAAAACGTGAAGAATTCGTAAATCATAGAAGAATCATGCAACCGACACCTTGAAAACGCAGCAGCACATCTACCGAAAAATCAGCCGCCTTTTAAAATTCTTTTCGCCTTAATATACCGTTGGATCGAGCTTAAACTTTTATGGTACGTTCATAAGTATGTCAAATAAATTATGAACGGTGGAGATCGGGTTTGGAAGTCTTTTTGACCTGCTTATGAACAGAAACCGTAGGTATGCTGAATTCCCGCCTAAAATCTGGGCAGTGTTTTTGCAAAGGCTATAAATGAAAAACTAACCGTTGGATTTGACTGAAATTTGTATACAATTATTCAAAACATACCGAAACATATTCTGATCGATGGAGATCGGATTCTGAATACCCGAGCGAGATAAACGAATTTCTGAACTTGGACAGAATTTTGATGACGTGTGCAGAATTGTTTTTGGAGAGCAAAATTTCGAAAATTCTAGGGAGAATTTCGAAAATTTTGAGTATATGAATGGTGTAAAATGTTGAATGGTATATGGTGATATTTATAGGGGTAAGACGAAAATCTTACCATAATTCTATTGATATCCTTCCCTAATTTGGAGATGCTCCTTCCATAATTTTGAGATAATCATTCATAAGTATTGAGATGCTTCTTTGTTGAGAAAAACTATCTTGTGTGTAATATTTCCTTCCAAATTTGATTGGTATCCAGCCTTATTTCGAAATTAATACATGATTTGTACTCAATTTTGAATTTCATGTATTTATTGTCTTGAAATTTCCAATACCATATATTATTTAATATTTTGGAATTTATTATAACTCGAAAATAAATTCTTATACATGTCTATATAAAATAATTACATGCCCAAAAATTTGGGTTCTCACATCCCTCCCTCCTTATTAGAAGTTTCGTCCTCGAAACTTGAGTCGGCTCGACCTTCAAAAAAGGTAGGGTTATTACTTGCGCATTTTCTCTTCAAACTCCCAAGTAGTTTTCTCGTTCTGTATGTTTTGACCATTGCACATTGACATAGGGAATAATACGTCGTCTCAGTTGTAACGTCCCGAAAATCGGAAAGTTCACGTAAACTGCATGCATGCAATTTATTAAATTTCTTGGTATTTTATGAATTTATTTTAAAGCGTTAAATACATGTTTATTTCATAAATTATGGTTTTAATTATTTTATGCATTATTATTGCATAATAGAATTTATTTCATGAAATTTTAAAGGTTCATGCATTAAAGATTTTTAAGTTGCATTTCGCACTCGAACGAGGAATGGAGACCGAGAAATTTTCAAGAAAATTATTTTATTACATGATTAATTTTTATTAATTAATATAAAATATTCTAAAGTTATTTTTCAAGAATTTGGATTTATTGAGTATTTTTACCCGCAAGATTTTAATTTTTACCGGTACGTAATTTTTATGAAATCGGGGACTTTTTGAGGGTTCGACTAATATTTTCAAAATCTTTTCAATACGAAATATTTTTCGGGAGTATGTTTAGATTTAATGAGACTAGTTTTAAGCTTATTGGGCTTAAATATCTTTTTAAACTTTAAATTAACAAATAAACTTCCATTAACCTAATTGTTAATTAGTTAATTATTGTATTATTGCCTACCCCACACCTATTTAACCATCACCAACCGACATCCTCTTCATTCTCAATTATTCCCACGGTTTCCATCATTGTTTATCCTCCCCCAGCTGAAACTTCCCTCGGTTACTTCTTGTGCTTGCAAAAGAAATTCTTCCGGCGTTGGTTCTTCGATCTCCTCGCGTCTAATACATCAAGGCACGCATTGTATCTATTTTTTTCTGCATCTCACATGCATATGCTGTTGAATGGGTTTGTGTAAGAAAACTTTCGAACCAAGCATGAGTAAGAATGGTTTTCAGTTTTTACATGTAATTGTGCATTCCATGCTTTTAAACTCACGTTTTCTAGTTTGGGTGTGCACGGGGCTGCGACTTGGGTTGCTAAGGGGCTGTATTTAATGTCAAGGAGTTGCCTTGTGAGTTAGATCAGTTGCTGGACGCTGCAAGGAAAAGGCCGAGAGTAAGGTTTTGAGGGGGTGGTTCGGTTCTTGTTGGATTAGGATAGCTGGTAGGGGTTTCGGCTGATTTGCTTGGACCAGTGGCACAGGGGGCTGAAACAAGCCATGGACCAGGTCCTTGTGGGTCTGAGACACGGTTTAGGGAGGCCGAGCGCTGCTGGACAAGCCCCGTAAGTGATCGAGCTTGGTTTAGGGAGATTGGTTGCGCCTAGCTTGTGCGAGTGAGCCTCGAGCGTATGAGCTGCGTTCCGTGCATGGGGTTGTAGCCGTGGTTGCCTTAGGTTCAGAGGAGTCCTATGATGGTCTAGGATAAGTTGAGCAAGGGCTGGTCCGAATGGTTTTGAGGTAGGAAAGAAAAACGTGACTATGATGCACATGGGAGTGTTGGGTGTGGGAAGGAAGATGGGTCCAGCACCTTGCAGGTTCTGTCCGTGGGATTTAGGGGCTTAGTTTTGGGGTGGTTAGGACCTTTTAAGTGGTTTTTAAAATATGGTCAAAGTTGGGAAAGATTTGGATAAATGTTGAATCGAATCGGGTAAAAAATGGGATCTCGGTCTAAGTTTTAAAACAATTCGGTTAAGTTATAAAATGAGTTCGATTTTACGTCTAGGAATGATTATAAATAAGTTTTGGGATGTTTTAAGAAGTTTGGTAAGTTTCGGGTCAAAATAATTAGTTTTGGAATTATCCGAGATTTAATCACCGCACGAAACGTAATTTAAAGGATAAATTGAAACGCCTAGATTTAAGCTTAATGAAATTATGGGAAATTATATTTAAGCTGAAATAATTATTAGAAGTCTAAGTTTTTAATTTGGGAATTTTATGCTAATGTTTGGTTTAATTTGGGATTAAAACGCGTTAATAGGTTATATTTAAAGATTAATTTAAAAGTCATAGATTTAAGCCAAATAAAAATATGGGAAAGTTCTTGTAAGCTTAAATAATTATTTGAGACGTGTTAGAGGCAATGGAATTAAGAAAATGTCAAAGAAGTGAAATTTTACGTATGTAGGCAAAATGGTAATTTTTGGGTTTCCAGGGGCAAAATGGTCATTTTACACCTGAGGTGAGATGTTGGTCCTGGCAGCGCCCTGAGCACAAATTCATGATATTTTAAATGTTCACGCATCATGATTCATGATTTTTAAGATTTTATAAAAATATACGTTGCATGCTTGAATTTAAAGGAAATTGCATTTATACATGAATTTTATAAGTGATGAAAATGATAATGTTTTGAATGATGCGAATTAGTTGTGGCTATCGAAGTATATGTAAATGGTTAAGACATATATGTAAATGCTGATGATGAGGCCTAGGCACAGTGGATGGGTGATCCTGTCACTGATTGTCCGACAGCCGCCGGGTACCGCGGTTCTATGTATGATGGATCCATCGTAAATGATGTACGATAGTCACCTCTAATGAACTGAATTCACCAATGATAAATGATGAAAGATGAATGATGAACGATCAATGATGAACGATAAATGAATGATGAATTATGAACGATGAACGATAAATGATAACGATGAACGATGAATGATGATTAACGATGAGCTGTTTTGACACTTCATGATTTTACACGACATGTTTATGTTACGTTTTTAAAGTTCATGAAAGATATGTTGAGTATGGTATTTTTCACTGTTGTGTGCTATGTATATGTATTTGCTATTAACGGTGCAGGTGTGTTGAGTCTTTAGACTCACTAGACGTGTGTGATGCAGGTGAGCTTCATGATGAGGAGACTTGAGATGTCGAACTCTGAGTAGGCAGACCTGGTATGGTGACACGACCCGAGGACCACATGTGTTCCGCATTACGATTTATGAGATTGAGAGAAGATGAATATTTTCATACGTTGATGATTTTAAGAATTTATACGTTTATGTTTACGTATGATTTTAGACGAGTTGAGTTATTTTAAACTGCGTTATTTTTAATGACAAATAAAAATCATTTTTAAATGTTATATTTTTCTATTACGATTTTTACTCCTTTATGTTTATGTTTGATGTTAGTCATTTTAAAATGTGATATTTTTATTGTAAAATAAAGACGATTATTTTTAATGATATTTAGAAAATGCGAGCTTTTATTTTTTAAAAAAAATGTCTAGTAGAATTTTAAAAAAAAAAAAAAGGGAGTGAGACGTTTCAGTTGGTATCAGAGCAAGCGTCCTGTCACTACAAGGAAAAAGTCAAACAACAACACACTTTTAACAACGGTTTTTGTTAAAACCGTTGTTAAAAAACTTTTAACAACGGTTTTTACGAAAACCGTTGTTAAAAGTGTGTTTCTTAAGAAAAAGACAACGGTTTTTATAAAACCGTTGTCTTTTAGGGGCAAACCACAACGGTTTTGTAAAAACCGTTGTCTTTTGCGTAAAAAAGACAACGGTTTTTCGGGTCAAAGACAACGGTTTTAAAAAACGTTGTCTTTGAGTGTTTTTTAGGGTCAAAGACAACGGTTTACAGAACCGTTGTCTATTAGCGCTTTTTTTGGTATATTCGACAACGGTTTTCTAAAAAAATGCGTTTTGTGGCATATTTAGCGACGGTTGTTTCTTTAACCGTCGCTAATAATAGCGACAGTATAAAATAACTGTCGCAAAATAATAAATCGGCGACGGTTAAATTCAAACCGTCGCGATAAAAACTGTCGCATGTTTTAATTTTGCGACAGTTTAAGAATACTCGTCGCTAAATGTTGCAACGTTTTATTTAATCCGTCGCTACATCTAGCGACAAAAAAAATTAACCGTCGCCGATTTGAAATGTTGCGACGGTTTAAGTCAACACCGTCGCTAATTTCAAAAAATTCGTTCCCACCAATTCTTCCCGCCACTGTTTTTCATCACTCTCTATAAATACATACACATTTCATTCAATTTCTTCCACTTCACTTCACAACAATTAAAAGTTTTCTCACTTACTCGATTTTACAACTTCACAATACTTAAATTTTTTATTTCTTACATGATTTTACTTACCACTTCACAACACTTAATTTTTTTATCTTTTACACAATTTTTTTACCACATAAAAACAATTAAAATTTTTGTTTTTTAAACGATATTATTATTTCACGACACTTAAATATTTTATCTTTTATAAAATAATACCAATTTACAATACAGATTTATTAAATTATTAATTTTTTTTATTTTTCCTAAAATATTAGCGACGGACTTATAAACTGTCGCTATTTAGCGACATTGTTCCACATGAACACTGTCGCTATATTTAGCGACGATTTATATAGGCATCCGTCACCACTATAGTTTGCGACGGTTTAATAATCCGTCGCTAATATAATTAGAGACGGTTTTTTAAACCGTCGCAAAATGTTTCTACGACGACGGTTTTTTATTTGCGACGGTTTTCAAAACCGTCGCAAATTGTAGCTACGACAACACTTATAAACCGTTGTCTTTGAGCGAACATTTAACAACACTGGCTTCAAAAACAGTTTTAAAATGACTACGACAACGGATAAAATCCGTTGTCGTATAGCATTTTTCTTGTAGTGTGTATAGGGTTGTGCCACCGCCAGTTTCTGCAGCTCAGTCTTCAAGCCTCAAGTCTGTAAGCTTTTATGATTTAAATGATTTACTCATATCACCTGCTTGTTAACATGATTTACGCTTTATGATGATCTACGGTATATGTTTAACTATTTTTATGATTTATAAGGATTTACTGTTTTAGAAAAACTAGATTAAATTGCATGTTGGTTACGTTTGGAATTGGACGTGTTTAAGAATTCGAATATTGGTCTTTATGAGAAGTTTATAATGATTTGCTTATACCGATTTTTAGGTTAGAAGTACTGATGTTCTACCCTTTTGGATAATAAGTTAATCTTGAAAATTACGAATGCTTTTGGAACTTGTAGAATTTCTAAGAAATTATTGATGGTTCGGGGTTGGTAGTTGAATTAATTTTTGATGATTCCATGTAAGGATTAATGATTCGAAGACTACGACGATCTTTGGAAGTATAAAAACGTAGAATTTATTTAGGATGCATGCTCTACCTAGTTGGATTTAAGGATTTGATTGCATGAATTGAGAATTTTAAGAACCTAATTGTAATAACTAATAATTTGAGGACCCAAGTGCAAAAATAAAATCTAAGGAACTATTTACGAATTTACCAAACTTCGGGATTAAATTTTTAGTTTCGATAATTTTAAGGTTTAAAGAGGCTAAGTAGAGGATTTTATGTGGAAAAAAAAATGTACATTTTGAGGAACACTTGGGTTAAATCAATAATTTTTCGAGGTTATGGGAATTGATCTTGGGTCTAATAATCTTAAGATTATTGAACTTTATGTTTAAGAAACCGATAAAATGGGATTAGGAACGCCAAGAACTTATGGGTAATTGTTGGATTCTCGAGATTAAGGACAAATTCGGATAATATTCGAGGAAAATAAGAACTAATTTTGAAATTTTTAAGAAATTTAGGGATTTGTTTAGCAGTAAGTGAGAATTGAATGATTTAAATGATAAGACTTTTCGGTGATTTGAGCTTGAAGAGATAATTAGAACTTGGTTATTCTGGGTTATAATTTAATAAGGAATGACAATCAAGGGCATTGTAGGATAATTCAATATTGGGTTTGAAAATCTAAGTGTTAATGGAGTAAGACAGTGGAAAAATTAAGAATTTAGAGTGATAACAATTTAAGGTGAAGTTGATCAGCTAGTTAAGTTATAAGAGTAAACATGGAGCTAACAAAATTTTGGGAACTTAAGTTTGATGTATCATAATTTTTAATCGCAATCTTTGGAGTTAAAATTATACCTTTGTTGGAATTTAATTTTTCTAGAAAGTTGGGTGTGATTGATGGTTGGGATGTTTGATAGACGTATGTAAGAGGTGAGGTAAACACCTTGTCTTGAGGAATTTTGTAAGTCATTGAGCAAATTGGGAATAAGTGAATATGCGTGTTGGAATTATGTTATTCAAAACTATTTGGGTTGCGTAAGTTTGAAATTCAAATTTATGGAATATTTGTTCATACAGAAATTTTGGGTAAAAACAAAAAAATAGAATTAGTTGTATTCAATTTAGGTTACCAAAGGACGAATGTTAAGATTTTTATCGAGTAAGAAATCTAAAAATCTTGATGTGGGAGTTCTAGAATTCTATGGATTATAATTAAGTGAAGTGATTTATTGAAGTTAGTCTAATGCTATCATGGAATAACTTATTAAGTTTTATACGCTAATATTAATTAAGCACTAAGGATACGTAAGAATGCGACATTTGTTCCAACGAGGAAAGTCCAAGGATTTTAGGCCTCGACTATATTGCAATTGGGAAGATAATAGTTTAAGCATGTAATTGGTGCTAGAATGATTGTTTAGGTAGAAGATTGATATTGTATATTTTGGGTGTTATGGATTATCACTACTCGAAATTTAAGATTTGTAACAATTTAATATTTGGGATGCATTCTTAAACAATTAAGTGACGTAAGTTTGGTGTCGTAAGATAAAGATTTGATTCAAGGATCTTAGGTTAATATTATTATGGAGTTGAGATAAGGTTAACTTTTAAGTGTATTATCGAGGATAGAAGTCGATCAGTAATTTTTAGGTGCTAAGGTTTTTCAAGTTTAACTGAATAAATGCTAATATAATAGGTCAATGAATATCCTGAGTATAGTATAAGAAAATAAGACCCAATAAAATTCGGACTATCATTTCTAATATTGGGAAGTTTAAGAAAAGTTGAAATTCGAAGTTATAGAAAAATGAAACTATGTCACCATGGGTCATTATAAGTTAATTTTCGCAAACAAGGATTTAGAAGGTTGAATTTATAGGGACCGATGAGACATAAGAACATCTTAAGATTTATTATTTTTATCAGAGTAGCGCTGCGGAAGCATGGAGCATTGGGATACTAGAACTAAGTCTAGACTTTGTGATTATCTAGGATAATCGAATTTCAGGGACGAAATTCAATTTAGGGGGGGGGGGGGGGAGATTGTAACGTCCCGAAAATCGGAAAGTTCACGTAAACCGCATGCATGCAATTTATTAAATTTCTTGGTATTTTATGAATTTATTTTAAAGCGTTAAATACATGTTTATTTCATAAATTATGGGTTTAATTATTTTATGCATTATTATTGCATAATAGAATTTATTTCATGAAATTTTAAAGGTTCATGCATTAAAGATTTTTAAGTTGCATTTCGCACTCGAACGAGGAATGGAGACCGAGAAATTTTCAAGAAAATTATTTTATTACATGATTAATTTTTATTAATTAATATAAAATATTCTAAAGTTATTTTTCAAGAATTTGGATTTATTGAGTATTTTTACCCGCAAGATTTTAATTTTTACCGGTACGTAATTTTTATGAAATCGGGGACTTTTTGAGGGTTCGACTAATATTTTCAAAATCTTTTCAATACGAAATATTTTTCGGGAGTATGTTTAGATTTAATGAGACTAGTTTTAAGCTTATTGGGCTTAAATATCTTTTTAAACTTTAAATTAACAAATAAACTTCCATTAACCTAATTGTTAATTAGTTAATTATTGTATTATTGCCTACCCCACACCTATTTAACCATCACCAACCGACATCCTCTTCATTCTCAATTATTCCCACGGTTTCCATCATTGTTTATCCTCCCCCAGCTGAAACTTCCCTCGGTTACTTCTTGTGCTTGCAAAAGAAATTCTTCCGGCGTTGGTTCTTCGATCTCCTCGCGTCTAATACATCAAGGCACGCATTGTATCTATTTTTTTCTGCATCTCACATGCATATGCTGTTGAATGGGTTTGTGTAAGAAAACTTTCGAACCAAGCATGAGTAAGAATGGTTTTCAGTTTTTACATGTAATTGTGCATTCCATGCTTTTAAACTCACGTTTTCTAGTTTGGGTGTGCACGGGGCTGCGACTTGGGTTGCTAAGGGGCTGTATTTAATGTCAAGGAGTTGCCTTGTGAGTTAGATCAGTTGCTGGACGCTGCAAGGAAAAGGCCGAGAGTAAGGTTTTGAGGGGGTGGTTCGGTTCTTGTTGGATTAGGATAGCTGGTAGGGGTTTCGGCTGATTTGCTTGGACCAGTGGCACAGGGGGCTGAAACAAGCCATGGACCAGGTCCTTGTGGGTCTGAGACACGGTTTAGGGAGGCCGAGCGCTGCTGGACAAGCCCCGTAAGTGATCGAGCTTGGTTTAGGGAGATTGGTTGCGCCTAGCTTGTGCGAGTGAGCCTCGAGCGTATGAGCTGCGTTCCGTGCATGGGGTTGTAGCCGTGGTTGCCTTAGGTTCAGAGGAGTCCTATGATGGTCTAGGATAAGTTGAGCAAGGGCTGGTCCGAATGGTTTTGAGGTAGGAAAGAAAACGTGACTATGATGCACATGGGAGTGTTGGGTGTGGGAAGGAAGATGGGTCCAGCACCTTGCAGGTTCTGTCCGTGGGATTTAGGGGCTTAGTTTTGGGGTGGTTAGGACCTTTTAAGTGGTTTTTAAAATATGGTCAAAGTTGGGAAAGATTTGGATAAATGTTGAATCGAATCGGGTAAAAAATGGGATCTCGGTCTAAGTTTTAAAACAATTCGGTTAAGTTATAAAATGAGTTCGATTTTACGTCTAGGAATGATTATAAATAAGTTTTGGGATGTTTTAAGAAGTTTGGTAAGTTTCGGGTCAAAATAATTAGTTTTGGAATTATCCGAGATTTAATCACCGCACGAAACGTAATTTAAAGGATAAATTGAAACGCCTAGATTTAAGCTTAATGAAATTATGGGAAATTATATTTAAGCTGAAATAATTATTAGAAGTCTAAGTTTTTAATTTGGGAATTTTATGCTAATGTTTGGTTTAATTTGGGATTAAAACGCGTTAATAGGTTATATTTAAAGATTAATTTAAAAGTCATAGATTTAAGCCAAATAAAAATATGGGAAAGTTCTTGTAAGCTTAAATAATTATTTGAGACGTGTTAGAGGCAATGGAATTAAGAAAATGTCAAAGAAGTGAAATTTTACGTATGTAGGCAAAATGGTAATTTTTGGGTTTCCAGGGGCAAAATGGTCATTTTACACCTGGGGTGAGATGTTGGTCCTGGCAGCGCCCTGAGCACAAATTCATGATATTTTAAATGTTCACGCATCATGATTCATGATTTTTAAGATTTTATAAAAATATACGTTGCATGCTTGAATTTAAAGGAAATTGCATTTATACATGAATTTTATAAGTGATGAAAATGATAATGTTTTGAATGATGCGAATTAGTTGTGGCTATCGAAGTATATGTAAATGGTTAAGACATATATGTAAATGCTGATGATGAGGCCTAGGCACAGTGGATGGGTGATCCTGTCACTGATTGTCCGACAGCCGCCGGGTACCGCGGTTCTATGTATGATGGATCCATCGTAAATGATGTACGATAGTCACCTCTAATGAACTGAATTCACCAATGATAAATGATGAAAGATGAATGATGAACGATCAATGATGAACGATAAATGAATGATGAATTATGAACGATGAACGATAAATGATAACGATGAACGATGAATGATGATTAACGATGAGCTGTTTTGACACTTCATGATTTTACACGACATGTTTATGTTACGTTTTTAAAGTTCATGAAAGATATGTTGAGTATGGTATTTTTCACTGTTGTGTGCTATGTATATGTATTTGCTATTAACGGTGCAGGTGTGTTGAGTCTTTAGACTCACTAGACGTGTGTGATGCAGGTGAGCTTCATGATGAGGAGACTTGAGATGTCGAACTCTGAGTAGGCAGACCTGGTATGGTGACACGACCCGAGGACCACATGTGTTCCGCATTACGATTTATGAGATTGAGAGAAGATGAATATTTTCATACGTTGATGATTTTAAAAATTTTATACGTTTATGTTTACGTATGATTTTAGACGAGTTGGGTTATTTTAAACTGCGTTATTTTTAATGACAAATAAAAAATCATTTTTAAATGTTATATTTTTCTATTACGATTTTTACTCCTTTATGTTTATGTTTGATGTTAGTCATTTTAAAATGTGATATTTTTATTGTAAAATAAAGACGATTATTTTTAATGATATTTAGAAAATGCGAGCTTTTATTTTTTTAAAAAAATGTCTAGTAGAATTTTAAAAAAAAAAAAAAGGGAGTGAGACGTTTCAGTTGGTATCAGAGCAAGCGTCCTGTCACTACAAGGAAAAAGTCAAACAACAACACACTTTTAACAACGGTTTTTGTTAAAACCGTTGTTAAAAAACTTTTAACAACGGTTTTTACGAAAACCGTTGTTAAAAGTGTGTTTCTTAAGAAAAAGACAACGGTTTTTATAAAACCGTTGTCTTTTAGGGGCAAACCACAACGGTTTTGTAAAAACCGTTGTCTTTTGCGTAAAAAAGACAACGGTTTTTCGGGTCAAAGACAACGGTTTTAAAAACGTTGTCTTTGAGTGTTTTTTAGGGTCAAAGACAACGGTTTACAGAACCGTTGTCTATTAGCGCTTTTTTTGGTATATTCGACAACGGTTTTCTAAAAAAATGCGTTTTGTGGCATATTTAGCGACGGTTGTTTCTTTAACCGTCGCTAATAATAGCGACAGTATAAAATAACTGTTGCAAAATAATAAATCGGCGACGGTTAAATTCAAACCGTCGCGATAAAAACTGTCGCATGTTTTAATTTTGCGACAGTTTAAGAATACTCGTCGCTAAATGTTGCAACGTTTTATTTAATCCGTCGCTACATCTAGCGACAAAAAAATTAACCGTCGCCGATTTGAAATGTTGCGACGGTTTAAGTCAACACCGTCGCTAATTTCAAAAATTCGTTCCCACCAATTCTTCCCGCCACTGTTTTTCATCACTCTCTATAAATACATACACATTTCATTCAATTTCTTCCACTTCACTTCACAACAATTAAAAGTTTTCTCACTTACTCGATTTTACAACTTCACAATACTTAAATTTTTTATTTCTTACATGATTTTACTTACCACTTCACAACACTTAATTTTTTATCTTTTACACAATTTTTTTACCACATAAAAACAATTAAAATTTTTGTTTTTTAAACGATATTATTATTTCACGACACTTAAATATTTTATCTTTTATAAAATAATACCAATTTACAATACAGATTTATTAAATTATTAATTTTTTTTATTTTTCCTAAAATATTAGCGACGGACTTATAAACTGTCGCTATTTAGCGACATTGTTCCACATGAACACTGTCGCTATATTTAGCGACGATTTATATAGGCATCCGTCACCACTATAGTTTGCGACGGTTTAATAATCCGTCGCTAATATAATTAGAGACGGTTTTTTAAACCGTCGCAAAATGTTTCTACGACGACGGTTTTTTATTTGCGACGGTTTTCAAAACCGTCGCAAATTGTAGCTACGACAACACTTATAAACCGTTGTCTTTGAGCGAACATTTAACAACACTGGCTTCAACAACAGTTTTAAAATGACTACGACAACGGATAAAATCCGTTGTCGTATAGCATTTTTCTTGTAGTGTGTATAGGGTTGTGCCACCGCCAGTTTCTGCAGCTCAGTCTTCAAGCCTCAAGTCTGTAAGCTTTTATGATTTAAATGATTTACTCATATCACCTGCTTGTTAACATGATTTACGCTTTATGATGATCTACGGTATATGTTTAACTATTTTTATGATTTATAAGGATTTACTGTTTTAGAAAAACTAGATTAAATTGCATGTTGGTTACGTTTGGAATTGGACGTGTTTAAGAATTCGAATATTGGTCTTTATGAGAAGTTTATAATGATTTGCTTATACCGATTTTTAGGTTAGAAGTACTGATG
Organism: Primulina eburnea; assembly: GCF_022965805.1. Taxonomy (NCBI): domain Eukaryota; kingdom Viridiplantae; phylum Streptophyta; class Magnoliopsida; order Lamiales; family Gesneriaceae; genus Primulina; species Primulina eburnea. The sequence goes on from NC_133117.1 coordinate 8,925,888, forward strand.
TTCTACCCTTTTGGATAATAAGTTAATCTTGAAAATTACGAATGCTTTTGGAACTTGTAGAATTTCTAAGAAATTATTGATGGTTCGGGGTTGGTAGTTGAATTAATTTTTGATGATTCCATGTAAGGATTAATGATTCGAAGACTACGACGATCTTTGGAAGTATAAAAACGTAGAATTTATTTAGGATGCATGCTCTACCTAGTTGGATTTAAGGATTTGATTGCATGAATTGAGAATTTTAAGAACCTAATTGTAATAACTAATAATTTGAGGACCCAAGTGCAAAAATAAAATCTAAGGAACTATTTACGAATTTACCAAACTTCGGGATTAAATTTTTAGTTTCGATAATTTTAAGGTTTAAAGAGGCTAAGTAGAGGATTTTATGTGGAAAAAAAAATGTACATTTTGAGGAACACTTGGGTTAAATCAATAATTTTTCGAGGTTATGGGAATTGATCTTGGGTCTAATAATCTTAAGATTATTGAACTTTATGTTTAAGAAACCGATAAAATGGGATTAGGAACGCCAAGAACTTATGGGTAATTGTTGGATTCTCGAGATTAAGGACAAATTCGGATAATATTCGAGGAAAATAAGAACTAATTTTGAAATTTTTAAGAAATTTAGGGATTTGTTTAGCAGTAAGTGAGAATTGAATGATTTAAATGATAAGACTTTTCGGTGATTTGAGCTTGAAGAGATAATTAGAACTTGGTTATTCTGGGTTATAATTTAATAAGGAATGACAATCAAGGGCATTGTAGGATAATTCAATATTGGGTTTGAAAATCTAAGTGTTAATGGAGTAAGACAGTGGAAAAATTAAGAATTTAGAGTGATAACAATTTAAGGTGAAGTTGATCAGCTAGTTAAGTTATAAGAGTAAACATGGAGCTAACAAAATTTTGGGAACTTAAGTTTGATGTATCATAATTTTTAATCGCAATCTTTGGAGTTAAAATTATACCTTTGTTGGAATTTAATTTTTCTAGAAAGTTGGGTGTGATTGATGGTTGGGATGTTTGATAGACGTATGTAAGAGGTGAGGTAAACACCTTGTCTTGAGGAATTTTGTAAGTCATTGAGCAAATTGGGAATAAGTGAATATGCGTGTTGGAATTATGTTATTCAAAACTATTTGGGTTGCGTAAGTTTGAAATTCAAATTTATGGAATATTTGTTCATACAGAAATTTTGGGTAAAAACAAAAAAATAGAATTAGTTGTATTCAATTTAGGTTACCAAAGGACGAATGTTAAGATTTTTATCGAGTAAGAAATCTAAAAATCTTGATGTGGGAGTTCTAGAATTCTATGGATTATAATTAAGTGAAGTGATTTATTGAAGTTAGTCTAATGCTATCATGGAATAACTTATTAAGTTTTATACGCTAATATTAATTAAGCACTAAGGATACGTAAGAATGCGACATTTGTTCCAACGAGGAAAGTCCAAGGATTTTAGGCCTCGACTATATTGCAATTGGGAAGATAATAGTTTAAGCATGTAATTGGTGCTAGAATGATTGTTTAGGTAGAAGATTGATATTGTATATTTTGGGTGTTATGGATTATCACTACTCGAAATTTAAGATTTGTAACAATTTAATATTTGGGATGCATTCTTAAACAATTAAGTGACGTAAGTTTGGTGTCGTAAGATAAAGATTTGATTCAAGGATCTTAGGTTAATATTATTATGGAGTTGAGATAAGGTTAACTTTTAAGTGTATTATCGAGGATAGAAGTCGATCAGTAATTTTTAGGTGCTAAGGTTTTTCAAGTTTAACTGAATAAATGCTAATATAATAGGTCAATGAATATCCTGAGTATAGTATAAGAAAATAAGACCCAATAAAATTCGGACTATCATTTCTAATATTGGGAAGTTTAAGAAAAGTTGAAATTCGAAGTTATAGAAAAATGAAACTATGTCACCATGGGTCATTATAAGTTAATTTTCGCAAACAAGGATTTAGAAGGTTGAATTTATAGGGACCGATGAGACATAAGAACATCTTAAGATTTATTATTTTTATCAGAGTAGCGCTGCGGAAGCATGGAGCATTGGGATACTAGAACTAAGTCTAGACTTTGTGATTATCTAGGATAATCGAATTTCAGGGACGAAATTCAATTTAGGGGGGGGGGGGGGGGGGGGAGATTGTAACGTCCCGAAAATCGGAAAGTTCACGTAAACCGCATGCATGCAATTTATTAAATTTCTTGGTATTTTATGAATTTATTTTAAAGCGTTAAATACATGTTTATTTCATAAATTATGGGTTTAATTATTTTATGCATTATTATTGCATAATAGAATTTATTTCATGAAATTTTAAAGGTTCATGCATTAAAGATTTTTAAGTTGCATTTCGCACTCGAACGAGGAATGGAGACCGAGAAATTTTCAAGAAAATTATTTTATTACATGATTAATTTTTATTAATTAATATAAAATATTCTAAAGTTATTTTTCAAGAATTTGGATTTATTGAGTATTTTTACCCGCAAGATTTTAATTTTTACCGGTACGTAATTTTTATGAAATCGGGGACTTTTTGAGGGTTCGACTAATATTTTCAAAATCTTTTCAATACGAAATATTTTTCGGGAGTATGTTTAGATTTAATGAGACTAGTTTTAAGCTTATTGGGCTTAAATATCTTTTTAAACTTTAAATTAACAAATAAACTTCCATTAACCTAATTGTTAATTAGTTAATTATTGTATTATTGCCTACCCCACACCTATTTAACCATCACCAACCGACATCCTCTTCATTCTCAATTATTCCCACGGTTTCCATCATTGTTTATCCTCCCCCAGCTGAAACTTCCCTCGGTTACTTCTTGTGCTTGCAAAAGAAATTCTTCCGGCGTTGGTTCTTCGATCTCCTCGCGTCTAATACATCAAGGCACGCATTGTATCTATTTTTTTCTGCATCTCACATGTTATATATGCTGTTGAATGGGTTTGTGTAAGAAAACTTTCGAACCAAGCATGAGTAAGAATGGTTTTCAGTTTTTACATGTAATTGTGCATTCCATGCTTTTAAACTCACGTTTTCTAGTTTGGGTGTGCACGGGGCTGCGACTTGGGTTGCTAAGGGGCTGTATTTAATGTCAAGGAGTTGCCTTGTGAGTTAGATCAGTTGCTGGACGCTGCAAGGAAAAGGCCGAGAGTAAGGTTTTGAGGGGGTGGTTCGGTTCTTGTTGGATTAGGATAGCTGGTAGGGGTTTCGGCTGATTTGCTTGGACCAGTGGCACAGGGGGCTGAAACAAGCCATGGACCAGGTCCTTGTGGGTCTGAGACACGGTTTAGGGAGGCCGAGCGCTGCTGGACAAGCCCCGTAAGTGATCGAGCTTGGTTTAGGGAGATTGGTTGCGCCTAGCTTGTGCGAGTGAGCCTCGAGCGTATGAGCTGCGTTCCGTGCATGGGGTTGTAGCCGTGGTTGCCTTAGGTTCAGAGGAGTCCTATGATGGTCTAGGATAAGTTGAGCAAGGGCTGGTCCGAATGGTTTTGAGGTAGGAAAGAAAAACGTGACTATGATGCACATGGGAGTGTTGGGTGTGGGAAGGAAGATGGGTCCAGCACCTTGCAGGTTCTGTCCGTGGGATTTAGGGGCTTAGTTTTGGGGTGGTTAGGACCTTTTAAGTGGTTTTTAAAATATGGTCAAAGTTCGGAAAGATTTGGATAAATGTTGAATCGAATCGGGTAAAAAATGGGATCTCGGTCTAAGTTTTAAAACAATTCGGTTAAGTTATAAAATGAGCTCGATTTTACGTCTAGGAATGATTATAAATAAGTTTTGGGATGTTTTAAGAAGTTTGGTAAGTTTAGGGTCAAAATAATTAGTTTTGGAATTATCCGAGATTTAATCACCGCACGAAACGTAATTTAAAGGATAAATTGAAACGCCTAGATTTACGCTTAATGAAATTATGGGAAATTATATTTAAGCTGAAATAATTATTAGAAGTCTAAGTTTTTATGTAAAGGCCCGTATTTCGTATTCATAATTTTGCGGAATTATTAAATTTTTCTAAATAAATAATTATCTTGTCTTATTTAATTAAAATAAACGTGTAAATAATTTTAACTTTAAAATAACAGCGGAAGCAAATATTGTTTTCAACCAAAAATTTAAAAATAATCCAACGTAAACATCACTTAAAAATAATCCAACGTATCAATTTAAAAATAATCCAACGTATTAAAACTGAGTTTGAATAATAAAAAGTGCATAAATTAAATCATGAGGTCCTCAGGTTTACTACTGCTGTCCCAAGATCGCTCACTGGTCTCCGCCCGCGGTCTCGACCTCGTCAATACCTACAACAATCAAGTCTAGTGAGTCTAAAGACTCAACATGTATATATCGTGAATAACAAGTAAATATATCGTAAAATCACGTGCAACTTAAAAATAAAGTATCGTAAGGCGTACGGTGAAAATCGTATCATGAATAATTATAACTACGTGCATATCTGAAAATCATACGTAAAAGCTTTGCTCCATAGAGCTCTGTCATAACATGTCATAATTTTCTGTAGAGATAATGTTTTTAAGCAAGTGTCCCATAACATAGCGTAAGCGCCTGATCAGACTAAACCACAGTATACTGGGCGGTAGAGATCAATCACAGCTCTTGGACTGGATGTCCGTACCCATACATAATCATAAACCGGTCGTAAGTCACCGGGCGGAGAGGTCCTCGGTTGCGCCTACCGACTTCCAAACCCATAAGCATAAGGTGGCCACAAGACATATCGCATATATCTCAAAATAAACATTTTATATTTTTATGCACGTAATATAATTATAACCTTATTTTACCGGATGAGTTGGATCACTCCCAGGCTTGCTGCGACTTTCTAATATGGGACACATGCAATAAATCTTAATTTGACAAAAATTTAACAATGGAACCAAAAACGAGACGATTCGGACCAACAACTTGATTTTTAACCATGGCTTCGTACCAACCCGAACCAACATTAAACCGACGTTTAACCATGATTAAAATACCACAAACATACTGAAAAATATGCATAATAAGTGTAAAACACGAAAATAGGTGAAAGGAGTCCAAAAACATAAAACGCTCTTTCGAGAGTCATTTTGGCACCTTTCGCCGTAAATTCTCGTACGACCTCTAAACTCGACCAAATCACGAACGGCCAAAAACATGACCTTCCTAACTCATTGAGGTACTGTCCAGTCCAAGGCCATGGGCTAAAAGCCAACCAAGGACTCAAACAACACCAAAAACCGTGACCCAAGTTGCTGTCAAAAATCAGAAAAATACAGCAGCGGCTATGTTGCTTGCTTGGGTTCAAACTCTGAAATATTTTGACACTTGGCTTGAACCATCAACCCTAGAATCTTATCAACATCCTAAGGCATGGCTTGGACCATGGTTAAGGGCTAAATGCCAACCATAAACCGAGCCAACACCTAGGACAATGCATCATACTAGCCGAGAAATACAGCATGCTGTGTCTTGAGATGTATTAACTTGTTTTACTGTCTTGGGTCGTTCCAATGGCAATTTGATCAACCATGGCTCGACCTAGACATGATGGAGTGTTGTATAAACCATGGCTATGGGCTAGAAGCCAACCATAATCCAAACAAAACACCCAAAACCGAAAGTGTGCTCATGCAGAATTTTGAAGAAACATAATGCAGCTGTATTGTTTTGATGAAATTATGATGGACCCATGAACCAAACTTGGAAAGGACTCCTTAGCCACATCCTAGACATGCTAAAGGAGGGTTCTAACCATGGCTACAGTCCCTAGGACAGCCATGATTCGAACTCTCATCCCAAGCAACCACATAACACAATTTTGACACAAAATCTGCAACTTAATGGGATTGTTGCTGTCAATTCTTTATACTGGGTGTATGGACTTAAACAAATGGACTATCAACACCCTAACACGCTCTGAAGCATGCCTATATGCAGGCATGACAGCCTGGAACCGAAGCACCCACCTGGATTCAGCAAAACTCAGCAACCATGAATAACAAAAACAATATGGCCGAGGGGCCTGTACAGAATTTCCTTAAAACCATTTACTTGCTGTCATTTTCGGTTTGTCTCATGAATCTTGATAATATACTTATTTAAATATCTAATATGACTTGATTGAAGAGCAAAGAAACAACATGTACATGCCTGTAATTTGTTTTGAAGAAAAACAAATCAAAACGACAATACGACGCGACGGGATCGGAGTTGAGGATTCTTTTCTTTCTTAATTTTCCTGCTGCTGTTCTTACGATTTTCTCAGCTGATTCTTCTGATAATTTTCGAGCATATGGATGTAGGAAATGTAGGTAATGAAGGTGAATGATATAGGAGATGTTAAAGGTGCTATAATATGCATTTAGTTTGGGAGTTACAAGTCAAGAATTTGAATGGGTTTGCATTGGTTCCCATTCCTTTGCTGTATCTGTTCTTATTCTTTTACTTCACAATTCAGTAGCCTTTCTTCTGGTATTTTCGAGTATATGGGATGAATAAATGTTATGTAATGGAGGTGTTAAAGGTACCATAATATTTGGGAGGTTACAAGTGAATGCTTTGAATTAAATTTGAAATGCTTTCTTGTTGCCGTTGGGTATTGCTTCGAATCCTTGCTGCATCTTCTAGTTAATTTGCTAGGTAATTAGTTGAGGAAAATGAGGTGTCATATTTTTTTTTAATTAGTGAATAAAAATCTGGGAAATGAATACCCCATGAAGTGCAATTAGGAATGGTTTGAATGGATAGTTATCAACCTTTGAAATATTTTAAATGTTGGACCCAAAATTATTATTACTAATTTGCATGGTATTTTATTGTTTAAATCTTGTATTTTAATTGCTTAAAGTTTAGCACCCTCGTTATATATTTTAGTGAATTTACACATTAATTTATAATAAACTCTTGTATGGCATTATATGGTTTAAAATTTAAGTATTTAAATGCTATGTTTAATTTTTTGAATATATTATTACTAGATTAATTCACCTTCATTTGTTCACATATTTTAATTTAAGCTTTAATTAAATAATGAACCTAAAAGAATTTATTTAACAACTTAGCTCTAATTAATTTAATAAATCCTAAAACATTCTTTTTCTTTAAATTAAATTACTCCTTGACTTAAATTAAATTTAGGTATATTTTCTTATTATTAATCTTATCTTTAATCTCAAAACTCCGGCCCGGCCTCGCGTATTTAACTGAAAAGATAAAACTAAACTTTTGCATTTAAAATAAATAGTTATGACTTATCAAATATCAAAAATGAATTAGAATCTTCATATATTTATATATATATAAATCATTTTTAAATTTAAATAGTAATAATTATGCATGGCTTATACGTAGTCTGATTTTCGGGTCGTTACATTTTAATTTGGGAATTTTATGCTAAGGTTTGGTTTAATTTGGGATTAAAACGCGTTAATAGGTTATATTTAAAGATTAATTTAAAAGTCATAGATTTAAGCCAAATAAAAATATGGGAAAGTTCTTGTAAGCTTAAATAATTATTTGAGACGTGTTAGAGGCAATGAAATTAAGAAAATGTCAAAGAAGTGAAATTTTACGTATATAGGCAAAATGGTAATTTTTGGGTTTCCAGGGGCAAAATGGTCATTTTACACCTGGGGTGAGATGTTGGTCCTGGCAGCGCCCTGAGCACAAATTCATGATATTTTAAATGTTCACGCATCATGATTCACGATTTTTAAGATTTTATAAAAATATACGTTGCATGCTTGAATTTAAAGGAAATTGCATTTATACATGAATTTTATAAGTGATGAAAATGATAATGTTTTGAATGATGCGAATTAGTTGTGGCTATCGAAGTATATGTAAATGGTTAAGACATATATGTAAATGCTGATGATGAGGCCTAGGCACAGTGGATGGGTGATCCTGTCACTGATTGTCCGACAGCCGCCGGGTACCGCGGTTCTATGTATGATGGATACATCGTAAATGATGTACGATAGTCACCTCTAATGAACTGAATTCACCAATGATAAATGATGAAAGATGAATGATGAACGATCAATGATGAACGATAAATGAATGATGAATTATGAACGATGAACGATAAATGATAACGATGAACGATGAATGATGATTAACGATGAGCTGTTTTGACACTTCATGATTTTACACGACACGTTTATGTTACGTTTTTAAAGTTCATGAAAGATATGTTGAGTATGGTATTTTTCACTGTTGTGTGCTATGTATATGTATTTGCTATTAACGGTGCAGGTGTGTTGAGTCTTTAGACTCACTAGACGTGTGTGATGCAGGTGAGCTTCATGATGAGGAGACTTGAGATGTCGAACTCTGAGTAGGCAGACCTGGTATGGTGACACGACCCGAGGACCACATGTGTTCCGCATTACGATTTATGAGATTGAGAGAAGATGAATATTTTCATACGTTGATGATTTTAAGAATTTTATACGTTTATGTTTACGTATGATTTTAGACGAGTTGGGTTATTTTAAACTGCGTTATTTTTAATGACAAATAAAAGATCATTTTTAAATGTTATATTTTTCTATTACGATTTTTACTCCTTTATGTTTATGTTTGATGTTAGTCATTTTAAAATGTGATATTTTTATTGTAAAATAAAGACGATTATTTTTAATGATATTTAGAAAATGCGAGCTTTTATTTTTTAAAAAAATGTCTAGTAGAATTTTAAAAAAAATAAAAAATGGAGTGAGACGTTTCATCAGTAATTGGTCTTTGGTGTCCACTATATGTATATAGGCATCTTCATATTTTAGTTCTTCACCCTATGTTATCTTTGATCATGAGCGGTTCAATTTCCATAACATGGCCTGGGTTCAAGGTGTATTTCCTTCGTTTAGACTTGTGGAATACATTGTGGATTCTAGATATATCTGGTGGTAATGCTATTTTGTAAACCAATGTGTCAATATCTCGAGAATTTTGAATAGTCCTGCGTACCGAGATTTCACATTTTCAGCTTTACTGAATTTAATGATTCTTTCATTAGTGAGACCCTTATATAAGCTTTTTCACACAATATTAATTCCATTGGTCTCTTTTTAAGATCAGACTAACTCTTTTGCTGGTCTTATGCAGCCTTGAGTCTGTCTTTGATGATGACCACTTTTTCATTTTTTTTGGATTAGTTCTAGCCCATTTATGACTGTCTTCTCTATTTTTTTTCCTTGTACAGTGATGATCGACACTTAACTTGTTGGCATACTTGCCACTTGGATATAAACTTGACGACGTCTCTTTTCATTCTGATTCGTCAAAAACTTTCTTTCAAGTCCTTATACATCCTTGTACTGATGTGATGGATTGGGAATGTTGACTTAGCCTTTTACATCACTTTTTATCGAAAATTGTCGATGTCTGGCACACATAATCGTCTTTTCAACCCTGGATATCATTTTGGTCTACTTGAAAATTTGATGTATTTCCTTCTTTGGGTTGTTACTTGAACTTTTCTAGTGTCTTGTCTCAACTCTTATTTAACTTGACTTCTTCCCGAATGTATGGTTGCACAGAGAGTGATGTTAGGTTATCTTACCCATGTTTTCTTTTTCTTTTTTTGACTCAAAGCATCGGCTACCTTATTTGCCTTGCTGGCGTGGTAGATTATTGTCAAGTCACAATCCTTGAGTAACTCTATCCACCGTCTTTGTCTCATTTTTTTTAATTCTTTTTGAATGAACAAATATTTGAGACTTGGTGGCCATTGAGTGAACATTTCACACTTGGCATCGTAGAGTTAGTGTCTCCAAATTTTCAAAGCAAAGATCACTACGGCCAACTCGAGGTCGTGAGTATGGTAGTTTTGCTCAAGCGGCTTTAGTTGACTAGCTTGTCTTCCATGAGTACGCCTCTGAGATCTTCCTTTTATGCTTCGCTGTAGATGGTAAAATCCTTATCCTCAGTAGATAATACCAACATTGGTGTAGATGCTAATTTTTCCTTTAATGTTTGAAAGCTCTTTCACATCTCTCTCTTCAGTTGAATTCATAGTTATTTTGTGCGAGTCTCGTCAGTGATACGACTACTGAAGAGAAGCCCTTGACGAATTTCAGCTAATCCAAAGAAGCTTCTAATTTCGTTTGAATTCTTATGTTTCGGCTAATCTAGAATTGCCTCTAATATCTTAGTTCCACAGATATTTCTGATTTCGATCTTACATGACCTTATTCTGAACGCTGACATTGGGGTGTCTTCTGCTCTGACCTTTAGCTGATGATAGCATGTCCTCAGGTCAAGCTTGGAGAAGATCGTAGCTCCTTTAAGTTGAACAAAAAGACCCTCTATTATCTGAACAATATATTTATTCTTGATTGTGATCTTATTGATTTCTCTATAATCTATACACAATCTTATACTTTCATCTTTTTTCTTTACAAATAGGACTGGAGCTCCCCAAAGGGATGCACTTGGCTTAATCCGTTTTTTTTTCTAACAACTCTTGGAGTTATTCTTTTAGCTCCTTGAGTTTATCATGGAGCCATTCGGTACAGTGCATTGGAGATTAGTGCATCATCAAGTACCGAATTTATCTCGAAATCTACTTCACAGTCTGAGACTATTCCAAACAGCACTTTGATCGAAAAATCAGTCGCCTAGAAGAATTATTTGCAACTTATTTCACTATTGGATTGGACTCAAACCTTTACAGTACGTTCACTTATGTATCGTGAAGATTAGGTTTGGATGTCGTTTTAAACTGTTCATGGGTGAACACCTTTGGTATGCAGTTCCGCATAGAATTTGAGCAGTTTTCTTGCAAAGGCTACACACGAAAAACTAATTGTTTGATTTGGCTAAAATTTGGTTATATTATTCAAAACATATGAAAGCATATTTTGAATTATGGAGATTGGACTCCAAACACTCGAGTAAGAGAAATTATTTTCTGAATTTTGAATGAATTTTGATGACTGGAATAGAATTTTGGAGAAAGAATTTCAAAAATTTGAAAGCAAAAACTCGAAAATTTCAGCAGCACTTAAAGAGCAATTTTCAAAAATTTGGAGTGTTTGGAATGATGTAAATTTTGAATGGAATAAGGTGTTATTTATAGGAGTGAGTCGAAAATCTTATAATAATTCATTTGATACTCCTTCCAAAATTTCGAGATAATTATTTCATAATTATTGAGATGCTCTGAAATGTCTACTACTTGTTTTTCTTTAAAATATACTAGAAATTTTTTTCATCAAGCTTCGGTCAAGATATGTATATATATGTGTGTGTATATATATATGTATATATATATATATATATATATGTCAGTTCAACCATCAAGTCCTCCATCAACATCAAAATTATCCTCACCTGCATCATTCACACCTAGTGAATTTAATGACTCAGCAAACCTTAACCATGATAAGAAGTAATACGTATACATGCACATGCAGCAGTGAAAATACTTTTAAAAATAGCTTTTCATAAATATACATAAACTTTAAAACCTTTCTTTCATTATAACCTTTTCCTTTTATCGTATACATATGCGTTTCCCTTTATTGAATTCAGATCATTAATTGTGACTTTCGTATCAGTTGTTGGTTGATTGATCAATATTTCGTATTACCATGGTACAAGGCGGCGGAGACATCTGCGATACTCTCACCCATCAACTGAGCATTGCCTTATATGTTATCATATCATTTCGTATTTATATTCGTATTAGTCACAATCAAATCACCTCATTCAAAACCTTTCATCATATCCATTACTTATAAAAATTCATGCATAATATCATTTTTTTTAAACCAATCATGCAACACATCTTTAGGATTATTGTTTTTCATCATCAAATCCCATAACCTTTCAAAATAAACATGTTAACATTCATGACTGCATTCAGGACACTACCATGACGTCTAACATTTTTCATGTGTAAAATAGACTGTTTTGCCCCTGAACTACATTTCCCAATTTACCCATGGACCTTAAAACAACGACCCGAATCCATCCAAACTTACCATAACACCTTAAAATACACTCATAAACATTTCTTAAACGTAAACTTAAGCTCCTCGACTAATTCTTAATTCATTTTAAAACTTGAACCGAAGTCTCGGTTTTAACCTGAATCGACTCGAAACTTAAACAAACTTAAACCATAGATTAATCACACCTAACCATACCCTACGCAACCCAAATCAAGCCGTTTAGAACCCTTGGAATAGCCTAGACAGCCTACTGAATTTTTTATTGCCCTTGTTCGAAACCCAAGCCCTATCCAACTTCAAACCCATCGATCCTAGCCCTTAACCATCATGTCCGGACCTAACCAACCCTCGTAGGACCTAGAACGAACCCTTAACTAGCTGATGGATCAAGCCCTATAGGCCTTACACGAACAGCCCTCAAACCTGTGCACCTCATGTACTTGCACGACCCAAGCTGCACGCTCCAGCCCTAGCCCTTGCACCAGCCGCCCCTTGATATATCTAGGACCATGATAGACCATCTTAGGACCCCTGGACGTGACCGAATTGCAGCACACAGCCTGCTTCTTCCTAGCCACCAAAATCGAACCCTAGCTTCCACAAAACCCAAGGAAACGTGCAGCCCCTTTTCCTCTTCTTTCCAACCTTTAACCGACATCTAGTGACCCTTCAACCTACTGAAATAAGTCCCTCTTAATGACCCTAACCTTGCAGCCCCTTAGTGCATCAATAAACATCAAGAACTATGCAAAAAAAAAAAATCATATTTTACATGTATATGCCTTAAAAACGAAAATAATTGAAAGATGAACATATTTTTCATGCAATAATGTACAAAAACACATAAAATATTTCCTTGCTCATGAACGATAGAAAAGATTAAGGCGTGCTTTACACGCATGAAAACAATTCTAGACGCGAGGGATGGCGGAGAGAGACGAGGAACTTGCTGCGTTTCTTCCCTTCAAATTCACTTGAAAAGCCTTGAAAACGTGTGGTGTGTGGCCGTTTGCTGATGGAGAGAAAACTAGGAGTCTTTGGGTGGTGTGTGCGTGAGTTGTGATGTAGGTTAGGGTTTTGGAAACCTAGTTTTTATATAAAATATTATGGTACAAGTTTAAGCCCAATAACCTTGGTATAATAGGCCAGTGGGCCTATTATAAAGTAGGTATAATGTTTCGTTTAGGAAAGTTTTCGAAAATATTAGTCAAGTTCCTAAAAAGTTCTTATTTTTATCAAAAATCGATTACCGGTTTAAAATACGACTGGACACGTAAAAACATATCAAAAAGCATCATTTTTAAAATTTACATATAAAATATACAATATATTAAATAATTAAAAATAATCATTTAATAAAATTATTTTTCTTTTACTGTCCCCTGTCTCCGTTCCTCGATTGCTTCTCAAATAATCCTTAAAATCACTGTTTTAAGCATTCTAATAGAAAGCCATATTTTAAATATGTAAACATACCTAATATATTTAATTCATGCAATTAAAATAATTTAATTAGTCAATATCCAGTTTCCTAGATTCATATGTAGTTGGATTACGTTATCGCATTTTGGACCTTACATGCTCCTTCCCTACATACTACATATAAATTCTGAAATTTGATGTTGGATTTTAAGATTGAATGTAGACTTCTTTCTTGTACAGATTCATAATGTATTTGGACTGTACTGAAAATTTGTTAGCTTCCTTGTTGAGAAAACCGCCTTGTATGTAATATTCTCTTCCAAATTTGATTGATATACAGCCTTATTTCGAATCAGCTATCATCGCTTAGAATATTATCTTGATTGAACATAGATAGACTCATCTCATCTCATCTCCGACATGAAACTCTTCCAAACAAGTTGGGCACTCGCTCCAATCAGTAGCTACTGCCTACTGTGCATCTTGCACTGGATTTCGAATTTCATGTATTTATTGGCTTGGAATTTCAAATACGACGTATTATTTAATATTTTCGAATTTATTATTTTTACAATAATACCATAATTCAAAAATAAATTCTTATATATGTCTATATTTAAATAATTTCATTTCTAAAAATTTAGATTCTCATATCCCTTCCTCTTTATTGGAAGTTTCGTCCTCGAAACTTGGTTTGGTTGAGTCTTCAAACATGTAGGGATATTATTTGCGTATTTTCTTTTCAAACTCCCAAATAGCTCAACTTCTATGTTATTGAACCATTGCACCTTGACATAGGGAATGGTACCTCTTCTCACTACTTGGTTATTGGTATCCACAATCTGAATATGGTTTTATTCATATTTCATCTTTTCCTCAAAATTACCTTTGATCATGGGTGGTTTAATTTCCATAACATGTATTGCGTTCGAGATGTGTTTCCTTAGCTGGGAGACGTGGAAGACAATGTGAATCCTTGACATATCTGGTGGCAATGCTATTCTTTAAGTCAATGTGTCAATCTCTCTAGAATTTCGAATGGTCCTATGTACCGATGATTCACTTTTACTGCTTTACTGAATCTAACGATTCCTTTCATTGGTGAGACCTTTATATAAGCTTTTTCAGCCACTGTGAATTCCACTGTCCTCCTTTTAAGATCAATTCAACTCTTTTATCGATCTTGTGCAGCCTTGAGTCTATATTTGATGATGTCCACTTTGTCCATTGTCGCTTGGATTAGTTCTGACCCAGTTATGGTTGTCTCCTCTATTTTGTCCCAGTACAGTGGTGATCGAAACTTCTGTCCGTTAAGTGCTTCATATAGAGTCATCTTAATACTATTGTAATAACTGTTATTATAAGAGAACTCTATTAGGGGTAGATATTCACTTCAATTACTACTGAAGTCTATTGCACATGCCCTTATCATATCCTCTAGGGTTTGAATCGTTCTCTCTGTTTGGCCATCAGTTTGAGGGTGATAAGTCGTATTAAGAGTAACTTTCATTCTCATGGCTTCTTGAAAGCTCTTCCACAAATGTGACACAAATTTTGGATCTCAATCTGATATTATGATTGCTGGAGCTTCATGTAGCCGCATAATGTTATTTATGTATAGAGTAAAAACTTGTCATTATTATAATTCTTTCGACGAGTAGAAAATAACACTGATTTTGTGAGTCTATCTATGATTATCCATATCCCGTCGTGACTCTGTATTAACTTTGACAATTATACTACGAAATCCATGGTGTTGGAATTAAAAGTTTCGGAGTTTGACAAATAAAGAACTGAAGAGTGTTGAACTGATTAGCTGAACTGAATCCAACTGATCCGAACACTGTTAAATGATTTTACTTGAACTGAAGCTGTTCAACTGAAGTAATTATACTAAACATATTCAACTAAAATCATTCGTACTGAAAATTAATAAAGTAAATGATTGGATGAAATTGAACTGAACAAAGATAACTGAATCAGTAAAGACAACTGATCTACCAGTTAAAACTGAATCAGTAAAGACAACTGATCTACCAACAAGTCAGTTCAACTGATCAGTCATAATAGTCAGTTTAACTGATCAGTTATAATAGTCAGATGAACTGATCGAATTGTTGAATCAACTTGACACGTCATCAGCTAAGCCAACAACCGACAAATCGTACACAGCAGATTGTAACTAACAGTAAGTGCGCCACATATCAGAATGTAGCATCATACTATTGTCAGAAGAATGTTGACAGACTCAGATAGGACAATTCAACGGATAAGAATCATTTAATGCATTTGATGTTACAGTTGGGATGAAAGCCTATACAAAGCAGCTCACACTTCAAAGATATATTCATTGCTTTCAGGCTATCCTTTTAGCTCACTTACTAGCACATTACATCAAAATCTTCGATCCTTTGAGATCAGTTGTGCTACAAAAATCAGTTGTGTAATGATAATTTTTAAGAAACTAAGAGTTTAATTTTGGCAGTGTTTAAGTCCAAATTGAAGTGGGTTATTATGATTATTGTAATCAATCAAAGTCTTTTAGTGAAATCATATCATTGTGATAGAAGAGATGACATAAGAGCATTTGAAGTCTCCAAACATCCATAAATCCTTGTGTTCAACCTTTTAGTATTCAATCTATCAATTAGTTTATTTCTGCACTTAAATTGGTTAACTGACAGATATTGACAACAATATTTCTCAATTCAGTTTTTCACTAAAATGATTCATTGTGTTTAAAAGGAGCCAAATTTTTTAAGTGTTTATTCAACCCTCTCCCCCTTCTAAACACTTTGGTCCTTCAACCGATCTTAACAAATGGTATCAGAGCAGTGTCAATCTTGTTCTTGAATACTTTTTACTCATACTCATGATCACCATATCTTCATTTAACTAAATCCCAATGTTTTCAAGAGAAGAATTCGACGACTGGAAAATCAGAATGCAGGCTCATCTAGCTGCACAAGATGAT
Organism: Primulina eburnea; assembly: GCF_022965805.1. Classification (NCBI taxonomy): domain Eukaryota; kingdom Viridiplantae; phylum Streptophyta; class Magnoliopsida; order Lamiales; family Gesneriaceae; genus Primulina; species Primulina eburnea. The sequence continues at coordinate 8,942,287 of NC_133117.1, forward strand.
GATATGTGGTAAGTCATAACTGACAGGCCTAATGAGGATTATGAAATCAAATACAACTGTTGCTATAACTGATTGAGCACCTCATCGCATTGTGAAACCACATGAAGAATAGACGACTGAAGACAAAAGAAAATCAAATTTGGATAATATAGCGAATGACATTCTATACAAAGCACTGGATAAAATCACCTTCAGCAAGATCAAGATGTGCAGAACAGCCAAAGAAATTTTGAAAAAACTGATTCAATTGTGCGAAGGAAACGAGCAAACAAAAGAGAATAAACTCTCAGTTGCTGTACACAAATTTGACAATATTAAGATGAAGACTTGAGAGTTAATGAATGAATATGATGTATCATTTAGCATGCATTATGATTCTTCGGGGCACTGCCAGACCTTTCGTACTACCCGAGATGCAAAATGACCATTTTATCTCTAGACTAAAAAAGTCTCGATTTTGGCTTTTTCTTACTTTTATTGACTCGAGCCTATCTCAAATCATCGTATAAGCTTAAATTTGACTTCTAATATTTTTCTTAGCCGTAAACACTGACCTCTTGATTTAATTACTTAATAACTAACTATGAAGCGTTTTCAACCCGAATAAATTCAAAACTTAATATTTTCTTCTCAAATTTTAAACATAACTTTTCATCCCTAAACTTAATATGACACATTAAAATAAACCCATAAACATTTCTTAGACGTAAAATTAAGCTCCTCAACTAATTTCTCAATTCGTTTTTAAAACTTAATCGTACGTCCTGGTTTTAACCTGTATCGACTCAAAACTTAACCAAACTTGAACCATATATTATTAACACCTTACTAACCATTTTTCATCCCAAATCAAGCCAATTAAAACCCTCAAACAAGCCTAGATACCTGCTGGAAAATTCTTGCCATTGGTTTGAAAACCCTAACATGGACCAACCTTGAGTTCCTTCAAGCCTAGGCCCTAACCAGCATGTACAACCCCTAAACAACCATCCTAGGACCTATATCAAACCCTAGACTAGTTACTAGACAAAGCCCTACGGCCCACGCACGACCAGAACCCTCAACCCGTCAACCCCTAACCTTACACGACCCACACTTCAAGCTACAGCCATAAGCCTTGCACCAACATTCCTCAAAGCCATCTAGGACCATGACTAGACCCTACTAGGACCGTTGAACGTGACCCAACAGCAGCACATGGCTTGCTCCTTCCTAGCCCTCAAAACAGAACCCTAATTACTCTATCAAACAAATTTTCGTCCAGCCCTTGTCCTCACTTGTTCCAACCCTTAGCCAAGCTTATATGAACCCTTAAACATGTTGAAAATTGTCCCTTCCCATAGCACTACCATGGCAGACTCTTTATGTATCATAATCATGAGTTTAGAAACACAAAAACACAAGTTTTGTTTATGTTATGCCATAAAAACGAAAATATACAAAGTGTATCGTATTTTTCATGCAAACAAGATTAAACACACATAATACGATTTAAATGATGCAAAAAGAAGGTTTTAAAATGTGTCTTTGCGTTTAAAACGCTTGAAATATGAATATCGTAGCTGTGGAATGTCGGTGATGAACAGATGATGATTTCTATTTTTTCTACCCTTTTCTTGTCAAAACCCCACCAAAAAAACCCATCTTGGGATGTGAGGGAGTCAGGTGGTTATTGTTAGAATGAAAAACAAGGAAGAAAAGCGAAGAATGGAGGAGAATAAAAATCGAAAACTCCCTTGCCCAAGACTCCTTCTACGACCGCTGCACTCTTTCCTTTCCTTTCACTTTTTTACAAAATTGTGTGTGTGTTTTGTGGGGTATGTGTGTAGGTGTTTAGGTGTGTGTATGTTTTTTGGTGTTTAGGTGTGTGTAGGACTCTTTTAAAAAGGATTTAAAAAGGTTTCCTAAAAATTTTAGCTTTTAAATCTTTAACACCTTAATCGTCTCCAGTCCTCCGTCCCTGGCCAACACCGATATTCATCTAAAAATCTTCAAATCATGAAATCAAACAAAACTACACAATTAATCGTTTATTTACTTAAAATATATCATTCATGCATCCAAAATCATTTAATTAAAATATTTTAGCAATTTAATAATTTTCATGCATGCAGTCTACGTGGACTGAATTCCGGCGTTACATAAGCTGTCATCCCAATGGTCGAAAAATGTATGTAACGTAAACCTGAATCGTTGGAATGATATGTCAGCATCATCTGCAAATATATTAAAATTTTCTCACTAAACATTTAATGCTCTCTTTGCTTGTATAGCTTTGAATCTCGTTCCTTTGAAAAGTTGCTGCTGAGCATCATTTTGTAATAACTGTTAGCTCCATTAGAACTTGTAGGATGTTAAGGTAATCTTTCTTTTTTGGGATAATGACATAAATGAAGATCTTTATCGGGACTGGTGTGGGATATGGTTGAATTGTAGTGGTGCAAAACCTTTTAATGTCCTGAGCGGTCACATAATATCTTTTATTAAGTGAACAAAGAATAGCTCTTTAATGAAGTGGTTGGAGTTCTTGAACATCCGGGTGAAAGTCTTATAACGGTTAAAGTCCTTCTGCTGCAAGCGGTTGAAATCTAAACGGTTGAAGTGTTCCTGTTTTACAAGATAAATTGATGTTGTTTCCTGAAACAGTTAGACATTATTTTGATTTTGTCAATCACTAAAACTTTAAAGCTAATAATGATATCTTAATTAACATCTACATTGCTCGAGTATTTTCTTCCAGAAAAATATTTCAAAACCATCATGCCTCAAAAATTGTAGCTAAATAAAAAATATCATTAAAAATATTAATTTAACAATCAATTTTATTAAATATGTAGTATCTAGCACCCAAATAATTTCATGTGATCTAAGTGGATTTTTTTTAAAATTTTCGATCGTTACATTTTTCTTTCAATAACAATGAATAAAAATCGTTTTCTTTAGACATTGTAAAATAGATATTAGGACTACTGGGTAGACCATAAAGAGAATGGGTAGTCCAGTCCAACCAGCTTCTATGGACCTGTCTGTTAACTACGGGTTCAACTTAACCTGACGGCATTACCCTCACGATAAATTTAATGACGACAATTTCATTAAAAAAAACTAATTATATGAGGTCAGTCGCGAACCTCACATATTTAGACAAATGATGACCACTTGATTTAGTGAAGGCAAGACCCCTACTGTAGGATATCGTTAACCGATCATGGGGAATTCTGACTAAAATATTTATTTTCCCTTTTTTCTTTCATATTCAAAGTCTCAGTTTAATGAATGTTGCAACGGGTAAATCACAAGAGTCAAAAATAAATCTTCAGAGGTCATGCTTAAAATTTTAGTGCATAATGTATAGGACGACAAAAATTACTAGTACTACTTTTGCCCAAAAAAGAAGATTTACACCATCGTCATGTGATGGCTAAGCATGACAATACTTTGTCAATAATATAATCCATGGGGATATAAAATCATATTTTAAAAAAAAACTGACAAGAAATTTGAGTAGATAAAATATGTATATGAACGAAAAAACAAAATTGTAAGGTCCAAGAATTTAATTCACGTAACCTGAATACATGCAATCTAGGATTTTTATTTTTAATTATGTGCTTATTTATTTTATGCATTTAATGCATAATTCATGCATGATATGATTTAATTCACGAAATTTTAAAAGTTCATGCATTATGGTTTCTAAACGCATTTCACGCTCGAACGAAGAACATAGACCGGAGAATTTTCAGGAAAATTAATTTATTACACGATTTATTTTTATAAATTAATTTAAAGCGTTTTCAAGTGTGTTTTTCGAAAATGTGATTTTAGTGGACATTTTTACCCTCATGATTTTATTTTTAACGGCACGCAAATTTTATCGAATCGGAGGACGTTTCGAGGTCTCGGCTAATATTTTCAAAATCTTTTCAACACAAAATATTTTTCGGGAGTGTGTTTGGATTTAATGGACCTAATTTTAAGCTTATAGGACTTAAACCTAATGATTTTGCTTAGCCGACACCCCCATTCAGAATCCTTCCCCTTTGGTTTCAGAGAACAGCAGCTGTAGGCTTCAGTGGCCTCTTGTTTTGCAAATGAAAAATTCATTCTGTTCCCTCACATCGTTCTTGTTCTTCCACTCATCAGGCACGCATTGTACCTATTGTTTTTGCATCATACATGTCTTATATAATGTTGAATGGTCTCTGCATGATAAAACTTTCGATCCAACATATATAGATGAGGATTTATCGGTTTTGCTTGGTTTCATGCACTTCCTCGATCACCACTCACATTTTCTGGTTTTTGGTGCAAGGGGCTGCTGTATTTTGTTAGTAAGGGACTGTTCAGATCGTATTTGTTGGAGTTTAAGTCCTAGTGTGCACATTTGGTTGTGTTGTGATGATTTAGGTGAGGGCTGATCGGGTAGAAGTGGTGAGAGGGTTCGATCCATTCTTCCAACTACACCAGCTGAGCGAGGGCCTCCTCCAGCCCTGGATTAGACCTTTGTGGGTCTGAGTTGGGGTCTGGAACGGCTCGAACCACGCTGGAGAAACGGGACAATCAATCGAGCTAAGGCGAGACATTTTGGTCACGGTAGGAGCCTTTTTGGTGGGATCTCGGTTCTTAGGGGTCAGTCGCGTGCATGGGGCTGGTGGATGGGTTCTTGGATGTTCCTTGGGGTCTGGTCTAAATCCATAGTAAGCTGGCCCGTGGCTGGTACATCGGGTTTGGCTAGTGGCGTGGGTTTTAGAGAAAATGAGTGCTCAAGGTTGCCAATTGAGGAAGGGCCGAGAGCTTTGTTTGTTTTTAGTTTTTTTAGCCAAAGATTTTTGGGACAGTATTATAGTATTAGGGACTTTTTTGTATTTTTAAGATATGGTAAAAAGTTGAGAAAGTTTTGGTTAAATTTCGGGTCGATTCGGGTTAAGTTCTGATTTTGACTCGAGTTTAAGTTTAGGAACACTTTTAAAAATGTTTTGGGACATTTTAAGGAGTTTTGTAAGCTTCGGGTCAATTTTAGAGGTCCAGAGGTAAAACGATAATTTTCGGGTTTCCAAGGGCAAAATGGTCATTTTGCGCTCGGGGTGAGATTTTGGTCAAAACAGCGCCCTGAGCACATTTTATCATGTTTTAAATGGTTATGCATCACGTATATGATTTTTATGAAATTTTGATAATTACGTTGCATGCTTGGTTTAAAGAAAAAGTTTCGTATATGCCTGTTTTTATTAAGTGATGAATATGATGATATTTTTTAAGGATGGAATTGGTTGTGACTGACGATATATATGTATACGATGACATGAGATATGATGAGCTGAGGCCAAGGCTCAGTGGACGGATAATGCTGTCGCTGATGTCCCGGTCGTCGGGTACCACGGTTTTATAATTGGATCCATCGAATAGAGCTAATACGATAGATCTGATATGAAAATCACAACTAATGAACTGAATTCAATTAAAAGAAAAATGTATACGTTTAGGATGACATGAGATGACATGATTTGACACGTTATGATTTTACACGACACGTTTATGTTCATGTTTTTAAGTTCATGAAAGTTATGTTGAGTATGATATTTTTCACTGCTGCGTGCCTGTATATGTACTAATTATTCCTGGTACATGTGTGTTGAGTCTTTAGACTCACTATGCGTGTGTGATGCAGGTGAGTTCGATGCTGAGGAGACTGGGGGTGCTGAACTCTAAATAGGCAGCTCTGGTGTGGTGACATGACCCGAGGACCGCACGATTTTCCAAATATTTATTTATGAGATATGAGAGGAGTTAAACATTTTCATATGTTGATGATTTTAAGATTTTTACTCATTTATGTTTACGTATAATTTTGGAAGAGTTTGGTTAATTTAAACTGCGATATTTTTACTGTCAAATATTTAAGATCATTTTTAAATGTTATATTTTTCTGTAGAGCCCATGAATGCGAAACGTTTAAATGTTATTTCGAAAATGCGAGCTTTTATTTAAAAAAAATTATTTCCGCACTTTTAAATTAGTAGACGTTTCAGTTGGTATCAGAGAAAATGTCCTGTATAGGGTTGTGCCACCGCCAGATTCTGTCTCTTAGTCTTCAAGCCTCAAGTCTGTAAGCTTTTATGATTTAAATGATTTATTTTTATCACCTGCATGATTTCATGATTTAAGCTTTATGATGATTTACTGCTTATATTTAACTGTTTTTACGATTTAGGGTTCAGTATTTTCAAAACTAGATTAATTGCATGATGAGTTACGTTTTTAATTGGACTATATTCAGATATGCCTCTCAGACGCGAGCCCAGGATGGTTAGAGTGGATGACATTCTTGAGGGTGGCAGGGGCCCTCCTCCACCACCACCACCACCACCGGGGGACCCCGCTACCCGAGTACTCGAGGGGTTAGTGAGACTCATAGAGCAGGCCCAGCAAGCGCCTCGCCAGCAGACAGACGTATTTGAGCAGTTCCGTAGGCTCAACCCGAAGGAGTTCGGGGGTACCACCGATCCATTCATAGCAGAGGGATGATTTAGGTCGCTGGAGGTTCACTTTGATTATCTACAGATGAGGGATGACGACCGAGCCCGGTGCACCATCTATATGCTTAAGAATGATGCGTCCCTGTGGTGGGAGAGAGCTGCACATGCTGTCGATATGGCTACTTCACGTGGACCAGATTCAGGGAGATGTTCTTCAAGAAGTATTTCCCAGCTGGCGTCAGGGGCCGCCTGACGAGAGAGTTCATGAGCCTCTGGCATGGGAATTTATCTGTGGCGGAGTTCATCTGCAAGTTCATCTGCCAGTTTGATTGACTGAGACCTACTCTCCGTCCGGACGTCATGCTGATGAGGCCGGCGAGTTATGATGAGGCCACTGCTTGCGCTTTTCAGGCAGAGCAGGGACTGCGAGACATTGACTTTGAGATGCACAGGAAGAGACAGCAGGATCAGTCCAGTTCGCAGCCACAGAAGAAGCAGTTTTCGGGGCCACCGAGACAGCAGGGGCAGCAGAGGCCCTAGGATCAGGGTAGGAGGTCGCAACACCAGCAGAACGCTAGCTTCTCCAACCAGAATTCATACTTACTGAATTTTGCAAACAAGTTGCGACTCTGCAAGACCTGCAAAACTGTACCCAAGTGCTGACTGTGCTCCTCATGGCTCTTCGAGTAGATAAGGATGTCGTCAATGGACACTGTGACGAACTGATCTAGGTAAGGCTAAAATACTCGGTTCATGAGGTCCATAAATATCGCCGGAGCATTCGTCAATCCAAACGGCATCACTAAAAACTCGTAATGTCCATACCTGGTTCTGAAGGCTGTCTTATGAACATCTGCATCTTTCACCTTCAGTTGATGATACCCTGATCGAAGATCTATCTTAGAGACCACTGTAATGGGTATTTATTCTTGATCTTTACCTTGTTCAGCTCTCGGTAATTGATACACAGCCTCATGCTCCCATCTTTCTTCTTTACGAAGAGCACTGGTGCGCCCCATGGTGAGAAACTAGGGCAGATGAATTCTTTGTCTAGGAGCTCCTGAATCTGCTGCTTGAGCTCTAAGATCTCAGCTGGAGCTAAACGGTACGGTGCCTTAGAGATTGGTACAGTGCCTGACATAAGATCAATGGTGAACTCCACCGCTCTATCTGGTGGAAGGCCTGTGACGTCATCAGGAAAAACATCAGGAAAATCTCTGACTACCGGTACCTCAGATATAGACGGAGTGGGTACGTCAGGTGCGGAAATAATACTGGCCAATAAAGCATGACACCCCTTGTGAAAAAGTCTCTGTGCCTGCATGCAAAAGATCATGCGAAGGAAACTTCTCTATCTATCTGGTTCAAAGAGAAACTGCTCCATGCCCAAAAGTCTTACTAGCACTGACCTTTTCTGGAAATCAATAGGAACTCTGTCCTTCGACAGCCAGTCCATTCCTAAAATGATATCAAATTCTGGCATCGGCAACACAATCAAATCGGTGTACACTAGGTGGCTCCGCAGTTCAAGATCGATGTCTCTGACCCACTAGTAGCTGATAACTCTTCCCCTGATGGGACTGTCACTGAGTAACTCACGTCGAGCCTAATAGACTTGACGTCCAAATGACTAGCGAATGTTTCTGAAATAAAAGAATGAGTGGCCCCGGAGTCTATCAAGGCCTTCGCGGCTACTATCTTTATGAAAATATTTCCTGAGAGATGTTAGCACAACACAAAAATTATATCCAAAAAATTCTAATATTAACCTTATGAATAGCAGAAATCTCTACACACAATCACCAAAATTATTAACTAGCACACTAATAATCCCATATAAAAATCGAAACATGCAAGCCAAAATAATACAGTGCTGGATTTAATAAGTTACTAGTCAACAGAGTCGTGTCTGGGTTCGCCTCCTCTGCCTGCATGTCAAACACTCTGCCTTGTGTCGGCTGCCTCCACTGTCGGCAGTCTTTCAACATATGGTCACTGGCTCCGCATATAAATCACTTGCCTGAACCCATAAGCACTGTCCCGGATGCTGGCGGTGGCACTTTGGGTACATCGGGTGCTCTCCTGGCCTCTGAGTAGCCTTCTGCGGTGGAATATGACCCTTTCCTTTCGACGGTCCCTGAAAGTGCCTCTTCCCCTGCTGACCCTGGAAGGGCCTCTTAAACTGGGGTCGCTGTTGTTGCTGCTGCTGAGGTACCTGATAGGGCCTCTTGCTCTGTCTATCATTCTCGATGTTTCTTTGGTCCTGCTCTGCCGCCAAGGCTCTAGATACGACGACGGAATAGGAAGTCGGACCAGCAACCCTCACATCACGACGCAAGATCGGCCGCAACCCATAAATAAAATACCTCAGCTTTTCCCGGACATCATTAGCTATCAGGGGCACAAAGTGACACCCTCTCTCAAACTTTTTGACAAACTATGCAACACTGCTATCTCCCTGTCGCAACGTCATGAACTCCCTGGTCAGTCTGGATCGTACTTCCTCAGTAAAGTACTTGGAGTAGAATACCTCCTTGAAACCGTTTCAAGTCAGAGTATGCAAATTAACCGACACAGACGCACTTTTCCACCATAGCCTGGCATCTCCAGTTAACAAGAAGGTGGCACATCTAACTTTGTCTGCATCCTGCAACTCCATGAAATCAAATATTACATCGATGGATTTAATCCATCCCTCCGTTATCATCGGGTCAGTAGTCCCCGAAAATTCCTTTGGGTCCATCCTCCTGAACCGCTCATACACCGCCTCTGGTCTGGGCCTCGCTCCTGTATCTACTGCAGCATGGTTCCCCAAAAACTGTGTGAAGAACTGAGTCATGCATGCAAGCATCTGCGCCTGCATATCTTGCGGTGGACGAGAAGGAGTGGCTCTCTCCCCATCCTGAGCTTCTCTATTCTCATCGCCTGCCTCATGCACAATCCTACGTCTGTGAGGCATACTGTTCCACAATTTACCCAACACGTTACCCAAAATGCATGAACATAATATCCATATCATAGGATGCACGTATTTTGAACTTAAATATGCACATGCTGAAATCATGACTTAGTGCTTACTACATGAAATAATTCAAAACCTTAGAACTTACAGACTTTAGGTATGGCTTCGAGAGCTTCTCGCAACTGGCAGTAGGCATAACCCTTTACAAGAACACCGCTCTCATACCAACTGTAACGTACCGTACTTTTAACTATTTTAAAATTTGCGGAAAAATTAAAATTTTCTTAAATACAAAATAAACTTTCAAATTTGCATTAAAATAACTTGCTCGTCTAAAAACATTTGCAATAAAAACAACCACAACCAAGTTTGTCAAAAGTAATAATCGTTTAAACATCATAAACCACTTCATGAAAATCAGAGTATTTGAAACAACATGCATAAAAGTATTCATCAAAACATGGGCGGTCCTCGGGTTTAGCCTCCTGCTCAGTCCAAGCCGGCTCATTGGTCTCCACCCCTCGTCTCCTCAAAGTCATCCTCACCTGCATCGATCAAGTCTAGTGAGTCTAAAGACTCAGCATGTATAAACTGCAAATAACAAATAATACGTAATAAAACCACATGCATCTTTAAAATAGAGCGTTCGTACTTGAAACTTGAACATGCATACATAAGCTTGAACATACATACATAATATAGACGTGCCATCAACGTAAAACTTTTCATAAACATGCTTGCATCATATATAATTGAACATGCATAAACTTCATCATTTTGCGTAGAGATATGTTTCAAAGCAAGCGACCCATACATAAATGCGCCTGATCAGACTAAACCACAGTACTAGGCTGGTAAGGAAAGTCCACCACCACATACATGAGATCCCCGGTCATGCTTTATCGGGTGGATTGGTCCCTGGTCATAATTTACCACTTTCCAATCTTGATCTAAACCCAGTCATGCTTTACCGGGGTGGAGAGGTCCTCAGCCACGTTCACCGACTTCCAAACCAATTCATAATTTGGTCACAAAACATTTAGCATACCTCAAAAACTTAAAATATTTTCTTTTGCATGTCGAACATACTTACTTGGCGTTGAGGGATTCGTTGGATCTCGCTTGGGGCCACTGCTGCACATACTAGCATGAGTTCAAACACTTATCTTTCATAACTTAGACGTATTAGTCATGCTCACACCCAAAAATGACAAATTTTCTTATGATGTTCTAAATCTCTCGGGACTCGATATCGTTTAATCATCGTACTAAATCATGACATCAAACCCCAAAACAATCCCTAAAAAAATAATAATAATTTTTTTTATGGAGGACACAGACCCCATGTAAGGGTAAGGGTAGATGCTAGAATTTCGCATTTTGAAGGAAACAAGGGCATGGACCCCGTGTCAGGGTCCGGCTAAGGGTCCGTGTACATGCTGGAATTGTAAACCAACGGAGAAACACTACACTTATGGCTTATTCCTCCTAACTCGATCATACGGACCGTGAACCAACACCTCGAGATCCATCCTAGGATGCTATGGCATTAACGCAAACCCATACAAACTCCCCAAACGACGACGCACCTCAAACAACGCAACACAACCCGTAATGCGAGGTTGATCTGGAACGATTCGTGGCTCGATTTCTTGAAGAAAACTCACAAAAACTTGCTGGGAAAATATTCAGAGGAGGGGTGGCTGCTGAAGTGCTAAGAACCCTAACTTTTCTTCAAAACAAATGGAAATGAAGAGGCAAGGAAATGTATGTGTATGTTTTAACATGTATGTGTGTGTGTATAAGTGTGTGTGCGCATGTTTTTAATAATTAGGAGATAAAATTGTGCTTAACTAATAATTAACAACTAATTAAAAATATTATCCCTCCTCTAACTTTAATAAAATATCTTAATTTAAAAAAAATATACAAGTGCTAAATCTTTAAAAGTTTGAAAATCACAAAATCACCTAATAATTAAATTAGGCTTTAAAAATGTTAACAACTTAATAAATCATTTAAAATACCCCAATTCTAATTTAAAATAAAATACAACATTTTAAAATTTCCAAAATCGTCGTCGGTCTCTTTTCCTTGATCCTGCATCGAATAATCGCCTGAAACATGAAACTCGAGAAAATATTTTAACGTGCATCACATAAACATAAATAATTTAAAATAATTAAATTTCGTAAATCATGTATCGCTAAACTCATTTTAAAATTAAATAAACGATTTAACAATTTAATTAAATGCATGGGTTTTACGTGTATTGAATTTGGGCTCTACAGGTGTTGCGCATAGAGTTTGAGTAGGTTGTTTAGGAAATTTTCCAGCAGCTTACAGGTCATGGCCGAGGGGTTTAGGGGTCTGGTCTTGATGGTTTTAGGGCCTTTTTTAATGTTTATTAGGTGTGGAAAAAATTTGGGAAAATTTTGGTTGAGTTTCGAGACGATTCGGGTTAAAACCGGAATCCCGGTCCAAGTTTTAAAACGAATCGGTTAATTTTGGAAACATGCTCGATTTTACGTCTAAGAAATAATTATAAATATGTTTTGGGATGTTTTTAAGGAGTTCGGTATGCTTCGGGTAAAAATTTAGAAGTCCAGAGGTAAAATGGTCATTTTGGGTTTTCAGGAGAAAAATGGTCATTTTGCACCCGAAGTGAGCTTTTAGTCCTGGCAGTTCCCTGAGCACAAATTTATCATGTTTTTAAATATTTATGCATCACGGTCATGATTTTTATAAATTTCTGAAATATACGTTGCTTGCTTGATTTTAAGAAAATTTACGCATGTGCATAGTTTTGATAATTGATGAAAATGATGATGTTTCGAATGATAGGAATTAGTTGTGGCTATCAAAATATATGTAAATGTTTAAGATGTATATGTAAATGATGATGATGAGGCCTATGCAAAGTGTATGTGTAGCACTGTCACTGATGTCCGACAGCTGTCGGGTACCGCGGTTCTATGTATGATGGATCCATCATAAATGATGAATGATGTACGATAGTCACCATTAATGAACTGAATTCAATAAAGGAAATAATGAATTATGAACGATGAATGATGATTAATGATGAGTTTTTTTGACATGTTACGAATTCATACGACACATTTACATTACGTTTTTAAAGTTCATGAAAGGTATGTTGATTACATGATATTTTCACTGCTGTGTATTGAGTCTTTAGATTCACTAGGCGTGTGTGATGCAGGTGAGCATGATATCGAGGGGATTGGAGGTGCCGAACTCTGAGTAGGCAGGCCTGGTGGGACGACACAACCCGAGGACCACATGTTTTCCGCACATTTTTGATTTTATGAGTTGAGAGGATTTGAGTATTTTTTATATACGATGTTTTATTTCACTGATGGATGTTAGGATTTTTCTTTTTTATGTTTCCACTATATTTTTATTGGCAAATACTTATGATTATTTTTAAATGGTATTTTTAGTAGGACTGCATGCATGTAAGATATTCAAATGCTTATTTTCAAGATGTGAGCTTTATAAAAAAAAAAATTCGCTTTTAAATAAGTAGATGTTTCAGTTTACACCTGAGAAGTACTAATGATTTGTGTTTGCTGGTTATTAACTAGTGGAAAAGGGTTGTATAAAAGTGAGACTTACACCAACATGTCGATTGAATTACCTGCGATTCTGGAGAATGAATCTATTTGAAATACACTCTACTAGACACAACATAGTACATACACACCTTCAGGTTCAATGAAAAATGTAGTGGGTAAATTTTAAAAAGTGTGTGATAACTGGTGTTGTATTTTTATTGATGAGAACTATGTCAAAGATTCGATAAAGCATGAATCTCAACCATGAGATTGTCATTAAACTAGTTTTGATTTTAGTTTTTAATTTTTTGTTTGTTTTATAGCCTATTTTGCTCGAGGGCGAGCAAAAGGTTAGTATGAGGAGGTTGATAATGGTCGTTTTTGTATATTTTATTATGTCATTTTTAATCCATTTTCGCATAAGTTTAGGGTATCGAGTCTAAATTTTTATATGTTTTAGTCATAATTTATGCATATTGTTTGCCCCTCACTTGTTTTGCTTGATTTGTAGGTGGACTTGCTAAAAAGAACGTAATTATTGTCAAAATTACAAGCAGGGTGCGCGCAAGAGAGAGATCTGTGATGACCTCACGCTAGGGCGGGTGTTTTTACCAACCCCAGCGCACCTCGCTCGCGCTTGGGCGGTGATTTCACACGTCCCAGCGCGCCAGACTGGAAAAAATACGAGCAGATCGTGCTAGGACGGATGTTTTCACCAGCCCCAGCACGACGCAATATGAAAACAATAGCTGAACGATTTATTTCCTTCTATGATGGATTTTTGGACCAAAATAAATGATAGCAAGCCTAATACACGTTTTCGGGGGTGGATTTTGATTATTCAGCAAAGAGGCGCACCAGAAGGGGGCTGAAACAAGGAGACATAGGAAAGCAAGAGAACTCAACCGAAGAACAAAAACTTAATAAGTGTGTTTCTTCTTTTATCTTTTCTTTAGTTGGGATTTGGGGATTATATCCCCAAATATTTATGTTGTGAATTTTTTTTGAAGATTGAATTTGGTTTAAGTACACTTTATTATGTTATTAATGTTTCTTGTTACTTTGAAGTATGATCAACTTCGAAGAGATTTTATGGGTTATAATTAATACCGAGAAGAGATTTTATAACATGATATAATAACATAATTTATGGATCTACAACTTGCATAGACATATGAGGTTGGATACATGTTGATAGTCATTGTCCAATAGGTCGAAAGCTTAGAGGTTCCACGATTCGTTAATGTGATTGCCATTGTTAAATAATACAATGAAACTTGGTTACTACATTTTTTTAATTAGATTAATATAGCTCGATATAGTATATTGATAGACTAGGGAATTCTGTCATAGACATAACTTAATAATTGAAATTCAATCATTAGAAAAGATTCACGGGTAGGTGAACCAATATCATAACAATTGTTTTTTATTAATTTGATTTATATTATTTATATTGTGTTAGTAAATTGTTTTATTTGACCTTCAATTTAGTTTATTAATTAATCCAATTTTCGTTTTAGTTAACTAAAAAATTGGGTTTAAGTTAAATTTGTCTTATCAATCTCTGTGGGAACGATATTCTTACTTCATACACTATATTATAACTTGACTCTGTGTACTTGTAATTCATTCGAGAATAAAATTTTACGTTATTTTTATTGGGGATTTACTGTGCAAGAAAAGCTTGATCAACATTCACTTGGTACTTTGAGCTATTTCCGAAATTAGTATTTTAGTATCTCATTTTACTTAGTTCGATTGAAATATTAAGTTTAGTTGTTAAAACTGTTTAAGTTTTTCATTATTTGTCGTATTTTCTTAACAGTTTATTCATCTCCTTCTAAACTGTTACTTTCGATCCTAACAAATGGTATCAGAGCGGTTTATTCCGATATTTGAATATCTTATATACTTTGATGGTTTCTTTAAAAAAAATCTCTATGTTTTCTAATGAAGAATATGATGAGTGAAAAATTCTAATGCATGCACATATATCAGCTCAAGATAATGACATTTGATATGTTATCACAGAAGGGCCGATGAAAATAATTAAAGCAAACACAATTGTTGTTGTAACAGAAGGTGTCCCTCAAATGATAGAAAAACCAAGGATGAAATGGATTGAAGATAAAAATAAAGTCAATCTAGACAACATAGCCAAATATATCTTTTATAAAACACTAGATAAAAATATGTTTAGTAAAATTAAAACATGGTCGACTACCAAAGAAATCTAGGAAAAACTAACTCAATTTTGTGAAAGAAGCGAATAAACTAAGAAGAATAAGCTGATGGTGGCTATTCAAAAGTTCGATAATATCAAGATGAAGGCTGGAGAGATGATGAATGAATTTGATGAAAGATTTAGCAGCATATTAATCGAGTTGGCAGCTCTTGAAAAGGAGCACAATAATCGTAAAGTTGTATATTGCCCATAGTTGTCAAGGCGTTAGGCGACGTCAAGGCGATGAGCCACTGCCTAGCGCCCGAACGCCTAGGCGACAAAAGGCGATCGCCTAGCCACGAGGCGATAATATAGAAAATAAATAAATAAATATTCATCAAAACAGCCCCATTGTAGTCAACAATTAAACTTCCCCTACCAATACCCAGTTCCACGACTATTTACTGCAGAAGTTTACTGTCATTGGTGCGCAAACAAAAAACCAGAAACTATAATGAACAAGACCTACAGCTAGAGTGGATTGACTCGATGACAAACAAAAAACAAGAGAGAAAGAGATGGTGCGCACTGCGCAGAAGCTTCAATCGGCAGAAAGAGATTGGTGCGCAGCGTGAAGCTTCAATCGGCGGGCCTTTGGACGATTGTAGGAATACGTATCGACATGCAAACTAGGATATTTTTTTAAAATAAATTACTTATGGGCTGAAATTAGTTATGGGTTTATTTAATTGGGCTTTGGGTCATTAAAAAATAAAAGAGAAGCCTGCTGCAAAGAGGCGGAACGCCTGGACCGCCCGTCGCCTGGAGAAAGGCGCGCCTCAGGTGCTAAAGGCGCTCGCCCAGCCATGCACGTCGCCTGGTGGTCATCTGAGGCGCTGAAGCGCCGCCTAGCGCCTGAGGCGCGCCTAGCCATGCAAGAATCAAAAGACATGAACATGATCTAGTTGCATGATCACTTTGTTAATCTGAAGGCTTATGAGTTCGAACAGGGAACCAAAAATGAAGAACCATAAACTTCTCATCCAACAAAAGCTCTTGTGGTAGCAGAAGAATGTATATCAAAGTATGTTGAACAACTTAGCAACGATGACACGCCACCGTTTGAAAATAAATTTGGAAAATTTATGAGGGAAAATCACACTAACTTTCAAAATTCCTATAAGAAAAAAAAAAAAATCAAACTCTTCTGATTAAGCTTGTTTTAATTGTGGCAGAACAGACCAATTCATTTATGACTGTACCAAACCAAAGAAGGATGAAAAGAAATCATCTGAAAGGAGAAGGACAACAGATGAGAAGAAATCCTTCAGGAAGAAGAGAGTAAAAAGTTTTAATAGCTGAAGAGAGTAAGATCAAATGGGTTGAGTCAGACTCAGAGGCAATCAGCTTAAAAGATGTATCCAGTGAGACTGACTAGGAGTTAGTCAAGTGCCTAATGGCAAATGACGAGCTGGAATCCAACAATTATGAGGTATCTGACTTTGGCTCAGATGAGTTTACACGAGATGACTTAATCATTGCACTAAATTAAATTTTCATGGAGTACAAAACATTTAACAAACTGATCGAGCAAAACTTGCACAGTGAATAGTCCCAAAATTTATTTTATAAATGAAAGCTCGATTTAAATATCGCAAGTGCACGATAGTCAAGTTATAATAAACGTAAGTGAATACGAGTATCGTTCCACAAGGACTGCGTTACACTATTTTTATTTTCAAGTAAAATTTCTTTAGCAACGATAAAATGAGTTGATAATTAAACTAATGTAAATTAAACAACTAAAATAATTAAAATGCAAAGAAAACGTATTCAAGAAAGCAATGATTAATTTGGATTAAATCAATTGAGAATTGAATTTGTTGGGAATTAGTAGTTCACCTACCACTCGTGTTTAAATAATTACACTCGACTTTTACTCGTGCATTCGACGGAATTCCCTAGACTAACTAATATACTCTGTCGAGCTATATTAATACTAATCATAAACATGCAGTACTCAAGTGTCCTCAATTATTTAACAGTTCAAGATTGCATTACATTCTATGGAATCCACTAGCTTTCATCCGGGTGAACTATCACTATCGACACGTACCCAATTCCGTATATCTACTAAAATTGTAAATCTGTGGTTTATACTATTTGATCCTATTGTTAATTGTTCTATCGAAATCATCAACAAAGTGAAATAATCAAAGGAAGTTAGCTAGGCTTCGATTGAAACAAGAAAGAACAATAGCATAAACAAATCACTAATAAAAACGTCGAGAAATAATGTTAAACACCGAGTACGGGGTAGGATCCCCTCAAATCCCAACAAATCTAGAGTTTAGCTACTGAAATTCATGATAAAAACCAACAATCAATGTAAGAAATAAAATACTGAATAATGAAAATACTAAAGATGAAGATGGATGACGGCCACGACGCGTGGAAATCTCGAGGTCTTCGAAATCTCCTTTTTCTAGCCTCTCCTCCAAGAAAAGTGTTGAAAAATATGATAAATTCTCAAAAAAAAAGGATCGCTGATCTCGTGTATTAGGTTTAGGTGAAGGATAGAGTCCATAAAAAGTTGGAAACAAATCTTCCTGAATCTCGCTTCTCGCTAGGGCGGTATATTTTGACCGCCCTAGCGAGAGGTCCTCGCATAAACTTCCTCGAGCATGTCCCTGGTTTCGCAGTGACCGCCCTAGCGAGACACTTGCGCATAAAATCCTCGGCCAGACCAAAATGCTCGCTGGGGCGGTCACTTTTGACCGCCCTAGCGAATCCTCTTCGATATTTTGACAAATTTTCTCCCACTTTTTGGTTCAATTTCTAAAAAATAACCACAAAATACACGAGATCAATCACATGCTAAATAATGCTAAAAAAATGCAAAATTAAACTAAAACAAACTAATATGATGCATGAATGTGACTCAAAACCAACACTAAAAACACGTAAAAACGAGTCCTATCAACCCCCTCATACTAACCTTTTGCTCGCCCTCGAGCAAAATAGGTTAAAGCACGAGATTCTAAACAAACACAACAAACACAAAATACTCAAACAAGAAATAACCAACACAAGTAAATGTCAATGGTGAGTTAACAACTTTTATGCTCATGCCTCAGTGAACTTTCCCACATACAAATCATAATCAAGTCAAATCACAAACGAATACTCATTCTCATCTACACATAAATCTTGACACTAATTTGAACGTGTGTGTGTCATGATGGGTCTAGTCATTCGTACTTCAAATAGATCAATCATCAAATCATGCGAGTCACTCAATTAACACTTCAATACATGTCTCACTAGCATGCACCCCCGTGTCCATTTATCACTAACCATAAATTGAACTTTATTCAATTCTTAAGTGCAGATAAGGGTGTCAAAAAGAAGGAAAATAAGCTCAAGTAGCTAAAAGTTGGGAGTACACCGATCATTTTCATTGTGCAATTGTCAAGACTTTTCGTCTGACTTTCCTCGTCTCCTTACATCTCCAACTTTTAGCCTAGGAATAGAATTTCATTCCTTTTATTTCGGCTCCCTCTCACCTTATATCTTCCTTTCTTTTTTTTTTCTCAAAGTTCTTTTTGCAAGAAACTTTGTTATTTCAACATGTTTTTTTTTTTAAGATGCACAATTTTCACACATGTACTCCCTAGGCTAAGAATATATAACTTTGGATTACAGCTGGTTAGGGGTATGATATTTTAATTCAGTGCATTGAAAAGGGGGTATATGTAAAGTTCAAGGCAAATCAAATGTTCTCATTCAAGGTCCCAATTAGTGACTTCTTTTCACGGGTTTACATGCTAAATCAACTCATAAATGATGCCTTTCAAGTTAACCACACAAAACCTTCAAATTTCACCATTATTCCTACAAAATTCTAGTCCCCACACATATGTGCTCAAAAAGTTCAAACTTTGTACCAAAATTCATGCTTTAACAATCAAGAGTACCATTCATGAAGTGACCCAATCAATACTTTTGTATACTATCAATTCAACATCATCATTGGCTCCTAAACTATGTCTTCTCACCATAAACGACACCAAACATGCAATACTATAACGGACTAAAAACAACCAACTCAAAACAAGCAATACTAACAACACCTTCCCGAAAATCGAAATTCTTGATCAATGGAGGAACAATATCACCCTTTTTATTCAATAAGATACCAAAGTGCATGAACTCCCATAACTGAAACTTGACACCACCAAAGTAATATAAACTCCACCAAACAAAAGAAATGCAACGAACTTAAAACCAATTAAATAAGCAAACATAACAATCTACCCCCCTCATACTAGAGTTGTGCAATGCCCTCATTGCACAAAACGAAACAAACACTAAAAACATAAAAACTCATGAATGTAAATGCAAAGACATAATATGCAAAATAAAAAGAAAGGGGAAACAGTAAACTCCCCTGATCAGAAATCATCCTCCTCCTCATTCTCTGGCGGTGGAACTCCCTCTTCAGCTCCTGGGGGCATAGGATAATTGTACTGAAAATGGAAGGGTGGCGGGTATGCGGGTGTAGGTGGCCGTCCGGAAGTGTCGATGCCCAAATGAGTTGAGATCCCCTGCACCAAGTATTTGATGTTCTGAATGTGAGCCTGATTAACGGCCTGGTACTGAGTCTGATAATTGGCTCAAGCGCCCAATTCGTCGACGCGATCTCGCATGGCACGGCGGCGTGGCTGCGGAGGTGGTGGTGCATGCCCTAAGGCCGGAGGTGGTTGAGCTGCTCTCCCATAACCGAAAAATACCTCCTCGGGCAGCTCAGCCTGTCTTTTCTCCCTCTTGGATTTATAAAGAGCCTCATCAATGGCTCTCATCGGCGGTAACCACTCATCATCATCTGCGAATATCACCCCCTGCTCGGGCACACAGCTCAGTCACTATCGTCGGGAAGTAAAAAGCAAAATTGCTGCTATTAATACACATGTTAAGCTGTCCGAAAATGAGCCTGCCCACATCAATGACCAGCCCAGTACAGATGGCATAAAGAACAACCGCCCGCTCACGCTGCACATCACTCGTATGACCGACCGGCATCAATCTCTTAGACAAGAATGCATACCACAATGCCTCCTCCACTTTCAAAAATTTTTCAAGAAAGATCATATAAGTCCCCGGTTGTTTCCACGTGGTGCCCGGATAACAGAGTGTGCGAATGATCAAATCAAAATCCGGGTTAAGCACCCACGCCTGAAACACCGAATCATCCACCGACGGTAAACCCAACATTTCATTGACCGTCTTGGAATCATACGGGACTAGATGTCCCCTCACAAATGCCTTATACTCATTCCCCTCCGGAGCATTGGCATAAAATTCATGCACAACCGGAACCACTGCTGCATTCGGTTGTGCTACAAAGATATTCCACCCTCTTCTGTCTACTTGGGACTCCGAAAAATGATCGATAATAAACGAGCTAAATCCACGCTCAGGGATTGGTTTCCTATGTAGTCTAGCATGTTCAAATCTC
The DNA here is from genome assembly GCF_022965805.1 of Primulina eburnea. Lineage (NCBI taxonomy): Eukaryota > Viridiplantae > Streptophyta > Magnoliopsida > Lamiales > Gesneriaceae > Primulina > Primulina eburnea. Next base: position 8,962,991 of record NC_133117.1, read on the forward strand.
TCCCTAGCTTTTTCATTCACAAACATAGATGGAGTGGACCGAGAACTAGAAGCACCATGAGTTACCTTAGATCTTTTGGGTGCCATGTCGAGACTGGAGTGCACAAAGTATCAAAACGCCGGAAAATTCTCGAGGGTCGCCGGAGATGCTCACCGGAATTTGTGGAAGATGACCGGAGTTACTTGAAAGACCACCGGAGAAGAAAATATTGTAGCCTAAATGCTTCCTGGTAGAGTGTATAGACCAAGATTGAGTCTTTGCCCTGAAAAATCACCAAATAATAAGTCTTGAGCACAAAATATGGAAGGAGGCGCCGAAAATTGGAGGTGGAGGGGTAGGGTTCGAAGTGGAGAAGAAAAGAGAAAAGGAAAATTTTTTAATCTGCGCGACTTGCTAGGGCGGTCAATTGTGTTTGAAAAATACGAGTTCTCGCTGGGGCGGTCACTTTTGACCGCCCTAGCGAGGGGTCTCGACTTAAAACCTTTTAAAAAAACGTATCGCTCGCGGGGGCGGTCGCGAGAAGTTTTCGGCGACTATGTTATTGAAAAATGCGAGTGCCCGCTGGGGCGGTCAGTTTTGACCGCCCTAGCGAGACATTCTCGTCTAAAAATGAATGCAATGCCATGCAACTACCTAAATGCAAATGATGCTATTAATAAATAAAGAATGTATAATTAAGATCAATATAAGGAGTAGAAGTAGTTCTCAATTTATAGTCTAGAGCTCGACTTTTCACCCATGTCCTCAATGACTGTCATGGAGCCGAGTGACTCCAATTTGTGGCTCAATTGTGCCACCGATATAGTGCTTCAATCTTTGAGCGTTCACAGTAAATGTCCCTTCCTTGCCATCATGCAACACCACTGCACCCGATGGGAACACCTTGGCTATAGTGAATGGTCCTGACCACCTTGACTTTAGCTTGCCCGGAAATAGTCGTAAGCGAGAATTGTATAACAACACCGCTTCACCCACTTTGAATTCCCTTCTTATAATGTGTTTATCATGGGCTCGTTTGGTGCGTTCCTTGTAAGATAGTGCAAGATCATAAGCTTTTCCTCGAAACTCATCTAACTGATTCAACTGCAGCAATCGTTTTTCACCTGCAAGAGCAAAATCAAAGTTTAGTGCTTTGGTCGCCCAATATGCTCTAATTCTACTGGTAGATGACATGCTTTACCAAAAAGCAACCTATATGGTGTAGTGCCTATAGGTGTTTTAAAAGCAGTACGATAAGCCCACAAAGCATCATCTAACCGAATGGACCAGTCCTTTCTATTTACATTAACCGTCTTCTCTAGAATCCTCTTAATTTCTCGATTGGATACTTCAACTTGTCCACTACTTTGGGGATGGTATGGAGTGGAAACCTTGTGGGTGACACCATATTTGCCCAACAGTTTATCAAAAATTTTGTTGCAAAAATGGGTGCCACCATCACTTATGATTGCACGTGGTGCACCAAATCGATTAAAAATATGTTTCTTCAAAAATTTTAACACCACTTGTGCATCATTAGTGGCACAAGCCTCTGCCTCCACCCATTTAGATACATACTCCACTGCCACCAAAATAAATTTCTTTGCAAAAGACGCAGGAAAAGGACCCATAAAATCAATCCCCCACACATCAAATATTTCACACTCAACAATGTTATTTAAAGGCATCTCATGACGGTTGGAAATATTACCTGTGCGTTGACATCTATCACAATTGAGAACATACAAACGAGCATCCTTAAAAAGAGTTGGCCAATAGAAGCTACATTCAAGTACCTTAGATGCCGTCTGTATGGGTCCAAAGTGACCACCTACCTCACGGTCATGACAATGGTTCAGAATTTGATTGGTTTCCTCCTCCGCCACACATCTTCTTATCATGGAATCTGCACAAATCTTAAACAAAAACGGTTCCTCCCAAAAATAATATTTCACGTCTGAAAAGAATTTCTTCCTTTGGTGAAACAATAAATTAGGTGGAGGTGTGCCAGTGACAAGAAAATTTGCAAAATCGGCATACCAAGGGTACGCATTTACCTCAATCAATTGTTCATCAGGAAACCAGTCATCTATATCATCGTCAATCCCCTTAATTCTAACATGCTCAAGCCTAGACAGATGATCAACAACTACATTTTCCACACCCTTTTTATCTCGAATCTCGAGATCAAATTCTTGCAATAATAAAATCCACCTAATTAACCTAGGTTTCGCATCTTTCTTAGCAAGCAAGTATTTTAGGGCAGAATGATCTGTATACACAGTTACTTTAGACAGAACAAGGTATGAATGAAATTTGTCGAAAGCAAATACTATAGCAAGTAATTGCTTTTCAGTAGTAGCGTAATTCAATTGAGCATCATTTAAAGTCTTACTTGCATAGTAGATGGTATGAAATACCTTGTTCTTCCTTTGACCCAGCACCGCACCAACAGCTGTATCACTAGCATCGCACATCACCTCAAACGGTAACTCCCAATCAGGGACAGTCAGAACAGGTGCTGTCACCAAGCTTTCCTTGAGTATCTCGAATGCATGCAGACAAGTAGAATCAAAATTAAATTCAACATCTTTCATCAACAAAGAGGATAAAGGTTTAGCAATTTTAGAAAAATCTTTAATAAAACGCCTATAAAAACCAGCATGCCCTATGAAACTTCTAACTCCTTTTATTGATGAAGGTAGTGGTAGGTTTTTGATTACGTCCACCTTGGCCTTGTCGACCTCAATTCCATTCTCTGATACCTTGTGTCCTAACACAATCCCCTCTTGAACCATAAAATGACACTTCTCCCAATTTAACACCAAATTGCTCTCTTCACATCTAATCAACACCAAGTTCAAATTCTCTAAACATTCATTAAATGAGGAGCCAAAAATAGAGAAATCATCCATAAAAATTTCAAAGAAATTTTCAATCATGTCATGAAAGATAGCGATCATGCATCTTTGAAATGTTGCAGGTGCATTGCATAAACCAAAGGGCATACGCCTAAACGCAAAAGTACCATAAGGGCAAGTGAAAGTAGTTTTCTTTTGGTCCTCAGGTGCAATTTTGATTTGATTGTATCCCGAATATCCATCTAAAAGCAATAAAATTCATGACCTGCTAATCGTTCAATCATTTGATCGATAAATGGCAAGGGAAAGTGATCTTTACGGGTTGCATCATTCAATTTCCTATAATCTATGCACACACGCCAACCCGTAACAGTTCTAGTGGGAATCAACTCATTTTTTTCATTAGTAATAACAGTAATCCCACCCTTTTTAGGCACACATTGTACAGGACTTACCCACGCACTATCAGAGATAGGATAGATAATACCTGCATCCAGAAGTTTAATTGTTTCAGCTTTTACTACCTCTTGCATCTTTGGATTGAGTCTCCTTTGTGGTTGTGCTAGATGTGAGTATTTATCTTCCATCAGAATTTTGTGCATGCAGATCGAAGGACTTATCCCTTTTATGTCCGAAACCTTCCAAGCGAATGCTCCTTTATGCTCCTTAAGGACTCCCAAGAGCTTACTCTCCATATCATCTGTCAAAGAAGAGGAAATAATAACAGGCAATTTATTATTTTCTCCTAAATATACGTACTTGAGATGTGGAGGTAGTGGTTTGAGCTCCAAAGTAGGTGGCTCCTCTAGGCTATACTTTTGAGACATTAAATCTTTTCTGTCTCCCAATTCCTCTAGTCTAAGCCTCACTTGCTTTCTCCAAGGTGGAATGGCATTCAAGTGAGCTACCATCTCCATCTTTTCCTCGTCTAGCTTGTCCTCCTACTTTTCAGTAGTGAGAGTGGCCTCCAATGGTTCTTTCAATCCATCCTGCATAAAATCACAAACGAGAGAATCCAAGACATCAATACGAAAACAACTATCATTGTGCATTGTGTGCTTGAGAGTATTGAAGACATAAAAAATAATTTCTTCTTCTCCAACTCTCAGTCTCAATTTCCCCTCTTCAACATCAATCAGTGCTTTCCCTGTAGCCAGAATCGGTCTCCCTAGGATTAAAGGCATCTCTAAATCTTCTTCCATGTCAAGTACCACAAAATCTGCAGGAAAAATAAACTTATCCACTTTCACCAAAACATCTTCGATAATCCTACGTGGATACTTGACAGATCTGTCAGCCAGCTGCAACGACATCCTAGTTGGCTTGGGTTCACCTAATCCCAGTCTCCTAAACACAGAAAAAGGCATCAGATTAATACTCGCACCAAGATCACATAGAGCTTTATGAAAATTAATGTCACCAATAATTCAAGGTATAGAGAAACTCCCTGGATCTTTTTGCTTAGGAGGCATCTTGTTTTGAACTAAAGCGGAGCAATTTTCAGTCAAATTCACCGTCATATGATCTTCTAGCTTCCGCTTATTTGCTAAGATATCTTTCAAGAATTTTGCATAACTTGGCATATTCAATAAAGCATCAGCAAAAGGAATGTTAATATGCAATTTTTTAAATATCTCAAGAAATTTACCAAATTGTGCATCTAATTTAGCTTTCTTCATTGCTGCAGGAAAAGGTGGAGGGATAAAAATTTTATTCTGTGCAATAGGTGTAGATGTAGAGTTAGAAGACTTACCTCCTCGATTTTCCACCTCATCCTCACCGTGCTTGGTCTTTTCCTCATTAGACTCGAGTGCTTTTCCACTACGCAATTCCACAGCCTTCACATGTTCTCTTAGGTTAGTTTCCGTGTTGCTTGGCAAAGCTCCTTGCTCCCTATTAGCAATCAACTTAGCCAATTGTCCAATTTGATTCTCTAACCCCTTTATGGATGCATCTTGGTTCTGAAATCTCGTCTCTGTTGCAGAAATAAATTTAGTCATCATTTGCTCTAAATTGGACTTCTCCTCCCGAGGCGGTTCTGGCTTGAATCCTTGGTGCATCCCTTATGGTGGACCTCTTTGTTGGCGATTTTGGTTGTTTTGACCTCGCCATGAAAGTTTGGGTGATTCCTCCATCCCAGATTATATGTGTTCGAATAAGGGTCATTTCTAGGACGGTTCTGGAATCCCACTTGTTTTACCGGTGCTCCCTCAGGCACATAGAATGGATTGCCATCTTGGCAATCCTGCACGTCATGCTCACCCCCACACTTATCACAGAAAATTTCTTGCAGATGCATAGCCGACCCACTCATGCTCATCCCATCAATCTTTCTATTCAAAGCCTCTAACTGTGCTGAAACCGCCGACAAATCATTAACTTGATTAATTCCAGCACCTCGTCTCTGCCTATCAGACTGAGGATGATAGCTACTAGCAGCCATCTCCTCCAATAACTCATACCCTTCCTCAGCCGTTTTTCTCAGTAAGTTACCACAGGCAGCAGCATCTATCATAGTACGGTTAGGAGTAAGCAGACCGTAGTAGAAAGTTTGAAGAACTAACCCAAGAGGCAGCTCATGGTGTGGACATCTCCTCAACAAGTCCTTGTAGCGCTCCCATGCCTCGTAAAGTGACTCTTGCTCATATTGAGCAAAAGTAGTAATGTCGGCTCTAAGCTTCATAGTCTTCGACGGAGGAAAGTACTTGATCAGGAATGCCTTTGCCATATCCTCCCATGTAGTAATAGACCCTACAGGCAAACAGTTTAACCACTGACTTAGCTTTATCTCTCAGTGAAAATGGAAATAACCGCAAACGAACAGCATCATCAGACACGCCATTAAACTTAAAAGTATCACAAATTTCAAGAAAGTCAGCTATATGAGAATTAGGGTCGTCAAGTGCACTTCCCCCAAATTGGACAGTGTTCTGAATCATCTGAATGATAGCTGGCTTGATCTCAAACTGATTAGCTCGGATGACTGGTCTTACGATGCTTGGACGTGCTCCATCAAGAGACGGCTGTGCATAATCCATCATCGGTATACGCCTTGGCTCCTCTCTGTGTTGATCGTCTTTCATTCTTTCCTTCGCTCTTTGCTGCTGTAGTCGACGTATAGCTGTGCGTTCAATCTCGGGGTCAAAAGGCTCAAGCTTAAACTCGAGTGATCTTCGCATGCACCACAAGAAAAATCTGCAACACAATAAGAGTATCAAATAACAATAAAATAAATAATACTAAAGAATTTAAATGAAAAATAAAAAATTGTGAATCAACAGTCCCCGGCAACGGCGCCAAAAACTTGATCGAGCAAAACTTGCACAGTGAATAGTCCCAAAATTTATTTTATAAATGAAAGCTCGATTTAAATATCGCAAGTGCACGATAGTCAAGTTATAATAAACGTAAGTGAATACGAGTATCGTTCCACAAGGACTGCGTTACACTATTTTTATTTTCAAGTAAAATTTCTTTAGCAACGATAAAATGAGTTGATGATTAAACTAATGTAAATTAAACAACTAAAATAATTAAAATGCAAAGAAAACGTATTCAAGAAAGCAATGATTAATTTGGATTAAATCAATTGAGAAATGAATTTGTTGGGAATTAGCAGTTCACCTACCACTCGTGTTTAAATAATTACACTCGACTTTTACTCGTGCATTCGACGGAATTCCCTAGACTAACTAATATACTCTGTCGAGCTATATTAATACTAATCATAAACATGCAGTACTCAAGTGTCCTCAATTATTTAACAGTTCAAGATTGCATTACATTCTATGGAATCCACTAGCTTTCATCCGGGTGAACTATCACTATCGACACGTACCCAATTCCGTATATCTACTAAAATTGTAAATCCGTGGTTTATACTATTTGATCCTATTGTTAATTGTTCTATCGAAATCATCAACAATATGAAATAATCAAAGGAAGTTAGCTAGGCTTCGATTGAAACAAGAAAGAACAATAGCATAAACAAATCACTAATAAAAACGTCGAGAAATAATGTTAAACATCGAGTACGGGGTAGGATCCCCTCAAATCCCAACAAATCTAGAGTTTAGCTACTGAAATTCATGATAAAAACCAACAATCAATGTAAGAAATAAAATACTTAATAATGAAAATACTAAAGATGACGATGGATGACGGCCACGACGCGTGGAAATCTCGAGGATCTTCGAAATCTCCTTTTTCTAGCCTCTCCTCCAAGAAAAGTGATGAAAAATATGATAAAGTCTCAAAAAAAAAGATCGCTGATCTCGTGTATTAGGTTTAGGTGTAGGATAGAGTCCATAAAAAGTTGGAAACAAATCTTCCTGAATCTCGCTTCTCGCTAGGGCGGTATATTTTGACCGCCCTAGCGAGAGGTCCTCGCATAAACTTCCTCGAGCATGTCCCTGGTTTCGCTGGGGCGGTCACTTTTGACCGCCCTAGCGAGACACTTGCGCATAAAATCCTCGGCCAGACCAAAATGCTCGCTGGGGCGGTCAAAGTTGACCGCCCGAGCGAATCCTCTTCGATATTTTGACAAATTTTCTCCCACTTTTTGGTTCAATTCCTACAAAATAACCACAAAATACACGAGATCAATCACATGCTAAATAATGCTAAAAAAATGCAAAATTAAACTAAACAAACTAATATGATGCATGAATGCGACTCAAAACCAACACTAAAAACACGTAAAAACGAGTCCTATCACAAACATTTGATGAAGTCAGAGTAGAAAAAACGTGTCTGATAGACAACTTTGGCAGCTCACAATTTAATGTTCTAGACAGTCTTAAGACCAAAGTTACTATGCCAACAACTGAAAATGAAAACATGCAATTTAAGTCCAAGTAATAATGATTGAAAATGAAAGGTTGGACTATTTGGTCAATACTTAGACAAAGTCCACTGTTTCACTTGAAAACCTGGATGAAGGTAAAAAGCAAACTGGTGATGGATTAGCCTAAGGCTTTGATAGTAATGATTGCAGTACTTCTGAAACAAATAATCAATTGTGTCTAGAGAAAGGCAAATCTAAACTCATAGATTTTTCAGATCCAACACAATATATGAACAGTTAGAGCAAGAAATCAAGTGAGTCAATATGTATATAAGAAGAACAAATGAATATATCGTGAGCTTGGGTATTTAGAAACTGAGAGTTCTAAGTCAAGTTGGCTAAAAACATACTAAACAAGAGTAGATATGATTCTCATTCAAAATCAAGTTGGTATCATAAGAGACATATCAGACAAAACTACATGAAGGGTAAGCATAACCATTACTACAATTTCAAATCAGTTCAGAACAGATATAGATTTTCTTATTCGAAGGAAAGACCTAAACATAGCCTTGTTAAACATTCACCACACAACACCAATAAGATTTCAACACAATCACACACTCTATTAGAGAAACACAATGGAAAATATTTTCGGATAATTCAAGTATTTGTCCCGAAAAGACTAAATCGATCTGGACCCCGGTGAGATATGAGTACCAAAAGTTATTCTGTTATGTTATTTCAAGTAAATCAGACTGAGCTGTTAAAGAAGTCCATCTGGTACTTAGACAGTGGATGCTCGAGGCGCGTGACAGGAAATGCAAAAATAATATATGAAATCATTGATTATCAAGGTCCCAACATCAATTTTAGAGATGATTCAAATGATAAAATTGTGGGTAAATATAAGATTATCCATCATAACATTGTTATTAATTATATAATTTTCGTTGAAAATAATGTTATAATTTAATTAGCATATGTTAGTTATGTGATAATGGATATATAGTGAAATTTTACAATCATAGTTGCACTGTCAAGAATACAAATGGTAAAATCATGTTGATAGGTAAAAGAACTTGTAATACATATAAAATAGACTGGTATGTTGAACAACCATCTAATCCAACCTGATTTATTGTTGTTAATACTAATAAGAATTGGTTATGAAACAAAAGGTTAAATCATTTCAAGTTTAAGACCATCGCTAATTTGAGTAAGAACAGCTTAATATCCAGATTTTCAAATATTGATTTATCAAAGGACAAGATATGTTTAGCATGTCATATGGGAAAGCAAGTCAGATCAACCTTCAAAAGCAAATGATGTACTGCATCAGCTCGATGTTTGGAACTACTCCGTATGGACTTGTTTGATCCTAAACCAATAATGAGTTTAGGGAGAATAAAGTACAACCTAGTGATCATTGATAATTTCTCAAGATAAACATGGGTTATTTTTTGAGTTCCAAATATCAAAACATTGTGCAACCTATCAAGATCCTAAAGCTCTTACAGAATGAGAAAAACCTTGTGATCAACCAAATTAGAAGTCGTCGAGGAACTGAGTTTACCAACAGATTGTTTAAAACATATATGGAAGAAAATGGAATCAAACACGAGTTCTCTATTGCCAGATCACCTCAGTAGAACAGTATTGATGTGAGACGGAACAGAACGCTTAAGGAAGCAGCTCGAACCATGTTAGCAGATTCTGAGATATCACAATGCTTTTGGGCTGAAGCCACAAACATCGCCTGTTACATTCAGAATAGATCGATGATCAACAAAAGTCATGGAAAAACACCTTATCAAATCTGGAATCGAAATCAACCTGAAATATCATACTTCTGGGTATTTGGTCGTAAGTGGTTTATTCATAATAATGGTAAAAATCATTTAACTTCTTTTCATGTAAAATCAGATGTTGGAATACTCTTAGGATATTCATCTGTTAGAAAAATATATGATGTTTTAAATAACTCTTGAAACATCTACTAATTTAAAATACGGAAATATATTTTTAAAGAAACATTTAAATAAATCTCATGCAAACAATCCTTCTTAAAATCATCGTTTGAAAATAAGCATCCGCAATTACCAATAAAATGAAGAGGAGTAAAAACGAGTAAAATCCTAACATCCACTGTAAAATAATATAGAGTGAAAAATAATCATATCCTCTCCAAAACCATAAATCTTAATGTGCAGAAAAATCATAGGTCCTCGGGTCATGTCGCCCAACAGGTCTGCTGACTCATAGTCCAGCACCTCCAGTCTCCTCGACTTCGAACTCACCTGCATCACACACGTCTAGTGAGTCTAAAGACTCAACACACATATACCATAAATAACAAATACCTATACGTAGCACACAACAGTGAAAAATATCATAATCAACCTATCTTTCATGAACTTTAAAAGCTTAATGTAAACGTGTCATATGCAATTGTGACGTGTCAAAACAGCTCATCGTTAATCATCATTCATCATTTATCATTCAGTTCATTAGAGGTGACTATCGTACATCATCATTTAGTAGATGGATCCATCATACATAAAACCGCGGTACCTGGCGGCTGTCGGACATCAGTGACAGGATTACTCATCCACTGTGCCTAGGACCTCATCATCAGCATTTACATATACATCTTAAACATTTACATATACTTCGATAGACACAACTAATTTCCATCATTCAAGACATTATCATTTTCATCACTTATAAAAATCATGCTCCAATGCAATTTTCTTTAAATTCAAGCAGGCAACGTATATCTTCATAAAATCTTAAAATTGTGATCATGATGCATAAAAATTTAAAATATCATAAATTTGTGCTCAGGCCGCTACCTTGACCAAAATCTCACCCCGGGTGCAAAATGACCATTTTGCCCCATGGAAATCCGAAAATTTTCGTTTCAACCCTAGACCTCTAAAATTGACCCGAAGTTTATCAAACTCCTTAAAATATCCCAAAACATTTTTATAAGCGTTCCTAGACGTAAACTCGAGCCAAATTCACAACTTAACTAATTCGTTTTAAAACTTAGACTAGGTCCCGATTTTAATTCAAATCGGCCCAAAATTTAAACAAATATTCTCCTACTTTTTACCATAATTTAAAAACACTCAAATGATCCTAAAACCATAATACCCAACCCAAAACTCTCGGCTGAAGACCCCCCCTTACAAATAATACTCTCGACCCTACCATTGTCCTACTCTCATGCACCTCCCTCCCTAAAAATCACGCCCACAGCCAACCCACCATACAAGCCATGAGCCAGCCTACTGTTGACCTAGAACAGACCTTCAAGGAGTCCCCTAGCGCCAAGGACCCAGCCCCATGCAGCTTATGCACTAAGCATTCTCGCTAGGACTCAAGGCTCTTCCCTCACGCCTCCAACACCCTTGGTTCGTGTGAGCTGCTCACGGGTTCAAACCAGTAGCGTGAGGGCCCTCCCAGGTCATGGTATGGACACTATAGAAGCCGGTCCACAGCTTGGTATTGCCCTGACCCCAATGGTTTCTCTCCCCTTGCACTCATTCAATCCAAAACCGAGCCCCTTACCGCGCAACCCTCTCGATCTACACTCTAGCACTGCCCTTCATCAACTCCAGCTTAGGGACAACGTCACTCACAGCCCTCACACTCTACAGCAACCCTCAGCACAGCCCCCTTGTAAACCATCAGGAAAACCGTGAGTAATTATGCAAGAAGGAAACCGAAAATCTCATGCAAAATCGTAAATATTTCATGCGTGAAATTGGATCGAACTCTTTACATAAAAATAGCATTCATCAGTATGTATATGGTGTGTAAGATGCAGAACAAAGATACAAGGCATGCCTGATACTTCTTTGTGACCGAAAATTGCAAGGAGACACACGGCCGAAACGAGAAGAGAGGCACCGAATTTGTTGAGCTTCAAATCACAAAGGAGATAGCCAATTGGAGGGGATGGGCGGCTGGTGAAGGTGATAAGGTTAAATGGGGAGCTTAAGGAAACTATTAAGAGTTGTTTATAAGGCAAATGATACGGTTGATTTTCCTTACGATTTCTACTGCCAAGAGTCGAAAGAAATCTGAAAGGTGAGAGTGAATTTTGGCCGTGGGGGTTAGGGAGATTAAGGGTTTATTTCATAATAATCCAATGGTTAATTAAATAACTAATGGGCCCTAATATAAAAATTAAGGGTTTGAAAAGGGTTTTAAGCCCAACAAGCTTAAAAGTGGGCCCATTAAATCCAAACACACCCCCAAAAAATATTTCGTGTTGGAAAGATTTTGAAAATATAAGCCGAAACTTCAAAAAGTCTCCCGATTCGATAAAACTTGTGTATCGTTAAAAATAAAATTCTGCGGTTAAAAATACCCAAAAAAACCCAATTTTGAAAACTACCCTTAAAAACTCCTTATATTAATTTATAAAAATAAATCGTGTTATAAAATAATTTTTCTGAAAAATCTCCGATCTCTGTTCCTCGTTCGAGCATGAAATGCATTTCAAAACCCTAATGCATGAACTTAAGAAAATTCATGAATTAAATCCTAGCATAAAATAACTAAGAACATAATAGAAAAATAGAATCATAGATTGCATGCATTTAGGTTACGTGAATTAAATTTTTGGAACTTACAACTCTCCCCCCCTTAAACATAATTTCGTCCTCAAAATTAGAACGTATAGAATAACTCCGGGTAGCGACTTTTCATCTCAATCTCGGTCTCCCAAGTAGCCTCCTTCTCTGAACGATTCAGCCATTTGACCTTGACCATCTGGATCACCTTGTTCCGGAGTCTCTTTTCCTGTCTGTCCAGAATCTGCGTAGGTCTCTCCTCGAAAGATAGGTGGTCAGCTGAAGTGGCTCATAATTAAGCACATGTGAAGGATTCGACATGTACTTACGCAGCATAGAGACGTGGAACACGTTATGAACTCCTGCCAGATTCGGCGGTAACGCAACTCTATATGTGAGTGTCCCAACTCTCTCTAAGATCTCAAATGGTCCGATGAATCTTGGGCTGAGCTTGCTCTTCTTCCCGAACCTCATCACACCCTTCATAGGTGCGACCTTCGCAAAAACATGATCCCCTACTGCGAACTCCAGATCTTGTCGTCTCTGATCAGCATAACTCTTCTGACGGCTTTGCGCAGTCCTCATCCTGTCTCTAGTCCTAGCCACTAGATCTGCTGTCTGTCTGAAAATATCCGGACCCAACTCTGCTCGCTCGCCTACCTCATCCCAAGATACTGGCGACCTACACTTCCTTCCATACATAGCCTCGTATGGAGCCATACCTATCGATGTCTGATAACTGTTGTTGTATGTGAACTCCACAAGAGGTAACTTCGGCTCCCAGCTGCCCTGGAAGTCGATCATGCAAGATCGGAGTAGGTCCTCCAAAATCTGAATCACCCTCTCTGACTGACCGTCTGTCTGAAGATGGAAAGCGGTACTGAACAATAGCTTCGTACCCAGAGCCTGGTGAAGGCTCTTCCAGAACACAGACGTGAATCTCGGATCCCTGTCTGACACGATGGACAATGATATCCCATGCAGTCTGACTATCTCTCTGATGTATAGCTTTGCGTACTGTGTCATGGTGAATGTCTTCCTGATTGGTAAGAAGTGAGCTGACTTAGTGAGCCGATCAACAATCACCCAAATGGCGTTGTATCCTCCAGTAGTCCTCGGAAGCCCTGTCACTAAATCCATAGTAATATTCTCCCACTTCCACTCGGGAATAGAGAGTGGTCTCAGCTTCCCTGCAGGTCTCTGATGCTCTGCCATGACCTGCTGACATGTCAAACACTCGGAGACAAATCACAGAATATCCCTCTTCATGCCCGGCCACCAATACAGAGTCTGTAAATCCTTATAAATCTTCGTACTCCCTGGATGGATGGAGTACAGGGTGCTGTGGGCCTCACTCAGGATATCTGCTCGAAGGGAATCGCTGTCAGGGACCCATAGGCGATCTCTATATCTGACTACGCCGTACACAACTGCGTACAGTTTTTGGCCCTTAGCCTCGTCCCTCTGTCTCCACTTCTGTAACTGCTCATCAGAAGTCTGTCCTGCTCGGATTCTGTCTCTCAGAGTCGGCTGTACTGTCAAAGTTGCAAGATTCGGGGCCTCGCCCTTGGCATAAATTGCAAGCTCAAATCTCTGAATCTCAGCCTGCAACGGTCTCTGTACTGAAAGATGACTAACACTGCGTGCTTCTTGCTCAGAGCATCTGCAACTACATTAGTCTTACCCTGGATGGTAGCTAATGTCACAATCATAATCTTTGACTAGCTCAAGCTACCACCTCTGTCGCATATTCAGTTCCTTCTGAGTGAAGAAGTACTTCAGACTCTTATGATCTATGAAAATCCTGCACTTATCCCCATACAGATAGTGTCTCCAGATCTTCAGGGCAAATACCACTGCTGCGAGCTCGAGGTCATGAGTCGGATAATTTTTCTCATGAACCTTCAGCTGTCTGGACGCATAGGCTATCACTCTATCTTGCTGCATCAGAACTGCACCCAAACCAAGCTTCGATGCATCTATATATACTAAAAACTCTCCCTGCCCTGATAGCATAGCTAGCACGGGTGCGGTGGTCAAGGACTGCTTCAGTCTGTCAAAGCTCTCCTGACACTCTGGTCCCCTAAACAAACTTGGCATTCTTCTTCGTCAAAGCGGTCATAGGCAGAAGAAAAGCCCTGGATGAACTTCCTGTAGTACCCTGCCAATCCCAAGAAACTGCGGATCTCTGTCACGTTCTTCGGAACTGGCCAATCCCTGACTGCCTCTACCTTGCTGGGGTCGACCTCTATGCCATCCTGAGATACAATGTGGCCCAAGAATGCCATTCTGTCGAGCCAGAACTCACACTTGCTAAACTTGGCATACAGTCATCTATCCTGTAGAGTCTGCAATACTGTCCTCAGATGATGAGTGTGCTCCTCCCTGCTCTTCGAATAGATCAGGATATCGTCAATGAAGACTATGACGAACTGATCCAAGAATGGCTGGAATACGCCATTCATGAGATCCATGAAGATCTCTGGTGCGTTCGTCAAACCGAAGGGCATCACCAAGAACTCATAGTGCCTATAACGTGTCCGGAAGGCTGTTTTATGCACATCTGCCTCCCACACTTTCAACTGATGATAACCGGAGCGGAGGTCTATCTTGGAGAACACTGAGGCTCCCTGAAGCTGATCAAACAAATCCTCGATCCTCGGCAGTGGATACTTATTCTTGACTGTGACCCTGTTCAGCTCTCTGTAATCAATACAAAGTCGCATGCTGCCATCCTTATTTTTAACAAATAGCACTGGCGCGCCCCAAGGAGAAAAAATAGGGCGAATGAAACCCTTATCCAGAAGATCCTGAATCTGATCCTTGAGCTCTTTCATCTCTGTAGGTGCTAATCGGTAGTGTGCCTTAGATATCGGCGATGTCCATGGCATGAGCTCAATAGAGAAGTCCACCTCTCGGTCTGGTAGGATACCTGAAACGTCGTCAGGGAACATGCTGGGGAACTCACTGACCACATCTACATCCTCCAGCCTCTGACTGACTGACTCTACCACTGATACTATGCTGGCTAAGAATGCCTGACAGCCTCTCTTAATAAGCTTCCTCGCACACATGCAGGAAATGACGTGCGGGAACTGCCGATGAATAGCTGCCTCGAAAACAAATGGTTTCCCATTGGGTGGTCTGACAAACATTGACCTCTGATAGAAATCTATGACCGCTCCATAAGAAGAGAGCCAGTCTATGCCCAAGATGATATCAAACTCTGGCAGCGGTAGTACGATCAGATCTGCATGTACTGCCTTCTGTTGCAATATGAGCTCCAATCCTCTCACTATCCGGGAAGTGAACATCTGATCCCCGGATGGGATCGATACTCTGAAACCCAAATCCATCGCTACTGGTATGATTTCTAGCCGTTCTACGAAAGATTCGGATATAAACGAATGCGTAGCCCCTGAATCTAGCAGCGCATGCGTGGCTACTCCTGCAATATTTATCCTCCCTGCGACAGAACATAACATCAAATCTAATAGAGTTGAACTTAAGGGACTTCTTATCGTCAATAAATCCCAAAATTGACGAATAAACACTGAATTATCCGAAATATCAATCCCCAAAAGTTCGAAATTTTGGTTTTAGTCCTTAACTTACCCATTGGTACAGTTGGGTCTTACAATTCTTCATATCAAACAATTAAATTCTTAATCCCAACTAAGTAGAACATGCATCCTAAATCTTTCTAAGTTATAAATCCCACAATTAAGTCCTCATACAAGCATAAAATCCATTGCAATATAACAGTAAATTAAAATCTTAAACCAAAAGAGTTACCAGTAATCAATGTCAAGTCTGGTGCTGCCCTCGCTTCCTCATCATGCATCACATATGCCCTGCCGATAGTGGGGCCCTTGCTCTTAGGGCAGTCCGCTGCTTTGTGGCCCTCTTGGCCACAAACAAAGCATCTTGTATGTCCCCCATAAGCACTTCCAGATATGGACTTTGTTGCAACGCGAGCAAGGCTGTTTGTCATCTGGATTAGGCGCCCCTGGCGCATGAGGAGGTCTCTACTGCCATGGCCTTCCTATACTGCCGTTGGGGCTTCTGCTGCCCCTGCTGACTCGGTGGTCCAGAAAACTGTTTTTTCTGATGCTGGGAACTAGTCTGAGCCTGATGCCGCTTCCGCTGCATCTCAAAATCTATATCCCGCAGTGCCTGCTTCGCCTGAAAAGCGCAGGCGGTGGCCTCATCGTAATCTGCCGGCCGCATCAACATGACGTCACGATGGAGGGTAGGTCTCAATCCATCCAGGAAATGCCTCAGTTTCTGAGCGGCATCCCCTGCAATCATGGGCACAAAGTGACAGCCCCTGTTGAACTTGCGGATAAACTCTGCCACAGATGAATCCCCCTGTCGGAGACTCATGAACTCTCTCGTCAGACGGCCCCTGACGTCAGCTGGGAAATACTTCCCGAAGAATAACTCCTTGAACCTGGCCCAGGTAAGAGTGGTCAAGTCCACGGCATGCGCGGCTCCCTCCCACCATAGGGACGCGTAATCTCTCAGCATATAGATGGCGCACCTGGCCCGCTCGCCATCCATAACCTAAAGGTAATCAAAGTGAAGCTCCAGTGATCTGATCCACCCCTCAGCTACGAATGGATCGGTGGTACCCCCGAACTCCTTAGGGTTGAGCCTACGGAACTACTCAAAAATATCTGTCTGCGGTCTCGGAGCCTCATGTACCTGCTCCAATAGTCTAGCCATACCCTCTAGGACTCGGGTAGCTGGATCCCTTGGTGGTGGTGGTGGTGGAGGTCCCATGCCACCCTCAGGGATATCGTCCATCCTGACCATCATGGGCTCGCGACGGGGAGGCATATCTGAATATAGTCCAATTAAAACGTAACCAATCATGCAATAAATCTAGTTTTGAAAATAGTGGACCTTATAGTGTGAAAAAAAAACAGTTAAACATAAGCATAAAAATCATCATAATGCGTAACTAAAAAAATCATGCAGGTGATAACAATAAAACAATTAAAACGTTTAAATCGTAAAAGCTTACAGACTTGAGGCATTGGAGACTGAGCGGCAGAAGCTGGGGACGACACAACCCTATAGAGGACCCTTGCTCTGATACCAACTGAAACATCTACTCATTTAAAATGCGGAAATATATATTTTTTAAATAAACATTTAAATAAATCTCATGCAAACAATCCTTCTTAAAATCATCGTTTGAAAATAAGCATCCGCAATTACCAATAAAATGAAGCGGAATAAAAACGAGTAAAATCCTAAAATCCACTGTAAAATAATACAAAGTGAAAAATAATCATATCCTCTCCAAAACCATAAATCTTAATGTGCGGAAAAATCATAGGTCCTCGGGTCGTGTCGCCCAACAGGTCCGCTGACTCAGAGTCCAGCACCTCCAGTCTCCTCGACATCGAACTCACCTGCATCATACACGCCTAGTTAGTCTAAAGACTCAACACACCTGTACCATAAATAACAAATACCTATACGTAGCACACAGCAGTGAAAAATATCATAATCAACCTATCTTTCATGAACTTTAAAAGCTTAATGTAAAAGAGCCATATGCAATCGTGACGTGTCAAAACAGCTCATCGTTAATCATCATTCATCATTTATTATTCATCATTTATCATTCAGTTCATTAGAGGTGACTATCGTACATCATCATTTACGTACGATTGATCCATCATACATAAAAACGCGGCGGTACTTGGCGGCTGTCGGACATCAGTGACAAGATTACTCATCCACTGTGTCTAGGCCTCATCATCAGTATTTACATATACATATTAAACATTTACATATACTTCGATAGCCACAACTAATTTCCATCATTCAAGACATTATCATTTTCATCACTTATAAAAATCATGCTCCAATGAAATTTTCTTTAAATTCAAGCAGGCAACGTATATCTTCATAAAATCATAAAATTGTGATCATGATGCATAAACATTTAAAATATCATAAATTTGTGCTCAGGCCGCTACCTTGACCAAAATCTCACCCCGGGTGCAAAATGACCATTTTGCCCCATGGAAATCCGAAAATTTTCGTTTCAACCCTAGACCTCTAAAATTGACCCGAAGTTTATCGAACTCCTTAAAATATCCCAAAACATTTTTATAAGCGTTCCTAGACGTAAACTCGAGCCAAATTCACAACTTAACTAATTCGTTTTAAAACTTAGACTAGGTCCCGGTTTTAATTCAAATCGGCCCAAAATTTAAACAAATCTTCTCCTACTTTTTACCATAATTTAAAAACACTCAAATGATCCTAAAACCATAATACCCGACCCAAAACTCTCGGCTGAAGACCCTCCCCTTACAAATAATACTCTCGACCCTGCCATTGTCCTACTCTCATGCACCTCCCTCCCTAAAAATCACGCCCACAACCAACCCACCATACAAGCCATGAGCCAGCCTACTGTTGACCTAGAACAGACCTTCAAGGAGTCCCCTAGCGCCAAGGACCCAGCCCCATGCAGCTTATGCACTAAGCATTCTCGCTAGGACTCAAGGCTCTTCCCTCACGCCTCCAACACCCTTGGTTCGTGTGAGCTGCTCACGGGTTCAAACCACTAGCGTGAGGGCCCTCCCAGGTCATGGCATGGACACTATAGAAGCCGGTCCACAGCTTGGTATTGCCCTGAACCCAATGGTTTCTCTCCCCTTGCACTCCTTCAATCCAAAACCGAGCCCCTTACCGCGCAACCCTCTCGATCTACACTCTAGCACTGCCCTTCATCAACTCCAGCTTAGGGACAACGTCACTCACAGCCCTCACACTCTACAGCAACCCTCAGCACAGCCCCCTTGTAAACCATCATGAAAAACGTGAGTAACTATGCAAGAAGGAAACCGAAAATCTCATGCAAAATCGTAAATATTTCATGCGTAAAATTGGATCGAACTCTTTACATAAAAATAGCATTCATCAGTATGTATATGGTGTCTAAGATGCAGAACAAAGATACAAGGCATGCCTGATACTTCTTTGTGACCGAAAATTGCAAGGAGACACATGGCCGAAACGAGAAGAGAGGCACCGAATTTGTTGAGCTGCAAATCACGAAGGAGATAGCCAATTGGAGGGGATGGGCGGCTGGTGAAGTGATAAGTGTAATTTATTTCACTTTTATTACTTGTTTTTAACTTGGAATTATGTGATTCTTGAGCAGATTATGTAATTTATTGTTGTTTTTGTTGATATAGTTTGGAAGTGTAGAATAAGAGTGTGGAGTATTAAAAAAGATAAAAAAAAATACAGTAGCAGCAGCGCACCCGCGCTTACTCATGTACCGCACCCGCGGTAAGCTAGTGCACCCGCACTGAAACAAGCAGCGCACACACGCGTTTACACACCAGAAGAAGGAGCACACCCGCAGTCTGTTCTGCGGTGTTCAAAAAACAGAATCCGGAAAATCTGTAACTTAGAATTTGGTGTGCTACGACTTCTAGCTTGTCTGGACTGTAAAAAGACATCATTTACTTACCATCTAGGGTATTGGGGAGCCAAGGAAAGAGTGGAGGTTGTAGTTGAAGATTGAAGATCCAAGTTCATCAAGTTTTTGGAAAATCTTTTGTACAACTCCGGGAACGGAATCAGCTCTTCAAACTCTTGTTCTAAGTTCTTCTTTCCTTTGTTTTTCATTTGATATGTATTGTTTGAAAACCATGTTTGTTGTTTTGATTGTGTTATTATGAACTAAGTTTTATCTCTAGAGGAATGATAGAACAAAACTAGAAACGATGTGTTAGAAGTTATAAATTAAGTTATTTAAGTTCTTCATATTGTTCATTTGTATTGTTCTAATCTTAATGCTTTCCATTTATTGGCCGTATTTTGAATGATTTATATGTTTACAATTTATCACTCGGAAGAGGAAATTATAAACAAGAAAAGGAACAAATACATCAATGATATTTATAGAGTTCGGGAGGCCTTTAATGCTATCGAAGCCTATAGAGAATCTAGTGCTTGTTGTGTAATTTAATTGTAAATTGTTGATGGGAATGTCACAATTCATTTTTAGATAACCAATATCTACTTATTACTTGGAAGAGAGAGTAGATAATAATAGGATTCTTGGCTAATGAATAATAAGAACTTTTATAACATAGCTAATAGGAATTACACATGGTGGATAGTTGCGTGAAATCAGACCTCTAGATCTTTTATCTCATTTTTATTCGCTAAAACTATTCGTTAAAACTTGGTGTTATTTATTGTTAGGTGAGTTTTTTAATGAGGTGGGGCCCACGCTGAATAAAAAAATCAGAAAAACGAATCCCACATCGGAAAGTTTACAAAAGCTGCAGGAGGGATTTAGTTATAAATAGAGCTCAATTCCTTCAGTTATTGTATCCCAAAATCAAAAGCTTTTCAGCTTTGATAAAAAGAGAGTGCATAGAAAAAAATAGTGTTTTTTTTCTTGAGTACGGGAATTCTCTTGTGTGAGTTAGAGAAAATATTTTTCTCGGTATACTCGGGTTGGGATCGTGAGATATTGAGTGTATTGGTGTATACACTTGTTGTAATATTTCTTCCAGTTATAAAAGTTGCAGTGCTCCGTGGACGTAGCCTATATTGGGTGAACCACGTAAATCTTTGTGTTCTTGTTGGTTGTTTTATTCCGCATTTTTAGGTACTATATTATCATCATGGTCGGCATCGCTTCGGGGTAATTCCCCAACAATTGGTATCAGAGCCTTGTTGTGAAAATTCTTAAAAATTTTGAGTATGCTCTGTGGTTGCAGCTTTGTCTGATCTTCCACATCAGAAAAGATTTTTTTGATTTTTTGCTAAGGCAAGAGAAGTGATGGCCGGAGATGATGGATCGGGATCGAGTATCAACAAGTTCGACGGAACAGATTTTTCGTTCTAGCGGTTACAGATAATAGATTATCTGTACAATAAGAAGTTGCATCGACCTCTATCTGGAAAGAAGCCGGAAAAGATGGAGGATGATGACTGGAAGCTTCTTGACCGGCAGGTGTTAGGTGTGATACGATTGACCCTGACGAAGAACGTGGCACATAACGTGGCGGAGGCAAAAACAACGGAGTAGATGATGTCTATTTTGTCGGACATGTACGAAAAGCCATCGGCAAATAACAAAGTGCATCTCATGAAGAATTTATTTAACTTGAAGATGAGAGAAGATGCATCGGTGGCTAAACACATCAATGAATTCAACACGATTGTTTCACAGCTAACATCGGTTGAAATTAAATTTGATGATTAGATTCGGGCACTTATTCTTTTGGCGTTTTTACCAGACAATTGGGAACCGATGCGGGCACCGGTTAGTAACTTTGTTGGGAAAAGAAAGCTACAATTCAATGAAGTCAGAGATCAAATTCTTGCTGAAGAAGTTTGCAAGATGGATTCTGGTGAAGGAACATCATCAAGTTCTGCTCTAAAGCTCGAGAATAGAGGAAGGGGCATGAGTGGCGAAAAGAGTTTTAACCAATGGCATGGTAGATCCAAGTCAAGAAATGAAAAAGACAAAAGAAACTTTGAAAAAAATGTGAAGTGCTGGAGCTTTGGTGAGACTGGTCACTTGAAAAAGAATTACAAATCAACAAAGAACAACGTTAATGTTGTTACTGAGGAGATACATGATGCTCTATTACTATCCATGGAAAGCCCGGTTGATTCTTGGGTTATGGACTCGGGAGCTTCAATTCATACCACTGGTAATCGTGATGTATTCGATCATTATATTGCGGGAGATTACGGAAAAGTTTTTCTGGCTGATGGAAAACCTTTGGAAATAATTGGTATGGGTGATATCCGGATGAAGATGACAAATGGATCTGTCTGGAAAATCAACAAAGTAAGACATGTACCAAAATTGACACACAATCTGATTTCAGTGGGACAGCTTGACGACGAAGGTCATAAGGTGAACCTTGGTGATGGTTCTTGGAAAGTGAAAAAGAGAGCCATGATTGTTGCTCGAGGAAAGAAAACTGGAACACTTTATATGACTTCCAGTTTGAGAAATAAATTAGCGGCTGTGGATGCTGGAGCTAATTCAAGTCTATGGCATAGTAGGCTTGGGGATACGAGTGAGAAGGGAATGAAAATGCTTGTTTCAAACGAAAAGCTACCGGAATTAAAGATTGTTGAACACAAGCTGTGTGAAGCTGTATTTTTTGGAAAGCAGAAAAAGGTGAGCTTTTCAAAAGAGGTTAGAGAACCGAAATCGGCGGATTTGGAGCTGGTACATACTGATGTATGTGGACCATCTTCTGTGACATTCCTTGGAGATCACTCAAGATATTATGGCACTACTGTTGACAATTCGAGCAGGAAATTTTGGGTTTATTTTGTGAAAAATAAATCGGATGTTTATGAGACCTTTAAACATTGGGAGTTAGCCATGGAAGATGTGATGGATTCACTGTCATCCAATCACATGTGGGAGTTGTCAGAACTTCCTGAAGGTAAAAAGTTTTACATAGAAAGTGGGAGTACCGGTTAGAACACGAAGGTAGCAAGCGGTACAAAGAAATACTTGTTGTAAAAGGTGAAAAGAAAGTCATTGGTTACACTGATATTTCTCTCTGGTTGTAAAGTTAACTACTATCAGGACTGTACTTGGATTGATGGTAAAAGAAGATTTACATCTGGAACAGTTAGATGTAAAGACGACGTTTCTTCATGGTGAGCTAGATGAAGAAATGAATCAATCACAGGGATTTGAAGTACGAGTGAAAGAGAAAATGGTGTGCAAACTTCAGAAGAGCTTGTATGGTCTCAAACAAGCTCCAAGACAGTGGTACAAGAAGTTTGATGGTGTAATGAATAATGATGGTTTTTTGAGATATCAGGCTGATCACTGTTGTTATGTGAAGCTTGATGGTTATTATATCATACTACTGATATATGTAGATGATATGTTGATAACAGGAGCTTGTCTGGAGGAGATTGATAAACTCGAGAAAGAGTTATCAAAGGAATTTGCTTTGAAAGATTTGGATGCTGCAAAACAAATCCTTGGAATGGAGATCCTTAGAGATCGGGTGAATGGAGTCCTGAAGCTTGAGAAGATACCTGGAAGCAAGAATCCAGCTGATATGCTCACGAAGGCTGTTATCATTGAAAAACTGAAGTTGTGTTTGACTTCAGTTGGTCTCCTGGAATAACAAAGGAGGTATGAGCCTCTGCAATGATGGTGTGAAGATATGATTGAAATCAAGTCTTCAAGTGGGTGAATTGTAAGGTGAGTTTTTTAATGAGGTGGGGCCCACACTGAATTAAAAAAAATCAGAAAAACGAATCCCACATCGGAAAGTTTACAAAAGCTGCAGGAGGGATTTAGTTATAAATAGAGCTCAATTCCTTCAGTTAATGTATCCCAAAATCAAAAGCTTTTCAGCTTTGATAAAAAGAGAGTGCATAGAAAAAAATAGTGTTTTTTTTTATTGAGTACGGGAATTCTCTTGTGTGAGTTAGAGAAAATATTTTTCTCGGTATACTCGGGTTGGGATCGTGAGATATTGAGTGTATTGGTGTATACACTTGTTGTAATATTTCTTCCAGTTATAAAAGTTGCAGTGCTCCGTGGACGTAGCCTATATTGGGTGAACCACGTAAATCTTTGTGTTCTTGTTGGTTGTTTTATTCCGCATTTTTGGTTACTATATTATCATCGTGGTCGGCATCGCTTCGGGGTAATTTCCCAACATTTATATCTATATATATTTATTTTTAAATCCATTTTCAATTTAGTCATTCATATAATCAAATCCTTTAATTGATTTTTCTAAATAAAATCAAGACTATTTTAATCACAAGCATTAATATACGTTTATATACACACTCATCGTTGGATCGACACTTGCACTCAATAATATATTCACTATAACTTGACGTCGTGCACTTGCGAGCAATTAAGAAAACACGCAACATGAAGATGATTAGGTTAAATGGGGAGCTTAAGGAAACTATTAAGAGTTGTTTATAAGGCAAATGATACGGTTGATTTCCCTTACGGTTTCTACTGCCAAGAGTCGAAAGAAATCTGAAAGGTGAGAGTGAATTTTGGCCGTGGGGGTTAGGGAGATTAAGGGTCTATTTCATAATAATCCAATGGTTAATTAAATAATCTAATATAAAAATTAAGGGTTTGAAAAGGGTTTTAAGCCCAACAAGCTTAAAATTGGGCCCATTAAATCCAAATAAACTCCCGAAAAATATTTCGTGTTGGAAAAATTTTGAAAATATAAGCCGAAACTTCAAAAAATCTCCCGATTCGATAAAACTTGCATATCGTTAAAAATAAAATTCTACCGTTAAAAATCCCAAAAAAATCCCATTTTTGAAAACTATCCTTAAAAACTCCTTATATTAATTTATAAAAATAAATCATGTTATAAAATAATTTTTCTCAAAAATCTCCGATCTCTGTTCCTCGTTCGAGCATGAAATTCTTTTAAAAACCCTAATGCATGAACTTAAAAAAATTCATGAATTACACACTAATTTTAAAAGTTCTAAACTCTTAAATTGCTCAATACATAATAATGTTTTTAAAATATTAAAACTTAATAACTTATTAAAAATGCCACATCCTCAACTTAGAATAAAATACCATGTTTTAAATTGTCACAATCGTCACCGGTCTGTTCCTCGATCCCGCCTCGAATAATCGCCTGAAACATGAAACTTGAAAAAGACATTTTAACGTGTATCACAATGAACATGAATAATTTAAAATAATGCATTTTCATAAATTATGCATGGCTAAAACTCATTTAAAAATAATTAAATGATCTAATAATTAAATGAATGCATGGGTTATACGCGTACTGAATTTGGGCACTACAGTTCTTCCCCCACTTATAAAATTTCGTCCTCGAAATTAAGTCTTACCGAACAACTCGGGTAGCGAAGTCTCATATCTGTCTCTGACTCCCATGTGGCATCTTCCACTGATTGGTTTAGCCACCGAACTTTGACTAGCTTAGTCACTTTGTTCCGAAGCCTACGCTCTTGACTGTCTAGGATTTGGACTGGTTTCTCCTCATAAGACAGGTCTGGAGCCAGCTGCAACGGCTCATAACTCAGAATATGCGAAGGATTCGCTAGGTATTTCCTCAGCATCGAGACATGGAACACATTGTGCACCCCGGCCAGATTCGGCGGAAGGGAAACACGATAGGCTAGTGTCCCAACTCTGTCCAAAATCTCGAACGGCCCAATGAACCTCGGACTCAGTTTGCCTATCTTTCCAAATCTCATAACACCCTTCATAAGTGCTATCTTGATAAAAACGTGATCTCCTACGGCAAACTCGAGATCTCTTCTCCTTTTATCGGCATAGCTCTTTTGACGGCTTTTGGCAGTCTTCATTCTCTCACGAATATTGACCACCACGTCTGCAGTCTATTGAACTATATCTGGACCAAGTTCTGTCCTCTCACCAACTTCATCCCAATGAACTGGTGATCTGCACTTCCTCCCGTACAACGCCTCATAGGGAGCCATACCAATAGATGTTTGGAAGCTGTTGTTGTATGTGAACTCCACTAGAGGTAGTCTAGACTCCCAAGTTCCTTGAAAAATCAATCATGCACGCTCTCAGCAAATCCTCTAAAATCTGAATCACTCGCTCAGACTGGCCATCTGTCTGCGGGTGAAAAGCTGTACTGGAAAGCAACTTCGTCCCCATGGCCGCATGTAAGCTCTTCCAGAAGGACAACGTAAACCTTGGGTCCCTGTCGGATACAAATGAAACTGGAAATCCATTTAAACGAATTATCTCCCTGAGATAAAGCTCCGCATACTGCGTCATGGAGAAAGTCGTCTTCACCGGTAGGAAATGCGCTGATTTAGTGAGTCGGTCCACTATAACCCAAATAGAATTCGATCCTCTGACTGATCTCAGCAACCCAACCACGAAATCCATAGTAATGTTCTCCCACTTCTACTCGGGAATGGGGAGTGACTTAACCAACCCTGCTGGCCTCTGATGTTCATCTTTTACTTGCTGACAAGTGAGACATTCTGATACGAAACTACGGATGTCTCGCTTCATCCCTGGCCACCAATACAATAACTGTATGTCTTTGTACATCTTGGTGCCTCCTGGGTAAATGGAATACGGAGATGCGTGTGCCTCTGTCAAAATATCATGCCTGATCGAACCAACACTAGGCACCCACATTCTACCTCTGTATCTGTAGTGACCCGTTCCAGAATCACCTACTAATCAAGAACTAATCATGCAATTAACTTAATTAATAATAATCAGAGATAACAGCGGAAATATGGCTAACGACAATAATTATACAACCCAATCGAAATCAGAACAACTCAAAATATATTCGGTACAACCATATCGAATAGAATAGTACTGAAAACTAAACCAACCAGCTACTCACTGTCCTCCTCCTGCTCTTCCTGAGCCATCCAACCTGAGGCCTGCCCCGTGGGAAATGGGGTGTCCAAGATAAACAAAACCGAGGACGTGAGCGATAAGAACGCCCAGTACAAAAGCATGAGTATACAAGCCTATATGAAATGCACATGCTATGATATGATACCAGGGTAGTCAAGAAACAGGAGTAACAAAGGATCTCAAAATGCTCAGTCTAGAGGCGCCAAGTGGATAGTGCCGCGCGGTACTCCTCTGGGTCACTGCATCCACTACAAGAACAGACGTGGACCTAAAATGTCCCGGATCACCGAAGCCCTCCGGACCCGTCGGCCACTGTGTACTCTCGGTGTCCATGCGTCCACAAGACAAGACAGGGCTGAGCGGCCCCACAAGATATAGCTTATCTCGAAAGAGATACAGCTCAACAATAAAGGCTATCTCGAAGGAGATACGGCTCAACATGAAATGCAACATGCATCATAAAACGTGACATAATAGCATGCATCATATGACATATATCAATGCACCACATAATCATGCAACACATATAAGGATGTATACTCGACCAGGATATCTCGGATAGTACTTTCGTACCTCTATCACAGCAAGCCTAGCCTTACGCAACACCGCTAATCAGGTCTAGAACAAGCCTACGCATCAAAAGCATACCCAATGAACAATACTACCATGCTCGACTAGCAAAACCAGTACTACCAAAGGTTTAAGGTTTACCTTCGTCCGTCGACAGCCCTTTGATGTCGATTGACTCGTAACTCAGGCGTCGCTACGCTACCAATCCTGGCAGCTCTTGGCTATCGCTTGACCGACAACTAACCCTAGAAACCTTCCAAACCTATCAAATATGAGACACAACTCAAGAATTTGCAATGCAAAATGAGGAAATCCGAGCACTATTTATAGGCTATGTTCGGATCCACCGAACCCACTTCGGAACGTCCGAACTCCTACGTGTCCATCGGCTCTTGACACCTCATGATCGGATCCACCGAACCTACACTTCGGATCATCCGAACTTGCATGTAAACTGACGTGTCGATCAACTCTTGACACCTCATGATCGGATCCACCGAACCCACTTCGGATCGTCCGAACTCTTCGGTGCTACCGAACCATCTTCGGTCCGTCCGATCATGACCACGGTCAAAATTACACATTAAACCTTCTTAATCACCATTAATCCGTTAATTACCCAATTTGGAATTCGGGCTACTACATTCTCCCCCCCCTTAAAAGATTTCGTCCTCGAAATCAGGCTTAGAGGATGAACAAAACGAAATAACAACATCGTTATTACATCTCAATTGTTGTTGAATACAACTGATATTTCGATTACAACTGCAAACACAAACATATACAAAGAATAACTCAAAAGAGCTCTGGATGCTCCGAACGCATACGACTCTCTAGCTCCCAAGTGGCTTCTTCAGTGCCTCTGCGTTGCCACTGAACTAAGACAAGAGGAATGATCTTATTCCGCAACACCTTGTCTTTGCGATCGAGGATCCGCACTGGTCGTTCCACGTAAGACAAATCTGAATTTAGTTGAACTTCAGAGGGATGCAAAATGTGAGACTCATCTGCTACGTATCGTCTCAACAAAGATACGTGGAATACATCATGAATACTTGATAGGTACGGCGGCAATGCAAGTCTGTAAGCCAAATCTCCCACGCTTTCCAATATTTCAAATGGACCAATAAATCTCGGAGACAGCTTACCCTTGAGACCAAATCTCAAAATCCTGCGAAAAGGCGAAACTCGGAGAAACACTTTCTCACCTGGCTGAAAATAAAGAGGTCGCCGCTTGGTGTTCGCATAACTAGCCTGTCGATCCTGAGCGATCTTAATCCGTTTCTTGATTACTGCAACTTTATCAATAGCCTGCTGGACTAACTCCGGTCCCTCAACATGTCGTTCCCCAACTTCATCCCAAAATAATGGAGTACGACAACGTCGCCCATACAACGCCTCAAATGGTGCCATACCAATACTACGATGATAGCTGTTGTTGTACGCGAACTCAATCAAAGGCAAATGATCCTGCCAAGCGGTTCCGAAATCCATCACACAAGCTCTCATCATATCCTCAAGTGTACGGATAGTCCTCTCCGTCTGACCGTCGGTCTCTGGATGATAAGCTGTACTTAAACTTAGGGACGTACCCAATACCGCCTGGAAACTACCCCAAAATCGTGAGGTAAAACGAGGATCTCTGTCACTGACAATACTAACTGGCACCCCATGCAAACGTACAATCTCTTGAATGTACAATCGAGCCATACGATCGAAAGTGAAATCACGGTTATATGGCAGAAAATGAGCAGACTTGGTGAGTCGATCCACCACTACCCAAATAGCATCACTATTCCTCGAAGACAATGGTAAGTGAGTAATGAAGTCCATCGCGATATGCTCCCACTTCCATTCGGGAATAGGTAAGTTCAACAATAATCCTCCCGGTCGACGGTGCTCTGCCTTAACCTGCTGACAAACAAGACACTTGGAAACAAACTGATAAACGCTGCGCTTCATCCCTTTCCACCAAAATCGTGTCCTCAAATCTTTATACATCTTGTTGCTTCCCGGATGGACACTCAACTTGCTTCGATGAGCCTGAGCCAAGATCTCTTCCCTCAAAGTATCATCCTCTGGTACCACAACTCGATTAGACAAACACAGAAGACCATTAGACTGATAATGGAAATTGCTATCTCCACCAATCAATCGGGCTAATCTCTGAGTCTTGAGATCAGACATCTGTGCATCTCGAATCCGAGCGAACAAAGCTGGCTCAGATAAAATGGTAGCAACACGAATGCTCTCCATACCTTTTCGATGTTTGAAATTAAATCCCAATGAACAACAATCCTGGATAGTACTAATCATAGCACTGGTCTGAAGTGCAGAGGCTCTCACCTTGCGACTAAGAGCATCGGCTGTGAGATTCGCAGAACCTGGATGGTACTTGATCTCGCAGTCATAATCTTTAAGTAGATCCATCCAACGACGTTGTCTCATGTTCAACTCAGCCTGAGTGAACAGATACTTCAGACTCTTATGATCAGTAAAAATTTCAAACTTAACCCCGTACAAGTAATGACGCCAGATCTTCAGCGCGAACACAATAGCAGCTAATTCTAGATCATGAATAGGATACTTTTCCTCGTGAGGTTTCAACTGTCTGGAAGCATAAGCGATCACATGACCATTTTGCGTCAACACACACCCTAAGCCTTGAAAAGAAGCATCGGTGTAAACACTGAAACCATCAGATCCTGACGGTAACGCCAAAACAGGTGCAGAAGTCAGAAGTCGACGAAGCTCTCTGAAACTATCTTCGCACTCAGATGACCACTCAAATGGGACATCCTTCCGAGTAAGTTGCGTCAATGGTCTAGCTACCTGGGAGAAATTCACGATGAAGCGACGATAATACCCTGCCAGACCTAGGAAACTACGGATCTCAGCCACCGTCGTAGGACGTGACCAATTCAGCACTGCCTCAATCTTGCTGGGATCCACAGAAATTCCTTCCTTGGAAATCACATGACCAAGGAATACTACACGATCAATCCAGAACTCGCACTTACTCAGCTTAGCATACAATTGCTTCTCGCGAAGAATCTTCAACACAATCCTCAAGTGCTGGATATGCTCTTCCACACTGTGAGAATAAATCAAGATATCGTCGATGAAAACCACAACAAACTGATCCAGAAAATCACGAAAGACTCGGTTCATTAGATCCATGAACACCGCTGGCGCATTCGTCAATCCGAATGGCATAACTAGAAACTCGTAATGCCCATATCGAGTACGAAATGCAGTCTTGGAAATATCATCATCTCTAACTCTCATCTGATGATAACCCGATCGCAAGTCAATCTTGGAGTAAACAGAGGTACCCTGAAGCTGATCGAACAAATCATCGATACGAGGTAATGGATACTTGTTTTTGATCGTCACACGATTCAGCTGGCGATAATCAATGCACAATCGCATAGATCCATCTTTCTTCTTGACAAACAAGACTGGAGCTCCCCAAGGTGAAACACTCGGGCGAATATAACCTTTATCAAGAAGATCCTGCAATTGCTGCTTCAATTCTCTCATCTCTGACGGAGCAAGACGATAGGGGGCACGAGAAATCGGTGCAGTCCCTGGCATTAACTCAATGCCAAATTCCACCTCTCTAACCGGAGGAAAACCAGGAATCTCATCTGGAAAAACATCAGGAAATTCACAAACCACTGGAATATCATCTATACCAACACTACCTGTGGAGGAATCAATCGCATAGATGAGGTAGCCTTCCCCGCCCGCCTCTAAAGCACGACAGGCTTTCAGAGCAGATACCACTGGCATCGGAGGTCGCGCTCCCTCACCATAGAAAAACCAACTAGAGCTCTCAGTCGTACGAAACTGAACAAGCTTCTGGTAACAATCCACGGTAGCTCGGTAGGTAGTCAATAGGTCTATACCTAGAATACAATCAAAATATTCCATCTCCAGGATCATAAGATTCGCAATCAATTCGTTACCCTCAAAATCTAAGGGACAACCCATCACTAGACGCTTCGCTAACACCGAATGACCCATCGGGGTAGAAACGGAAAGAATGACGTCTAGAGAAACATACGGTAACTTATGACGCTTAACAAATCGTGCAGAAATGAATGAATGTGATGCTCCGGTATCAATAAGAACAAAAGCAGGAATACCGCATAAACGAAAAGTACCTGCTATGACTCTCTCCGTTTCATCTGCAGCCTGATCCTGGTTCAGCGCAAAAACCTGACCTTGGGCACGAGGTCGAAGATTTGAACTACCCACTGCCTGACCCTGCCTCCTCTGCTGAACAGTCGCCTGAGATCCGGAACCAGATCCTGCTCCACCTCGCAACTGAGGACAATTCTTCTTGATATGACCCATCTCTCCGCACTGAAAACAAGCTCCCACGGCTGATCGGCATTGTTCCGATGGATGGTTCTTCCCACAATGCACACAAGAAACCTTCTTCTTACCAAAGCGAAAAACACCGCTAGACCGTGATCCAGACCCAGAAGAAGAAGAACCAGATTTCTTGAAAGACTGAGATCGAGGGCTCAAAGTACTCGGAGGTCTAGAAAAAAGAATAGCCCTACCACGCTGGAGACTGATCTCTGCTTGGCGACACCGGTTCACTAACCCATCATAAGAAGTAGGATTATCACAGACAGTGACTCGATCAAAAATCTCCTGGTTAAGACCCTGGAGGAAATGGTCATACTTGGCCTCAGAACTGCCACTGATATGAGGGGCAAAGGGTAACAACTCGAAGAACTTCTGCTGATATTCATCAACAGACATACTCCCCTGCTTAAGATTCAGGAGCTCAATCGTCTTTGCCTGGCGAAGGGCTGGAGGAAAATACAGCTGCATGAAAGCTGCACGGAAATCGGCCCAGGTCACCCTACCCTGAGACTGGACTATCGGCGCAGAAGTCGATCGCCACCACTTGCGCGCACGTCCCTCGAGAAGAAAACTAAGAGTCTCCATCCTCTGCTCCTCGGTGCACTGGAATGCACGGAAACAACTCTCCATGCGCTCTAACCAATCCTCAGCATCATCGGGAGTCTCACCGCCGACTAAAGGCTTAGGCCCCATCTGAATGAAACGGTGCAAATCAAAACGCCTAGGACCATCCCGATGATGACGATGTTCACGATGACGCCTACGATCGTCCTGGTCACCCCAACGACCTACACTTCCCTGACTACTCTCATCACCAAAGTGGTCAGCCATCGCTACAAGATAGAATGGGGAAAATGGTAAAATGGTCCACGAAAATCCCAAAACAGAATCTATATCCCAAAATCGTAAGCATGCTCTGATACCATAAATGTAGTGACCCGTTCCAGAATCACCTACTAATCAAGAACTAAGCATGCAATTAACTTAATTAATAATAATCAGAGATAACAGCGGAAATATGGCTAACGACAATAATTATACAACCCAATCGAAATCAGAACAACTCAAAATATATTCGGTACAACCATATCGAATAGAATAGTACTGAAAACTAAACCAACCAGCTACTCACTGTCCTCCTCCTGCTCTTCCTGAGCCATCCAACCTGAGGCCTGCCCCGTGGGAAATGGGGTGTCCAAGATAAACAAAACCGAGGACGTGAGCGATAAGAACGCCCAGTACAAAAGCATGAGTATACAAGCCTATATGAAATGCACATGCTATGATATGATACCAGGGTAGTCAAGAAACAGGAGTAACAAAGGATCTCAAAATGCTCAGTCTAGAGGCGCCAAGTGGATAGTGCCGCGCGGTACTCCTCTGGGTCACTGCATCCACTACAAGAACAGACGTGGACCTAAAATGTCCCGGATCACCGAAGCCCTCCGGACCCGTCGGCCACTGTGTACTCTCGGTGTCCATGCGTCCACAAGACAAGACAGGGCTGAGCGGCCCCACAAGATATAGCTTATCTCGAAAGAGATACAGCTCAACAATAAAGGCTATCTCGAAGGAGATACGGCTCAACATGAAATGCAACATGCATCATAAAACGTGACATAATAGCATGCATCATATGACATATATCAATGCACCACATAATCATGCAACACATATAAGGATGTATACTCGACCAGGATATCTCGGATAGTACTTTCGTACCTCTATCACAGCAAGCCTAGCCTTACGCAACACCGCTAATCAGGTCTAGAACAAGCCTACGCATCAAAAGCATACCCAATGAACAATACTACCATGCTCGACTAGCAAAACCAGTACTACCAAAGGTTTAGGGTTTACCTTCGTCCGTCGACAGCCCTTTGATGTCGATTGACTCGTAACTCAGGCGTCGCTACGCTACCAATCCTGGCAGCTCTTGGCTATCGCTTGACCGACAACTAACCCTAGAAACCTTCCAAACCTATCAAATATGAGACACAACTCAAGAATTTGCAATGCAAAATGAGGAAATCCGAGCACTATTTATAGGCTATGTTCGGATCCACCGAACCCACTTCGGAACGTCCGAACTCCTACGTGTCCATCGGCTCTTGACACCTCATGATCGGATCCACCGAACCTACACTTCGGATCATCCGAACCTGCATGTAAACTGACGTGTCGATCAACTCTTGACACCTCATGATCGGATCCACCGAACCCACTTCGGATCGTCCGAACTCTTCGGTGCTACCGAACCATCTTCGGTCTGTCCGATCATGACCACGGTCAAAATTACACATTAAACCTTCTTAATCACCATTAATCCGTTAATTACCCAATTTGGAATTCGGGCTACTACAGTATCTCACAATGCCGTCTGAAACTGTGTACAACACACTGTCCTTGGCTTCGTCTTTCAGTCTCCATTTCTGTAACTGCTTATCTGAAGACTGTCCTGCCCGAATACGGTCTAGCAAACCAGATTTGACTATCAGATTAGACAGTCTAGGAGCTCTGCCCTCTCGATAAATCTCTAGACCAAATCTCTGAATCTCCGACTGAAGCGGTCTCTGAGCTGACAACTGAGCGACAACTGCCGCTTTTCTATTCAAAGCGTCTACGAAAACATTAGCCTTCCCCGGATGGTAGCTAATTTCGCAGTCGTAATCTTTCACAAGTTCCAACCACCGCCTATGTCTCATATTCAGCTCTTTCTGCGTGAAGAAATATTTGAGACTCTTGTGGTCGGTGAAAATCTGACATTTCTCGCCGTATAGGTAGTGTCTCCAAATTTTCAGTGAGAAGACAACGGCGGCTAACTCAAGATCGTGCGTCGGGTAGTTCTTCTCGTGCACCTTTAACTGTCTGGAAGCATAAGCTATCACCTGACCCTGCTGCATCAAGACTGCGCCTAGACCGAGCTTAGATGCATCGGTATAAAGCACAAACTCACCTTGCCCTGTCGGCATGGCTAGCACTGGCGCTGAAATTAGAGCTTGCTTCAGAGTATCAAAGCTCTTCTGACATTCATCACTCCACACGAATTTAGCATTTTTCTTGGTTAGTGAAGTGAGTGGCACAGCTATAGACGAAAACCCCTTAATGAACTTACGGTAATAGCCTGCTAAACCCAAAAAACTGCGGATTTCTGATGCATTCTTTGGCTCAACCCATTCCTTGACGGCTGCTACCTTCGCTGGGTCCACCTCAATACCACTGCTAGATACTATATGCCCCAAAAATGAAACTTTCTGCAACCAAAATTCACACTTACTGAACTTTGCAAACAACTTACGGCTCTGCAAGGTCTGTAAAACTGTCCTCAAATGCTGGTTGTGCTCCTCATGGCTCTTCGAGTATATGAGAATGTCGTCAATAAACACTATGACGAACTGATCAAGGTAGGGCTGAAATACTCGATTCATGAGGTCCATGAAAATTGCTGGAGCATTCGTCAAACCGAATAGCATTACTAAGAACTCGAAATGCCCATACCTAATCCTTAAGGCTGTCTTGTGAACATCTGCATCCTTGACCTTCAGCTGGTGATACCCTGTGTGGGGACCCGGACGCTAATCAAGTTCTTAATCATGTTTGGGACTAATTAATCAATTATAAAACAGGGTCTAATTTTTTTTTTTAAGATACAAAGCGGAAACGTAATGTAATTTACTCAAATTACATATTAAACATGAATATACATCTCAGTATAAAAGTACAAGTCATGTACAACATACATTTATTCACTAGGGTTTAACAGCTAATATCAAGTGTCTAACCCTATCTCTAAATCAAGTCCGGAATCACCACGCTAAACTCGTCTTCTCTCATCCTCTTCTCGACCCTGATCCAGCCCCACCTGTTGTCATGCACACATACAAAACAAGACAACAGCCGGATAACTCCGGTGAGATATAAATATCCCAGTATAAACAATGTAAACATGCAGTCATATAAAAGCATATACGAAAGCATATATAAGAAGTATTCAAAACATGTCTCAAATCAGAAACATAAATTCATATCAAACATTCAATAATCATGAATGGCATAAACAATGTAAATCAACATGTCATATCAGACTCAACTCAACCGACGCGTCGTCTCAGACTCGACTCCACTGACGCGTCGTCTCAGACTCGACTCAACTCTATCCTAGGGATCCCGATGTCTGAATATAGGTATTATATCGAATCTCAGTCGATAGGAATGAATCAATCCCTAAACGGCATCGATATAATTCTTATATCAGTGTCTGGGCGAATCAGCCACAGAATTGACGACTCAGTCAATAACCCGACGAATCAGCCGGTAATTAGGCGAATCAGCCAATAACCAGACGATTCAGCCTGTAATTAAGCGAATCAGCTTAAGTTTAGACGAATCAGTCTATAACCCGACGAATCAGCCGGTGACTAGGCGAATCAGCCTATGACTCAACGACTCAGTAATCAATACATACAGTCAGTATCTAAGCAAATCAGTCAATGACTAGCGAATCAGCAGTCATTACATGCAGTAGCTATAAATCAATAGGCTACAAATATCAATCTTATCACACAGTAGCTATAAATCAATAAACTACAATCATAAGTCTGATCAATTGCAAATATCAATGCAATAAGTAAAAGTATGTGATTTAGGGAAAACTCGAGTCAAACCTCACTCGAGTTGTGCAATCCCAACTCAACATTAATTTATACCTTTCTTTCTGATATTCTGGCTCTGTCGAAGTCTCGAACTCAAAACCTGTCACTATCGATCTGACAAGAACAATATCGAGGAGTATAATATCAATACACCACTCGAATCAAATCTGTTCTGCTCAATACTTAACTTACTTCAATATCGATGGCATAACGGTATAATATCAATATACCCAACCATACCATATCAATCAGATATTAATTCTAATATCTCCTACTCAATTCTGATATCAACTCGAGTCCAAAACTACTCCGAAAATCATAACAATTCCATAATCAGTCCGTTTCTTAATCTGACTTCGATTCTATGATGTCTACTATGTCAAGCACAACATATATGAGTTCCATTCAATTCTGACAATATCATAATTTCAAAGCATGTCAAAATGTAGTAAAACTTACGTCCAGTTGTAGCCTACGTTGCTAGGAACTCGATACTGAAGTCGGATTCAAAATCAGACGGACGGATTTCTCGAAAAAGGCGTAAGGATTTTCTCCTTTCTTCTTCAGACCCTTTTTTTCACTTTTCTGAATGAATTTCGAATGGATTACCACCTATATATATCATTGCATGCATGTCAAGAGGTGGCGCATTCTTTGCAAGGCACGTCGTACCGCGGGTGCGGGAGGTGTAAGACCGCGGGTGCGCTCATGCGTCGACAATCTTATCCATCTTGCAATTGCACGACCGCGGGTGCGGTACATGTCGAGACCGCGGGTGCGGTACTGCACCGTGGGTGCGGTAATGTTAACACCGCGGGTGCGGTCACCCTTCGGTATTGATTCTTTCAAATTCCCGTAGCACCATCGCGGGTGCGGTCCTCCCCTTACCGCGGGTGCGGTCTGGCATGCTCATATCTTTCATAATTTTATTTCTGAATACATTTCTCGGTGTCCCGATTAATCCCGTCATAATCACATGAAATGATAAATCAATCATCGTTAATTGCAGTGATTAATTCTTGGGCATTACATTTCTCCCCCTCTTAGATCTGAGTTCGTCCTCGAACTCTCCACAAGCAATCCAAATCTATTAGAAGAAATGAATAACAGAGTTTAACATCCAAACTCGTTTTACTAACATCATTCTGAGGTATTTTTCTTTGATCAAGCTCTGATTCTGGTCTGGAATCAGAAGTCAAGAATTATAATATCATAATCCTTCTTCAACTCGTTCTAGCCGAATCAATCTCGCATTACTGGCTATACAACATCCGTATATGCCAATCTGCAATCTATAACAAAACAATACCATCTGTAGTTGTTATCCTATCTGTTTATCCCAATCGAGAACATAATCAATCTTCATCTTCAATTACCAATCGTTATTATCCAACGTTGGTTTCTTAAATCTGCCCATTCTGAACTATCTTGATAGCTACTGTCATACAATCAATCATGTCATGACAATAATCTATATAAACTAGTACTAACATCCAGTACCAAAGCTCTACATTTATCTGTCAATATCTGATAATATACTCTGACTATCTGTCAATCTGTAATAAATCTGCACAAAAGAGCCTATGATATAATCTATCACAAGTACAACTCCGTCAAAATCACAATCTGATATCATCTAATTCTTGCATTCTCGTCAATCTGACTATTTCTTTGACATTGATCTATGTCATCTGGTTCTGTTTGTACGTAATCTGGTACAAACTGATATATATAGATTGAATAATCTGTCAATCATAATCATATCATATCATAATCTAAAGAAAATGGCGGTAATTTCATTACGAAAGCCATAGAAATGTACTCCCATTTCTGTTCAGAACTATACAAAATCTGTAATAATCTTCTGATTTCTATCTTTCTATCTTTTCTGTTAGCAATTTAGACATATCAGTACAATTTCTGCCAACATTTCAATACAATTCTGTTATAACTGATCTCATCTGTCTGTATCACCACTATCTGTTCGAATATAATACAGTCTCAGTCATCAGACTGAACACTGAATCCATGACTGTAAGCTTCTAACAATATATGTTCTTTCTGATTCGAACTATTTGATATACACAATCAATGAATAACATAAATTAAAGAGGAAATACCTACCTGGTATTCGGCTCTGACTATCACTATCAATCTTTGCTGTACAATTCTGACACATCTGACATCACAGAATAATCAATCTCATACAAAATACAAAATCACGTATCTGTTACTCTGATCGATACTCTGTTCTGACTATCGATATTGAGTTCTAAATATTCTAATCAGCTTGTTATACTGCTATCGATTCGAAATCAACTCTGGTTCGGACTGTACAATATAATCTTGATTGTCTACTATCTTTCTCAATCAGGATTCAAAATTTCAACAATTTCTAAGATCAGTTCAAGACTAAAATCAATCTCTCTGATTGAAATCAGATCTGAAGTCTTATCAGAGAAAACATCGAGAACTTTCTTATCATTGGTAAATCAGCCAATGATAGACTCAACTTCAGTAAATCAACTGAATACATAAGGAGTCATTCTGCTCCTTTCTGTAATAATCGAGTCATAGCTAGTACGAATATCAAAGGAATTCTCAGTCTAGAATTCTTATCGTACTATATTCATCCCTTGGTCATCTCAGGTCTGATTCTTACCATTTTTTTGGAATTAATCTATGGTAGCTATGTACTTGATCAGCATATCAATATCAGTAATGCAGTTCTAAAATCATAGAACACCAGTACAATACCATCTACCACACAATCTAACTCGATCTCATTCTCATCCTACTGTAGTATACAAGATCTAACAGGAATCACTGATACAAGATCTTCTCCCAAAGGAACAGAAACAAATACTACAGTAAATAAAGACTCAACAGATAATGCATGCATCAATGCAAATCTCTCAGAACTAAAAGCAGGTGAAGCACCGATATCCCTCAATACATATGCAGGATAATCAAACAAATCAGTTACCTGCAACATCATCATCTAGTGCTTCCTGAGCCTGCTCCTCGGTCAAAGCAAATACTCTGGCCTGCTGTCTAGGAGGCTGGCCCACTGTCTGGCTTCCTCCTGGCCTCTGCTGTGACTGAGATAGTGCTGGCTGAAATGAAGGAACGGCAGCTGATCGTCTACTCCACTGGGCCGCTGATCCAGATGCTTCGGTTCCCTGGGATCTTTGGAAACCCCTCTGTGGACACACTCTGGCAAAATGTCCCTGTTGCTTGCAGAAGTGGCAGCTACCAAGTACTCCTTGGCATTGCTCAGTGGAATGTCTCCCTCCACAATTTCCGCAGTACACTCCCGTATAACTCTGCTGAGAACCACTAGAGCTAGAAGAACTGCCGCCAGACTTCTTAAATTGCTTTCCTCTAGCTTTCAGAAAATCTTTCGTTCCACCACTGCTACTACCACTCTCGAATCGGGGAAGTGGTTGCTGTGGTCTCGACACTGGAGGAACAAATTCAGCTCCTCTCTGCCTTATCAGGCCTGCTTCAGCGCTCTTTGCTCTATTCATGGCATCAGCAAAGTTATTGGGTCGCTCTGTGTTCACCAATGTAAATATATCGGGGTTCAAACCATTGATGAACTGATCGGCAACGGCTTCGTCATTTTCAGACACATGAGGAGCAAACTTCAACAAGGTAGAGAACTTGGTCACATATTCTTCAATGTTCAGCTGACCCTGTCTCAAATTGGCAAACTCCGCCCCCTTGTCTTTTCTGTACGATATTGGGAAAAATCTCTGATAAAACTCAGTTTTAAATACATCCCAAGTAATAATCGTACCTCGTTGCTCCAAGGCCCTCTTCATTGTAACCCACCAGCTTTGTGCAACATCCAGCAACTGGTGCCCAATCAATTTAATCCGGCGCTCATCACTGTACTCCAGTGAATCAAACAGCAACTCAATACTACCTAACCAACTCTCACACTCGCCCGATGTCTCAGTACCTTTCAGAGTGGGTGGTTTGAATGACTGAAACCTCTTCAGCAAGGTTTCCATTGGAGTTGGTGTTACATCCATTGGAGGATTCGATGTACTACCCTGTTCTGGGATTCGTCTAGGAGGCATATCTGAAACTCACAAGGATTAGTGACCCAATCCAACACATCTGTTTCAATTCAATCTCTCCTCCGATCATCTTACTGCTGATCGAGAATCAATTCAGATTCGTTCCCAATAATACATATTACAAAATCAAATCAGATAAGTCAAGTAACATGTATTATATAACGCAGCAAGTCATGCTAGCAATCACAAGCAAGGAAAGAAAACTCAATCTACCCCGCTCACTAGCCTTTTCTATCTCAATCTCAAGAATCTACAGTTCTGGTACCTACAGCTCTGATACCACCTGTTGTGGGGACCCGGACGCTAATCAAGTTCTTAATCATGTTTGGGACTAATTAATCAATTATAAAACAGGGTCTAATTTTTTTTTAAGATACAAAGCGGAAACGTAATGTAATTTACTCAAATTACATATTAAACATGAATATACATCTCAGTATAAAAGTACAAGTCATGTACAACATACATTTATTCACTAGGGTTTAACAGCTAATATCAAGTGTCTAATCCTATCTCTAAATCAAGTCCGGAATCACCACGCTAAACTCGTCTTCTCTCATCCTCTTCTCGACCCTGATCCAGCCCCACCTGTTGTCATGCACACATACAAAACAAGACAACAGCCGGATAACTCCGGTGAGATATAAATATCCCAGTATAAACAATGTAAACATGCAGTCATATAAAAGCATATACGAAAGCATATATAAGAAGTATTCAAAACATGTCTCAAATCAGAAACATAAATTCATATCAAACATTCAATAATCATGAATGTCATAAACAATGTAAATCAACATGTCATATCAGACTCAACTCAACCGACGCGTCGTCTCAGACTCGACTCCACTGACGCGTCGTCTCAGACTCGACTCAACTCTATCCTAGGGATCCCGATGTCTGAATATAGGTATTATATCGAATCACAGTCGATAGGAATGAATCAATCCCTAAACGGCATCTATATAATTGTTATATCAGTGTCTGGGCGAATCAGCCACAGAATTGACGACTCAGTCAATAACCCGACGAATCAGCCGGTAATTAGGCGAATCAGCCAATAACCAGACGATTCAGCCTGTAATTAAGCGAATCAGCTTAAGTTTAGACGAATCAGTCTATAACCCGACGAATCAGCCGGTGACTAGGCGAATCAGCCTATGACTCAACGACTCAGTAATCAATACATACAGTCAGTATCTAAGCAAATCAGTCAATGACTAGCGAATCAGCAGTCATTACATGCAGTAGCTATAAATCAATAGGCTACAAATATCAATCTTATCACACAGTAGCTATAAATCAATAAACTACAATCATAAGTCTGATCAATTGCAAATATCAATGCAATAAGTAAAAGTATGTGATTTAGGGAAAACTCGAGTCAAACCTCACTCGAGTTGTGCAATCCCAACTCAACATTAATTTATACCTTTCTTTCTGATATTCTGGCTCTGTCGAAATCTCGAACTCAAAACCTGTCACTATCGATCTGACAAGAACAATATCGAGGAGTATAATATCAATACACCACTCGAATCAAATCTGTTCTGCTCAATACTTAACTTACTTCAATATCGATGGCATAACGGTATAATATCAATATACCCAACCATACCATATCAATCAGATATTAATTCTAATATCTCCTACTCAATAACAACTCAATTCTGATATCAACTCGAGTCCAAAACTACTCCGAAAATCATAACAATTCCATAATCAGTCCGTTTCTTAATCTGACTTCGATTCTATGATGTCTACTATGTCAAGCACAACATATATGAGTTCCATTCAATTCTGACAATATCATAATTTCAAAGCATGTCAAAATGTAGTAAAACTTACGTCCAGTTGTAGCCTACGTTGCTAGGAACTCGATACTGAAGTCGGATTCAAAATCAGACGGACGGATTTCTCGAAAAAGGCGTAAGGATTTTCTCCTTTCTTCTTCAGACCCTTTTTTTCACTTTTCTGAATGAATTTCGAATGGATTACCACCTATATATATCATTGCATGCATGTCAAGAGGTGGCGCATTCTTTGCAAGGCACGTCGTACCGCGGGTGCGGGAGGTGTAAGACCGCGGGTGCGCTCATGCGTCGACAATCTTATCCATCTTGCAATTGCACGACCGCGGGTGCGGTACATGTCGAGACCGCGGGTGCGGTACTGCACCGCGGGTGCGGTAATGTTAACACCGCGGGTGCGGTCACCCTTCGGTATTGATTCTTTCAAATTCCCGTAGCACCATCGCGGGTGCGGTCCTCCCCTTACCGCGGGTACGGTCTGGCATGCTCATATCTTTCATAATTTTATTTCTGAATACATTTCTCGGTGTCCCGATTAATCCCGTCATAATCACATGAAATGATAAATCAATCATCGTTAATTGCAGTGATTAATTCTTGGGCATTACACCCTGATCGAAGATCTATCTTAGAGAAAACTGTAGCTCCCTGCAATTGATCAAACAAGTCTTCGATTCTAGGAAGTGGGTACTTATTCTTGATCGTTACCTTGTTCAGCTCTTGGTAATCGATGCACAGCCTCATACTCCCATCCTTCTTCTTTACGAAGAGCACTGGTGCGCCCCATGGTGAGAAACTAGGGCGGATAAATCCTTTGTCGAGGAGCTCCTGAATCTGCTGCTTGAGCTCTAACATCTCAGCTGGAGCTAATCGGTACGGTGCCTTAGAGATTGGCGTTGTGCCTGGCACGAGATCGATTACAAACTCCACCTCTCTCTCTGGTGGAAGGCCTGTGACGTCATCAGGAAAGACGTCTGGGAAGTCTCTGACTACTGGCACCTCTGATAAAGATGGAGTGGCAC
The DNA here is from genome assembly GCF_022965805.1 of Primulina eburnea. Taxonomy (NCBI): domain Eukaryota; kingdom Viridiplantae; phylum Streptophyta; class Magnoliopsida; order Lamiales; family Gesneriaceae; genus Primulina; species Primulina eburnea. Next base: position 9,006,154 of record NC_133117.1, read on the forward strand.
GTCAGGCGCTGAAATAATACTAGCCAAAAAGGCCTGACACCCCTTGGAAATCAACCTCCTCGCCTGCATGCACGAAATCATGCGAGGAAAGCTTCTCCATCTGGCTGGTTCAAAAAGAAACTGTTCCATGCCCGGCGGTCTAACTAAAATTGACCTCTTCTGAAAGTCGATTAAGACTTTGTTCTTTGTCAGCCAGTCCATTCCCAGAATGATATCAAACTTTGGCTTTGGTAAGACGATCAAGTCGGCATACACTAGGTGGCCGTGCAGTTCTAGATCGATATCTATGACCACACTGGTAGCTAACAGCTCTTCCCCCGATGGGACTGTCACTGAAAAGTTCACGTCTAGGCCGATGGAATTGATGTCCAGATGGTTAGCAAAAGTTTCCGAGATAAAGGAGTGAGTGGCTCCTGAGTCTATCAGTGCAGTTGTGGATAATCTCTTAATAAAAATGCTTCCTGAGATGCGTTAGCACAACACAACTTATATCTCCAAAAATACTATCGTTAACCTAAAGCACAACAGAACTCAATAACCCTAGGCACACAAAATATTACTAGCACGCTAATAATCCCAAGTAAAAATCCACATGCAAGGCAAAATAATACTGAGCTTAGGTAGAAAAGTTTACCAGTCAGTAGGGTGGTGTCTGGATCCGCCTCCTGCGCATGCATAGCGCATACCCTGCCCTGAGTTGGTTGTTTCCACTGTGGGCACTCCTTAAGCATGTGGTCTGTATCCCCACATTTAAAACATTTCCCGGATCCCCATAGGCACTGTACGGGATGCTGGAGATTGCACTTCTGGCACACTGGGATGATACCGGGCTTCTGAGGTGCCCCTTGCTGCTGAATTGGACCCTTGCCCTTTGGCGGTCCTGGATATGGCTTTTTCCCAGGCGGCCCCTGAAACGGCCTCTTAAACTGGGGTCTCTGCTGTTGTTGCTGCTGGTGTTGCGGTGGTGCCTGATAGGGCCTCTTGCCCTGCCTTTCCATCTCGATATCTCTCAGATCCTGCTCTGCCGCCAATGCTCTAGATACTGCGACTGCGTAGCTAGTAGGGCCAGCTACTCGGACGTCACGGCGCAAGATCGGCCTCAAACCATTCAGGAAATGCCTCAACTTTGCTTGGACATCATTCGCAATGAGGGGTACGAAGTGACACCCTCTCTCAAACTTCCTCACGAATTCTGCAACACTATTGTCACCCTGACACAGTGTCATAAACTCGTTGGTGAGTCTGGATCGTACTTCCTCAGTGAAGTACTTGGAGTAAAAGACCTCCTTGAAACCATTCCAAGGCAGCAACTGCAAGTTGACTGCCACTGATGCACTCTCCCACCATAATGTGGCGTCCCCTGTCAGAAGGAACGTGGCACATCTGACCCTATCTGCGTCGGTCAGTTTCATAAAGTCAAAGATTACCTCTATGGACTTAATCCATCCCTCTGCTACCATCGGGTCAGTGGTACCCAAAAACTCCTTAGGACTCATCCTCCTAAACCTTTCATATACTGCCTCTGGTTGGGGCCTCGCCCCTGCAACTACCGTTGTAGCCTGGTTCCCCGCAAACTGTGCGAAGAACTACGTCATCCCCGCAAGCATCTGCGCCTGCATGTCTGGAGGTGGAGGTGGTGGAGGATTGGCCCTCTCCTCATCTCGATGTTCCCTATCCTCAACTCGGTGCTCTCTGTTCTCATCCCTTGTTTCCCGGTCAACTAAACGTCTAGGAGGCACACTGTTCCAATAATTCACCCAACACGTAAACCCAATATGCATGAACATATATCAATATTTTATGATGCTCGTAAATCAAACTTAAAACATGCACCTACTGAAATCATAACTTGATGCTTACTACATAACATAATGCAAAAATTTAAACTTACAGTTTTGAGGTGTGACTTCGTGAGCTTCTTGCGACTGGCAGTAGGCATAACCCTTTACAAGAAAACCGCTCTGATACCAACTGTAACGAACCGTACTTTTCATACTTAAAATTTGCGTAAAAATTAAAAATTTTCTTAAATAAAAACATCCATACGGTCGTCACTCATCATTCATCAAAATAATATTTGAAATCAATATCACCAACTAAAATTTGCTAAAAGAAAAGCTGTCTCATAATATCTCACATCAAAATCATAAAATCAGAGTATTTAAATATTTTGCTTAAGAACATAAACTTGGCGTTCCTCGGGTTTAGCCTCCTACTCAGTCCAAGCCTGCCCCTTGGTCGCCACCTCCTGTCTCCTCCACAACATAGTCACCTGCATCGATCAAGTCTAGTGAGTCTAAAGACTCAACACGTATATACTGGGATAACGAGTACTACATTATAAAATCGCATCCATCTTAAAAATAGAACGTACATAACTTGAAACTTGAGCTAGCATAATAAACTTGAACATACGTACGTACATAACTAGACGTGCCAACAACATAAACTTTCATAAACATACTGCATACTTGAACATACGTAACTTCATCATTTTCGTAGGGGATGTTTCAAAGCAAGTGACCCATACATAATAAACGCCTGATCAGACAAACCACAGTACTGGGCTGACAGGGACGTATTCACTGCCACATACATGAGATCCCCGTTCATAATTTAACGGTCTGGTTGGTCCCCGTTCATAATTTAACGCTTTCCAACCATGATCTAACCCGTTCATAATTTAACGGGGTGGAGAGGTCCTCGGCCACGTTCACCGACTTCCAAACCCATACATAATTTGGTCACGAGACATTTAGCATACCCCAAAAACTTAAAATATTTTCTTGCACGTCATACATACTTACTTGGCATTGAGGGATTCGTTGGACTTCGATCGGGGCCGTTGCTGCACATACTAACATGAACTCACATACGTAACTTGCATAAATTAGACGTAGGTAATCATGCTTACTTACGAGTTCGTTCAATTACCTAGGACGTTCTAAAATTCCCATGGCTCGACCTTGTAAATCATTGCACTAGACCAAGACATCGAACCTCAAACATGTTATAATTTTATTCCCAAAATATGAAGGACACGGACCCCGTGCCTACATCCGTGTAGGGGTCCGTGTAGACTCTGGAAATAGACACCGAAAAGAAACAAAGGCACGGACCTCGTGTCGAGGTCTGGGTAAGGGTCCGTGTAGGTACTGCCTGGCGTGTGTGTCGGAAAAGAAGGGCACGGACACCGTCTATAGGTCCGGGTTAGGGTCCGTGTACCTACTGTGAAGGGAGTATTCGGAAAGGGGAGGGGCACGGACCCCGTGCCAGGGTCCGTGTCCGGGTCCGTGTATCTACTGGACGCCGAAACCTGTGAGAAGAAATCTTACACTATGCATATTCCACCCCACAAACAACATGGAACACAAGTGGACACCTCAAGACCCATCCTGGACTACCATATTATTGACTCAAACTTCTACATTGTTCCCAACAATCACACGTCCTAAGCGACACAATAAACTCGTGGACACGAAGTTGGCATAACGATCAAACCCGACGACCACTATTGAATACCAGGGCCTAACGGCGCTAACCTACCCGTTGAACATCAACCCAACATCATAACAGTCATACCTAAGCGCAGAAACGAACGCCCGTCGATCCCCAACGAAGCCTGCAATCATAAACTTCAAGAACACAAATTTTCGCAAAAGTTGCAGTTTGAGAAGTCCCACGAAAAATACCATAACTCACTCAATTTTCATCCAAAAATCTCGAATTTTATATCAAATCGAAGGTATCGAAATGTTCTACAATTTTATAGTTGAAAGTTTTCTCAAAATCCCGACAGAAAAATCGCAGTTTTCAACAGAACATTAAGTTACGAGATTTCAGATCTAAAAAGTGTTTCAAACGCATTCAAAACATTTTTCGCTCAAACGACGAACGTCACACATGGGTTTTAACGCACAAAAATAACACAACGCATACTATGACAAGATCGATGCATCAAGAACAGAATATATGTGCCTTTGAATCTTAAACGTTACCGAACCGGCGATATCGAAGCGGAGATGAAAGCGAGGTTGATCTGGATCGATCGTGAAACGATTTCTTTGAAGAAATTCGACAAAAATCCTGCTGTAAATAATCAGAGAAAGGGGCGGCTGCTCTTGGGGAAGGAGAACCCTAGGTTTGTCTTGTAAAAATATGAAAATAAACTTGTAGGTGTGTGTTGTGTGTTTTAGTGTGTGTAAAAACGTGTAAGTGTGTGTGAGTGTAGAAAACGTGTGTGTGTGTTTTAATTAGGAGAGATTCTAGCTAAATTAACTATTTAAAATACTAATTAAAAGTTAGCACACACTACTATAATCAAACTCCTTATTTAGAATAATTACACACTACTTTTAAAAGTTCTAAACTCTTAAATTGCTAAATACATAATAATGTTTTTAAAATATTAAAACTTAATAACTTATTAAAAATGCCCCATCCTCAACTTAGAATAAAATACCATGTTTTAAATTGTCACAATCGTCACCGGTCTCTTCCTCGATCCCACCTCGAATAATCGCCTGAAACATGAAACTTGAAAAAGACATTTTAACGTGTATCACAATGAACATGAATAATTTAAAATAATGTATTTTCATAAATTATGCATGGCTAAAACTCATTTAAAAATAATTAAATTATCTAATAATTAAATGAATGAATGGGTTATACGTGTACTGAATTTGGGCACTACATACTTAGTTGTTGGAATTTTTGGAGCTCAACTACCATGGATTCAACAATAGCTCAGAGATTGTGGTGTTCTAGTTGATGAATCTCCAACACCACTGCCATAACAATAACATATAATCCCACGTTGCACTCAAGAACCAAGCATATGGAGATTAGAAATTATTTTATAAAATATCATTGCATGAAGAAGGACATCAAATTGGAGGATGTCTCAAGTGGCAGACATTTTTACCAAGCTACTACTTGAGACTAAATTTTCTTAGTTTAGAAATATTCTAGGACTTGTTTATTCAATTTAATAATTCATTTATAAGTGCAAGTTTTGCACTTAAATTATCCATGGAAGTGGCTCGAAATTTGCAATATCAAGCGGATTTACGTGTTTGGTAGTGGTTTATGTCGCTTGATGGAGTCAAGAATGTACACATAACTTTCTACCGATGAGGAAGTTCAGGACAAAAGCAGACACACAAAAAAAAACTTGTGTGATGAAACCCGCGACCCAGTGCGCGCAGGAGGTCTGCGCAGAGACTAGAAGCTCGCGAGTGGCCACATGCGCACAAAAAGAACAAAAAAACAGCGTCAGTCATGCACCAGTGCGAAGAACCGCGTGCAATGCAGACATGTACGGGCTTTTTCGTGGGCTCTAGGGACTTGGAGACATATATAAATATTGAAACCCTAGCCACAGGGGAAAAAGGAGAGCCGTAGTCATGCACAAAATATAGAGAACGGGAAAGAGAGCGAGAACGAATAATGCATCTACCGGGATGGAGTCGCAACTCTGCTTCGATTATTCTTCCCTTCTTTTTACTTAAATTTAGTCTATCAGTGATGTTGAAGAACATGAATTTATTTTATTGTTTTGCATTCATGAACTGATTTTTTAAATCTAGAGGACAAGCTTGGTCGAATCTTTATTTATGAGTTGTTGATTTATATATGCGAATTACTTCTTTGTTTATATATATTTTCCGGATCTTACTGTTTCAATTAATTGATCACTAATTGTATTGTCATATTTTTTTGAGATCTATCTCTTGGGAGAGAAGATTTTGAATAGGACCGTAGAAAAATATATTGTTGGTGTTTATAGAGTTTGGGAGACTTATAACTCCGACGAATCTATTAAAATAATTATTGTGCTATTGAAATTATTTATTTTTTGATTTTTAATAGAGATATTAAAATAAACTTTAGATAATTGATTTCTACGAACCACTTGGGAAAAAGAATAGGAATAGTTGAGAATTCTTGGGTAGTAAACGGGTTGAAATTATAAATATAGATTGTCAATGATAATTTTATATAGTGAAGGCCAAGTGAAATCGTACCTCTAGATTCTTATTCTCGCTGATTTTAAATTGTTTGCGTCCTTTCATTAATTTTAGTTTATAATTAACAACAAACATTCTATTAAATTTTTTAAATAAAGCCTGATTATTTTAATTGTGGTAATTAATTTTTAATTAAATTTCACTCCCTGTGGGTTCAATATATGTGCTCTGCCGAGTACTAAAACTTGACACCGTACACTTGCGGGTAGCATATATTTTAACAAGGTTTTAGAGTCGTTGCCGGGGAGTGTTGTAATTAATTTAATATTAATATCGCTACCAATTAGTCTAGAATTTAATTTAGATTTGTATTTTTATTTTTATTTATACATTAATATGGTTCTCCTCTATTGCAGATTATGCGAAAAACTCAGTCCCTCGACTTGTTGCTTTTTGAAGCAGAAATTGAAAAGAACGCAAGAGCTTTGAGAAAAGAACGAAGATAAGAGTTTAAATCAATGGCTGAATACAGAGAGAACGAAAAACAAACTCCCTCATGTGATGCCTATCAGAGACCATTTAAAATCGGTGATCAATTACCACTACGGTAACGCCCCGAAAATTTTAAGCTCTAAGTAAACCACATGCATGCAATTATTAAATTATTTTGTATTTTAATTAAATGTTTCAATTGCATTAATTAAATTATGTGGTGCATATTTGCATGTTTAAAATATACTTTTCTACATGATTGCATTAAAATATATTTTTAAAGGTTATTCGAGTTGCGATCGAGGAACGGAGACCGATGACTGAAAAATAAAAAATGATTTTATTGGTTAATTGTTTTTAATTATTTAAATTAAGGGTGATGCCTTTGAATATTTTTGAAAATAAGGAGTTTTGAGGTGATTTTATACGTCGGGACGTAAATTTTATTGGTATTGGTTTTTCAACAAAAATACGAACGTTTTGGCAACCCGACTAATAAATTCACAAACTTATTTAAGCAAAATTATTTTTAATATTTTTATTTAAATTCTAATTAAGCATTAATGGGCCTAATTTGCATGCTTAATGGGTCTAAACTTAATTAAGGATTTAATTAACTATAAAATATGTTAAACCCTCCCATTATCACCATAACACACGGCCACTTTCTGATTTTTGGCACACCAAAACTCTTCAAAATACACGGTACACACAAAAGAAAAATCAAGGGAAAAGCTTTGATAGTTCAAGAAAAAATTCGGCCAAGGTGCACGTCGTCGTTCTTCGCATCATCGCTTTGTTTTCGTGCGTAAAATACGCAAAGACACGCCATATTCTTTTTTTCAAACATCTATCACAGCATAGTATTTTATTTAATTGAATTTTGAATGAAAAACAAGTGCACCATGAAACAATTTCGTTTTTATAGTACATGTGAAATTTTGAGGCATGAAATTGTGTTAAACTTGTTGTTAAGGGGCTGCCATGATTAGGTAAGGGTTATGTGTTGTTTTTATATGGTTTATAAGAGTCCTAGACCACCTAAGACGTTGCAAACATGATTAGAACAATAAGTTGGCATCATCTTCCTGTCATGTGTTCAAGGGGCTCGGTTGATGGGTGGTTTGGGGCTTGGCTTGGATGGGGTTGGACCAGAGCTTGGCTAGGGTCCGTGAGGGGTTAAGGGAAGAGTCCTAGCCAAACTAGGACTCGAGACCATGGGCTGGGGAGGAGTCCTAGCAAGCTAGGACTCCACCCGAGAGTTACAGAAAAAGGGCAGTGCACGTTGCAGCAAATTGTGCAGGGGCTGTGGCTCGGACAGGGGCTTTGGGGCTGTGCTAGGTTAGGTACTTAGGGTCCTAAGAAGGGGCACAAGGGGCTGGTTCAAGGTCTGGGTGGTTGGCTAGGTCCTAGCAACAGAAACGTAGGGTCCATGTTCATATGGGTTTCTCGGCTGCTTCTTGTGGCTTGTGTTGTGGCTTTGGTTTTTGGAGCTGGGTTCGAGTCCTATGGGTTCTAAGGGTCCAGGAGGGTGCCTAGATGGTCTGGTCATGAGTTGGTGCAGGGTGGCTCGATAGGGCTCGAGCCAAGCACAGAAAACGTGAGGGAGAAGCTTTTTGGCAACAAGTTAGGCGTGAGTTGCTGTCAAGGTTCAGGGGCTTCGCTGCTTGGGTTCAGGGGCTGGGCTGGTCTAACTATGGCCTAGGCATGGTCCAGGGAAGGTTAGGGATAGGAGGGTTCGGTGGTTGCTCGGCTGGGAGAGTCCTAGTTGGGTTAGGAGTCCTAGACATACAAGGAAGCACACTCACACACACATGCAGAAACATGGGTCAAGTCCAAGAAGTTTTTGAGCGGGTCAAGGCTAATTTTTCGGGCTGGGCTTGCACAATAGGGTCCCTAGATGGGTTGGCTAGGTTTTGGCTTGGGCGTGGTGTTGGATCACGGTTTTCTACACGCCCAAACGCAGCGGAAGTTTAAAATTTTTATTTTATTTTGACAATCAAAATATATTTGATTTGAACGCTCGTATGATTTTCATAATCAAACATACATAGGATGTTTAGTAATTATACCTTTGGTGAATAAATCACGTGGCTCCAACTATTCCGGGGTTAGCGGAGATAGCTCTTCGTGAATCCATACGAACGTTCTTCGATCTACTTCGAATTAGGTCCACGACTAGATGGTTTGTTCCTCTTCTAATTTGCACTAGAAAAGTAGAAGAGATTTTGCGTTGAGATCGAAAATTCGAGAAAGACTCAAATATTTCTCTTGAAAATTTGGTCAAAAATATTTGGAGGAATTTTGATATTGCCATTCACGTGAATCACCAATTGGGGGACATGGAGGCTAGGTCAATTTTTCTTTTTTATATAATAATCCCATGACCTAATACATAATTAACATTAATGGGCTTGATTTAATTAATTGGGCTAGTCCAACTAATTCAATTAATTTAATCAAGGTCCATTAAAACTTTAATTATTTATTATGTTGGACTTGTACTCCTACAAGCCCATTAAACATATTACCCACCATATTTAATTTATTAATTAATCAACTCAACTCTTGAGCTTAATAAATTAAATCAATTATAAATTCAACATTTGAATTTAATATTTAAATTATAAATTCAGCTCCTTGAATTTATCACCTCCAAAATTTAATATTTAATAAACCCAACTTTTGAGTTTAATAAATTAAATTATCAAATTTTATAAATTCAACTCCTTGAATTTATTCTCTCCAAATTTCATAAATTCAATTTCTTGAATTTACTATATCATAAATTCAACTCCTTGAATTTATTTTCTCAAAATTTAATTATCATAAATTCAACTCCTTGAATTTACTATATCATAATATAAATTCAACTCCTTGAATTTATTCTCTCAAAGGGAACAAACGATCCAGTGCTTGTGTGACCCTCAATGGTTCAGGGATACAGCTAGCCGTGGGTTCACAACTCTTTGTGATTCAGGACATAATCCTTTATTCGGGCTTACCCTGGTTAGCCCCATTCTTTTCATCAACACTTTGATCAAGAATGTCAGAACTCATTTCTGATTGCACCCATCGGATCATGGTAAGAGCGTCTAGTAGCATCGCCCCATGATCCCCTAGGTATCACTGATAGTTCCTGCAAGAACCAGTAGATTATGATTAGCGTACAGTACGGTCCCTTCATCTCATATATCCCGATCGAATCTGCAACCATTGGTTCATCGAGGGTTGCATATTAATTCGATAACTATGTGATAACTGTAACAGTGGCATCGCGTGTACTATTTTGAGAACTCCTTCTCTAACGTACATCTCATACTCTGGCCAGAGATTCCATGCACTATTATTTCATCAGATCACATAGGATATCCACACCCGTAGGTGAGCGGTGAATCCCCGACTACAATGCACTGGCTCCTATATGTGTCGCAACTGTACCCAACCTCGCCACCTGATGACTCTCCTGGAGACGGTAAACGAGTCAAAGCACAGCCCTAGCATATAGAGCCTCAGTGTTGTCACGGGTCGTAAGGACTAATGGTGTACAATCATAACCACGTACTTATCCTCTCGATGAATGATAACCACTTGGAAAGTCCGAGGGAGGGTTGTTCGGTATAATCATCATATGACTACCCATCTGTATGTTTGGACATCTCTATGCCCTTACCAAGAAACGCAGTACACAACATCACAGATGCTAGTCTCGAGCTCAAGCGACCTTTATCCATGTTTTAGGCGGCTGAATCGACTAGGAACGAATTTAGAATATGCAGTGTTTACAAATGAGTTTCAACATCGAATTATGATTCATTTGTATTGAAGCATAATCAAGGACTTTATCTATGCTGCTTGCATGGGTATACAGATAAAGTATAACGAAACCATTAAAAAATAAATTATATTAAAATAAAGATTGTTTATTACACTTGAGTCAATAAATTTCCTAGCCAACCGTTGGCTTGCAGGGCATCTACTCTAACAATCTCTCACTTGCCCTAGATCCAACTACCCTTAATCCCATTGCTTCGCGATGCATTTCAAACAATGGTCCTGGCAAGGGCTTTGTAAGTGGATCAGCAACATTATCTGCAGAGGGGAGTCTTTCGACTTATATGTCTCCTCTTCCCACTATCTCCCGTATGACGTGGAACTTCCTCAGTATATGTTTGGATCGCTGATGAGACCTTGGTTCCTTTGCTTGCGCAACGGCACCAGTGCTGTCCCAGTACAACGGGACTAGATCAACTCAATTAGGAATAACGCCCAACTCTTGGACAAAATTTCTCATCCAAACTACCTCTTGGGCTGCATCAGATGCAGCAATGTATTCAGCTTCAGTGGTGGAATCCGCAACGGTGTCTTGCTTGGAACCTTTCCAAGAGACATCTGCACCATATAGCATGAATACAAAACCAGAGGTCGATTTCGAATCATCTACGTCACATTGGAAGCTAGAATCAGTGTAGCCTTCCAATTTCAATTCTCCACCCCATAGACCATGAACAAGTTCTTAGTCCTTCTCAAGTACTTAAGAATATCTTTCACGGCCTTCCAATGCATTGGATCAGGGTTTGCCTGATATCTGCTTGTAACACTCAGAGCGCAAACAACATCAGGACGTGTCTATATCAGACCATACATGATACTACCAATGGCTGACGCATATGGAATACGTGTTATCATCTCTATCTCTTCATCAGTTTTGGGACACATAGCTTTAGATAGAGTAATACCATGACACATTGGTAAGCATCTTCTCTTGGACTCTTCCATAGAGAATCGTTTAATAATGGCATCGATATAGGTGGCTTGGGTGAGTCCGAGCATCCTCTTTGATCTATCTCTATAGATTTGTATTCCCAATACGTAGGATGTTTCACCCATATCTTTCATGGAGAATTTACTTGCTAACCATACTTTAGTTGATTGCAGTAATCCTACATCATTCTCAATGAGTAGAATATCATCAACATAAAAAAACTAGGAATGTCACAGCACTCCCACTAACTTTCTTGTACACGCATGGTTTCTCACGATTCTTAGCAAAACCAAACTCTTTGATAGTGCTATCAAATCTGAGGTTTCATCTCCTTGACGTCTGCTTGAGACCATATATTGATCTCTGAAGTTTGCATACCTTATGTTCACTTCCTACTGATGTGTATCCCTCAGGTTGAGACATATAAATTTCTTCTTTCATGTCTCCATTGAGGAATGCAGTCTTTACATCCATTTGCCATATCTCATAGTCATACCATGCTTTTATGGCTAGTAGTATTCTAATGGACTTAAACATAGCAACTGGTGAAAAAGTTTCCTCATAGTCAACTCTTTGTCTTTGAGTATAACCTTTTGCAACCATCTTGCTTTGAAGGTCACTACCTTCCCATCCGCCCCAAGCCTTCTTTTGTAGATCCATTTGCATCCTATGGGAACAAGTCCCTCAAGTGGATCCACTAATGTCTAGACTTGGTTTGAATACATAGAGTCCATTTCTGACTGCATGGCTTCAAGCCATTTGGTTGAATCAGTATCAGATATTTCTTCTTTGAAATTCATTGGATCACATCCAACACAAGGCTCATCATGGCCTTGTTCATGAAGAAGTGTATATCTAGCAGGTGGTCTAATAACCCTATCAGACCTTCTAGGAGCTTGTACTTCAACTACTGGTTCTACGGGATTAGGTTCAACTTCTAAAGTTGAGGGAGTATCTTGAATTTCTTCAAGTTCTATCATATTGCCTTTTCTATCTAATAGAAACTCCCTTTCTAAAAAGGTGGCATTTCTTGAAACAAACACTTTTGTTTCATTTGGATGATAGAAATAATATCCAACAGAATTCTTTGGATATCCTACAAAGTAACACAAAGTGGATCTACTATCCAATTTGTCTCCCACTGTCTGCTTCACATAAGCAGGACATCCCCATATTCTCATGTAAGAATACTTGGGAGGTTTCCCCATCCATATCTCATATGGTGTTGTATCCACTGCTTTAGTTTAAATATTATTCAACAACATTGCCGCAGTTTCAAGCGCAAAGCCTCAAAACGATGTAGGCAATTCAGTTAATCTCATCATTGATCGAACCATGTCCAACAAGGTTCGCTTACAATATTCAGAAACACCATTCAATTGTGGTGTTGCTGGTGGAGTCCACTGTAAGAGAATCACATTCTCTTTTAGATAACCCAAAAATTCAGCACTCAAGTATTCTCTACTTCGATCAGATCGAAATGCCTTAATACTTCTTTCTAACTGATTTTCTACTTCAGATCTGAATTCTTTGAACCTTTCAAATGCTTCAGATTTGTATTTTATCAAATAAACACACCCATACCTCGAATGGTCATCAGTAAAGGTAATGAAGTAGGATTGCCCATATTTTGTGCTAATACTTAGCGGGCCACAAACGTCTGTGTGGATCAAATCCAATAGACCATGCGCACGTTCCACGTTTCCATCGAATGGAGTCTTGGTCATTTTTCTTTTCAGACAGGACTCACGGGTAAGTATAGAATTTATGTCTGACAAGTCAAACATGCATTCTCCCACTAGCTTGTGCATCCTTCTTTGAGAAATGTGACCTAGTCTAGCGTGCCATATTTGTGCGGGATTTGTGTAAGGACCGTGTATCGTATTATCGTAAATCCTACGTGATTATCGATAATTTATGGAATTGTCATATGATTATGTAATTGATGTATATTATGACAATGAAATTGGGAAATGAATATTGAATATGAATTGACGTTGTAAGAGCTCGAGTGGAGAAGCCGGACGCCAATTTAGTACAAATCTAAATATTTGTACAGAACATGTGGCGCCCGGGCGGTAGAAAATGACCGCCCGAGCGCCAATGTATGCAAAGCCAGAGTTCGGGCAGAATGTTCCGCGCCCGAGCGGTAACTTTCTACCGCCCGAGCGCGGCATAAATGCAACTCGGGGACAGAATGTCTCGCGCTCGGGCGCGAGAATTCTACCTCCCGAGCGCGAGATCGGTGGAGATAAGAATAAGTTCTTTTCCTCTTTTTCTTCATTTCATTCGATAACTTCGAGAGGAAGTTCGAGATTTTGAAATTTCTTTCTTCCAAATCGACTTTGAAACGCCGTCTAAACGCGAAGCAAATTATATATTTGTAATCTGCGCGTCGAGGGCTTCAGACTGAGGTAATTTTCTTCTAGTTCCAGCAGCTTGAAATATTAAAGTGCTGGAATAGCATGTATTTGAAGTTGAATTTCTGATATGTAGTAGAATAACCGACAATAAACGTATATTCGAAGTCGGAATTGAATTATGATATGATTTGAATTTGATATGAATTATTGAAGTTTCAAATGATATTTGAAACTCATATTATTGATTTTGGACCATGTTATTGATTGGAATGAGTATGTTATTGATGTAGATAAAGTGTTATATCAATATCTTCAGGCTACATCAACTGGAAACGAAGAATTGAGGTATGTTGCGACCGGGTAACATACGACAGGTATCTGTATTATATGATATATGATTGGATGGATTGGATTGGATTGGAATACGTGTCTATGTGCCTATTTGATGATTTGATGTGGCATACATGACATTGAGATTTGAGTATCGATGTACAAAATAAATGTTTTGTTAACACACATCATTTTATTCATACATCGATACATGACATGCACGTTGAGCTATGATCCTTGGATACCCTGATATGATTGGATTGGATTCCGGGGTTTGTGAACACAATCGCTATGCCGGTATTATATGACCCGTAAAGCATAGACAATTGTGGCCCCATATGATTGGATATGAGATGTGGGATTGATGGCGCTTCGTCGACGCTATCATATGTGTATTCCCATATCGGCCGGTGTGCCGGCTCGAGCATTGATTTGATTTGATAGCGATTCGATTGATTCTGACATGTGCTCAGTGGATGGGCATTTGACCTGATACCTCCACGACATACATGCATTGCATACCATATATCATTGTTTAGATACTTGTGGTATATATTGTGGTTGTTCCATACGGAGCTTTGCTCACCCCCAAGGGGGGCTGTTGTTGTCTTTGTGTGTGGACAATGACAGGTACTCCAAGATATCAGGAGGCCGGAGAGGGTACTTCTGGAGGGAGCCACAGCTTGGGCTGAGGTTTATGTTTATGTCTTGTTCCCAGTATATATGTATATGTATCTATATACCGGGGCATGTCCCGAGGATATAATGTGTTTGTATGTGATTGGTTTTTGATTACGTGTGGGCGTGTTTTATGTTTTAAGATTAAATACTATTTTTAGTATTATAAATCTAGAAGAAATGTTTGGGCTCATTGTAAAGAAAATTTAAACTCGTTTTCCGCTGTGATTACTTAACCCTAATCAAATTGTGTTGTAATAACGATTAGGAGCTAAGGGCCCCACAATTTGGATCATCTAACTTTCTTTCGTTTGTTGTTGAAATCCTGTTTACTTGGACATTCATTCATCATTTCCAGAACATTTCTGGCGCATATAACTTCTTATGTCCGGACTTCTTGCAGTGAAATATGTTCTGACTTATCGGGCTTTGTAGGCCTTTTAAGTGTCTTTCGGAGTTTGCCTCTTATTGGGTTTTTCTTGTGAGGGGCAGAACATTTCTTTCCCTTACATTGCGGGCCACTTTTGTTCATGTCAACAAGCCCAACTAGGAAACAACATTTTCCTATTTTATTATGACTTCATAACTCATAAGCATGTTGAATAACTCTTCAAGGCTATCATCAATTTTATTCAAATTGAAGTTCAACATAAACCCGTCAAATGAGAAAGAGAATGACAACAAATTGATTGTCATGAAGTAACTTGTTAGGAATCACCTATTCCAGGCCCACCACTTTCTCATTAAACCCAATCATATATACACCACGCTCATGGACCAAAGCCCCATCTTGCATTCGTGTAGTAATGAGCTTTTAAAAGTGGTGTGCATCACTGTACGAGTTTCATGCACTATGCAACTCTTGCATGTGTATTCGAATGTCAGCAGCATTCAACATTTTCTCAAACTGTCCCTACAGTTCATTTGACATAGAAGCGAGCACATCACACTTTAGCTTGCAAAATATGGTCCCACCATCTTGCATGCATTGTCAGTTCAACAAGACTGACATTAGTGTGTATGTCATTTTCTCCGAATTCAGAACAATTTTCCCAACCAGTCTTGAAAATTAGATTCGGTTAGCTTGATAATAACAAAATTGGATTATGTGACGAAATCGAAAAATATACTGATATGGAAACAGAATAATTGTTGCCGATTATTTTAAAATAATTTTAAGATATAAAATATGGATTTTTATTTTATAAATTCCCTCCCACTATTTTGACATTTCCACCACCCTCTGATGAAAAAGGGAAATCTTATTTCCTTAGTAGGCACGTAGAGTCCAATTAGCCAATTATAATCCCGAATAATATCAGCCAATTATAATTTCTAAAAGGTAGAGTCCAATTGCATCCCTATGCAACCTCCGCGTGTTTTGCCTCACGTTTAATAAGGACCCAATAATATGACGTCGTTTATTTTCGCGTGCCAAACCAACCCATCAATATTGAATTGTAGTAGACGGTTGCCATGAGTTCCCCCAATAATATGAGCCGAAGTCATGGGAGTTCCACTCAATTCACATCATATGTCCGGTGGAAGTCACAGCTTTCCGGCGTAAAGGCCTCCCCAATAATATGAGCCAGACACTGTCCGCGGGTAGCGATCAACATGCAACCACGGTTGATGGAAGGCAAGAAAAAATTAAACTCCTTTAATTTTTACTTTTTCGGTTTGATATAAATTTTGAATCTTATTCAAAATGAGGGATTTTAATTTTAAAATTGTCTCATCATTTTAATTTTAAAAATCGCGTGCCACGAGTTTGTATGTTCGCCTGATTCATACAACTATATTATCTAATAATATACATACATGCATATTACTATATATCACATATATCATAATATGACATTCAACAATAAATAAGGATGATCGATCGCCAACACTATTAGATCCATGTGAGCCATACATGGATCCAGGTCCAAACCTAGGTGAATGCAGGGATGAAAATGCAACTTATTACAAAAGCTTCCAATATTTTACATGTCTTCATCTTGATCATCGGGCCCACCATCTTCCAGTCTTGATCTCCCACTATTTCTAATTATTACATTTGAATAGCCATGGCACATAAGGGATACATCTCATGGGGGTGGGAACGGGCCATACAGGCCCACTTTAATAATATCAAATATTATAAAAATGAATAAAAAACAGTAAAATATCCTAACATACACCTAACACATTGGTCAAGGCTCTCGATCATCCTTCATGCATTTAATATCAAATATTAACATCAATTTAATTAAACAATTTAATTAATTGATAAATCTTATATCTAATAATTTATCACAAACCACCACAATTATTAAAGAATTTAATAAATTAAATAAACCCCTTTATTTAATTTCCAATTAAATCAATAATAATTGATTTCTTGTAAAAAAAAAAAAAAAAAAAACTCATTTTTACCATAAATAATTAAAATCATATTCTAATTATTTATTTCACAAGAAAATTATTAATTTTACAAAAATTAATTTCCAAAATAAAAATTGAATCAATTTTCAAAAATATCAATTTTACCCAAAAATTTGAAAAATCAGAAAATCGCACCCTAGGCCCAAACAATTCAAGCCCATTATTCAGCGCGCTTCCCGAGACGCTCCCAGGCAGCCGCCCGCCCACTGCCTGCCCGCTGCCCGAACGTTTCGGGCAGCGGCTGCGCGCAGATTCGCGCCGACACCGCGCGCAGGCGTCGGCGCCTGTGCTAGCGCTGTGCGCGCAGGCGTCCGGCGCCTGCGCGCACGCTGCGCGCTGCCGTGCGCGGCCCTGCGCGCACGGACTGCCCGGAACAGTAACGGGCAGATTTAATTTTTTTTTTTTTCTGGAAAAATAAAATTTTCTTGGTGCTAAATTTTCTGAAAAATTTTCTTGTGTTGTTAGAAATAAATTATTCTATATGATTTAAAATCATACGATATAGAGAACCTAGCTCTGATATTACTGTTGGATCACGGTTTTCTACACGCCCAAACGCAGCGGAAGTTTAAAATTTTTATTTTATTTTGACAATCAAAATATATTTGATTTGGACGCTCGTATGATTTTCATAATCAAACATACATAGGATGTTTAGAAATTATACCTTTGGTGAATAAATCACGTGGCTCCAACTATTCCGGGGTTAGCGGAGATAGCTCTTCATGAATCCATACGAACGTTCTTCGATCTACTTCGAATTAGGTCCACGACTAGATGGTTTGTTCCTCTTCTAATTTGCACTAGAAAAGTAGAAGAGATTTTGCGTTGAGATCGAAAATTCGAGAAAGACTCAAATATTTCTCTTGAAAATTTGGTCAAAAATATTTGGAGGAATTTTGATATTGCCATTCACGTGAATCACCAATTGGGGGACATGGAGGCTACGTCAATTTTTCCTTTTTATATAATAATCCCATGACCTAATACATAATTAACATTAATGGGCTTGATTTAATTAATTGGGCTAGTCCAACTAATTCAATTAATTTAATCAAGGTCCATTAAAATTATTATGTTGGACTTGTACTCCTACAAGCCCATTAAACATATTACCCACCATATTTAATTTATTAATTAATCAACTCAACTCTTGAGCTTAATAAATTAAATCAATTATAAATTCAACATTTGAATTTAATATTTAAATTATAAATTCAACTCCTTGAATTTATCACCTCCAAAATTTAATATTTAATAAACCCAACTTTTGTGTTTAATAAATTAAATTATCAAATTTTATAAATTCAACTCCTTGAATTTATTCTCTCCAAATTTCATAAATTCAATTTCTTGAATTTACTATATCATAAATTCAACTCCTTGAATTTATTTTCTCAAAATTTAATTATCATAAATTCAACTCCTTGAATTTACTATATCATAATATAAATTCAACTCCTTGAATTTATTCTCTCAACGGGAACAAACGATTCAGTGCTTGTGTGACCCTCAATGGTTCAGGGATACAGCTAGCCGTGGGTTCACAACTCTTTGTGATTCAGGACATAATCATTTATTCGGGCTTACCCTGGTTAGCCCCATTCTTTTCATCAACACTTTGATCAAGAATGTCAGAACTCATTTCTGATTGCACCCATCGGATCATGGTAAGAGCGTCTAGTAGCATCGCCCCATGATCCCCTAGGTATCACTGATAGTGCCTGCAAGAACCAGTAGATTATGATTAGCGTACAGTACGGTCTCTTCATCTCATATATCCCGATCGAATCTGCAACCATTGGTTCATCGAGGGTTGCATATTAATTCGATAACTATGTGATAACTATAACAGTGACATCGCGTGTACTATTTTGAGAACTCCTTCTCTAACGTACATCTCATACTCTGGCCAGAGATTCCATGCACTATTATTTCATCAGATCACATAGGATATCCACACCCGTAGGTGAGCGGTGAATCCCCGACTACAATGCACTGGCTCCTATATGTGTCGCAACTGTACCCAACCTCGCCACCTGATGACTCTCCTGGAGCCGGTAAACGAGTCAAAGCACAGCCCTAGCATATAGAGCCTCAGTGTTGTCCCGGGTCGTAAGGACTAATGGTGTACAATCATAACCACGGACTTATCCTCTCGATGAATGATAACCACTTGGAAAGTCCGAGGGAGGGTTGTTCGGTATAATCATCATATGACTACCCATCTGTATGTTTGGACATCTCTATGCCCTTACCAAGAAACGATGTACACAACATCACATATGCTAGTCTCGAGCTCAAGCGACCTTTATCCATGTTTTAGGCGGCTGAATCGACTAGGAACGAATTTAGAATATGCAGTGTTTACAAATGAGTTTCAACATCGAATTACGATTCATTTGTATTAAAGCATAATCAAGGACTTTATCTATGCTGCTTGCATGAGTATACAGATAAAGTATAACGAAACCATTAAAAATAAATTATATTAAAATAAAGATTGTTTATTACACTTGACTCAATAAATTCCCTAGCCAACCGTTGGCTTGCAGGGCATCTACTCTAACACGTGGCTCGAGTAAATTAGGAGATGGCTCGGTGTGTTCGATAAGGTGTCAAAAACGAAAATAATAAAGCTAAAATCGAATCCATGGATCCACGGGGGTGGCTCATGACTTGAAAGGGTAGAATAAATCTTAAAAATGTTATGTTTAAAATTTGGGATCAAAATAACGAGTTTTGGATTTATTCGGGATTTAATCGCCGCACGAAACGCTAATTAACGAGTTAATTGAAACGCCTAGTTTTAAGCTTCATAAAATTATGGAAAATTTTATTTTAGCTTCAATAATTATTATAAGTCTAAGTTGTTAATTTGGGAATTTATAATAAGGTTTGGTTTAATTCGGAATTAAAACGCATTAATACGTCTTATTTAAAGATTAATTTAAAAGTCGTCGAATTAAGCTAAATAAAAATATGAGAAAATTCATGTAAGCTTAAATAATTATTTGGGACATGTTAGAGTTAATAGAATTAAGAAAATGTCAAAAATGTGAAATTTTACGTCTAGGGGTAAAACGGTCTTTTTACACCTAAAAATTAGTAAACGTCATGGCAGGGTCCTGAATGCTGTTTTATGTGCTAATATAATTATTTTCAATGATTATGGATGTTTATATGTTAATATGTCAATTTTAAATGTCTATGGAGGTTTAAGACGTTAATATGTTTAATGTTTTATGATTTAATATGCTAAAACATTTATTTTTAATGTTAATTTTAAATATTTATGATGTTAAAATGTTTATTTTAAAATGTTCATAGATGTTTATGATTTTAATATTTTAAGTTATGATTTTTAAATGTCTATGATTTTTATGATTTAAATATGGACATTTAAAAGACATGTTGCATTCTTGGTTTCAAAATAAAATGATATTACATGCATGTTTTTATTAAGTGATGATAACATGTTGAAGGACGTGAAGGGATTGTGACTACTACATGTTGGAAATATCTTGAGGGTTATGGTCCCCAGTGGGAGCCCGACGATCGTGTTTCCTTGGATACGGATACGAATACGAATATGAATACAAATACGAATATGTTAATACGTAGGCCGGGGCCCAGTTGACCGGTGAGAGTGTTGCTGGTGTCCCCCGCTGCCCAGTACTGTGGTTCTTTTTAGATGGATCCATCGCCCAATAAGATCAAGAATACGAGTCACAATCACGATTCGAATTCAACAAACACGAACATGAACATGAATATGAATATGGATACGAATATGGAATATGAATATGAATATGAATATGGATATGAATATGGATATGAATATGAATATGTTTATGTGATATGGTTATGTTTTTGAAAATGTTTAAGTTTCAAGTTTATGCATTATTAAGAAAATGATATTTTAAGTACAAGTATTTTTCACCGTTATATGTTAACTGTATTACGTATTACTTGTTATCAAGGATCAGACGTGTTGAGTATTTAGACTCACTAGGTGTGATTGATGCAGGTGAGTTTGATGAATATGTTTATGGAGGTCTTGCTGGTTGACTTTGCTGGACTGAAGGTGCACATAACCCGAGGACCGACGCTAGTTTTCCGCACTAGTTATGATTTATGATTTTAAATGATGTTAAAGATATTTTATGACTTTTATTTATGTTTATGAGAGATTTTTGAGAGGTTATAGTATGGGCTATACTTTTCAAATAATGTTTTTAGGTTGGTAAAATGTTTGATGACTTTATGCTTTAAAATATTTTACTTTGGATTTTTAAATGGTAGTTGGATGTTTATTTTTAAAATGGTGACAAGATATTTTAAAGTATTTATATATAAGTATATTTTTAATTATGGAGATTAAGGAGGAAAAAAAAATTCTAGTACGTTTTAAGAAAACGAGTAGCAGACGTTTCCACTACTCTTGCATAGCTCGTGGAACAATAAATGCTGACAATTTAGAGCTAAAGTCAGCATTGATTAACATGGTTCAGCATAACCAGTTTGGTGGAGGAGCAACTGCAGATCCATATCTACATCTGAGGACATTCCTGTAGATTACAGACACGATAAAGATTAATAATGTTCTTGATGATATTATTATTTTGCGTATGTTTACATTTTCTCTCGGAGATCAAGCTAGAGGTTGGCTCCAATCACTACCGCTAGGGAGCATAACTACTTGGCAGAAATTGTCTACAAAATTCCTTGCGAATACTTCTCACCTGCCAAGTCTAAACAGCTGAAGATTGAGATCAGCATCTTCCGACAGAACAAATATAAGCAGCTTTATGAAGCTTGGAAGAGTTACAAGGAACTGCTCAAAAAATACCCAAACCATGGATATGAAGACTGATTGCATATTGAGTTGTTTTATAAAAGGTTGAATGACCATATATGGACGACCGTTGATGCATCTGCTGGTGGTACAATATTTGCAAAATCTCCTGACCAAGCATACGATTTCTTGAGCAGATGATCATCAACAGCTACCAGTGTGAGAGATCAGGAGTGAAGAAGACGACTGGATTGTATACAGTGGACCAAATCACATCACTTACCGTGCAAGTTTGTGCACTGACTACCCATCCCGCAGCAATGAATAAATGCCAATACACATCTGAAGTAGCAGTTGTGGCAATAGAAGAAGGGCCGAGCATGGAAGCAGCCCATTACATCAACAATCATAGATATGGAGGCTATCGAGATAACCCTGTTCCTAATCAATATCATTTTAGCCTACATAACCATGAAAATTTTCTGTATGCCAACAATAAGAATGTGTTGAATCTTCTGGGGTTCAACGCACAAAAAGGAGAAGGCAAAACATCTCTTGAGGATTTGGTCAATACTTTTGTGACTAAGTTTTCAAAAAGGATGGAGCAGACATAGACTAGGCTTGACAACCTAAAGACGCACATGGCCAATGTTGGCACTTCCACGAAAATACTTGAGTCGCAGGTTGGGCAGATAACGAGACAGCTCACGCATAAATCTTCAAGCACAGTACCAAAGATTTCAGACACGAATATGAGAGAAGTGAACATCATTTTCATATAGCATGAGGAGATTGGAAAGGTAGAGGGAGAAGAGGAGAAGGTTGAGCCTACACCCATTAGGGAAGAAGAGTCTACTCCAAGCAAAGACATCCGAGGTAAGAAAGGTAAGGGATATGATTTGGATCAATGTATTAATATTTCTTTACTTCACTACCCCCACAGATTTATGCAGTTGAATGCTGAGTTTCAAAAGAAAAAGGTCTTGAAGATTTCAAGAACCTATATATTAATATCCAGTCTGCAGATATGGAGGAAGTGACACTTACTGAAGGAGGCAATGAGGAGATACAAAAAAATCTTCCACAGAAGTTGCACGAACCCGGGAAATTCGATGTACCATGTGCAATAGAGGGCCAAATGGTGGGATAAGTATTTGTGTTTTAGGGGCGAGCGTGAACGTAATGCCAAGTTCTCTTTACGAGAAACTTGGACTGAGCAAGATGAATCCTACAGAACTGATCTTGCAGTTGAGAGATAAATCTATCAAGGTACGTTTGGGATTGGAGGAAGATGTTGAAGTACAGGTCGATAAACTGAGGCTTCCATCAAATTTCGTTGTGTTTGACATGGAGAACTGTCAGAATGTTGCTGTCATTCTAGGACGATCATTCTTGGCTACTGCTGGAGCCATCATAGATGTTAAGAAAGGAATGTTGTCCATGGAGGTTGAAGGTCAGAGGGTGGTAATCAAGACGTCCAAGATATCACATGATCCACTTTGAACAGGAAGAAGAGTCAGGCTGATGACTTAAAACAAAGCGCTGCATGGGAGGCAACCCACAAAATTTTATTTTTCTGTATTTTCATTTTAGTTACTTATTCATTTTATTTATAAAATTTTTTAGTCATATGTTTTCACATCATTTAGACAAATAATATTTTAATGAGCAGATTTGTTTGATGAGTTGAAGACCCCAGTACATTGAAGAAAATGATGACAACGATGAGTACTGACGCTCATCACCACAAGTATGAATTGTCATATTTATAATTTTTACATATATTGAGGACAATGCATGTTTGAAGTTTGGGGTGGTACTTTAATTCCTATTACTTGAATTCCCGCAATCAGTTAGTCTAAATTGTGCCAAAAAAAATAACAAATTATTTAGTGTCTGTAATGGAAAAAGAATACGTAAGCCAATGATGATATTTTTGCCAAAATAGTTGAGTCATGGTGCATGTATACAATTTCTTAAAAGTTCACAACCATCTATGCACTTTTGCCGTGATCATCGATACATCTGATAAGGAGATAACATTTATTGCATGCTATGTATTACCGTAAAGATGACATAATTTGAGACTTTTTGTGATTTATATCTGATATTGAACTAAATGTTACAAGCACAGAAGTGATCTAGGCATTCATTGAGTTTCTTTGGGTCTGTTTATATTATTATAATTTATCATTTGAATCCATTCAAGCCTAACAAAAAGGAGATGTGTAATTGAATTTATTCTAAAATATCCATAACATTATTCTAGTGCACATAATCGGTTTGTACAAGTTGAATTG
This sequence comes from Primulina eburnea, assembly GCF_022965805.1. Lineage (NCBI taxonomy): Eukaryota > Viridiplantae > Streptophyta > Magnoliopsida > Lamiales > Gesneriaceae > Primulina > Primulina eburnea. Next base: position 9,030,282 of record NC_133117.1, read on the forward strand.
TGAATGAGAAGTAGTCTAGAACTTGGTTTAACACTCTTCAAGGTGAAATATGGATATTGTGTGACCTCGGGATGATTTAGGTGATTTTGGATCGTTTGAGCATTCGAGCCTACCCGTACATCATATTAATCTCTAATGTACCATGTTGAGCCAATTAAAAAATCGAATGGCGTGTGACAAAGAACACAATGTCCCCATTCGTACATTTTTCTTTGTCCCATGTCAACTACAAAAACTCTTAAGCCTATACACTAATTCATGTCTGAATGTGAAAGAAATGAACCCCTTTAGCGCTTGTAAAATGAAAAGAAAAAAATAATCGTGGAATTAAGGTGAGTAAAATAGAGAAAAAAAATTTGAAGTTAAAGAAGGAACGTATGGTGTTGAGGTGGTGAACTTGAGTAAAGAAAGAGTCGGGAGATGAAAAAATGATGAAAAAGTCAATTAAAGGTGGAATATGAAAGAAGGAGAGGTGCTGAAAAAAAGTAATAATTTCTTTGTTTTCTCTCATCTTTGATTTCCATACCTTTATTGAATATGTGAGCCGTAGTCTAACGATATAAACTTATAAGACCTATTAACCAAGCCACGTGTATCCAATATACTATTGGAGAAGAGTCGTTAAAGTTAAGCCTATGGACATTTCAAAAGCAATGTCAACGAACATGGAATTTGACCATTTACACATACCATCACATGACATGACGTTACACTTTAGTATGACTCTCTTTAATATCTTTTGAACCAAATGTTAACCATATGTCCTGGTTATCTATGCACGTAGATAATTATTTTCATGGATGATAGTTTGAAACTTGAGTTAAAAATTTATATTTCTCTGAGATAAACGAGAAGCTTAAATCGATCACTATGTTGGATTGGGTAGATGAGATTGGCGATCCACACACACGTGATCTGCTAAGTAATGGGTGCATGCATCGAACTTGAAAACCTTAGACATGTGATATTTGAGGCATTATGATTACTTTCTTCCACTACTTGCGTTTTGTTAATTTTCTAGAAGAACATTGATTGTAAATTTTAAATTTTGCTCGAGACTACAAACCTTAAGTTTGGAGGGATTTGATAAGTGCAAGTTTTGCACTTAAATTATCCAAGGAAGTGGCATGAAATTTTGATAATATTGAGCGGATTTACGTGTTTGGTAGTGATTTATGTAGTTTGCAGGAGCAAGCATGAGCGTATAACTTACTACTAACAAGGAAGTCCAAGACAGAAGCAAACGCACGCAAAGGCCTGCGCAGAGACCAGAAGCTCGAGCTTAGAGAAGAACGAAAAAATAACGCCAGTCGCAAAGAACCTTGTACCCTAGGAACTTGGACATATATAAATATTGAAACCCTAGCCACAGAGAAGAGAGGAGAGCCGCAGTCACGCACAAAATTATAAAAAACTGGAAAGAGAGCGAGAACGAAGAGCGTGTCTGCCGAGGACGGAGTCGTAACTCTTATTTGATTCTTCTTCCCTTATTCTTACTTAATTTTAGTCTATTAGTAATGTTTAAGAACATGAATTTATTTTATCGTTTTCATTCACAAACTAATTTATTAAATCTGGAGGATGATGTTGCTTGGTCGAATCTTTATTTATGAATTATTGATTTATATATGCGAATTACTTCTTTGTTTATTTATATTTTCCGGATCTTACTACTTTCAATTACTTGATCACTAATTAGATTGTCATATTTATTTGAGATCTATCACTCGGTAGAGAGGATTTTGAATAAGACAGTAGGAAAATATATCGTTGGTGTTTATAGAGTTTGGAATACCTATAACTCCAACGAATCCATTAAAATAATTATTATGCTATAGAAATTATTTATTGTTTGATTTTTAATAGGGATATAGAAAATTTACTATAGATAATTGATTTCTACGCACCACTTGAGAAAAGGAGTAGGAAAATTGAGAATTCTTGGGTAGTTAACGGGTTGAAATTATAAATATAGATGTCAATGATAATTTAATATAGTATAGACTAAGTGAAATCATACCTCTAAATTCTTATTCTCACTTATTTTAAATCGTTTTTGCGCTTTCATTAATTTTAGTTCATAATTAACATCAAATATTCTATTAAATTTTCTAAATAAATTTATTTATTTCAATTGTGGTAATTAATTTATAATTGCTCTACTGAGTACTAAAACTTGACATCATACACTTGCGGGTAGCAAATATCACAACATTCATGTTCTTAGGAAGAATCTTCATATTAAACTTATAAGACAACAATCAAATTTCTAAGTTCAAGCTGTATGACAACTCGAGATTATGTTCAGTTCGATATTATCATATAGCCCTTATTTGTTGATGTCCACCTAATAGCAATCTGATACGAACGGTTAATTATCTATTATATTTAATATATTACATTTAAGTTTGACAGACACATTTATTTACCGCTTTAATTGTACGGTTTATGTCGTTTCAAATTTTTTTTTTCAGAATTTAAAATATTCTCCACAAACACGCTGACACGTGGACTGACATGTTTGTCTTACATTCGGCCGTATATATACTCATTTTATAAAGGCCTGAAAATCCTTACTTTGAAAATTTGCGGGAAATTTAAAATTTTTCTTTTAAAATAAATGGAGTACCTCATTCATACCAAAAACTGATAAAATGTTTAACGTTCAAAATAGCAGCGGAAGAAATTATTACTTGCCAAAATAACAAGTTAAAGTATTCAACAACTGATAAAATATTTGGGCATAAAAAAAATGGCAAGTGCTGAAACTGAGGTCCTCGGGTGCCACTACTGCCGACCCAAGCTAGCTCACTGGTCCCCGCCCTCGATCCAGACATCATCAGTACCTACAACAATCAAGTCTAGTGAGTCTAAAGACTCAACATGCATATATCGTAAATAACAAGTAAATACTATAGTAAAATTTGCATGGAATAAAAATATCATGTCCGGAGGCATACGTGAAAATAACTTGTCATGAGCAATTATAATACGTGCATAACTGAACTGAAAATTCACAGTAAAAATGTTTGCTCCATGGAGCCTTGCACTGAAATAGCTTGTAATAAATTTTCTGGTGAGATTATGGTCTACGCAAGTGGTCCCTGAACTGAACTGAACTGAGCTGACTGATACTGGGGACTGGACCGGTAACTGGTGACCGGATTTACGTCTGATCAGACTACTGCCACAGTACTAGGTGAAACAACTAAATTGACGGGTAATTGGGGAACGGATTTAATCATGATAGTAAAGTGACCACAAGCCATATCGCATAAATATCAAAATTTGTATTTTTTTTTGCACGTAATATAATTAAATAACTGAATTAAATATCCTGTAACCATTTTACTGATGGATTGGATCGCTCCCAGGCTCGCTGCAACCTACATATGCCATGAAAAATATGCAATAGCTTTTACTTGACCCAACTATGCAATTGAATCCGATAATGCGACAATGACGCTCAACGACTTCGTATTTAATCATGACTCCGAACCAGCCCGAACCAACACTGAACCAACCAATAGTCATGATTAAAATACGCTAAAAATGATGAAATAATGCTCCTAAAATGATGCAAGTCGAAATCTAGGTGAATGGAGGCCAAAACAAGAAACGCTCTTTCGAGAGTCAATTTGGTACATCGCACCATAAATTCTCGTACGACTTCAAAAATGATCCGAATGACAAACGGCCAAAAACATGACCTTCCTAACTCAATGAGGCACTGTCCAGTCCAAGGCCATGGGCTAAAAGCCAACCAAGAACTCAAACGACGCCTGAGAACAGCAGCACACTTGCTGTCAAAATTACAGCAGCTGCGCACTTGCTTTCCTTGTGTCGTTTTCGAGACTACCGGCCATTGGGGCTTGAACCACCGACCAGAGACTCTTACCAACATCCCAAAGAATGATTTGAACCATGGCTAAGGGCCCTAGGCCAGCAACAATCCAAACCACACTATGAATAACCGAAACTTCCCCACCGAGAGCCAAACCTGCGCGTGGGCTGTTGTGATTCATTTGCTGTCTCGTGTCGTTCCAGTGGCCATTTGATTGACCATGGCACGATCTAGACATCTAGGGGCATGGTATGAACCGTGGCTAAGGGCCATAGGCCAACCAATATCCACACCATTATACAAAATCGAACACACACATGCTGTAAAATGAAGAGGAGCGAAAGGGTACAGGGGCTGTTCTTGCGTTTTTAATTAAAACCGATTCACCATGGACCAAGCCACCAAAAGGGTGACTTAGTCACGTCTTAGAAATGCTAGGGAAGTGATTTAACCATGGCTATAAGCCTTGGGGCAGCCATGATCAGTTTCATAACCCTTTGACAGCAAAACTGAAATTTCGAAGACTCAAGTGGCAAGAATGGAACGTTGCTGTCATTTTCGTGTTTTCCAGCGTGCATGGGGTTGAATGAGTGGACCAACATGATCCTAATGCCTCCTATTACATGTCTAGATGTCGCCTTGGGAGCCTGGAACCGAACCAATACCTGAAACCATGGAAACCAAAGAAACCGTGAAGCTTGTCATGGAACCGAATATTCTGCATGTTTAATTTTCTGAAATTTGCTGGTATATTTCGGTTTTAGCATGAAAGTGATGATCATGAAATGTAAAAATAATTATAATAGGACTTGATTGAAGAGTCAAAAAAAATATATGCATTCCTGGTTTCATTTTGAAAGAAAACGAAAGAACGAGACGATCCAGCGCGGAGGAGGTGGAGCGCTTTCTATTCTATCTTTCTTGCTCGATTTTTCTCTCCTCTTTCTAGATATGAGGGTCACGATTTTCTACTCTGAAATGAATCTGAATTTCGGTCATAGGGAGGGGATAATAGTGGTTAAAAGAGTGAGGAGAAGGGGTGCAAAATATAGGGAAAGATATCAAGACCAAGTCTACTCTTTTTGAAATTTTGAATTCTTGTTGCTATCAAGTCTTCTTGGATAGATCTAGAAAGGGGTGGCCGATAATCCTTGCTAATCTAGACTAATATAATGCTCATTAATTAATTAATTAAGGATGAAAAGATAACCATGCTAAAGAGGGACAAAGAATGGGTCAAAGTTGAGTTGGCAAGTCCTTGTTTAATCTACTAAGGAGGGTGGCCGAATTCTTCAATAAAAATGAAGGGAGGAATGTTGATTATTTACTAAATTTATAACCCTTAAAAGCCTCACATATCTTTTAATTAGTTTAGTGAACTAACCCCTTAATTAAGGAACTTAAATAAATTTATTTTCTACTCACCTCAAGTAATTAAATTAAATTCTCAAACCTCCTTTTTAACTTAAATCAACTTACTTGCTAGCTAAAATAAATTCTGGAAATGATTTCGTAATCAAAAATTCTATCTCAAAACTCCAACTCCGGTCCGGCCTCACTGAATTAACTGAAATGATAAAAATTTAAATGACTACATAAAATAATTAAATTAAATACTCATGCAATAAAATCATTTTACTTTAAAATATTAGAATTATGCATGGCTTATACGTAGTCTAAGTTACGGGTTCTACACATTTGATTTCACTGGCTCTAGTTATTGTTTTATGATCATCTTCTCCATCAAATTTTTGTATCAAAAATTTTCTTGCCCTCAAAAAATTTCAAGCCTCGAAAACTATCTTCCTATACGAGCAACGCTTTTCAACTCAACTTTGATGATGTTTATCTGCTATTGGATGATAGCATGGCCGCCATGTTCAAATCTCATGAAGCTACGGGACTAAAATTATTTGGGCACATTGATAGCTAATTTATCAGTTTTTACTATTTCAATAATTGGAGCTATTTATTGCGAAATATTTAACACGATATGCAGAATTGCATTTAATAATTGAATTAATTAAATTAACTTTACTTGATACTAAAATAATTACACACAGATCTAATTATATATTATTTAATTTATTAAATCTAATATACGAAAAAAAATATTGATCCCCAAAATCTATTTTTATAATTAACATTTCAGAGTTTGATAAGAAAAACAAAACGAACCAGATTATTCAATTGCATCTTCTTCTTTTCTGGATTCATTTGATGCAACCATGAGTCTCTCCTATTGAAAATTCAAACTTCATTTACGATCACTATGCCAAAAATCACTTTTTACTTCAGATAATATCTGAAGTAATAGGGTACTTGAGTACCGAAGTATATGGACGTGAAGTAATAGATGTACATTTTACTTCACATAATACCCGAAGTTGTAGTATTGAAAATACCGAAGTCTTTTGGCCGGTTTTGGGAGGAAAACCGGTCCAGAATTGGACCGGTGTCGAAGTAATAAATGTGTTTTACTTCATCGATTATAGTGAATAATGAAGTAGTATATTATATAACTTCCTCTTAATTATTATTTAGCGACGGAATTCATGTTAAAAACCGTCGCTATTTTGCGACGGAATCCATGTTAAACACCGTCGCTATATTGCGACAGAAGTCATGTTAAATACCGTCGCTAGTGTGCGACGGTATTTATATCAAAAACCGTCGCTACGTAGCGACGGGGCTCAAATGAGTTCCGTCGCTAATATGTTAGGTAAAATAAAAAAAATTTAATAAATCTGTGTTATGAATTGGTGCGGTAAAATATAAAAAATTTAATAAATCTGTGTTATGAATTGGTACAATCGTGTAAGAGATAAAAATTTTTAGTATTATAAAGTGGTAAAATCGTGTAAGAAATAAAAATTTTAAGTGTTGTGAAATTGTAAAATCGTGTAAGTGATAAAAATTTTAAGTGTTGTGAAGTTGTAAAATTGTGTAAGTGTAGTGACCCGTTCCAGAATCACCTACTAATCAAGAACTAAGCATGCAATTAACTTAATTAATAACAATCAGAGATAATAGCGGAAAAGGTCAACAAATGATAGCTATACAACCCCATCGAAAATCCATAACAACTCAGAATGAAAAGAAAGTATACGGTACAACCATATCGAATCAAAGAGTACTGAATAAATAACTCCACCGGCTACTCAACGTCCTCCTCCTCCTCCTCCTGAGCCATCCAACCTGAGGCCTGCCCCGTGGGAATGGGGTGTCCAAGATAAACAAAACCGAGGACGTGAGCGATAAGAACGCCCAGTACAAAAGCATGAGTATACAAGCCTATATGAAATGCACATGCTATGATATGATACCAGGGTAGTCAAGAAACAGGAGTAACAAAGGATCTCAAAATGCTCAGTCTAGAGGCGCCAAGTGGATAGTGCCGCGCGGTACTCCTCTGGGTCACTGCATCCACTACAAGAACAGACGTGGACCTAAAATGTCCCGGATCACCGAAGCCCTCCGGACCCGTCGGCCACTGTGTACTCTCGGTGTCCATGCGTCCACAAGACAAGACAGGGCTGAGCGGCCCCACAAGATATAGCTTATCTCGAAAGAGATACAGCTCAACAGTAAAGGCTATCTCGAAGGAGATACGGCTCAACATGAAATGCAACATGCATCATAAAACGTGACATAATAGCATGCATCATATGACATATATCAATGCACCACATAATCATGCAACACATATAAGAATGTATACTCGACCAGGATATCTCGGATAGTACTTTCGTACCTCAAACCAGCAGATCCTAACAATCAGTCCTAGACTCACGCCTGCGTCCGCAGTCAGCCCACTGGTGCCGCTAGCTCCAAACTAGAGCACAGCTCCGCTACAACACTAGTAGCTCCCCGCTAGTGCCCGAACCTCGGAAAAAGACTAGAACCTGTCAGAAACGACTGAAATGCTCTGGAACACTCTGAAATGGCGAGTCACAAATGAAGCCTCTCGCCTCTATTTATAGCCAACGTTCGGACGATCCGATCCACTTCGGACGCTCCGATCCGGCACACTTCGGACGGTCCGAACCCTGATCGGACGATCCGAATCTTGCATGTCTTCCACGAGTACAGCCACCTGTCTCGGACGATCCGAACCCTGATCGGACGATCCGAACTCTTCCACGTGTCCAGAACCCTTCCACGTGTCCAGCCACCTGTCTCGGACGGTCCGAACCCACTTCGGATGATCCGAACCCTCTTCGGACGATCCGAACCTGGTTCGGTCCTTCCGATCCCACCGAAAAATATAATTAATCCAATAATTAACTCAAATTAGGTATCGGGATACTACATTCTCCCCCCCTTAAAAAGATTTCGTCCTCGAAATCAGGTTTATAGGATGAACAAAACGGAATAACAACATCGTTATTACATCTCACTTGTTGTTGAACACAACTGATATTTCGATTACAACTGAAAACACAAACATATACAAAGCATAACTCAAAAGAGCTCTGGATGCTCCGAACTCATACGACTCTCTAGCTCCCAAGTGGCTTCTTCAGTGCCTCTGCGCTGCCACTGAACTAAGACAAGAGGAATGATCTTATTCCGCAACACCTTGTCTTTGCGATCTAGAATCCGAACTGGTCGTTCTACGTAAGACAAATCCGAATCAAGTTGAACTTCTGAGGGATGCAAGATGTGAGACTCATCTGCTACATATCGTCTCAACAAAGATACGTGGAACACATCATGAATACTTGATAGGTACGGCGGCAATGCAAGTCTGTAAGCCAAATCTCCCACGCTTTCCAATATTTCAAATGGACCAATAAATCTCGGAGACAGCTTACCCTTGAGACCAAATCTCAAAATCCTGCGAAAAGGCGAAACTCGGAGAAACACTTTCTCACCTGGCTGAAAATAAAGAGGTCGCCGCTTGGTGTTCGCATAACTAGCCTGTCGATCCTGAGCGATCTTAATCCGCTTCTTGATTACTGCAACCTTATCAATAGCCTGCTGGACTAGCTCCGGTCCCTCAACATGTCGTTCCCCAACTTCGTCCCAGAATAATGGAGTACGACAACGTCGCCCATACAACGCCTCAAATGGTGCTATACCAATACTACGATGATAGCTGTTGTTGTACGCGAACTCAATCAAAGGCAAATGATCCTGCCAAGCGGGTCCGAAATCCATCACACAAGCTCGCATCATATCCTCAAGTGTACGGATAGTCCTCTCTGTTTGACCGTCGGTCTCTGGATGATAAGCCGTACTTAAACTTAGTGAAGTGCCCAATGCTGACTGGAAACTACCCCAAAATCGTGAGGTAAAACGAGGATCTCTGTCACTAACAATACTGACTGGCACTCCATGCAAACGTAAAATCTCTTGAATGTACAATCGAGCCATACGATCGAAAGTGAAATCACGGTTATATGGCAGAAAATGATCAGACTTGGTGAGTCGATCCACCACTACCCAAATAGCATCACTATTCCTCGAAGACAATGGTAAGTGAGTAATGAAATCCATCGCGATATGCTCCCACTTCCATTCGGGAATAGGTAAGTTCAACAATAATCCTCCCGGTCGACGGTGCTCTGCCTTAACCTGCTGACAAACAAGACACTTGGAAACAAACTGATAAACGCTGCGCTTCATCCCTTTCCACCAAAATCGTGTCCTCAAATCTTTATACATCTTGTTGCTTCCCGGATGGACACTCAACTTGCTTCGATGAGCCTGAGCCAAGATCTCTTCCCTCAAAGTATCATCCTCTGGTACCACAACTCGATTAGACAAACACAGAAGACCATTAGACTGATAATGGAAATTGCTATCTCCACCAATCAATCGGGCTAATCTCTGAGTCTTGAGATCAGACATCTGTGCATCTCGAATCCGAGCGAACAAAGCTGGCTCAGATAAAATGGTAGCAACACGAATGCTCTCCATACCTTTTCGATGTTTGAAATTAAATCCCAATGAACAACAATCCTGGATAGTACTAATCATAGCACTGGTCTGAAGTGCAGAGGCTCTCACCTTGCGACTAAGAGCATCGGCTGTGAGATTCGCAGAACCTGGATGGTACTTGATCTCGCAGTCATAATCTTTAAGTAGATCCATCCAACGACGTTGTCTCATGTTCAACTCAGCCTGAGTGAACAGATACTTCAGACTCTTATGATCAGTAAAAATTTCAAACTTAACCCCGTACAAGTAATGACGCCAGATCTTCAGCGCGAACACAATAGCAGCTAATTCTAGATCATGAATAGGATACTTTTCCTCGTGAGGTTTCAACTGTCTGGAAGCATAAGCGATCACATGACCATTTTGCGTCAACACACACCCTAAGCCTTGAAAAGAAGCATCGGTGTAAACACTGAAACCATCAGATCCTGACGGTAACGCCAAAACAGGTGCAGAAGTCAGAAGTCGACGAAGCTCTCTGAAACTATCTTCGCACTCAGATGACCACTCAAATGGAACATCCTTCCGAGTAAGTTGCGTCAATGGTCTAGCTACCTGAGAGAAATTCACGATGAAGCGACGATAATACCCTGCCAGACCTAGGAAACTACGGATCTCAGCCACCGTCGTAGGACGTGACCAATTCAGCACTGCCTCAATCTTGCTAGGATCCACAGAAATTCCTTCCTTGGAAATCACATGACCAAGGAATACTACACGATCAATCCAGAACTCGCACTTACTCAGCTTAGCATACAATTGCTTCTCGCGAAGAATCTGCAACACAATCCTCAAGTGCTGGATATGCTCTTCCACACTGTGAGAATAAATCAAGATATCGTCGATGAAAACCACAACAAACTGATCTAGAAAATCCCGAAAGACTCGGTTCATCAGATCCATGAACACCGCTGGCGCATTTGTCAATCCGAATGGCATAACTAGAAACTCGTAATGCCCCATATCGAGTACGAAATGCAGTCTTGGAAATATCATCATCTCTGACTCTCATCTGATGATAACCCGATCGCAAGTCAATCTTGGAGTAAACAGAGGTACCCTGAAGCTGATCGAACAAATCATCGATACGAGGTAATGGATACTTGTTTTTGATCGTCACACGATTCAGCTGGCGATAATCAATGCACAATCGCATAGATCCATCTTTCTTCTTGACAAACAAGACTGGAGCTCCCCAAGGTGAAACACTCGGACGAATATAACCTTTATCAAGAAGATCCTGTAATTGCTGCTTCAATTCTCTCATCTCTGACGGAGCAAGACGATAGAGGGCACGAGAAATCGGTGCAGTCCCTGGCAATAACTCAATGCCAAATTCCACCTCTCTAACCGGAGGAAAACCAGGAATCTCATCTGGAAAAACATCAGGAAATTCACAAACCACTGGAATATCATCTATACCAACACTACCTGTGGAAGAATCAATCGCATAGATGAGGTAGCCTTCCCCGCCCGCCTCTAAAGCACGACAGGCTTTCAGAGCAGATACCACTGGCATCGGAGGTCGCGCTCCCTCACCATAGAAAAACCAACTAGAGCTCTCAGTCGTACAAAACTGAACAAGCTTCTGGTAACAATCCACGGTAGCTCGGTAGGTAGTCAATAGGTCTATACCTAGTATACAATCAAAATCTTCCATCTCCAAGATCATAAGATTCGCAATCAATTCGTTACCCTCAAAATCTAAGGGACAACCCATCACTAGACGCTTTGCTAACACCGAATGACCCATCGGGGTAGAAACGGAAAGAATGACGTCTAGAGAAACATATGGTAACTTATGACGCTTAACAAATCGTGCAGAAATGAATGAATGTGATGCTCCGGTATCAATAAGAACAACAGCAGGAATACCGCATAAACGAAAAGTACCTGCTATGACTCTCTCTGTCTCATCTGCAGCCTGATCCTGGTTCAGCGCAAAAACCTGACCTTGGGCACGAGGTCGAAGATTTGAACTACCCACTGCCTGACCCTGCCTCCTCTGCTGAACAGTCGTCTGAGATCCGGAACCAGATCCTGCTCCACCTCGCAACTGAGGACAATTCTTCTTGAGATGACCCATCTCTCCGCACTGAAAACAAGCTCCCGCGGCTGATCGGCATTGCTCCGATGGATGGTTCTTCCCACAATGCACACAAGAAACCTTCTTCTTACCAAAGCGGAAAACACCGCTATACCGTGATCCAGATCCAGAAGAAGAAGAACCAGATTTCTTGAAAGACTGAGATCGAGGGCTCAAAGTACTCGGAGGTCTAGAAGAAAGAATAGCCCTACCACGCTGGAGACTGATCTCTGCCTGGCGACACCGGTTCACTAACCCATCATAAGAAGTAGGATTATCACAGACAGTGACTCGATCAAAAATCTCCTGGTTAAGACCCTGGAGGAAATGGTCATACTTGGCCTCAGAACTGCCACTGATATGAGGGGCAAAGGGTAACAACTCGAAGAACTTCTGCTGATATTCATCAACAGACATACTCCCCTGCTTAAGATTCAGGAGCTCAATCGTCTTTGCCTGGCGAAGGGCTGGAGGAAAATACAGCTGCATGAAAGCTGCACGGAAATCGGCCCAAGTCACCCTACCCTGAGACTGGACTATCGGCGCAGAAGTCGATCGCCACCACTTGCGCGCACGGCCCTCGAGAAGAAAACTAAGGGTCTCCATCCTCTGCTCCTCGGTGCACTGGAATGCACGGAAACAACTCTCCATGCGCTCTAACCAATCCTCAGCATCATCGGAAGTCTCACCGCCGACTAAAGGCTTAGGCCCCATCTGAATGAAACGGTGCAAATCAAAACGCCTAGGACGATCCCGACGATGACGATGTTCACGATGACGCCTACGATCGTCCTGGTCACCCCAACGACCTACACTTCCCTGACTACTCTCATCACCAAAGTGGTCAGCCATCGCTACAAGATAGAATGGGGAAAATGATAAAATGGTCCACGAAAATCCCAAAACAGAATCTATATCCCAAAATCGTAAGCATGCTCTGATACCATAAATGTAGTGACCCGTTCCAGAATCACCTACTAATCAAGAACTAAGCATGCAATTAACTTAATTAATAACAATCAGAGATAATAGCGGAAAAGGTCAACAAATGATAGCTATACAACCCCATCGAAAATCCATAACAACTCAGAATGAAAAGAAAGTATATGGTACAACCATATCGAATCAAAGAGTACTGAATAAATAACTCCACCGGCTACTCAACGTCCTCCTCCTCCTCCTCCTGAGCCATCCAACCTGAGGCCTGCCCCGTGGGAATGGGGTGTCCAAGATAAACAAAACCGAGGACGTGAGCGATAAGAACGCCCAGTACAAAAGCATGAGTATACAAGCCTATATGAAATGCACATGCTATGATATGATACCAGGGTAGTCAAGAAACAGGAGTAACAAAGGATCTCAAAATGCTCAGTCTAGAGGCGCCAAGTGGATAGTGCCGCGCGGTACTCCTCTGGGTCACTGCATCCACTACAAGAACAGACGTGGACCTAAAATGTCCCGGATCACCGAAGCCCTCCGGACCCGTCGACCACTGTGTACTCTCGGTGTCCATGCGTCCACAAGACAAGACAGGGCTGAGCGGCCCCACAAGATATAGCTTATCTCGAAAGAGATACAGCTCAACAGTAAAGGCTATCTCGAAGGAGATACGGCTCAACATGAAATGCAACATGCATCATAAAACGTGACATAATAGCATGCATCATATGACATATATCAATGCACCACATAATCATGCAACACATATAAGAATGTATACTCGACCAGGATATCTCGGATAGTACTTTCGTACCTCAAACCAGCAGATCCTAACAATCAGTCCTAGACTCACGCCTGCGTCCGCAGTCAGCCCACTGGTGCCGCTAGCTCCAAACTAGAGCACAGCTCCGCTACAACACTAGTAGCTCCCCGCTAGTGCCCGAACCTCGGAAAAAGACTATAACCTGTCAGAAACGACTGAAATGCTCTGGAACACTCTGAAATGGCGAGTCACAAATGAAGCCTCGCGCCTCTATTTATAGCCAACGTTCGGACGATCCGATCCACTTCGGACGCTCCGATCCGGCACACTTCGGACGGTCCGAACCCTGATCGGACGATCCGAATCTTGCATGTCTTCCACGAGTACAGCCACCTGTCTCGGACGATCCGAACCCTGATCGGACGATCCGAACTCTTCCACGTGTCCAGAACCCTTCCACGTGTCCAGCCACCTGTCTCGGACGGTCCGAACCCACTTCGGATGATCCGAACCCTCTTCGGACGATCCGAACCTGGTTCGGTCCTTCCGATCCCACCGAAAAATATAATTAATCCAATAATTAACTCAAATTAGGTATCGGGATACTACAGTAAGTGAGAAAAAATTTTAATTGTTGTGAAGTGAAGTGGAAGAAATTGGAGAGAATTTGTATGTATTTATAGAGAGTGGTGGAAGAAAATAGAGGGAAAAATAGGCGGGATTGAATTTTTTTGAAACTAGCGACGGTTTTAGTAAAAACCGTCGCAACATTTTAAATCGGCGACGGTTAAAATGGAGGGAAATATATGCGGGGTGGAATTTTTTTGAAAATGGCGACGGTGTTCTTTTAACCGTCGCCCAATTTTAAATCGGCGACGGTTAACTTTAACCTGTCGCTACTTTTAGCGACGGTTAAAAAACAACCGTCGCTAAATATAGCGACAGTTTCTAAAAAACAGTCGCTAGTTTTAAATATGCGACGGTTTTTATGTGACCGTCGCAAAAAATAGCGACGGGTTAAATTAAACCGTCGCCGATTTAAAATTCGGCGACGGTTTAAAAAACCCGTCTCATGTTTTAATCTTTTTACTTCATTAAGACGTATTTTCATTATTTTTTACTTCATCAAAATTGATATGCCGAAGTAAAATATATAAAAAAAAATACAGTGAAGCCCGTGTTTTTAAACATCCGAAGTAAAATATATTATTTTACTTCGCTTGTGTTATTAATGAAGTTATCGGTAATATATTACTTCGTAATTTATTTTTGCCGAAGTAACGCCTGGCGAAGTAAAATGTCATTTTTCACATAGTGGATATCATTCTTCCACAATAATTAATAAAAGAAGACATACGTCATTGAGGTATGATCTTCTTCCGGTCTAAAATACACTTCATTTGTTTGCAATTTTGACCTCGTACTTAAGCATAGAAGGGATTACACCAGAAAAATCTCTTATCATGTTTATTCGTGTGTCATCGTCATTATCATCATCATTGTTATTTGAATCATGCTAAGTTATAACACAAACTACACAATTGCGAACTTGCATTGCAAATGTTACACCTCTTTATAAAGCTTCGGTCTCTAAGCACATTAAATATTTATGATTATGCACAACGACACACGAAAAATGAAGACACTTAATCCATAATTTCAGAAGAATCCTAAGTGCGCATTGTTGGAAATTTGAATCAAATTTAGAGTTTGAATAAAAATTATGTTTCATGAATGTGAGAGTGTCTTTTGACTCTTCACATTCTTGAGTTAATTGAAGACTAATTTGGATCTTTATATTCTTGAGTTAATAGGAAGATTAATTGAGTTAATTAATCTTGCATGACTCTTGGTGTGCATTTTGGAGCTTATAAATAGTTTATTTATTTCCTCATTTAACATACATGAAAATCTTATCTCTTTCAAGCACTTTCTTGCATTTCATATTGTTATCTTTCTATTTGACCTGCGTTAAATCTTGGTGATAAAGTAAAGGTACGTTTTCAGTTCGCCGTAGTAGTGTCTCGTGCTAAGTCACTGTTGATTGTTCCATTATATCCTGGGAAACAGACGTCTAATACGATCCTCGAAGCACATACATGCAAGAGGGGACGAATCTGTTTTAAGGACACTGTATTTCTTAGAGGCCTCGGTTTGGTTTATTTTAAGCCTTTCTCTATTGTTTTTATTCACTATACTTTTCGCTGGTTTTCTTTGCCAAATATTTCTGTACTATACCATTCGATATATTGTGCAACAATTTTAAAACAGATTTTGTTATACTCATTATGTGATTTGATGACAAAATGGCTACTGATTCGAATGACTCGAATGTGCCAAAAGTTAGTCTCTGATTATGAAAGTCATTATTGTCGATGTGCCAGCCATGCTGATACACCGAAGAAATTCGACGGCTCAAATTTCAAAAGGAATCAACAAAAGATGTTATTCTATCTTACCGTCTTGAATCTAGCAAGGTTTCTCACCGAGGATGCTCCCAAATCAGCTGTGGTTGATGGAGATGTGTACAGAGCTAGTGATATTGATGCATGTCACCACTCATATTTCTTGTGTAGAAAATGAATGGTTTGGCTGATTCGCTATAAAATGTGAATAGTGAAAAGAAGACGACTCGGGAATTGTGGGAATCTCTGGATCGGAGATACAAAACCGAGGATGTCGAGGTCAAGAAATTTATTGTTAGTCGATTCTTGGACTACAAGATGGTTGACTCCAAATAGTGATCAGTCAGGTTTAAGAAATCCAAGTGATTCTTCACGAGATTCACGCCGAAGGGATGACTTTGAACGTATCTTTCCAAGTGGCTGCTATTGTTGAGAAGTTACCACCGGCCTATAAGGATTTCGAAATCTATTTGAAATACAAACGAAATAAGATGAATGTTGAAGAACTCATTATTCGACTTTGTATCGAGGAAGACAACAAGAGTTCTGAATGACGATTGTTTTCTCCAGTTGCTGCGAAGGTAAATTTTGTCGAGCATGGTCAAAGCTCGAAAAGGAGAAATTTTCTCCTTCCAACAAAAAAAAATAGTGAACCACTTGATCTATTTCACGGTGATATATGTGATTTAAAAGTTGTGCAAACACGTGGTGGAAATTAATACTTCATTATTTTTGTTGACGATAGCACAAAGTTTTATTATGTGTATCTTCTTAAAAGTAAGGATGAAGCAATTGAAAATTTTGTCCACTACAAAAGTGAAGTTGAAAACCAACTTAGCAAGAAAATTAAGGTGGTATGAAGTGATCGTGTAGGTGAATATGAATAATCATTTATTGAGTTTTATATTCAACACGGTATCAAACACGAAAGAACTGTACCTTATTCTCCTCAGCAAAATGGCATTGCAGAGAGAAAGAATCTCATTTTGAAAGTAATGATGAATGCATTGTTATTAAGTTCTGGTTTGCCTCAGAACATGTAGGGGGGAGCTATTCTAACAGCAAATTACCTTTAAAATAAGGTGTCCCGAAAAAAGCAAGACGAAATTACATAAGAGTTATGAAAAAATAGAAGTCTTTCCTACCAATATTTGCGAGTGTGGGGGTGTATTGCCAAGGTTGCAGTACCCACTGTGAAGAAATTAAAGATAGGACCAAAAAATGTTGATTGCATTTTCATTGGATATGCTCAAAACAGTAGCGCGTATCGTTTTCTTGTACATGAATCTCAAATACCTGATATTCACAAAAATACGATAATGGAATCAAGAAATGCTTCGTTATTTGAACACATGTTTCCATGAAAATATAAGGAAGAACCAAATTCATCCAAAAGATTATATGAGACAATTGATAAAGAGCAAGAGCTTGATCAAGATATTGAACCTAGACATAGCAAGAGAGCTAAGACTGAGAAATCCTTTGGTCCGGATTTCATCACTTTCACGATGGAAAGTAAACCTCAAAGCCTCAAGGAAGCAGTGAGTTCATCTGAGGGACCTCCATGGAAAGAGACCGTCAATTTCGAAATGGAATCCATTTTACAAAACCATACGTGGGAATTAGTATATCTTCCTCCGAGAAGCAAACCACTAGGCTGTAAATGGGTTTTCAAAAAGAAAATGAATCAGATGGGACCATAGATAAGTATAAAGCCAGATTCATAATTAAAGGTTACCATCAACGTGAAGTGCTTGATTACTTTGACATATATTCTCCTATATCGAGAATAACCTCTATTCATGTGATACTTGTGATTTTTGCCTTGCGAAATCTTGAAGTACACCAAATGGACGTAAAGACGACTTTTCTAAATGGAGATTTAGAAGAGGAAATTTACATGGAACAATCTGAATGATTTTCTGCGACTGGGTAAGAAAATAAGGTTTGTAAACTGGTGAAGTCTCTATGGTTTAAAAAAATCACCAAAGCAATGGCACGAAAAATTTGATAAAGCCATGATGGAAAGTGGATTTATATTCAGTGAATGTGACAAATGTGTATACATAAAGATTACTGAAAATGGATAAGTCATTTTATGTCTTTACGTAGATGACATACTTATCATTTGTAGTAATGATAAGATGATTAAATCCACCAAGAAGTTATTAAACTCAAGATTTGACATGAAAGATTTGGTCTTAGCCGATGTGATTCTGGGAATTAAAATTCATAGAACATTCGAAGGCCTAGTTCTAAGTTAGTCACATTATGTGGACAAAATACTTGAGTAGATTCACGAGTAATCCAGGAGTAGAACACTGGAAAACAATTATCAGATTGCTAAGATACTTAAGGTACACTCGTGATCATGTGTTGTACTATACCAGATATCCTGCTGTTATTGAAGGACACAGTGATGCAAATTGGATATCTGATATGAAAGACTCAAAATCTACGAAGGAATTTAGGAGTGCAGCAATTGCGTGGAAATTTTCTAAACAAACTGTAATAGCCATATCCACGAAGGAATCTGAGTTTATATCACTTGAAAAGTGTGCTGAAGAGGCTGAATGGCTGCTTCACTTCTAAGAAGATGTTCCAGGATGAGAAAAACCAGTGCCGGATATATGCATACATTGTGATAGCCAATCTGCAGGATTGGAAGAACACAAAATAAAATGTATAATGGTAAGTCTATGCATATACATCATAGACACAATACCATCAGACAACTACTCTCAACTGGAGTTATCTCTGTTGACTATGTAAAGTCAAAAAATAATATAGCGGATCCTCTAACCAAAAGATTAAACAGAGAGTTAGTTGCGAAATCATCAAGGGGAATGGGGCTCAAGCCTATAGAATAAATTGGTGCGAAGGAAAACCCAACCTACGCTGACTGGAGATCCCAAGAACTAGGTTCAATGGAACAACCTAATCGCACTGATTTGGTATATCACTGTGAGGTTTATCCTTAGTCCATTCCTATTATGAAACAGTGAATGTTGAGGATAATCTTACGGCTTTTAATGATTCTGATGAGATAAATATAGAATCGCCTATGTAAGAGAGAAGTGGGGCCGTTTCTAAGGAATTTCTAGGCTCAATTCTAGACCCTCTCGCAGAACCAGGCGTGTGTTCATGACCAAAACGAACACGATCATGAGAAATGAATAGTATCAAGGAGAGTCTTGTGTGAAGTATATAATAATTTACATAAACGGCAGAACAGTTCAAGGACAACATCTCTACTAATCAGCTAGTAAAGCAAATATATTTCATAAGGGAAGGTTTAAAGGGTCACACCTATATATCGTATGCAGGATTCAACTGTAGAACTTTGTCACCAAGATTTGTATCAATTTTAATTCATGTTGGTGATTGTTGGAAATTTGAATCAAATTTAGAGTTTGAATAAAAATTATGTCTCTTGAATGTTGAAATGTCTTTTGGCTCTCCACATTCTTGAGTTAATTGTGACTCATGATTATGGGAGTGTCTTTGGGCTCTCCACATTCTTGATTTAATTGAAGACTTTTAGCTCTTCATATTCTTGAGTTAATGAGAAGATTAATTAAGTTAATTAATCTTACATGACTCTTGGTGTGCATTTTGGGGCTTATAAATAGTGTGTTCATTTTCTCATTTCACATACATGAAAATCTTATCTCTTTCTTGCATTTCATATTGTTATCTTTCCATTTGGCCTCCGTTAAATCTCGGTGATAAAGTAAAGGTACGTTTTCAGTTCGTCGTAGTAGTGTCTCGTGCTAAGTCACTGCTGGTTGTTCCGTTGTATCCTGAGAAACAAACGTCCGAGACGATCCTCGAAGCATATACAAGAAAGGACGAATCTGTTTTAAGGACACTGTATTTAATACAGGCCTCGGTTTGATTTATTTTAAGCCATTCTCTACTGTTTTTATTCAATATACTTTTCCCTGGTTTCCTTGCCAAAATATTTATGTACTATATCATTCGATATATTGTGCAACACGCATCATGGTCCTTTTTCTGTATGCAAGGGGATAGGTAATCATCGACGTAATCATTAGAGGCACCAATTATTGTCCTTTGACCAAGGAGGCTAGGCATAGAATCATCGACAAGTAATTAGGGGATAAGTAATCATCGACAGCATCATGGTCCTTTTTCTGTATTGTGCAACACGCATCATGGTCCTTTGACCAACGAGGCTGGAATAGAATCTTCCGATGATCGCGGGCACAAACTTAGTTTGATTTTATACTCTGCTACTAAACGTATTATTTCAATTATCAAATTATTAATATAATGTCGGATGTCGATACACATCAAATCTTAGGCGTGACATTACATGAAGAAAACTTATAGAAAAAATAGTATATATGAAATATGTTCAATTTAAATTAATATGTAAAAAACTTATTATTTTATCTCTTTTGAGGGGAAAAAAAATAAAGTCAGACATGCTTCACATGATGTAACGCATAATTAATAAAGGTACATATTAGGTATGTTAAATTTAAATTAATAGTGTACACATTGTTTTCTTTAAAAAAAGGTACACGTGCTTTCTTTCACTATATTTTATAAACCATGAATCGTACATATAAATGCCACATGTCGGCAATACGTAAAAACATACATGTACATGTCTTAATGTTGTTCTTGGAATTAAATATTTTATTTACGAAGTGAATTTAGAAAAATGTATTTGAAGTGACTCAAACAATCTTAATCAATTTGTTTGAACACTTATGAATGGAAATCCACCAAATATTTCAACCAAAACATAGCTTAAGACTGTATTTGGATGGGTCTATTTAGATTTGAAGATTAATTAATTAAAAATCAAAGTATTTGAAATACTTCCAAAAACATATATATAAAAATTACATTTGAAGACAATTTGGAATTTGAAATGGCTAACAAGAATTTTTTGCAAAAACATTCATGAAGGATTTAATTGGAAATGTGAAAATGATCAATTGGAATACAATTTACAGAATTAGAACTCAAAAACAACCAAAAAAAACGTAGAATAACTACAGGCTCTTGTTCCATGTTTGATTACTTTAGGAAAAGTAAAAGGTTTAGGAAATATTTAATGACTAAGATTGTGCTTGCCATTTATACACTCAACACACAACTTTCCCATATACCTTGCTTGCTGATCTTGTTCCATGTTTGATTACTTTAATTTGTCTGATTTCTTCCCTATATATTTCTTCAATTTCTCATTTATTCCGTAACACAATCTTAGTTTGTAGAGCTTCGACGCTAGCATCAAAAAAGAAAAGTTCTATACGATGTCCTCACAAATCGACACAACACTCAACAGTAAAGAACATAAACATTCTAGCCATGATCATCCACTGATATATGTTGACGAAGAAAATCCCAAGGCGTATTGCAGTGCGTGTGGGGTGGCAATAATATCAAGTCCTTCTTATACATGTAGCCAAGGTTGCAATTTTTTTCTGCACCAACCTTGCACAGAATTGCTCCAATCAGCAGAACTTGAATTTGGCGGAAATCCCTATGATATTAGTTTACTAGCAAAGCCACCTAATGACAATTGCAAATGTGAGAAATGTGGGAACTTGTGTAAGAACTTTACTTATAAATGCTGCTTGCGGTCCATTAAAGGATATGGTACTCTGCATGAGTTTTATCTGCACTGCCAATGTGCTTTTCCTTTGGAGATAAACATAAAACACATTAGCCATCATGAGCACCCATTGATGGCAATGTGTAAGGAAGCATCATTGGTATGTGATGCATGTGGGAGGAAGCAAGACGGGATATTTTTCTCTTGTCAAAAGTGTAGTTTTTATATTCATCAGGATTGTTGCTCAGTACCTACCGTCATAAATATCGAGCATCATCCTCACCCTCTCTTTATCCTTTATTCCCTTCGTAGTTTCAAATTTCGGACCAATAGGAAATGCCTATTATGCAACGATGAGGTATCATTGACCCTTGGTGCTTTTGTTTGTGGATGGTGTACCAGTGTAGCTCATATACATTGTGCAGTGTCAGCGGTGGAGAACACAGGTAATGACTAGTTTCGTTGAATACGCTTCTGCATTCTTTGGCTAGGATAGTAGCTTGAGCACAACTTTAGATGCATGTCCCTATACTTGGTTTCAATCTTACATATTTTTTGCAGATATAGTTCAATCATCCATTCATCTTCCAAGTAGGCCTGATACATTTTCAAGTTTGATAAATCGTGCAATACTCCAGAACAGAGAGGATGATGGAATTGAAGATGTGAAATCGAATATTGAGAAATACCACACTGACCATTCTTCTTGGAACTTTCACAACAGAGAGAGTGATGATATTGAGTTAGTATGCAACGCATGTATTCTACCCATAATCTCACCTCCTCCTTCTTACTATAGTTGCCCCAACCCTCAATGTTTTTTCCTCCTCCATCAATCTTGTGCAAATTTACCCCTAGTTGTCAAGACTTATGAGAGGGATCCATTTCATCTTGTATCAAAATCACGTGATTTCTGTTCCGTGTTTTTTTGTTACATATGTGATAAATCCTGCAATGGATTTGGATACGCAACCGGTACTTATATATATTACATGGATGTTCAATGTGCGACTTCTCCGAACATCGTCAAACATGAATCACACCCCCAACACCTTCTCACTTTGTCTTCCTATATCCGTATAAACTTTTGCTGCTGTGATCGTTCTTACTTTACTGCCTCTTACTCTTGTGGAATTTGTCGTCACCATATTCACCCGAGTTGTGCCTTTTTACCGAAAACAGTTGAGAACAAATTTGATGGACATCCACTTGACCTCATTTACAACCTTGCAGTTCAAATCCCACAAGAAGAAGAAGAGAACCACTACCTATGTGAGTTTTGTGAAGAAGACATCAATACAAATTTCTGGTTTTATTATTGTGGCAAATGTGATCATTCATCTCATATTAACTGTATTCCTTCAACTGGTAAGTTGTCGAAGATCAAGTTCGGATACAATATCGATTTGCCAAGACACGTTCATGATCATCCGGTGACTCTGACTCGTATGCTTACTATGGGAAGCCAAAGGTGTGGGTATTGCAAGGATATGATTCCTGGTTTCGTAGATGATATGGCTTTTCATTGCTCAAAGTGTGACTTTTGGATCCATTTTAAATGCGCGGGAACATTTTCTGGTAAACAAATAATATACTACGATTAATCATCTATAATGACATGTAATGGTTTTTTTCCCCCAATTTGGAATCATTTCTTCCTGTTTTTGATTGTTTTCTTTTCTTGATTATTGTCGAAGACCAATGTTGTATTTGAGGATATGAATTTGAAATATATGAATTTCGATTATAGTTTTATCGATAACAACAAAACAATTTGTAAAATATTGAATTCATATCTTAATTATTCATACATTAGTTAAACAAAATAGAATGGATTTCAAATATTAGTTGCACTTGAAATACACCATAATTAACATAAACATTGTATAAACATGAATAGTGGATCTGATAATTTTTTTATTGTTTCTCTAAAACTATAAAAATATATTTGACTATATATGAAAATTTATGAATTTGAAATTCATCGATCCAATTGCAACATTAAAAAACCCAACAAGATTTCATTACTTCATCGAAAAAAAATTTATTAAAAAATATATATATTCTTGATATATATTTAATTTATTAAAACAACAGTGAAAACTATTTATATTTCAGAATTGAAATTAATAAAGGGCAAACGACTGAGGAACTCATAGAATAATGTAATGTTAGCTGGGGATTTGGGTTTCTTCTGATTTGGGAGTAACAACAAAACTAATAGTAAATGAAAATTTCTGAAACGGTACTGATGACTAGTTATCTTAAGACCGATGGCAATAACATCCATTACCATGAATTTCTCGGCAGTGTAGGCGTCAAAAGATCTTGCCTTAGCCAAGATTTGTTTGGCTACCACATCAACAAGAAGTTGGTACTCCATCTTCATGTCTAGCTTCTTGCCATATGTCTTGTTAGGCTCGCTGGAAGCAGAGAACCTAGTCTTCATTTCCTCCAAGATAGACTGAGGAACATAAGATAAATCGGTTAGCTCCTCAGTGGGTAACTGAAATAGTGTAGCAAAGTAAGCTTCATCGATCAGCAGGGTTTGCTCTCCAATTTGCATAAAAATCTTCCCTTCATTAGAAATAGATCCTCGTGGATAGAACATCTTTAATTCTGTCACATTGATGTCTAGAGATGAGCTCAAGAAAGTCTTGAGTCTAGATGACTCAGTCAGTTTGAAAACAGAGACAATAGCGCCATATTCCATTGAGTAAATATATTCAAAATTGATGGAAAGAACATTCGCTATGTATGGAGTTGACATTTCTGCAGATGAAAATTTTGAAAAAAAGTAAAAAGGTTTGATTGCAATAAAGTTAGAAAGTTATCGAAGTTAAGAATATATGAAAATAATAAATGAAAAATATGGAGTGTAACTGGTATTTATATGTGCAACTTGAGTCAGATAGCGCAGACACGTGTCAGGATATGGAATAAAAACTTCTGAAATTTAAAAAATTCTTACATTGTACGAGTCGATCAAGAATAACTTGGAATAAAATTAAAATACATGCTAATCATTTTGAAAATTTCAAATTTTAATAAATGTAATTAAACGAAAATTAGAAAATTGGTTTTCCTTAATGGTTAATTAAGGAAATAAATAAGTCACTAAATTCATTACTAAATGATAAGATCAGTTTTTTAATGAGTACTAATAAATCAGTGAGTTTCCAAGTCCGACTGACTTATCAGTAAGACTCCCCTAATCGATTATCCCTAAATAAATGTACATCTAAGATAAATAAATAAGGCCTAATATATTTTTAAAATGCGAAAACTCAGTCTCTACAAGCGGTTTGGTAAAGATATCAGCTACCTGTTGTTCTATGAAGAGGTATTCTAATATGATGTTCATGTTTAACAGATGATCTCAGATCAAATGATGTCTGCTATCTATAGGCCTGGTTCGAGAATGCAGACTCGATTGTATGTGATTTCAATTGAATTACGTAACGTCTACCGTTTTAAAAGTGCGGAAATATTTTTTTTTAAAGCATCTATTTTCGAAATAACATTTAAATATTTTGCATGCATAAAACCCTACTGAAAAATATTTCATTTAAAAATAATCGTAAATATTTGACAGTAAAAATATAGCAGTTTAAAATATTGTCAACTCGGCCCACAATCATGCATATATAAAATAAACGAGTAAAATCCTTGATACTCACGGAAAATTTTAGGGTCCGATCCACGCAAGCGTCACTAATCCAGACACGGGCTTCAAAATTACCCTGAGCCTGAAATCACAAATATGACCGTTAGGAGGGGGCCAGGAGGGTGTCCTGGCGTAGCCCCTCCGACGCTCAAGTCAGAGACTGATGATATATGGGGGGAGCAGCTAAGGGCGCTGCTAAAAGCAATTTAGTGAATCAATCAACTGAACACTCAAACCTGGTATTTATAGGAGAATACCTGGGCCCTTGATGGGCTTGTTTTCCACTTGGGCTAGGGATGAGGCAAAGATAATGGGGCCCTTGATGGGCCTGTCTTCCATGGGGTATCACCAGTCTCCCCCTCCCAAGTCGAACTGAATCGTAGGTTCAAAGGTCGATTAGTTGTGTTGTCCTTGGTTTATCGACGATGAGGACGTACCGTACTACAAATATTTATTCCGCTTTTCGTTAACGAACGATGTTTGCTGCTGCGAACGGGGATCGACCTGCCGTGCATTTTTCCTGCCGTTCTCCAGTCTCCCAAGATTTGGAAACAAATCAAATCGCAATCTTAATCTGGAGGGAAAGATATCAAATCAAATCTCAATCTCCTCCTAAATGGTAAGGTATGGGCTGAGCTCCCCTATAAATAGAGGCCACCTTCTTTTAGTTTTATTTCTCCCTACAATTTCATCACCTAGCCACCGCCTCATTCTTGCCGCCGCCGTCCTCGCCGCCGCTGCCGAGCCCCAGATCATGTTCGCCCTGCCCCAACCGAGCCACGCTCGCCTAGCCCCGCACAGCAGCCCACCCCGCGCGCACGCTCCCCATCCTCTCGCTCGCCCTGCCGCAGCCGAGCCCCAGCTCACGCTCGTCGAGCCCTGCCCAAGCTCGCCGAGCCCTGCCCACGTTCGCCCTGTCCCAGCCGAGCGACGCTCGCCCACCTGCCGAGTGCGCCTCGCCTACCTGCCGCGCTCGCCCACCTGCCGAGCGCCCCTGCAGAGCCACGCTCGCCCACCTGCCGAGCGCCCCTGCCGAGTGCGCCTCGCCTACTTGCCGAGAGCCCCCCAGCCACGCCTGCCCACCTTCCGAGCACTCCCGCGCGCCAGCTCGCCCCTCGCGCCCACACCTGCTCGCCGCGTGCCCACGCTCGCCCCTGCCGAGCACCCACGCTCACCCCGCCGAGCACTCCCGCTCGCCCCGCGCGCCGGCTCGCCCCTCCGAGCACCCACGCTCGCCCCGCGCGCCCACGCTTGCTCGCTGCGTGCCCATGCCAGTCCGCCAAGCGCCAGCCCTTTACCTACTCGCTTTTTTCCGGCGTCTTATCCCTTGAGCACTTTTTAGCGCGTCTCGCGCGGGTCAGTTATCTCCTTTTCCTGTTTTATTATCCTTATCATTTATGTCTTCTTCAGATTCCGGGTCTAGTTCTTCGAGTGGTTCCGAGAGGTCCAGCGGGTCTAGTGAGTCTAGCAGGTCCAGCGAGTCTAGCCAGGGTAGGACTTCCCTAGCTGATCTTGATTTTACCCTTGATCCTCCTGAGGAGGAAGTCACCGTTCATAGTCGTCCGGGTAAGGAAGTTCGTCACGTGACCCAACAAATGAACATATCTGAGGCAGATAACTTATGGTTTGGTCACTTGTCATCCCACATTCCTCCTGGTAGTGAGTCGAAAATTAGGACTCTGTGGCACATTCCTTCCTCCCACCAGATCATCATTCCTAGCCCAAAGGACCGACCTTATCTAGCCCCTAAGGGCTATTATACCTTTTTTCAGCATCATTTTGATGCCGGCCTTCGTTTCCCCCTGTGTGATTTCTTTCAAGAATTAAGCAAGTACTATCAGGTGCACTTAGGTTTACTCACGCCTAATGCCTTCCGTTTGATAAGCTGTTTCGTTGTGTTATTCAGGGCTCTAGGCCTCCCTTTGAATTGCACCACTTTTTCCTACTTCTTAGTTTTGTCCAGGTCAAAAGATGGACCTTTCTATGTAACCTCCAGGTCTAGCCACAAACTGTACGATGGGGCCCCCAGTCATGTGAAGGACTGGAAAAAATACTTCTTCTTTGTACAGCCACCCAAAGAATTGACTTGCTTTACCGATTGGTACCCTGTCTTCACTAAACCCAAACTTTCCAAGAGTTATAAGAAAGACGAGGAGTACTTGCGGATAATGAGTGTATTAGGAGACCGATGCTTTAACATTCCCAAACTTCTATCTGAAGATCTTCTGTGTCACGCCGGGTTAAGTCCCGCGAAAATTAAGCTGAAGGAGAATGCTGGTAGATACTCTCACTTTTCATATTTCTCGTCTTGCTTTTGCTTATTATGTTACTTGATAACATTCTTATTTGGTTTATTGTCTCTTCTTGCAGGTACTAGAGTTATGAACGCCATATTCCTCCGCGAACTTTCCAAGGCGAAGGCTGGAGGTTCCTCATCAGCACCCCAGAAGTCAGTTATTCCGACAGTCACGATGGGCCCAAAGGGAGATTGTTCTACTGCTGGGAAAAAGAAAACAGGTTTCTGTTCTACTACCGCGAAGAAGCCTACTAGCTCCCCTAGGTCCCCTACTGCTGCGAAGAAGAAGAAGGAAGGCTCCTCCTCCTCCGCCTCCAAGCGAGCCTCCTCGCCATCTCCTCGCGCCAAGTCCCCTCCTCCTTCTGGTAAGCAAAATGCATCCACTGATCTTAGCCCGTCAGCCCCTCAGCATGGCAAGCGCAAGATTTCTGAGATTTCTGTCTTATCGATCTCTTCTCCAGAGGGGTCCGAGCCCGATGAGGGACCTCCCCTTGAATCGGGGGTGCATCCTCTATACACTACGGATTTGGCCATCGTGGGGCGGGGTCCTACTCATCTGGCTCAGAAGATAATGTATCAGCTTCCTTCCGACGCCGATGCAGCGTTCATGAGTTCATTAGGGTGGTCAGACCTCCTCCGCCGGACATGCATCAGTGTCACCGAGGTATACTTCTCCTCATAACCTTTAGATTGATGTTTAATATACATTTGATCTTCTTGTCGTCTTTTCACCCTTGTCTACTTATGCAGGGCATGATGTACGTCGGGGAGTTGGCTGAGCGCACTCACGCCGCTCGATTTGACTCTTGTCAAGAATTACGCGAGGTCCAGGCTCTCCGCGAACAACTCCAGGCTACTATTGATGAGATGAAAGTGTCGCATGCCGAGGAGCTTTCGGAGTCCCAAGCTCAATTTTCGGAGTCCCAGATCCAGTGCGGCGAGCTCTCAAAACAGAAGCAGGAGTCTCAGCGGCTGATAGAGGATCAAGCTAAAGAGATCCAGAAGCTGAAGAAAGAATTAAAGAATTCACAGGCTGAGCTTAAAGACGCCGAGGCACGACATGTTGCAGAAGCCTCCTCCTTCAAAGAGGAATTTCTCAAATCCGAAGAATTTGTCGAGATCTGTGGCCCGAAAGCTTTTCACTACCTGGGGGTGGGTTTTGAGGGTGCAGTCGGCCTTTTCCATGCTCAGGGCTATCCTCTGCCAGGCGCCCCTACTGACTTCATCGATTTGAGGGCTTCATATCGAGTCTTCCCTCTGATTCTTAGATCGAGCTCTTTTATTTATGTTATTTTCTGCACTGCTTTACTTTCTGTCTTACAATGCAACTTTGGTGATGTTTACATTTGGTTATTTCCTTGTACATGTACGAACTCGCTTTATGCAACATTGAGTATTTTGCATTTGATTTTTACGACTTCTCACGAGTTTAATTTTGATGTTATTAAACCACAAGGGCTAATAAAATATCCGACTCCCCTTCCCTTCTACTAGGCGATGCTCTAACAGGAAAATAAAAATTCAACGTCACCATTATCTAACTGCTCTGCTAGGTGATACTTCAGCAGGAAATTTAAAAACTCAATACTTCCATCCTCTAACTCCTCTGTTATGTGATACCTTAGCAGGAAAATGAAAATTCAATACTTCTACCTTCTAACTCCTCTGCTAGGTGATACCTTAGCAGAAAAAATAAAAATCAATATCTCCACCCTTTAACTCCTCTGCTAGGTGACACTTTAGCAGGAAAATAAAATTTCAACACCACCACCCTCTAACTCCTCTGCTAGGTGATGCCTTAGCAGGAAATTGAAAATTCAATACTTCCACGTTCTAACTCCTCTGCTAGGTGATACCTTAGCAGGAAAAATAAAAATCAACATCTCCACCCTTTAACTCCTCTGCTAGGTGACACCTCAGCAGGAAAATAAAAATTCAATACTTCCACCCTCTAACTTCTCTGCTAGATGACACCTTAGCAGGAAAATAAAAATCAATACCTCCACCCTCTAACTCCTCTGCTAGGTGATACCTTAGCAGGAAAATAAAAATTCAATACTTTCACCCTCTAACTCCTCTGCTAGGTGACACCTTAGCAGGAAAATAAAAATCAACATCTCCACCCTCTAACTCCTCTGCTAGGTGATACCTTAGCAGGAAAATAAAAATTCAATACTTCCACCCTCTAACTCCTCTGCTAGGTGATACCTTAGCAGGAAAATAAAAATCAACATCTCCACCCTCTAACTCCTCTGCTAGGTGACACCTTAGCAGGAAAATAAAAATCAACATCTCCACCCTCTAACTCCTCTGCTAGGTGACACCTTAGCAGGAAAGTAAAAATCAACACCTCCACCCTCTAACTCCTCTACTAGGTGATACCTTAGCAGGAAAGTAAAAATCAACATCTCCACCCTCTAACTCCTCTGCTAGGTGACACCTTAGCAGGAAAATAACAACACCTCCACCCTCTAACTCCTCTGCTAGGTGATACCTTAGTAGGAAAATAAAAATTAAAGACTTCACCCTCTAACTCCTCTGCTAGGTGATACCTTAACAGGAAAATAAAAATTCATCACCTCCACCCTCTACTCCTCTACTAGGCGATGCCTTAGCAGGAAAGTTAAAATTTTTCACGCTGCTCCTCTACTATGGGATGCCTTAGTAGGAAAAAAAAATTTATCATCTCCACCCTCTGCTCCTCTACTAGGCGATGCCTTAGCAGGAAAGTTAAAATTTTTCACGCTGCTCCTCTACTAGGCGATGCCTTTGTAGGAAAATAAAAATTTATCATCTCCACCCTCTGCTCCTCTACTAGGCGATGCCTTAGCAGGAGAATAAAATTTTCAAGCACATCACTCTCTAACTCCTCTACTGGGCGATGCCTTAGTAAGAAAATAAAAATTCATCACCTCCACCCTCTGCTCCTCTACTAGGCGATGCCTTAGCAGGAAAGTTAAAATTTTTCACGCTGCTCCTTTACTAGGAGTTGCCTTAGTAGGAAAATAAAATCATTTTATCACTCTCACGATACTACAACATTCATGAACTAAAAGGAAGAACTTGATTTTATTGAATTCCAATGGATTACATAGGAAAATTCAGGAAAAAAAATACATCAATGACATAATCAAGAATAATACTTCCTAAGATGATAAGCATTCTAAGGTCTCTTCCAAGCTTTGCCTTGCGCATTCTCTAAGTAATAGGCTCCAGAGCTCAACCTCACGACCACCTTGAAGGGACCCTCCCACCTTTGGTCCAATTTTCCCCTCAGCTCTTCTGGCACCTTCCTCAGGACCAAATCACCCACCTGAAAGATTCTTTGCACGACTCTTCGATTATAAGACTGTGCAATGCGGTTCTTATAAGCTTCCAATTGAATGCTAGCAGCCTCCCTCTTTCCTTCCAAAAGATCAAGGTCAGTAGCGCGTCTCGCACCATTGTCCTCGTCATAAAACATCACCATTGCCGATTCCAGCCCGATCTCAGCCGAGAGCACTGCTTCATTACCGTAGACCAAACTGAAAAGAGTTTCTTTGGTTCCCTCTCTCGGAGTGGTTCGGTATGCCCATAAGACACTTGGTAGCTCATCCACCTAATTGCCTTTGGCTTCGCCCAGTCGAACTTTCAGGCCCTGTACCAGCGTCCGATTAGTCACTTCCACCTGGCCATTACTCTGCGGGTAAGCTACAGATGTAAAGACTTGTTGGATCTTCATCTCTTTACACCAAGCTTCGATTTTGGCCCCTTGGAACTGTCTCCCATTATCCGATATCAGCCTCCTAGGTACCCCGTACCTGCATACTATACTCTTCCACAAGAATTTCAGGACGTCGTTCTCAGTGATTCTGGCCAAAGGCTCTGCTTCCACCCACTTTGAAAAATAATCAATTGCTACCAATAGGAATTTTTTCTGAGCAGGAGCTATAGGAAAAGGTCCCACGATATCCATTCCCCACTGGTCAAAGGGACAGGCGGCCGTGACAACCTTCATCATCGCGGCCGGCCGGTGATTCAACCGCGCATGACGTTGACAACTATCACAAGACATTACCAACTCTTGAGCATCATGCCGCACTGAGGGCCAAGAATAACCGGCGAGGAGCACCTTCCTTGCCAATGCATAAGCTCCCAAATGATTTCCACAACACCCCTCATGAACTTTCCGGAGCACATAATCAGCCTCTTGGTAACTTAAACACCGAAGGAGCGGTCCTGCGAAAGACGTTCTAAACAACACGTCCCCAACCATTACATAGTGTGAACATTTTATTTTCAACTTATGAGCCTCTCTGGGGTCAACAGGAAGTTTTCTCTCCTTCAAGTAATCAAGTATAGCGGTTCTTCAATCCTCCTCCTCCTGTTTCACTGCGGGCGAACTCATGTGAGGTGTGAGTTCAACTTGAAATACCACATCTCTAGTCTTTCAACTTCCCATTGTTCCAGCCATTTTGGCTAGAGTGTCCGCCTTTTCATTTTATTTCCTGGGAATCTGTTCAAATGTAATCTCTGTGAATTTCTCTCTGACTCTGTCCACTTCTCGAGCATACTCAATAAGCTTCTCATCTTTCACATCATACGTCCCCTTCATCTGTTGTGCTACCAACTGCGAGTCAGAAAAAAAAAGTACCCAGGTAGCTCCCACAATTCTGGCTGCTCGCAGTCCTGCCAACACAGCCTCATACTCTGCCTCATTGTTGGATGCTCGAAAATCCAATCTCACAGCCAACTTCACTTCCTCTCCAGCTGGTGAAATCAGTACTACTCCCACCCCACTTCCATCCTTCGACGAGGAACCATCCACATACACCTTACAAGGGTCTTCATTCTCCTGATGCACGGTCTCAGCCAGAAAATCGGCTAAGGCTTGTGCTTTGATAGCTGTTCTAGGCTCATACTGGATGTCATACTCTCCCAGCTCAGTAGTCCATTTTACCAAACGGCCAGACATATCGGAATGAGTGAGGATTCTGCCCAATGGACTGTTAGTTAGCACCACAATTGGATAAGATAGGAAGTAGAGCCTCAAGCGCCTCGCTGTCATCACCAAAGCCAAAGCCAATTTTTCCAACCTTGAATACCTGATTTCTGCACCTTTGAGTGCATGCGAAACGTAGTAAACCGGCTGCTGAACTGATCCTTCTGACTTGACTAGGACCGAGCTCACAGCTCCTTCAGTGACAGATAAATATACCCACAAAGGCTCACCTGCTGCTGGTTTGGCCAGGACAGGAAGCTCAGCAAGATACTCCTTCAACTCAGAAAAAGCCTTCTCGCAATCCGGACCCCATTCAAATTTGTTCGCCTTGCGCGAGGTCCGGAAAAATGGTAAACTTCTGTGAGCGGACCTCGAGATAAAACGTGCCAGAACAGCAATCCTCCATGTCAACTGTTGAACATCTTTGGGTCCCCGAGGAGAGACCATATCTTGGATAGCTTGGACTTTCTCGGGGTTGGCCTCGATCCCTCTTTCTGTCACCATATAACCCAAAAACTTTCCACTCCTCACCCCGAAGATACACTTCTGAGGATTCAACTTCAGCCCGTAGGATTTGAGGGTCGCAAAGGTTTCCACCAAATCAGGTACAAGCTGGGATGAGTCTTTTGATTTTACCATGATGTCGTCCACATACACTTCGACATTCCTTCCCATCTGCTCAGAAAATACCCTATCCATCAGTCTCTGATACGTGGCTCCGGCATTTTTAAGTCCGAAGGGCATGACCACGTAGCAGAAAGTTCCTTCAGAGGTAATGAAACTCACTTTATTTTGGTCCTCCACGGCCAAAGGGATTTGGTGGTATCCCTGATCAGCATCCAACATACACAAATATTGATGTCCCGCTGTGGAGTCCACCAACTGATCTATCCGAGGCAGAGGATAACAATCTTTAGGGCATGCCTTATTGAGGTCTCTGAAATCCACACACATCCTCCATTTCCCTGAATTTTTCGGAACAAGGACGAAATTCGAGAGCCAAGTAGGAAACTGCACCTCTCGAATGTGCCCAACATTGAGCAACTCCCTCACTTCTTTTTTTATAACTATAAATGTCTCTTCTTCTGCTTTACGGGGCGAGAATTCTGTAAGATGTTCAATCGGTGCTCTGCTACATCTGGGCTTGTCCCTGTGAGCTCTTGGGCTGACCAAGCGAATCCGCTGAGATTAGCTTGTAAACAAATAATGAGTTCCTCCCTGACTTTTGGGTCAAGGTCAGGGGCAATTCTGAGGGTCTTCTCATCGGGCCCCAATGTAACAATATCCGGCTTTTCATCCATCACCTCATGAACCTCCCTCACTACCACGGGCAACCCGCTTCGCCCTCTTCTAATCATATTGACCTCCACACGAGCCCTTTTCCCCTCTTCTTTCACTTTTCCTTCATAACATCGTCGTGCAACTTTCTGGTCTCCACATAAAACTCCCACCTCCTTTCCCACAGGAAATTTCAACTTCTGATGATACGTAGAAGCTACGGCCCTGAAATCCTTTAAGGCTGGCCGTCCCAAGATTCCATTATACGATGAGGGGGTATCCACCACGGTAAATGTTATCATCTTTGTTATCCGCCGAGAGTCACGTCCCAAAGATAGGGGAAGAGTAATCTGACCCAGCGGCGGAATGGCATGGCCCGCGAACCCATATAGAGGAGTGGAAACTGGATCAAACTCGAATCCTTCCACCTTCGTCTGATCCAACGTGCTCTTAAACAATATATTTACCGAGCTCCCATTATCAATGAAGATCCTTGCCACATCATAGTTGGCAATGGTGGTCGTCACCACCAAGTCATCGTTATGAGGGGCCACGATGCCTCGAAGGTCTTCCGGCCCGAAGCTGATGACAGGATCTTGGGGTAAGTCTGCACCCCTGGATATTTCAAAATTTTCCAACCTCCTCCCATGCGCTTTCCGGGCTCTCCCGGAATCTCCATCAGTAGTACCCCCCGAGATCATATGAATCATCCCTCTCGTGGGGTGTTTATCCTCATTCGTTCCTCTCCTTTGTTCAGCGGGCTCCCGAGGGACCTCCTGACCCCGACCTACTCTCCTCGGCTCTTCGATCCTTGGATGTATCCAAGGAGGGCCTCGACCTCAGCCTAGAAGATTGGCGAGATCTCAGTTCACTCTCGGACGAGGATCCTTCTTGTCTACCCCGCGGCGGAGGCCGGACACTACTCTCAACCCTCTGCGACTTCTCTCCCCTCTCCCCTGACTCCCTCACCTCCATCACTTTATCCCGATTCCTATTCAGAAGAACATGCGATGAGAATTGTCCTCTGCTTCTAGATCTATCATCCTCCCTCTCGCCTGCACCTCTCTTCTTACCACCTCTCTCAGCTCCATCCCCCCTACTTCCTCCTGGCTGGTTTTCCATCCTTCTGTACCGTTGAGCATCTTCCAAGTTTATATATTTCTCAGCTCGAGCCAACAAATCATCATAGCTCGACGGAAGGCTTCTTGACCAACGACTTAAAAAACTCTCATCCCCTCAGTCCTTGTGTAAATGCACTTATCATGATGTCAGGGGTAGCCGCTGGTATCTCTAGCGCTGCAGTGTTGAAGCGCTGGACAAACTCTCGCAAAGTTTCAGCCTCTCGCTGTTTCATCACAGACAGACTTAAATAGTTCTTTTGATGCCTCTTGCTGCTGGCAAATCGGTGCAAGAAGGCTGCAGAGAAATCCTCGAACGACTGTATTGAGTTGGGCTGCAGGGTATTAAACCATTGCTGGGCCGACCTCGCCAACGTGCCTAGAAACACCTTGCACCTGACTTCGTCCGAATACTGGTGCAACAGAGCCGCATTCTCAAATCTCCCCAAGTGTTCCTCGGGATCTGTATGCCCGTCATACTCTCCAACGTTTGACTGTCGGAAATTCGGAGGAAGCCCTTCCTCCAATATGGCTAGTGAAAAAGGGCTTCCTCTCTTGGGTACCGACGCCCTACTCCCTACCTGCTCCCTCAACCTCCGTATCTCCTTCCACATCTCCCCCATCTCACTAATATCTCCACTTTGCATGGGTTGCGTCTCCTCCACCCTACTCTGGTGTACTTCAACATTTTCCACATGCTCCTGACAAGGGGCCTGTTCCCAAGCACCCATGGACTCTTGGTTCCTCCTCATGGCCTCATCCACTGTATGGGTGATGAATTGGCCCAACTGTTCCAGGGTCAAGTTCCCCACATTCTCACTGGGATGGGTCTGCTCGACCCTCGTCTCGTGATGGGACTGCTCGGCTCTCGTCTCTTGACGAGGTTGTTCCGTCCTCTCCTCAAGATGCGGTTGTTCCTGCCTCGTCTCAGCATGAGACTGTTCGGGTCCCCTCTGAGGATGCGATGATGCTGAGGTAGCCCTTCTACTTCCTTTCCTGCCTACCATCTCTACGCCTCAACTCAAGTGTTCCCACAGACGGCGCCAAGTGATGCTCACGGGAAATTTCAGGGTCCGATCCACGTAAGCGTCACTAATCTAGACACGGATTCAAAATTACCCTGGGCCTGAAATCACAAATAAGACCGTTAGGAGAGGGCCAGGAGGGTGTCCTGGCGTAGCCCCTCCGACGCTCAAGTCAGAGACTAAGGATATATGGGGGGAGCAGCTAAGGGCGCTGCTGAAAACAATATAGTGAATCAATCAACTGAACACACAAACCTGGTATTTATAGGAGAATATCTGGGCCCTTGATGGGCTTGTTTTCCACTTGGACTAGGGATGGGCCAAAGATAATGGGGCTCTTGATGGGCCTGTCTTCCATGGGGTATCAATCCTGAAAATCAACAGCGTAT
This sequence comes from Primulina eburnea, assembly GCF_022965805.1. NCBI lineage: Eukaryota > Viridiplantae > Streptophyta > Magnoliopsida > Lamiales > Gesneriaceae > Primulina > Primulina eburnea. The sequence continues at coordinate 9,066,615 of NC_133117.1, forward strand.
CATAAAAACGTGTAAACTGCTCGTGTCTACTCAAAGCTCATAAAATTATGATTTGCGGAAAATCCTGATGATGGAATTGAAGATGTGAAATCGAATATTGAGAAATATCACACTAACCATTCTTCTTGGATCTTTCACAGCAGAGAGAGCGATGATATTCAGTTGGTATGCGACGCATTTATTCTACCGATAATCTCACCTTCTCCTTCTTACTATAGTTGCCCCGACCCTCAATGTTTTTTCTTTCTCCATCAATCTTGTGCAAATTTACCCCTAGTTATCAAGACTTATTACATGAGTGATCCAGTTCATCTTTTATCAAAATCACGTAATTTCTGTTCCGTGTTTTTTTGTTACAAATGTGATAAAGCCTACAATGGATTTGGATATGGAACCAGTTATTGTTGGATCTAGGTTTTCTCGTGCCAAAACGCAGCAGAAGTAGTTTTAAAATTTTTATTTTATTTTGACAATCAAAATATATATGTTTGGGCACTCGTATGGTTTATTGAATCAAACATTCATAAGACGTTAAAATTTATACCTTTAGTGAATTAAATCACTTGGCTCCAACTAATCCGGTATAGGCGGATCTAGCTATTGATGAATCCCTACAAACGATCTTCAAAATCCTTTCTTTCTTATTCTAATCAGCTCCACGACTAGAAGATTTATTCCTCTTCCAAATAGCACTAGAATATTTGAAAGAAGTTTTTGCGTAGGAGATTAAAATTTGAGAGGCGACTCAAGCTCTAATTCTTGAAAAGTGGCCACAAATATTTTGGAGGATTTTTGTATGAAATACTCGTGAATCACCCCTTGGGAAAATAGTGCAGGCTAGGTTTTTTTTTTTTTTAATCAAAATTATGAGTGTTAATTAATAAACTCAAACCTAATACACATATATATAAGCTTAGGGCTCATTAATTAAATCAAACACTTAATGAGCTTAATAAATTAATTACTCTAGTCCAACTAGTTTAGTTAATTAATTAATCTTTGAAAGTTTAATTATGAACATTAATAATTTATATGTTGGTTTTGTACTCCTACAAGCCCATAATACATACACACATTACATTTAATTTAAATCCATTATAAATTCAACATTTGAATTTAATATTTAAATTATAAATTCAACTCTTTGAATTTATCACCTCCAAAATAATATTTAGTAAACCCAACTTTTGAGTTTAATAAATTAAATTATCAAATTTTATAAATTCAACTCCTTGAATTTATTCTCTCCAAATTTCATAAATTCAACTTCTTGAATTTATTATCTCATAAATTAAACTCCTTAAATTTATTTTCTCAGAATTTCATTATCATAAATTCAACTCCTTGAATTTACTATATTATAATATATATTCAACTCCTTGAATTTATTCTCTCCACGGGAACAAACGATCCAGTGCTTTTATGACCCTCAATGGTTCAGGAATACAGTTAGCCGTGAGTTCACAACTCCCTGTGATTCAGGACATAATCATTTATTCGAGCTTACCCTATTCCCCATTCTATATATCAACAATTGATCATAAGAATGTCAGAAATCATATTTTTTATTAGACCCATCGAACCATGGTAAGAGCGTCTAGTAGAATCGCCCTATGATTCCTATGTTTCACTGATAGTGCCTGCAAGAACCAGTCGATTATGATTAGCGTATAGTACGGTCCCTTCATCTCATATATCCCGATCGACCATTGGTTAATTGAGGGTTGCATAATAATTCGATAACTATGTGATACATATAAATAGTGGCATCACATGTACTATTGGAGAACTCCTTCTCTAACGTACATCTCATTTTCTTGCTAGAGATTCCACGCACTACTATTTAATCTGATCACATTGGATATCCACACCCATAGGTGAGCGGTGAATCCCCGACTACATTGCACTGGCTCCTATATGTGTCGCAACTGTACCCAACCTCGCCACCTGATGACTTTCCTGGAGCCGGTAAACGAGTCAAAGCACAGCCCTAGCATATAAAGCCTCAGTGTTGTCCCGGGTCGTAAGGACTAATGGTGTACAATCATAACAATAGACTTATCCTCTCGATGAATGATAACCACTTGGAAAGTCCGAGGGACGGTTGTTCGGTATAATCATCATATGACTACCCATCTGCATGTTTGGACATCTCTATGCCCTTACCAAGAAACGCAGTACACAATATCACAGATGCTAGTCTCGAGCTCAAGCGGCCTTTATCCTTATTTTAGGCGGCTGAATCGACTAGGAATGAATTTAGAATATGCAGTGTTTACAAATGAGTTTCAACATAGAATTACGATTCATTTGTATTAAAGCATAATCAAGGACTTTATCTATGCTGATTGCATGGGTATATAGATAAAGTAAAATGAAACCATTAAAAAGTAAATTATATTAAATTAAAGATTGTTTATTACACTTGAGTCAATAAATTCTCCAACCAACAGTTGGCTTACAGGGCATCTACTCTAACAATCTTCCACTTGCCCTATAGCCAACTACCCATAGACTTTACTCTAACAGTTATATGTATTCCATGGATGTTCAATGTGTCACTTCTCCGAGCATCGTCAAACATGAATCACACCCACAACACCTTCTCACTTTGTCTTCCTATGTCCGTATAAACTTTTGCTGTTGTGATCGTTCTTACTCTACTTGCCTCTTACTCTTGTGGAATTTGTCATCACCATATTCACTCGAGTTGTGCCTTTTTACCGAAAACAGTTGAGCACAAATTTTATAGACATCCACTTGACCTCATTTACAACCTTACAGTTCAAATCCCACAAGAAGAAGAAGAGAACCACTACCTATGTGAGTTTTGTGAAGAAGACATCAATCCAAAGTTCTGGTTTTATTATTGTGGCAAATGTGATCATTCATTTTATATTAACTGCATTCCTTCAACTGGTAAGTTGTCGAAGATCAAGTTCGGATACAATATCGATATGCCAAGACACCTTCATGATCATCCGGTGACTCTGACTCGTATGCTTACTATGGGAAGCCAAAGGTGTGGGTATTGCAAGGATATGATTCATGGTTTCGTAGATGTCATGGCTTTTCATTGCTCAAAGTGTGAATTTCGGATCCATTTAAATGCGCAAGGAAAATTTTCTGGTAAAAAATTATTATACTACCATTAATCATCTATAATGGCAGGTAATGGTTTTTTCCCCCAATTTGGAATCATTTCTTCCTATTTTTGATTGTTTTCTTTTCTTGATTATCGTCGAAGACTAATGTTGTATTTGAGGATATGAATTAGAAATATATGAATTTCGATTATAGTTTTATTGTTAACGACAAAACAATTTGTAAAATGTTGAACTTATATCTTAATTATTCATACATTAGTTAAACAAAATAGTATAGATTTCAAATATCTCTATTATTAGTTGTATAAACATGCAATAGTGGATCTGATATTTATTTTATTGCTCTAAAACTACAAAAATATATTTGAATATATCTGAAATCTATGAATTTTAAATTAATTTATCTAATTGCAACATTAAAAAACCCAAGATTTCATTACTTCCTAGGAAAACAATTTATTAAAAAATATATATTCTTGATATTTATTTAATTATTAAAATAGCAGTAAAAACACTTTATATTTCAGAATTGAATTAATAAAGGGCAAACGACTAACTCATAGAAGAATTCAATGTTAGCTGGGAATTGAGGTTTCTTCTGATTTGGGAGTAACAACAAAAGTAATAGTGAATGAAAATTATTGAAACAGTATTGATGACTAGTTATGTTAAGACCAATGGCAATAACATCCATTACCATGAATTTCTCGGCATAGTAGGCGTCAAAAGATCATGCCTTAACCAAGATTTGTCTGGTTACCACATCAACAAGGACTTAGTACTCTGTCTTCATGTCCCACTTCTTGCCATATCTCTTGTTAGGTTCGCTGGAAGCAGAGAACCTAGTCTTCATCTCGTCTAAGGTAGACTGAGTAGACTAAGGAACATAAGATAAATCAGTTAGCTCCTCAGTGGGTAACGGAAACAGTGTAGAAAAATATGTGAAAACCCAAATCAAATCAGTCTTGCAATATTTCATGCATTTCGAATAAATGTGCAAAATGTGCTTTCTCCATTTAATCACTATTATTCTAAATTGAATTGATCAAGTTGTAACAGTAGAATAAAAGAGAATTAAAGGTCATTTGAGTCATTGTTCAGCAGCCTTAAAATACAAGCATGCGACCTTCAAATTCAAAATTTTAAATAGGACATATACAGCTGGTTAATTTTGAGGGGTTGTAACAGCTAATTTAAGGTCTATTAACAGCCATTATTGAGTGGTAACAACTTCCTATTCAGCTGATCATTTCCACATATAAATAGTGGCCAAAGGTTGAGGGGAAACACAAGAAAAAATCACCAAATCTGAAACGTCTGCTATTCGTTTTGATTAAAACGCGCTAGGGAAATTTTTTTTTTCTTAATCTCCATAATTCAAAATATACATATATACACTTTAAAATACCTTGACATCATTTTTAAAATATAACAAAAAACTAAAATTTAAAAATCAAAGGAAAATAGTTTGAATCATAAAATCGTCAAACGTTTACCAAACCTAAAACTATTATTTAAAAGTATAGCACATATTATATACACTCAAAAATTTCTCATGTCATAAATAAAAAGTCATAAAATATCTTTAACATAACTTAAAAACATAATTCATAACTAGTGCGGAAAACTAGCGTCGGTCATCGGGTTATGTGCATCTTCAGTCCAGTCAAATCAACTATCAAGACCTCCATTAAACATTATTATCATAATCACCTGTACCAATAACACCTAGTGAGTCTAAAGGCTCAACACACCATAATCTTGATAATAAGTACTACATATACAGATCACACACAACAGTGAACATACTTGTACATATAATATCGTTTTCATGAAGATTTATAAACTTTAAGCATAATATTTTCGTAAACCTTTTCATAATGCATGAACTTTAAATAAACCATTTTCATAATGATGCATCAACTTTAAACATAAATATTTTCATAAACTTTTTATATAAACATAAACATATTCATATTCGTATCCATATTCGTATCAACATATTGATATCATCATATTCATATTCGTGTTTTATTGAATTCAGATCGTGATTGTGACTCGTATTCGTATTCTTATTGGACGATGGATCCATCTAGAAAAAACTACAGTACTGGGCGGCGGGAACACCAGCAACACTCTCACTGGTCAACTGAGCCTTGGCCAACGTATTAACATTGATACCCCAGGGATGAGCCCATCAAGATCTGGCCCAAACTCCCGGCCCATATCTGAGGCCCACAGGTGAAGGGCCCATCCGAAGCCCAGGTATTCTCCTATAAATACCATGTTTGAGCGTATGATTATTCATTCACTATATTATTTTCAGCAGCACCCTTAGCTGCTCCCCCCATATATTCTCAGTCACTGACTTGAGCGTCGGAGGGGCTACGCCAGGACACCCTCCTGGCCCCCTCTTAACGATCTTCTTTGTTATTTCAGGCTCAGGGTAACTTCAAAACCCGCGTCTGGATTAGTGACACTTGCTGGGAGCGGACCCTAAATTTCCCGTGAGTATCAATTGGCGCCGTCTGTGGGAAACACTTGAGTTGAGACGTAGAGATGGTAGGCAGGGGAGGAAGTAGAAGAGCTCCCTCAGCGTCATCACGTCTTCAGAGGGGACCTGAACAGTCTCATGTTGAGACAAGACAGGAACAACCTTGTCAAGAGACTAGAACTGAGCAGCCCCGTCACGAGACGAGGGTTGAGCAAACCCGTCCTAATGAGAACGTGGGAAACTTAACCCTGGAACAGTTGGGCCAATTCATCGCCCGTACAGTAGATGAGGCAATGAGGAGGAACCAAGAGTCCATGGGTGCTGGGGGACAGGCCCCTCGTCAGGAGCATGAGGAAAATGTTGAAGTCCACCAGAGTAGGGTGGAGGAAACACCACCCATACAAAGTGGAGAGATTAGTGAGATGGGGGAGATGTGGAAGGAAATACGGATGTTGAGACAACAGGTGGGAAGCAGAGCGCCGGTCCCCAAGAAAGGAAGTCCTTTTTCACTTGCCATTCTGGAGGAAGGACTTCCCCCGAGTTTCCGACAACCGAATGTTGGAGAATATGATGGACATACCGACCCCGAAGAGCATTTAGGGAGATTTGAGAATGCGGCTTTGTTGCATCAGTACACAGATGGAGTGAAATGCCGGGTGTTCTTGGGCACGTTGGTTAGGTCAGCCCAGCAGTGGTTTAACACCTTGCAGCCTAACTCCATACGTTCCTTTGAGGACTTTTCAGTCGCTTTCTTGCACAGATTTGCCAGTAGTAAGCGACATCAGAAAAATTATTTGAGCTTGTTCGTGATGAAACAGCAAGAGGCCGAGACTTTGCGAGAATTTGTCCAGCGTTTTAACAATGCGGCGTTGGAGATACCAGCGGCTACCCCGGACATCATGATAAGTGCTTTCGTCGAGCTACGATGATCTGTTGGCTCGAGCTGAGAAGTATGTAAACTTGGAGGATGCTCAACGGTACAGAAGGATGGAGAATCGGCCCGGAGGAAGCAGAGCTGAGGGAGCGGAGAAAGGGGGAAGGAAGAGGGGTGCGGGGGAAAGAGAGGAGGAGAGAAATAGAAATAGAGGACCATTCTCGGCACATGTTCCTCTTAATAGGAATCGTGATAAAGTGATGGAGGTGAGGGAGTCAGAGGGAAGGTGGGAGAAGTCGCAGAGAGCGGAGGGCGGAGTTAGGATGCCTCCAGTGGACGGAAGAGAGGGATCCTCATCCGGGGACCGACCAAAACCTCGCACGTCTCCTAGACGGGGTCGAGGTCCTCCTTGGATCAACCGGAGGGTAGGAGAGCCGAGAAGAGAAGGGCAGGGTCAGGATGCTCCTCGGGGACCTGTCGAGCCGAGGAGAAGAGCAGACGAAGATAACCACCCCACGAGGGGAATGATTCACATGATCTCGGGGGGTGCTACTGATGGAGACTCTGGGCGAGCCCGGAAAGCGCACGGAATAAGGTTGGAGAATTTTGAAATATCCAGGGTTGCAGACTTACCCCAAGATCCTGTCATCAGCTTCGGGCCGGAGGACCTTCGAGGCATCGTGGCCCCTCATAACGATGCCTTGGTGGTGACGGCCACCATTGCCAACTACGATGTGGCAAGGATCTTCATTGATAATGGGAGCTCTGTAAATATATTGTTTAAGAGCACGATGGATCAAATGAAAGTTGAAGGATTCGAGTTTGATCCAGTCTCCACTCCTCTATATGGGTTTGCGGGCCATGCCATTCCGCCGCTGGGTCAGATTACTCTTCCCCTATCTTTAGGAAGTGACTCTCGGCGGGTAACAAAGATGATAACATTTACCGTGGTGGATACCCCCTCATCGTATAATGGAATCCTGGGGCGGCCAGCCTTAAAGGATTTCAGAGCCGTAGCTTCCACCTATCATCAGAAGTTGAAGTTTCCTGTGGGGAGGGAGGTTGGAGTCTTATGTGGGGACCAGAAAGTCGCTCGTCGATGTTATGAGGGGATAGTGAAAGAAGAGGGGAAGAGGGCACGTGTGGAGGTCAATATGATTAGAAGGGGACGAAGCGGGTTGCCCGTGGTAAGGAGGGAGGTTCATGAGGTGATGGATGAGAAGCCGGAGATCGTGACATTGGGGCCTGACCAGAAAACTCTAAGAATAGCCCCTGACCTTGACCCAGAGGTAAGGGAAAAACTTATTACTTGTTTACAAGCTAATCTCAACAGGTTCGCTTGGTCTGCCCAAGAGCTCACAGGGACGAGTCCAGAGGTAGCAGAACATCGGTTAAACATCTTACCGAATTCTCGTCCCGTGAAACAGAAGAAAAGACACTTCGGGCCCGAGAAAGATATAGTTATAAAAAAGGAGGTGGGAGAGTTGCTCAGTGCCGGGCACATTCGAGAGGTACAATTTCCTACTTGGCTCTCGAATGTCGTTCTTGTTCCGAAAAGTTCAGGAAAATGGAGGATGTGTGTGGACTTCAGAGATCTCAACAAGGCATGTCCTAAAGATTGTTATCCCTTGCCGCGGATAGATCAGTTGGTGGACTCCACAGCTGGACATCAGTATTTGTGCATGCTGGACGCTTATCAGGGGTACCATCAAATCCCCTTGGCAGTGGAGGATCAAGATAAAGTAAGTTTCATCACCTCAGAAGGAACTTTCTGTTACGTGGTCATGCCCTTCGGACTCAAAAATGCCGGAGCCACGTATCAGCGGTTGATGGATAAAGTCTTTTCTAAGCAGGTGGGGAGGAATGTGAAAGTGTATGTGGATGACATCATGGTAAAGTCTAAGGATTCGACCCTGCTCATACCTGACTTAGTGGAGACATTTTCCACCCTCAGGTCCTATGGGCTGAAGCTGAACCCTCAAAAGTGTATATTTGGGGTGAAGAGTGGGAAGTTTCTGGGTTATATGGTGACGGAGAGGGGAATTGAGGCTAACCCTGAGAAAGTTCAAGCTATTCAGAATATGGTCTCTCCCCAGGGACCCAAGGATGTTCAGCAGTTGACAGGGAGGATTGCTGCGCTGGCACGTTTTATCTCGAGGTCTGCCCACAGGAGCTTACCTTTCTTCCGGACCTTGCGAAAAGCAAAAAAATTTGAATGGGGGCCGGATTGTGAGAAGGCTTTCACAGAATTGAAGGAGTACCTGGCCGGGCTTCCCGTCCTAGCCAAACCGGCAACGGGTGAGCTTTTATGGGTATATTTATCTGCCACTGAAGGGGCTGTGAGTTCAGTCCTTGTTAAGCTGGATGGATCAGTTCAGCAGCCGGTGTACTATGTTTCGCATGCACTCAAAGGGGCAGAGATCCGATACTCCGGGTTGGAAAAATTGGCTTTGGCTTTGGTAATGACAGCCCGACGCTTGACGTCTTACTTCTTATCTCATCCGATTGTGGTGCTCACCAACAGTCCATTGGGTAGAATCCTCACTCATTCTGATATATCCGGCCGCTTGGTTAAGTGGACTACGGAGTTGGGAGAATATGACATTCAGTATGAGCCGAGAACAGCTATTAAAGCACAGGCCTTAGCCGATTTTCTGGCTGAGACTGTTCATCAAGAGAATGAAGACCCTTGGAAGGTGTATGTGGATGGTTCATCGTCGAAGGATGGAAGTGGAGTGGGAGTAGTACTAATTTCACCAGCTGGGGAGGAAGTGAAGTTGGCTGTAAGGTTGGACTTTCGAGCCTCCAATAATGAGGCAGAGTATGAGGCTGTGCTGTCCGGACTTCGAGCAGCCAGAAATGTGGGAGCTACCCGAGTACTTATTTTTTCTGACTCGCAGTTGGTAGCACAACAGATGAAGGGGATGTATGATGTGAAAGATGAGAAACTTATTGAGTATGCTCGAGAAGTAGACAGAGTTAGAGAGAAATTCACGGAGATTACATTTGAACAGATCCCCAGGAAAGAAAATGAAAAGGCGGACGCTCTAGCCAAAATGGCTGGAACAATGGGAAGTTGGAAGAATAGAGATGTGGTATTTCAAATCGAATTCGCACCTCACACGAGTTCACCTGCAGTTGAGCAAGAAGAAGAGGATTGGAGGACTGGCATAATTGATTACCTGAAAGAGGGAAAACTTCCTGCTGACCCCAGAGAGGCTCGTAAGTTGAAGACAAAATGTGCACGCTATGTAATGGTTGGGGACGTGTTGTTTAGAACGTCTTTTGCAGGACCGCTTCTTCGGTGTTTGAGTTACCAAGAGGCTGATTATGTGCTTCGAGAAGTTCACGAGGGGTGTTGTGGAAATCATTTGGGAGCTTATGCATTGGCAAGGAAGGTGCTCCTCGCCGGTTATTCTTGGCCCTCAGTGCTGCATGATGCTCAAAAGTTGGTAATGTCTTGTGATAGTTGTCAACGTCATGCACGGTTGAGTCACCGACCGGCCGCGATGATGAAGGCTGTCACGGCCGCCTGTCCCTTTGACCAGTGGGGAATGGATATCGTGGGACCATTTCCTATAGCTCCGGCTCAGAAAAAATTCCTACTGGTAGCAGTTGATTATTTTTCAAAGTGGGTGGAAGCAGAGCCTTTGGCCAGAATCACTGAGAACGACGTCCTGAAATTCTTGTGGAAGAGTATAGTATGCAGGTACGGGGTACCTAGGAGGCTGATATCCGATAATGGGAGACAGTTCCAAGGGGCCAAAATCGAAGCTTGGTGTAAGGAGATGAAGATCCAACAAGTCTTTACCTCTGTAGCTTACCCGCAGAGTAATGGCCAGGTGGAGGTGACTAATCGGACGCTGGTACAGGGTCTGAAAGTTCGACTGGGCAAAGCTAAAGGCAATTGGGTGGATGAGCTACCAAGTGTCTTATGGGCATACCGAACCACTCCGAGAGAAGGAACCAAAGAAACTCCTTTCGGTTTGGTTTATGGTACTGAAGCAATGCTCCCGGCTGAGATCGGGTTGGAATCGGCAAGGGTGATGTTTTATGACGAGGACAATGGTACGAGACGCGCTACTGACCTTGATCTGTTGGAGGGAAAGAGAGAATCTGCCAGCATTCAACTAGAAGCTTATAAGAACCGCATTGCACAGTCTTATAATCGGAGAGTCGTGCAGAGAAACTTTCAAGTAGGTGACTTGGTCCTAAGGAAGGTGCAAGAAGAACAGAGGGGAAAACTGGACCCAAAGTGGGAGGGTCCCTTCAAGGTGGTCGAGAGACTGAGCTCTGGAGCCTATTACTTAGAGAATACGCAAGGCAAAGCTTTGAAGAGGCCTTGGAATGCTTATCACATCAGAAAATATTATTCTTGATTCTGTCATTGATGTATTTTATTTCCTGACTTTTCCTATGTAATCTATTGGGATTCAATAAAATCAAGTTCTTCCCTTTAGTTCATGAATGTTGTTATATTATGAGAGTGATAAAATAATTCTATTTTCCTACTAAGGCATCGCCTAGTAGAGGAGCAGCGTGAATAATTTTTATTTTCCTACTAAGGCATCGCCTAGTAGAGGAGTTAGAGGGTGAGGGTGTGGATTTTTATTTTCCTACTAAGGCATCGCCTAGTAGAGGAGTTAGAGGGTGATGGTGTTGATTTTTGTTTTCCTGCTAAGGTGTCACCTAGCAGAGGAGTTAGAGGGTGAGGGTGTGGATTTTTATTTTCCTACTAAGGCATCGCCTAGTAGAGGAGTTAGAGGGTGAGGGTGTTGATTTTTATTTTCCTGCTAAGGTGTCACCTAGCAGAGGAGTTAGAGGGTGAGGGTGTGGATTTTTATTTTCCTACTAAGGCATCGCCTAGTAGAGGAGTTAGAGGGTGAGGGTGTTGATTTTTATTTTCCTGCTAAGGTGTCACCTAGCAGAGGAGTTAGAGGGTGAGGGTGTGGATTTTTATTTTCCTACTAAGGCATCGCCTAGTAGAGGAGTTAGAGGGTGAGGGTGAGGGTGTTGGTTTTTATTTTCCTGCTAAGGTGTCACCTAGCAGAGGATTTAGAGGGTGAGGGTGTGGATTTTTATTTTCCTACTAAGGCATCGCCTAGTAGAGGAGTTAGAGGGTGAGGGTGTGGATTTTTATTTTCCTGCTAAGGTATCACCTAGCAGAGGAGTTAGAGGGTGAGGGTGTGGATTTTTATTTTCCTACTAAGGCATCGCCTAGTAGAGGAGTTAGAGGGTGAGGGTGTTGGTTTTTATTTTCCTGCTAAGGTGTCACCTGGCGGAGGAGTTAGAGTGTGTTGATTTTATTTTCCTGCTCAGGTGTCACCTAGCAGAGGAGTTAGAGTGTGGTGACGTTAAAATTTTATTTTCCTGCTCAGGTGTCACCTAGCAGAGGAGTTAGAGTGTGGTGACGTTAAAATTTTATTTTCCTGTTGGGATGTCACTTAGCAGATGAGTTAGAGGGTGGAGATTTTATTTGCCCTAGCGGGTTAATAATATCGTATATAAACTCGGAAGAAACCATAAATACAAATGCAAAATACTCAATGTTGCATAAAGCGAGTTCATACATGTCAAAAGTGCGCAAAAGGAAATAGCCAAATGTAAACGTCCCAAAAGTCTCATAATCCTATGGAAAATAAAACAATGCAGAAAATAACATAAATAAAGGAGCTCAATCTAGGAATCGGGGGGGAGACTCGATATGAAGCTCTCGAAGTCGATAAAGTCAGTAGGGGCGCCTGGCGGAGGATAGCCCTGAGCATGGAAAGGCCGACTGCACCCTCGAAGCCCACCCCCAGGTAGTGAAAAGCTTTCGGGCCACAGATCTCGACAAATTCTTCGGATTTGAGAAATTCCTCTTTGAAGGAGGAAACTTCTGCAGCGTGTCGCACCTTGGCATCTTCGAGCTCAGCTTGTGAATCTTTTAAATCTGTCTTTAACTTCTGGATGTCTTTAGCTTGGTCTTCTGTCAGTCGCTGGAGCTCGTGTTTCTCTTTCAGAAGCTCTTGTTTTTCCTTCAGAAACTCGTCACCTCGAGCTTGGGACTCCGAAAGCTCCTTAGCGTGTGTCGCCTTCATCTCATCGATAGTAGCTTGGAGCTGTTCACGAAGAGCCATGCCCTCGCGCAAGTCTTGGCAGGCAGTAGATCGAGTGGCGTTGGCACGCTCCACCAACTCCCCTATGTACATCATGCCCTGGATAAATAGACGAGAGTGAAAAGATGACAAGGAAATCATACATGTATTGGACATTAATCTAGAGAATAGAAAGAGAAATATACCTCAGTGATGCTGCTGCATGTCCGGTGAGTGAGGTCAGACCACCCCAGTGAATTAATGAATGCTGCATCCGCTTCGGAAGGAAGCTGATACATTATCTTTTGAGCCAGCTGAGTAGGACCTCGCCCCACAATGGCTGTAGCTGATGTGTATAGAGGATGTACCCCTGATGCAGGAGGAGGCTCCTCATCGGACTCAGACCCTTCTGGAGAAGAGACCGACACTACTGAAATCTCTGAGATCTTGCGCTTACCATGATGGGGGACTGACGGGCTAGGATCAACGGACACCTTTTGTTTACCAGACGGAGGAGGGGACTTGGCGCGAGGAGGTGGAGAGGAGGCTCGCTTTGGGGCAGAGGAGGAGGAGCCCGTCTTCTTCTTCTTCACAGCAGTAGGGGAGCTAGCGGACTTCTGTGCAGTAGTAGAACAGGAACCTGTTTTCTTTTTCTCAGCGACAGAACAATCTCTTTTTGTGCCCGTCGTGACTGTCGGGGTAATGGACTTCTGGGGTGCTGATGAGGAACCCCCGGCCTTTGTCTTGGAGAGCTCACGGAGAAATAGGGCGTTCATGACTCTAGTACCTGCAAGCAGAGACAAGGAACCAAATGAGAATGTTATCAAGTAACATAATAAACGAAAGAAAAACAAGAAGTATGAAAGGGCGAGAATATCTACCAGCATCCTCCTTCAGCTTAATTTTCGCGGGACTTAACCCGACATGGCACAGGAGATCTTCAGATAGAAGTTGGGGGATGCTAAAGCATCGGTCTCCTAATACACTCATTATGTGTAGATAATCCTTATCTTTCTTATAATCCTTTGAAAGCTCAGGCTTAGTGAAGTTAGGGTACCAATCAGTGGAACAAGTCAGTTCTTCCGGTGGCTGGATAAAGAAAAAGTATTTTTTCCAGTCCTTCACATGACTAGGAGCCCCATCGAAAAGCTTGCGGTTAGACCGGGAAATCACATAGAAGGGTCCCTCTTTTGACTTGGCTAAGACAAGGAAGTAGGAGAAGGTAGTGCAACTTAAAGGAAGATCTAAAGCCCGGAATAACACGATGAGGCAGCATATTGAGCGGAGAGCATTGGGAGTGAGTAAACCTAAATGCATCTTATAATAATTGCTCAGCTTCTGAAGGAAGTCATCTAGTGGAAAGCGCAGACCTGCATCGAAATGGTGCTGGAAGAATGTGTAACAACCCTTGGGAGCTAAATAGGGACGGTCGTCGGGGGTAGGAATTATGATCTGGTGAGAAGAGGGAATATGCCACATAGTCCTAATTTTGGACTCGCTAGTAGGGAGGATATGAGACGTTAGGTGGCCGTACCAGAGGTCGTTAGCATTAGAGATATTTATTTGTTGGGTTACATGGCGAATCTCCTTACCAGGGCGGCTATGAGTGACGACTTCTACCTCAGGGGTAAATTCAGGATCTTCTAAGGAATTCCTAGACTCGCTAGACCTCTTGGAATCACTCGCGGAAGTAGACTCAGAATTACTCGCGGAAGTAGATTCAGAATTACTGGCAGAATCAGACTCGTAATCGCTCGAAGAACTAAATTCGGCATCATAGGAAGACATTTTCTAAGGATAACTGAGCAAATAGAAAAGGAGACTAACCCCGATGTAGCGTGAAAAAATACGCAAGGGATAAGACCGAGAACGCTCGGGCGCTGTTGGGCGAGGCGCTGGGGCAGGAGGGCGAGACGCTGGCTGGCTTGGTGCTGGGGTGAGAGTAGCTAGCTCGGTGGGCGAGAGCACTCGGGTGCTGGGGCGAGAGTAGCTAGCGCGGTGTCGGCTAGAGTGCTCGGGTGGCTGGGCGAGAGCGCTCGAACGCACGCTGGGGCTGGCGCAAGGATGGGCGAGGGCTGTGGGGTGAGGAGGCGAGGCGAGGACGAGGAGGAGTGGTCTCGGCGGGGCTGGCGCGAGGATGAGCGAGAGCTAGGCGAGGGATGTGGGGCGAGGAGGCGAGGGAGAGGGCGAGGATGCGAGGCAGCGGGGCGGGATCACGGCGAGAGTGGCTCGGGCACGGTGTGGGCGAGAGAGCTCGGGCGCGAGGGGCGAGAGCAGGGCGGGACTGCGGCAGCACAGGCTAGGCGAGAGCACCCGGGCGCTGGGGGCGACAACGCTCGGACGGTATGGGCGAGAGCACTCGGGCACAGGCTGGCGAGAGCACTCGGGCACGGTGGGCGAGAGCACGGCGAGAGAGGCTCGGGCGGATGGGGCGAGACTGGCGAGGGCTGGGCGAAGGTGTACAGGGGGCGTGTAATTGCTATGCGAGGGGCAGTTGATAAGTGGAACGTAGAGAAAATTTTGTGTAGGGAATAATGAAAATGAGATGTGAAGGTGACCTTTATTTATAGGGGAGTTTAGACCAAATCTTTCCTTTCAAGATAGGATTGCGATTTGATTTCCTTCCTTCCAGGAGAAGATTACGATTCGATTTGTGTGATTTCCCTTGCGAGTGGTTGTGTGATTTCTAGCGGCGAACAAAATTAATCTTACCAGGTCGATCCCCGTAATAGCGGCGAACATCGTTCGTCAACGGCAAACAAAATTAATTTTTCTAGCACGGTCCGTCCTCATCGTCGATAAACCAAGGACAACACAACTAATCGAACTTTGAACCTACGATTCAGTTCGACTTGGGAGGGGGAGAATGGTGATACCCCAGGGATGAGCCCATCAAGATCTGGCCCAAACTCCCGGCCCATATCTGAGGCCCACAGGTGAAGGGCCCATCAGAAGCCCAGGTATTCTCCTATAAATACCATGTTTGAGCGTATGATTATTCATTCACTATATTATTTTCAGCAGCACCCTTAGCTGCTCCCCCCATATATCCTCAGTCACTGACTTGAGCGTCGGAGGGGCTACGCCAGGACACCCTCCTGGCCCCCTCTTAACGATCTTCTTTGTTATTTCAGGCTCAGGGTAACTTCAAAACCCGCGTCTGGATTAGTGACACTTGCTGGGAGCGGACCCTAAATTTCCCGTGAGTATCAAACATATTAACGTATTCGTATCCGTATCCAAGGAAACACGATCATCGGGCTCCCACTGGGATCATAACCCTCACGATATCTCCAACATATCATCGTATTAGTCACAATCTCTTCATGTCTTTCAACATTTCGTATTTCCATCACTTAATAAAAATATGCATATAATATCGTTTTTTCTTTTAAACCAAACATGCAACATATCTTTTAAATTTCCAATATTAAACCATAAAAATTCCATGAACATTTAAAAATCATAATTTAACATATAAAAATCATAAACATTTTAACATATTAAAAAACCGTAAACATTTAAAATAAACGTTTTAACATATAAAAATCATAAAAAGCCATAAACATTTTAACATATTAAGTCATAAATATTTAAAATAAACATTTTTACATCATAAAATATAAGATCCATAAACATTTAAAATAAACTTTTTAACATCATAAAAATTAATAAACATTTAAAATTAACATTTTAACATATAAAATTCATA
The DNA here is from genome assembly GCF_022965805.1 of Primulina eburnea. Taxonomy (NCBI): domain Eukaryota; kingdom Viridiplantae; phylum Streptophyta; class Magnoliopsida; order Lamiales; family Gesneriaceae; genus Primulina; species Primulina eburnea. The sequence continues at coordinate 9,082,879 of NC_133117.1, forward strand.
AACATTTAAAATAATCAAATTAGCATATAAAACAGCATTCAGTACACTGCCATGAAAGTTACGGATTTTCGGGTGTAAAATGAATGTTTTACCTCTAGCAGCATAATTTTTCGTATTTATCCTTAGACCTCGAAACGACATCTCAAATTATTCCAAACTTAACATATAACCTTAAAACACTCCCATAAATATTCATTAGGCTTAAAACTTAGCTTTTTGATAGATTCTCCTATTCGTTTTTAAATTTAGACGTACTTTTTCGATTTTGACTCGTATGGACTCGAAACTTAACCAAATTTTACCAAACTTGAACCAAATCTTAACAACACCTAATAAACCATATTCTACCCAAATCAAGCCGCCCATTAAGTCCCTTGAACACGTCCAGGAAGCTACTGAATTTTTATGCATCAAGAGTTCTAGTCCTTATATGATTCTAACTTAGGCTAATTTCGACTGCAGCCCTTAATCACCATGTCCAGCCTCAACCCAACCATCCTAGGACCTAAAACCAACCCATGACATGCTTCTGGACCAAACCTACCAGCCCCAAACACGCCTAGCCCTTCAACAGTACCCTAGGACTCTAAAACATACAATTTTCGTTCATAATAGTGTCCTATATTTTTCAGCCTTTAAAAATACACATAGGGACCCTTAAACATGTGAAAAAACATCCCTTCAAGTACCTCTACCATGACAGCCCCTTTGTACATCATTATGAAGTGTTTTTTAAAAAAGAAAACTCTAGTTTTATGCATAATAAGTCATAAAAACGAAAATACAAGGTAGTATTTCATATTTTCAGGCAAAAAAGCATCATAAAAATAAGATGAGAAAAAAAAAGATTAATTCATGCATAATAATTCATGATTTCTATTTTTTTCTACCCTTTTCTCTTGTCAAAACCCCACCAAAAACCCACCTTAGGATGCATGGGAGTCGTGTGATCGTTTTTGAAAGGAAGAACGAGGATGAAAGTCGAAGAACGAAGGAGAAAAAAATTGAAAACTTCCTTGCCTTCCTTCCCTTCTTTGGCCGCTAGTTTCCTTCCAATTTTTCTTTCACGTAACTAGTATGTGTTTCGGTGTGTAGGTGTTTAGGGGTGTTGTGTGGGTTTAGGTTTAAATAAAAAAAAAAAAAATATGTTTTTTAACTTTAAAATTAATGGGCTTAATCAAACTAAATTTTTTTAATTAATAAATTAGGTCTATTAAAATTAATAAAATCATTAGACTTAAATTAAAATATTTAAAATATATATTTTCAAAATCTCCTTATAAAATACGTAAAATCTCTTGCTCCCACTAATTAATTTAAACTTGACCTTAAAAATACAATAATTCATAAATAAATATTTTCTTAGCTAAAATAAAAATTTAGCTTTTAAATCTTTAACACCTTAATCGTCTCATGTCCTCCATAAACATATATTTCATGTAATCTTGCAGGTAACAACATATAATCATATAAAGCATGTAAAATTACAGATTGAAGCTTGCGACTGAGCTTCCCGGCACTGATGTTCACACAACCCTTTACAGAACCATTGTTCTGATACCAACTGAAACGTCTGCTATTCATTTTGTTTAAAACGTGCTAGAAAATTTTTTTTCCTCCTTAATCTCCATAATTCAAAATATACATATATATACGTTAAAATACCTTGACACCATTTTTAAAATAAAATAACCAACTAACATTTAAAAATCAAAGGAAAATAGTTTGAATCATAAAATCGTCAAACGTTTGCCAAACCTAAAAACATTATTTGAAAATTATAGCACATACTATAATCTCTCAAAATCTCTCATGCCATAAATAAAAGTCATAAAATATCTTTAACATATGTTAAAATCGTAAGTCGTAATTAGTGCGGAAAACTAGCGTCGGACCTCGGGTTATCTGCACCTTCAGTCCAGTCAGATCAACCATCAAGATCTCCATTAAACATTATTATCATAATCACCTACACCAATCATACCTAGTGAGTCTAAAGACTCAACACACCATAATCTTAATAACAAGTACTACATATACAGATCACACACAACAGTGAAAATACTTGCATTTAAAATATCATTTTCATGAAGATGCATAAACTTTAAACATAACATTTTCGTAAACCTTTTCATTATGCATGAACTTTAAATAAAATATTTTCATAATGATGCATCAACTTTAAACATAAATATTTTCATAAACTTTGAATATTAACATAAACATATTCATATTCGTATCCATATTCATATCAATATATTCATATCATTATATTTATATTCGTGTTTTGTTGAATTCAGATCGTGATTATTACTCGTATTCGTATTGGGCGATGGATCCATCTAGAGAAAACCACAGTACTGCGCGGCGGGGCTACCAGCAACACTCTCACCGGTCAACTGGGCCTTGTCCAACGTATTAACATATTAACGTATTCGTATATGTATCGAAAGAAACACGATCGTCGGGCTCCCACTTGGACCATATCCCTCACGATATTTCCAACATATCATTGTATTAAAAAAAAGGGTGAACCCCACCCCCGAGGGTCCCACACAGAGCCGCCCCAAGCCCCGGCGTGAAGGGAGGTAAATCAGGGTTATGCACCGGCAGCAGGTACCCAGAGGAGAGGTTGACTGGTGAAATTCACCATAAAGGGAGAGCCGAGACTCAAACCCTTGCCAACATGGATTAACAGTCCTTCACTCCAAGTCCTTACCACACGGCCTATGCCCCTGGGGGCAACATATCATTGTATTAGTTACAATCCCTTCACGTCCTTCAATATTCGTATTTCCATCACTTAATAAAAATATGCATATAATATCGTTTTTTTTAAATCAAGCATGCAACATATCTTTAAATATCCAATATTAAACCATAGAAATTTCATGAACATTTAAAAATCATAATTTAACATTTAAAAATCATAAACATTTTAAAATAATTATTTTAACATATTAAAAATCCGTAAACATTTAAAATGAACGTTTTAACATATAAAAATCATAAAAAGCCATAAACGTTTTAAAATCAACATTTTAATATATTAAATCATAAATATTTAAAATAAACACTTTTACATCAAAAAATCATAAGATCCATAAACATTTAAAATATAATTTTTAACATCATAAAAATTTATAAACATTTAAAATTGACATTTTAAAATACAAAATTCATAAACATTTAAAATAATCAAATTAGCATATAAAACAACATTCAGTACACTACCATGACGTTTATTAATTTTCGGGTGTAAAATGACTGTTTTACCCCTAGCAGCATAAATTTTGGTATTTATCCTTAGACCTCGAAACGACATCTCAAATTATTCCAAACTTAACATATAACCTTAAAACACTCCCATAAATATTCCTTATGCTTAAAACTTAGCATTTTTTATAGATTCCCCGATTCGCTTTTAAATTTAGGCGTACTTCCCGGTTTTGACTCTTATGGACTCGAAACTTAACCAAATTTTACCAAACTTGAACCAAAGCTTAACAACACGTAATTAAACCATATTCTACCAAAATCAAGCCACCCATTAAGTCCCTTGAACACATCTATGAAGCTACTTAAATTTTATGCACCAAGGGTTTTAGTACTAATATGATTCGAACCTAGGCTAATTTCGACTCCAGCCCTTAACCACCATGTCAAGCCTCTACCCAACCATCCCAGGATCTAGAACAAACCCACGACATGCTGCTGGACCGAACCTACCAGCCCCAAACACGCATATCCCTTCAACCGTACCTTATGACTCTAAAACATACAATTTTCTTTCATAATGGTGTCCTATATTTTTCAACCTTTAAATATATACCTAGGGACCCTTAAACATGTGGAAAAACATCTCTTCAAATACCCCTACCATGGCAGCCCCTTTGTGCATCATTATGAAGAGTTTAAAAAAAAACTCTAGTTTTATGCATAATAAGCCATAAAAACGAAAATACAAGATAGTGTTTCATATTTTTCAAGAAAACATGCATCATACATATATTATGGACCATAGCGGTGAAAAACGGCGACGAAGGAATAACGATTCTATTTTTTTCTACCTTTTTATCTTGTCAAAACCCCACCAAAAACCCACCTTGGGATGTACGCGAGTCGAGTGATCATTGTTGGAAGGAAGAACGAGGAAGAAAGTCGAAGAACGAAGGAGAAAAAATCGAAAACTTCCTTGCCTCCCTTCCCTTCTTTGGCCGCTAGTTTCTTCTCAATTTTTCTTTTACGTAACTAGTGCGTGTGTCTCGGTATGTTTTTGTGTGTAGGTGTTTAGGGGTGTGTGTGTGTGGGTTTAGGTTTAAATTAAAAAACAATAAGGCTTTTTAACTTTTTTATTAATGGGCAGTCATCAAATTAATTTTTTTTAATTAATAAATTAGGCCCATTAAAATTAATAAAATCATTAGGCTTAAATTAAAAGATTTAAAATATATATTTTCAAAAATATCCTTATAAAATACATAAAATCCCTTGCTCTCACTAATTAATTTAAACTTGACCTTAAAAATGTAATAATTCATAAAATATTTAAAATAAATGTTTTCTTAACTAAAATAAAAATTTAGCTTTTAAATCTTTAACACCTTAATCGTCTCCGGTCCTTCGACCCCGGCCAACCACCGATATTCGTATGAAAATCTTTAAATCATGAAATCAAAAAAAATTACACAATTAATCATTTAGTCACTCAAATTAAATCATTCAAGCATCAACCTTATTTTAAATAATTATTTAATAAAAACATTTTTCATTTTTCAGCCATCGGTCTATATTCCTCGATCGCAACTCGAATAACCTTTAAAAATATATTTTAATGCAGTCATGCAGAAAAGTATATTTTAAACATCTCAATATGCATAACACAATTAATCTATGCAATTAAAACAATTAATTTAAATACACAAGGAATTTAATAACTTGTGTGTATGTAGTTCGCGTGGACCTTTAAATTTTCGGGGCGTTACAAAATCCCTGAACTTTTAGAGCATCAAAGTGTGTTATATTTCAAAGGAGAAATGTTGGGGGAATTACGATATTTCAGCGGCATCTCGGTGACGGCGGTCGTGGCGGGAAGTGGTGGTGAGTTTGGATATACTGGTTCGACATATATCGAACCAGTATCGTCTAAGTGTTTTTGTCAATTGTTTACACTAAGGGAGTGTTTGATTTAGGTGATAAGGTGGGTTTATTGACATGGAATAATATATAATTTGAGATCGTCTCACACAAATTTTTGTCTTAACGTGTAAATAGATAACTATAATTACAGGAATTAAAATCTAATTCTTGATATATAAGTGATAAAAATGATGGTGTGTTGAAGGATGCGAATTAATTGTGACTAACGATGTATATGTAAATGCTTAAGATGCATATGTAAATGCTGATGATGAGGCCTAGGCATAGTGGATGGGTAATACTGTCACTGATGTCCGACAGCCGCAGGTACCAAGGTTGATTTAATATGACACGTTTACATTACATTTTTAAAGTTCACGAAAGGTACGTTGATTACAGTATATCTTCACTGTTGTGTGCTATGTATATGTACTTGTTATTTTTTGGTACATGTGTGTTGAGTCTTTAGACTCACTAGGCGTGTGTGATACAGGTGAGCATGTTTATGAGGAGACTGCAGGACTGGATGTTCGTGCACGACCCGAGACCACATTTCTTGTAATGACCGAGATTTTGGTTTGATACTTTTGAGTTATTTCATATTATGAATAAGGGAATGGAAGAACAGACAGAGAGAGGCGACGTTGAAATTCGAGTTTTGGTGGTACAGTAGAGTCAGTGCACCCGTGCCATAAAAGTGACCGCACCTGCGGTGTTGGGACAGATAGGGCAACGCACCCGTGGTCAAAAATGCACTGCACCCGCGGTCGTGTCCTCTGAATTTGTGGAAGTATTACAGTACACTCAGCGCACATGCGGTGCAGAATGAGCGCACCCGCGGTGTGACTTGCGGGATAAAGAATGAAACCATGTGCCCCTTGCCATGCAATATGGATGCTGAGTCTTCATTCTTCACCTTTGCAACTACAGAATCGAGGCAAAACTCCCATGAAAGGTTCAAAGTTCTTTCTATCTTATAATTTAGCTTGTGCAAGATCCGGCCAACCGAATTTGAATCCGAGTCTATATTTGTGTTACTCTCATCACCGGCTACGAAAAGATGTAAGTTTTACTCCACTTCAGCATGTTTCGAAATTGATATATGGAAGGAAGTATAATTTGAACTCTAAAATAGGTTCTTGCGATTACGAGATACGTATATTTGAAACCGGATCGAAGAAATGTTACCGTATATGATTATTACGATGTTCCAGCATGTCTTGACTTGGGTATATGCAGATTTCAGCATAGTAAATTTTGTTGTGATGAGAATTATGAGTTATGGTTATTGATTATTGAGGTTTGAATTGATCGGTATCGAGAGATTACGCCGTTATGCTGTTGAAATGTACCGAGATTGAATATTGATCCGTATGTGTATTGATTTGAGCTAGAGATTGATAGAATGCATCTTGAATATGTCATTTCAGATTTGTCTTGACAAACTTCGACATCGAGACCTCGACATCGACAAAGACTGAACAACGAAAGGTATAATTCAATGTTTGATTGGGGAGATATAACTCGAATCAGATCTAGTTTGAGTTTCCCACAAATCACATACTAGATTTCTATACCATGTTATGTTGTGCTTTATATTGATTTATATACAAGCATTGAGATAGGAGAGTCATTGGCAGATATGCCAAGTTTCTAGACGTTCGGTGATATCGAAGTATAGGAGAAGATCGACTCCGATTGTAGATATTCGATACAGACAGGACCGAAGTCTAGGAATAAGACGTACAGCCACCCCGATTGGGAGAGTAGGTGGGAGACTTGTTACGTCTTATTCACACCGGGATCCCTAGATTTAGATATGAGTTGAGTTAAAGAATAAGAGTCGGATTGTTTTATCTGTATTCACTAATGTGTCATAATTACTGATTCATGTGTTATGATTTGTATTTATTTGCATGACATGCATGTATAATGTTTTATACTGGGATTGGTTCTCATCGGAATATCCGGCTGTTGTTGTGTCTGTATATGTGCATGACAACAGGTGGGACAGGATCAGGGTCGAGACAAATATGAGAGATCGAGATAACGTGGTGATTTCGGGCGTAGAAGACAACTAGATGTTCTACATATGATATGTAGTTTGTTAATAACGCTAGTTTGTATGATTGTAATGGGACAAGACATGTACCGAAGTTTATTGAAATAAAATAGAGATGACGTTGATGTATGATTTATATACAATTGTTTTTTATGTTAAAAGAAAAATTTTGACCCACATTTTCTAGCAAATATCCAACTAATCCCAAAGATAGTCGAGTTAGAGCCCGGGTCCCCACATTTCTTCTGCGCATTATGTTTTTATGAGATTTGAGAGGACATGAGCATTTTTACAAATTGGTTTGTTACGATGATGGTTTTAGGATTTTTACTCGTTATGTTTACTCATTTTCTGTTGGTCGAGTTTGGCCATTTTAAACTGCACTATTTTAAATTGTTAAATATTTAAGCTTATTTTTGAATGATATAATTTTCAGTAGGATTGCATGTATGCAAAATATTTAAATGATATTTACGAAAATTTGAGCTTTTAAAAAATAAAAATATTTCTGCAATTTAAATCAGTAAATGTTTCAATGCCTCTCACTTTTTTTTACTTGGTTCAAGGGGCTGCCGTATGAGAGTTCTCGAGGCTGTTTATGATCAGGAAGTATGCGTCCTTAGGTTGGTCTCTCAAGTGGTTCACATTTGGTTGGAGGCCGATCGTGAATTTATTGGGTTGTAGTCGCGGTGACGTTAGGTCGGGAGTTTAGGCAGAACCATCGGTGTTAGGGGCTGCTCCAAGCCGTGACCAGACCCTGGTGGGTCTAAGACATGGCCTAGGGTGGCTCACTTGCTGCTGTTTGTATCCTTAGGGTCGACCGAAGGCATTAAGTAGGGAGTGGTCGCATAAGTCTCGGTTGGGGCGATATTTGTGGCTAGTGAATGGTTGCATCTTCCAATGTGCATGGGGCTGTGATCTTGTGTTAGGTCAGTCCAGGATGGTCCAAGGCTGTCTAGGAAGGGTTGGTTCAAGGCTGGCTCGAGTGTGTCTGGCCTAGGATCGATTAATTGCGAGTTGGGTGCACTAGGGTTTCGAGTATGCATGCGCTGGAAAATTTCTGCAACCTTTGGGACAGGGTTTATAGGTCATAAAGAGGCTGGAACGAGTGGTTTAGATGCTGGACATGCGGGTTTAAGTCGTATTTTATGTTGAGAAAAATTTGGTAATGTTTCGGATTGATTCGGGTTAACACCGGGTCCTCGGTCAAAGTTTTAAAACGAATCGTGTAAGTTTTGAAACGGGCTCGAGTTTATGTATAAGAAATGCTTATAAACATTTTGGTAACCTTCGGGTCGAAATTAGAGGTCTAGGTTAAAACGATCATTTTGGGTTTCAAGGGGCAAAATGGTCATTTTGCATCCGGAGTGAGTTTTTAGTCCTGGTAGCGCCCTAGGCCCAAATTTAACATGCTTTTAATTGTTTATGAATCACAATTATTATTTTTATGAAATTATGAAAATTAAGTTGCGTGCTTGATTTTAATAAAATTTACGTATATGCATGAGTTTGTTAAGTGATGAAAATGATGATGTTTTGAAGGATGACAATTGGTTGTAACTAACGATCTATATTTAAATGCTAATGACGTGTATGTAAATGCTACTGATGAGACCTAGGCACATTGTATGGGTAACACTGTAGCTGATGTCCGACAGCCGCCGGGTACCACAATTTTATGTAGATGGATCTATCGTATAATGATGGAACGATAAAGCTGATACGAATGTCAAGACAAATGAACTAAATTCAATTAAAGCAAATGTATAAGCATATGATGATACGATGAGCTATTTTGGCATGTTATGATTTCATATGGCACGCTTACATTTACGCTTTTTAAGTTTATGAAAGTTATGTTGATTACAATATATCTTTCACTGCTGTGTGCTATGTATATGTACATGTTATTCCGGTTCAGGTGTGATGAGTCTTTAGACTCACTAGGTGTGAATGATGTAGGTGAGCATGTCGATGAGAGGACTGGAGGTGCCGAATTCTGAGTAGGCGGGACTGGATGTGCGCGCACGATCCGTGGACCACATTTCTTCTGTGCATCACGATTTTATGAGTTTTGAGTAGACATGCACAGTTGATTACTTTTATTTTGTTATGCTGGTGATTTTCAGGATTCCACTCGTTTTATGTTGTTCACTTAGGTTTGAGAGCCGCGTTGGCAAAATTTTAAAACACAGTATTTTGTTTGTTACTTGATTACAATTATTTTTCAAAAGGCATATTTTTCATTAGGGTTGCACGCATGTAAAAATATTTAAGTGTTTATTTCGAATATGTGAGTTTTATAAAAAAATAAAAAAAATAAAAAATTTTAACAATATTTTAAATTAGTAGACGTCACATCATGGTTAGTGGAAGTTCGTAATTTGATGTTCTTTGGTACATATACACATATTTTTATTCTGCAAAAAAAAATTATATGAGTCATTTCTTAAACTCTGTATGTTATTTATGATTTATTTGATATCAAGTAGATAGAAATAAACATGTTGAAGATCACATTATATGCAATTTTCATTCTATACATCCGTACTTGATATATGTAATTTAATATTTGTAAGGTGACTATTGATGGGTCTAGTTAAGGATAAATGTTACAAAAATGGCTTTGATTCCATGCTAATATACTAGATGAACCAGATTGTTACTATCTTTAAATTAGATAATTATGGTTGATACACATTCAGGATTATATATAATATAATTTATCAAGAAACATACGAAGCCCCAAGTGGAAGATTGTTATAACTTTTGTTTTTTATAATGAGCTTACATATTTGAATAACAATCAGGCATTGTTTGGTACACGAGATAAGGGTATGATTGATAAATAATCCCCCTTACCCACGTTTGATAAATTTTTAAAAAATATATGATAATATCATGGACCCTTGATAAATAAGTTTTGAGAAGCATAAAACATCCTTACAAAGAAGTGTGATAATTTTAATATAATGATAAAATACTTATAAATGACTTAATTATCCCCAATTTATAAAAATCCAAAACCCAGTCTTCTCTCGTTTCATTTGTTTGCCTCGATCCTTCAGTGCGGCTGGAGAAAACCAATCTTTCGAAGAGGCGTTCGTGCGAAGATCTGCACGATTTGAGGTGAGATTTCTGACGCATATTGTTTAGATGGTGCGAAGATCTTCGTATTTTGTTTGGTATGTCTGTGTGTGTGCATCAGATTAGTTGGTTTTGATTTACGAAGTTAACTCAAGGGAATTTACTGGATGACTCAAGGGCATCTACTGCCCCATTTACGAAGTTAACTCAAGTGAATTATTTTAATTCTCAAGCTTTAATGATGTTATGTGATGCTCTCCACTGAAAAGCTTCACAGATTCTTCTATATCGAAAGGTTTCTTCATCATTTTTACGACATTTAGCTGTCTCACAGGTCTCACCATGTTTTTTGTGCCATTATAGATAAAGAAAAGGGGGGAAAAGCTTCATGTGTTCATTAAATGTTTTTTGTGCCAGAGTAAAATCCATCAATTCGGACACCTATAAAGAGCTCACACCATGTATATAACTCAAGGGTATAAATCATATTGCAAAACTTCTTCTGAAAATATCAGGGAAAGAGATGTAGCAATTGAAATAGTTCTGGAATTTCTTATTTAACATGGTTTTTGGACTTGTTTGCAATACTTGTCTGTATCTTTTGATTAGAGTTATATATACAGAAAAATTGAAGCAATCCACTGATCCTCATCTTTTTTTACTTTCACCTTCAATAATGATCATTTGTAGACTTTAGGACAACAATGTACTGTATAGTTGAATGACTTTTTTCTGGTGAAGTTTTCTTTGCATTGCAGCTTGCTTTTTTGTTTAATTCTCGTCTCTACAAGTTTCCCATGGCATTGGCTCGTTGAACAAACTACTGTTCTGTTTTCCAAATGAGAATATAACTTAATAATCATGTTAAATACAGTTTAATTTAGTCTAAGCATATGATTAGACATTGATCGCATTATCAACACAGAGAAGTCTAAATTTAAAACATGAATATATTGTTATGTAAGAGAGACTTATTGATTTGTTTGTATTTGTTGGTATATTATTTATGTATGAATTAATGTGGGATTATAAACTGAGGAATCTACGTAATTAATTATAGTTTGGTAACTTAGATTAGGAAAGAAAAGTAACAGTTTGGTTTTATAATAAATTTAATTTGAAAAGTCGCAGTTTTACTAGAACATGTCTCTGTCTTGATTCCAGAATTTTTTATTTGGAATTTTGGTTCAGGAATTTCTTTTGGCTCAGATTTTTATTCTGCTAATATGATGTACAATTTTATTATGGTGTGGCAGAAGTTGTACTTCCATGGACAATCAAGATCAGGACATCCAAGTGTTGCTAGTGCTACACACAGTACTTATGCGGGCATTTGTGTTTTTTACTATTTTAGTACGAGTACCTACAAAGTACGTACTACATAGGAAACATAGGCTTCGTTCAGAAGATGTCTCGTACAATATTATAGGAAGGCTTCATTCCCAAATAAATCACTTGCATAGGATTATTGAATTAGGAGATACACAACGCATTGTCAACTTGAGGATGAATCGTAATGCATTTGGACGACTATGTTACTTGCTCACACATGTTGGAGGACTTGTAGAATCTAGGCATGTAATGGTTAGGGAGAAGGTGGCTATGTTCTTGTCCATACTAGCTCATCATAAAAAAAAATAGAATCATAAGTCATGACTATATACATAGTGGGCACACTGTTAGCACTCATTTTCACGAAGTTCTGAAATCAATCTTAAAGCTATACCCAATACTTCTCGTGAAGCCTGTTCCTGTTGATGAAAGTTGTACTAACGAAACATGGAAATGATTTAAGGTATGTTTATTTATGTTTTGAATATCATTGTGAATCTATGATAGCAAAAAATTATTTGAAAGTAACAAATAATTATTGTATGTAGGGTTGTGTTGGAGCATTGGATGAGACATATATAAGTGTGCACGTGTCTAATCAACAAAAGCCCAAATACAGAACAAGAAAAGGCACCACAACAGTAAATATCTTGGGAGTTTTTGATCGAGAAATGAGATTCATTTATGCATTAACTGGCTGGGAAGGATCGGCAGCAGATGCTAAGGTACTTCGAGATGAAATTCATCGACAAAATGGGCTAAAAGTACCACGAGGTCAAACATACATTTATTACTCACTTATTACAATTCAAATAGTACATTGAACATAACTCTTGTCTTTTGTTCTACGTAATCATTTTTTTCATGTTGTAACTAAAATGACAGGTCAATATTTACTTATGTGACAACGGATATGGCAATGTAGAAGGTTTTCTAACGCCGTATAGGAAAGTGTGATACCACAGGGATGCATGGGGAAATGGCTCCATTGGTCCACAAAATCACAAGGAATTCTTCAATGCAAAGCACTGCTCTGCACGAAATGTAATAGAAAGAGCGTTTGGATTATTGAAAAGGAGATGGGCCATCTTGCGGAGTCCATCATTTTACCCATTGAAAGTTCAAAACGGAATTATCATGGCATGCATTCTCATACATAGTTTCATTCGATTGGAAATGCCAGATGATCCTTTCTTAGAAGCTGAGGATGCATGTGTTGGTCCCAATAACTATACTGAAGATGGTTTCATTGAAAATATTGAGTCCTCTCCGGCTTGGGATATGTGGAGAGATAATTTAGCAATTTCGATGTACTCTAGTTCATGATACATGTCGTATTTATATGTTTTGAACACGTAGACTTTTCGATTTACCAATGTTGATGCCATAATTTGTATTCCTCAATGTGGATGTTTGGTTTCCCTGTTTTGTTCTATGAATGAAACTTTTTTATTTTATTTGAAATTTGTCATTTTGTTAATCGATTTGGAAAAGTAATCTTATACTTAGATACTAACCTTCTGTATTTGTTTTTTGTTTTTTGTTTTTCGTTTTTTGTAGTAGAGATGGAGTTTAGAACACGTAGCAGCAAAGGACATGACAAGGGAAAAAAAGTTGAGAAGACTAGGCGAGTGTGGACAACAAGAGAGGAAGATGTTCTCCTTCAAGCATTAAAGGAAGCTGTCAATCACGGTTGGAAGAGTGAGAATGGATTCCGAATTGGTTATTTGGGTTTTTTAGAAGATGCCATGAAAAAGACATTCCCAAATACAGATTTGCGGGCCAGAGCTGCTTGATATGGAAGTGGCCATATCAATAAATTATATATTATTTCATGTCAAAATATTACCATTTCATAATTTTATGGTTATTTGAATTTTAATCTGTGCACAAGTTCCCAGAGCTTGGTTCCACAAGTTTACCAAAGTATTGAAAGAAATGGGAGCACTGTGAATGACCATAAAATTATGAAATGGTAATATTTTGACATGAAATAATATATAATTTCTCAAAGAAAAAAAATATGTCCATAAAATTACCGCGGTCTGTGGCGGCGGTCGTGGCGGGAAGTGGTTGTGAGTTTGGATATAGGAAAATGGTAAAATTGAAAAAAATACGAAGGATTAAGAGTTGGATAAATAATCATAGGAGGTGAGGATGTATTATTTTAACCCATTTAATATAACCTAATCATTCATAGGAGGTATTGACTTGGTTAAATAATCATGCGTACCAAACGAGGGATAAGGTGGGTTAAAAAAAATAAACCCACGTTATCACCTAAACCAAACACTCCCTTAGTGTAAACAATTGACAAAAACACTTAGACGATACTGGTTCGATATTATTATATTTTGTTAGTAAAGTTATTATTATATTTCAATATCATATATATTATTATACTAATCGAATTTTTTTATGCTACATATGCAAAAAAAATAAAATTTATGATGCATATGCAATCATTTGGCAAAAGAATTAGCTGGTGGAAGACTAGGACTAATGGAAGGATACATTATTGGCTGTAAATTTAAACAATCGCATAGCACCACTCTGCAAATCTAATAATATTTTTTAAAAATAAAATCATACATAGCATTTCAAAATTTCTTTTACCTGAGGTGTTGCCGCCATTTGTTTCAAACATCATTCAGTACGTCTTTTAGAAAATCAAGCCCCTTAGCTGATGGTAACTGGGAATGTCTTTTTCCCTGATTTGAGGTACTCAGGGACGGATCCAGGAATAAGAGTTGAGGTTGACTTGAACTCAATATGATAAATTATATATTATTAAAAAAAAGTACATTATATCGTTCAACGAAGTTGTGCCTTACGGGATTTTAAAACATAAAATTCATCAATAATAGAATTTACATCAATATGTTTAGCTAAATCTCGTTCAATATAGAGTGTCAAACAATCGTCAAGAAAGTCATCCTCCATTTTATTGCGAAGTGCCGTCTTCACATGCTTCATTGCTGAAAAAGCCCGTTCAATAGTGGCAGTAGACACAGATAATGTCAAAACAAGATGAATCAATCTAGTCAACATAACATAAACACTTGACCGTCCACTCTCGGTCAATTGCTGACACAACTCAACAAGTGTAGAAACCTTTAAATTCTGCATCACATCGAGTTTATAAATGTATCAATGCATACTTCAAAACAACAATTTCTTGATCTGTGAAATCTCCAGGATAAAACTTCTTCGCAAGTTTGCGAATATCATCACTGTTAAATGAGTCAAATGAATTTTTAGGATCTAAAGCTATACTAAGAGAAAGAAGTTTCACCGATGACTCATTGAACCGAGTATTTAACTCCATCAAAATGAATTCTATTACTGCATTAAAAACATCAAAGTGGTAATGATGTTCTATTGAATAAATCGTCGCTAATTAAAACCGCCGATCCACCTTTTTTTTATTTTTTAATACTTTAGCGACGGTTTTATCAATAACCGTCGCTAATATTTGCGACGGGTTTTGATAAAACTGTCGCTAATCCACATCGGCGACGGGTTTACTATAACCGTCGCAAATATGGCTACAGCCCAGTATAGCCCTAGCGTAGATCCGTCTCTGGAGGTACTGATATTGAAGTACCTCAAACGATCCCCTGGAAAGGGACTATGCTTCCAGAAGCCAGCACAAAGAAACATATAGGTATATAGTGACGCCACGAAAAAGACGATCTCAAATTACTTTTGAAAGTAACGTTTTTTAGAAGATGCCATGAAAAAGACATTCCCAAATTTAAAACCATGCTGATTCTGAATTGGTTATTTGGGTTTTTTAGAAGATGCCATGAAAAAGACATTCCCAAATACATTCCCAAAAGACATAACCATGCAGATAGTAAGTGTTCTCAAGATAAACCTTATCACTCCACTTATCCTTCTGTGTTGCCAATATATACACCATTGCAGACTGATCGTCCGCCTCAAAAACCGATCTATCCTTTAGCTCCCGAGTTAAAAGCTTCCCTGCTTCTTCCCTAACCTTCCCTTTTGGCCCCATTGGTGCCAATGTATCGAGAATATCTAAAGACCACTGACAATTCCTCAACAAGAAACTCCTTGTGTTCAAACCAATCCAGTTTTTTTGATCTTACACCATTTCGTTCCAACCGTGCATCACCAAGTTATGATCCTTATACCTCTCCCACGGCACCTCAAAGGCCATATCTGTGAACATTGCATCACTGTCCATCCACCACAAGAACTCCACCTCTGGATGGGACAACAAAAGCTTTCGGATCAACGGCAGCTTCGCCCAAAATCCTGCCATTTCTGCATCAAGCAAGGCAATATTGTAAAAGACCTCAATCCCATGAAGCCTAGAGTAATCAATGGTAACCAGAATATATATCACCAGACATTGGCGAACATTTTGCACCCAAATCACTGGTTTCACCCTCCACACCAGGGGTCGTAGGCTCAAAAGAATTTGCATTATTTGTCCCATTAATGAACCTGAAACAGGCTTTACTGGCGAGCTTGATTTTTTATCACTCAATTTCTGAGTCCCGGCCTTCACAACTTTCTCTGGAAGGTCATCTTTTGTAGCATGACCCTTTGGCTCACTATCCTTAGTTTGAACACTTTCTGGTGCGGCTTTGGGTGAAAATAATGACCATTTTTTCAAAAGCCTTTTTTACTGCATAGAATTCCTTTTCGTTGATATGCCATCTTATGGCTTCTGCATCCGAGAAAAGTCCATTGCAATATCTGCATGGTTGTTCTCTTTCTGGCAGTTATCTTGGTTAAAAGTACTGTCCATCAATGATCACTAGCATCAATATACAATACCATATCATATTCATCCTAAGGAATAGTCATTTTCAGAAGATTTTAACAAATCTTCTTTAGTTGACTAAGTCCCCGTGTGTGTTCTTTCGTCCATATAAATTTCGTATCTTTTTTCAGTAATGGACTGAACACTTTCCTGTGTTTTGCAAGATTTTTGATAAACATCCTAGCAAAATTAACAACTCCTAGAAAACTTTGAAGTTGTTTCTTTTCTTTTAACTCGTTTGGAAAATTTTGCACTTTCTCTACTATATGAAAATTTTGCACTTTCTTTAAATCATGAAATCAAAAAAAATTACACAATTAATCATTTAGTCACTCAAAATAAATCATTCAAGCATCAACCTTATTTTAAATAATTATTTAATAAAAACATTTTCCATTTTTCAGTCATCGGTCTCTGTTCCTCGATCGCAACTCGAATAACCTTTAATAATATATTTTAATGCAGCCATGCAGAAAAGTATATTTTAAACATATCAATATGCATAACACAATTAATCCATGCAATTAAAACAATTAATTTAAATACATAAGGAATTTAATAACTTGTGTGCATGTGGTTCGCGTGAACCTTTAAATTTTCGGGGCGTTACAAAATACCGGAAATTTTCGAGCATCAAAGTGTTTTATATTTCAAAGGAGAAATGCTGGGGGAATTACGATATTTCAGCAGGCATCTCGGTGGCGACGGTCGTGGCGGGAAGTGGTGGTGAGTTTGGATATAGGAGAATGGTAAAATTGTATTTAAAATATCATTTTCATGAAGATGCATAAACTTTAAATATAACATTTTCGTAAACCTTTTGATTATGCATGAACTTTAAATAAAATATTTTCATAATGATGCATCAACTTTAAACATAAATATTTTCATAAACTTTTAATATTAACATAAACATATTCATATTCGTATCTATACTCATATCAACATATTCATATCATTATATTTATATTCGTGTTTTGTTGAATTCAGATCGTGATTATTACTCGTATTCGTATTGGGCGATGGATCCATCTAGAGAAAACCACAGTACTGCGCGGCGGGGCTACCAGCAACACTCTCACCGGTCAATTGGGCCTTGGCCAACGTATTAACATATTCGTATATGTATCGAAAGAAACACGATCGTCGGACTCCCACTTGGACCATAACCCTCACGATATCTCCAACATATCATCGTATTAGTTACAATCCATTCACGTCATTCAATATTTGTATTTCCATCACTTAATAAAAATATGCATATAATATCGTTTTTTTTTAAATCAAGCATGTAACATATCTTTTAATATCCAATAATAAACCATAAAAATTTCATGAACATTTAAAAATCATAATTTAAAATTTAAAAATCATAAACATTTTAAAATAAATATAACATATTAAAAATCCGTAAACATTTAAAATGAACATTTTAACATAAAAAATCATAAAAATCCATAAACGTTTTAAAATAAACATTTTAATATATTAAATCATAATATTTAAAATAAACATTTTTACATCAAAAAATCATAAGATCCATAAACATTTAAAATAAATCTTTTAACATCGTAAAAATTTTAACATCGTAAAAATTTATAAACATTTAAAATTGACATTTTAATATATAAAATTCATAAACATTTAAAATAATCAAATTAGCATATAAAACAGCATTCAGTACACTGTCATGACGTTTATTAATTTTCGGGTGTAAAATGACTGTTTTACCCCTACCAGCATAAATTTTGGTATTTATCCTTAGATCTCGAAACGACATCTCAAATTATTCCAAACTTAACATATAACCTTAAAACACTCTCATAAATATTCCTTATGCTTAAAACTTATCTTTATAGATTCCCCGATTCGCTTTTAGATTTAGGCGTATTTCCCGGTTTTGACTCTTATGGACTCGAAATTTAACCAAATTTTACCAAACTTGAACCAAAGCTTAACAACACCTAATTAAACCATATTCTACCAAAATCACGCCACCCATTAAGTCCCTTGAACACGTCTATGAAACTACTGAAATTTTATGCACCAAGGGTTCTAGTACTAATATGATTCGAACCTAGGCTAATTTCGACTCCAACCCTTAACCACCATGTCAAGCCTCTACCCAACCATCCCAGGACCTAGAACAAACCCACGACATGCTGCTGGACCGAACCTACCAGCCCCAAACACGCCTAGCCCTTCAACCGTACCCTATGACTCTAAAACATACAATTTTCTTTCATAATGATGTCCTATATTTTTCAACCTTTAAACATACAGCTAGGGACCCTTAAACATGTGGAAAAACATCCCTTCAAATACCTCTACCATGGCAACCCCTTTGTGCATCATTATGAAGAGTTTAAAAAAAACTCTAGTTTTATGCATAATAAGCCATAAAAACGAAAATACAAGGTAGTGTTTCATATTTTTCAGGCAAACATGCATCATACATATAATATGGTGTGATAGATGAGAAAAAAGAAGATTAAGGCGTGCCTTACGCTTGAATACGAATATCATAGCGGTGAAAAACGGCGACGAAGGAATAACGATTCTATTTTTTTCTACCTTTTTCTCTTGTCAAAACCCCACCAAAAACCCACCTTGGGATGCACGCGAGTCGAGTGATCGTTGTTGGAAGGAAGAAAGTCGAAAGAACGAAGGAGAAACAATCGAAAACTTCCTTGCCTCCCTTCCCTTCTTTGGCCGCTAGTTTCTTCTCAATTTTTCTTTTACGTAACCTAGTGTGTGTTTCGGTATGTTTGTGTGTGTAGGTGTTTAGGGGTGTGTGTGTGTGGGTTTAGGTTTAAATTAAAAAACAATAAGGCTTTTTAACTTTTTTATTAATGGGCGTCATCAAATTAATTTTTTTTAATTAATAAATTAGGCCCATTAAAATTAATAAAATCATTAGGCTTAAATTAAATGATTTAAAATATATATTTTCAAAAATATCCTTATAAAATACGTAAAATCCCTTGCTCTCACTAATTAATTTAAACTTGACCTTAAAAATGTAATAATTCATAAAATATTTAAAATAAAAGTTTTCTTAACTAAAATAAAAATTTAGCTTTTAAATCTTTAACACCTTAATCGTCTCTGATCCTCCGACCCCGGCCAACCACCGATATTCGTATGAAAATCTTTAAATCATGAAATCAAAAAAAATTACACAATTAATCATTTAGTCACTCAAAATAAATCATTCAAGCATCAACCTTATTTTAAATAATTATTTAATAAAAACATTTTCCATTTTTCAGTCATCGGTCTCTGTTCCTCGATCGCCACTCGAATAACCTTTAATAATATATTTTAATGCAGCCATGCAGAAAAGTATATTTTAAACATATCAATATGCATAACACAATTAATCCATGTAATTAAAACAATTAATTTAAATACATAAGGAATTTAATAACTTGTGTGCATGTCGTTCGCGTGGACCTTTAAATTTTCGGGGCGTTACAAAATTCCTGAAATTTTCGAGAATCAAAGTGTGTTATATTTCAAAGGAGAAATGCTGGGGGAATTACGATATTTCAGCGGCATCTCGGAGCCAAGTTTCTGCCATCTCAAAATGTTGCAAACAGCCAAGTTCGAGGCAATCCGACAGCTTTCATGTTCGACGTTTTAGTTGTCCTTCCCTCATTTTTTTGAAGATAATAATCAAGTAAGTTGGTTATATATATGTGTTTGAAAATATTGATAATCCTGTTTTTGAAAACTTAACCGTACACTACTCGTTTCACGTCATTTGGTTCGTGCATGTTTCGTTCCACATGATTCATCTGTTATGCTTTGATGGCTTGAAAACACACTGTTATGATTTGAATTAAAAGTGGGAAGGAAATTTCTGAGACATGATAAGATAAGGCCCTGATATGGTGGGGTAAAATAACAGATATATGGTTTCGCCCCCTTAGAGAAATAACAATTAAAGACTGATCATGGATAAAAATATGAATAATAGTGTCTTATTTTGATATGTTATTCAATCTTTCACCTTTAAACTCAAATTATATGTATATTTTTATATTCTTTTGTGTGGTCGGCTCTCACATGTTGAGTGTTCATCCCCTTACTTTTCCCTCCCCAAATAACGAAAAAGATCAATTGGAGAAGTATAAACACATGTATTGGGGATGGTGATCAAGTTTGAGACATGAAGTTCAAGCATCAGTTTTAGTTTTATTTCCTTTAGATCATCGCTTCCGCAATTCTGTTATGCACTTGTAATAATTATGTAATAGACTGGTTTTTGGCTATTTCATGTACTGTTTGGCTTGTTGTTATATGATTTTAAATTGTTAAACAACATCGATGGCAATCTCGGTTTTGGGGCATGATATTTAAGTGGTATCAGAGCCGTCAGGTTCATAATCCGGCTGGAATCTTCTCGAAAAAAATGTGAGATTTCACAAAGTGATGGAGAATCTTAATTTACTCCCCTCTGCAACGATCCAACGAACGATATTCATCGCAAAGTCCTCTTCGCTTCGCAATGAAGAAACCCTTATTTCGGCCAAATTCCATCGTTAGGCCTTCAAAATCACGTTTTTGTCGTTTTTGGTGATAATCATGAGACCAATAACTTCATGTAGAAAGCTCGAAATCAAATTCCGTCAACAGTTACGTAACACTCCAAACTTAAGCTTTCGATCCATATAAAAATTTCTGAACTTTCTATTTTTGTAATTTTTCTCAAAAAATCTCATATTACTCGTATCTTGTGTCGAAATATTGTCAATTAATATTGTTTTTTATTGTTACTGATCTTTTTTTATTGTTCTAAGCCTATCATTTGTTTTATTTCAGGAAATGGCTCCCCGTACTTGTGCTGAAATACCCCAATGTACGCATGAGCTCGCCTCGCCCTCAGCGAACACGAGATTGCGATAGAGAACCTTAAAGCCCAACTCTACGAAGAGCAACAAGAACACCAAGAGAAATTGTTGGCCAAAGACTTGGCATATGAAGACTTGAAGAAGGAGAAACGAGAGTTAGAAGAACTTCAGGACCATCTCCAGGCTGACGTACAAAGGTTTGCTTATTAAATCAACTCAGAAAAAAACAGCACGAGATGACCAATAACAAACTAGAGGCTTCTCAGACAATATTCCATGAACAGCATGGCTTACGCAAACAAATGATAAAGGAAGCCCACACACTCCATTCCCGAATTCAACAGATCATGTTGACAGAAAACCAACACCGTCAGCAAGATGAGGCAACCATCCAAGGGCTGTAGAATTCAGTGTTGTCCTTGACCACTCAAAAAAACAGTTGCACAACCATGTTAATCATTTTCAGGATGTGTTGGCCAACTTGGTTGAGGAGGATCCTGAGGAAGAGCCTGAAGTAGAGCCTATGGAAGATGAAGCGGCGGGAGATGAAGAAATTTTAGACAATTAAACTAGATTCTGACATCGTACTCTTGTAATAAGGATTTATAATCCATTTGATTTCTTTTGCATTTTCTTTCCTTTCACTTCATAAAACTTTGATTTGTAATGCTTTCATTTTTCGTTGGGATCAATAAAAAGTTTATTTTGTTTAATCATTGGTTGATTTCATTGATTTTATTTTTGAATCACTAGGATTTCATGATCATTATTGACTTCTTTATATATATTGGAAAGCAAATATCTTAGAAACTTGTACGCTTATAGGACATGGACGGAAGACCACTACAAAACAACTGCAACCCTTGATACAGAAATCGCAACAACAATCTGAATAACAACAACAACAACAACAACAACAACAACACTGCCGCAACCACCACGATTGGGCCTAATTCAAGCTGACTTAATGGCAATAGCAACCATTGTGGCCACCACAATCCAAGGGTTGGGAAACACAAACGCCAATGGCAATCCGCCACAACCACCGGAACCTCCAGCACATGGGGTAAAGCACAACTACGAGTCTCTCCAGAAAAATCGAGCTCAATATTCAAAGGAGACTTGGACCCCGAAGTTTCAAATAACTTGATCAAAAAAATCGAGACCCAACTCCGCCTACTTGATATTCCCAACGAGTTCAAGTTGGATGTGGTTACACTATATTTAGAAGAAAAGACAGCCAAATGGTGGGAGACAGACATACCACTTATGACAGCAGCCGGACCAATCATATGGAAAAAATTTCGAGAGGTATTCTTGAAACAGTACTACCCAGCTGAAATGAGATTACATAAGTTGAGTGAGTTCAAAATTTTCACTCAAACTTTGGATATGTCATTGGTGGAGTATACTTCAATGTTAAACTCTCTTGGAATCTTTGCCCCCACTATCATGGCTGATGATACCTTGAAGATTCATCGGTTCAAGCGTGGTCTGAGCAGTCATATTCAGTCAGCTTTAACAGTTTACCAACCCATGAGCTTTGCTGATATGATGGGTGCAATGATAACAACCTAGATGGACATCAAGCGCTGGGAGGACGAGAATAAGAATAAGTGACCTCTTACTGGGCAATCGTCCCAAGGGAAACAACCATTCAAAATACAAAATTAGTCTAGTGGTTCATTCAAAGGCACTTCATCCAGCCCAACTTACCAAGAGATCAAGATATGTTCCACCTATTATAATTGCCATTCTGGGGAATGCCGTAGGAGGTCTGGTACATGCTTCAGTTTTGGGAAGTTGGGACATCGAATTGCTGATTGTATCGAGCCTAAGAAAGGGACAGGGACAAACATTGATACTACCCCCAACAAGAAAAAGGAAAATAAGCCCAACGCTCCTGTGTTCACAATGACTCAGGAAGAGGCAGATGACTCGAACGATGTCGTGGCAGGTACCATTCTAATAAATTAAATGTCAACTTATGTATTGTTTGATTGTGGTGTCACTCATTTGTTCATATCTAAGAGTTTCACAAAGAAATTAGAGCTTTTACCTAAGATACTTGTTGAACCTTTTAGAGTAACAACTCCACTAGTAAGACCATTAAAACACATAAGGTGCATCTATTGTAAACTGAATTGATTCAACTAAACATGATGGAGTTCGACGCCATTCTAGGAATGAATTGGCTATCAAAGAATCATGCATTAGTAGATTATCACATGAATAACGTCAAACTACAGGCTCCAAACCAAGAAGAATTCGTTTACTATGGCAAAATCAAGAAACAGAATCCTTATTATCTACTTCCCAAACTTGGAAAGACATGAAAAGAATAGAAGAATTTTACCTAGCTGTGATAAGAGAGTAAAAGAAGAAACTACACATTGCAGTAGAGGAGATTCCGGTAGTACAAGAGTTTCTAAATGCCTTTCTTGAAGAACTACCTAAAACAGTCCCCGACCACGAGTGGAGTTTGAGATTAATTTAGTACACAATGTTACACCAATATCAAAAGCACCATACCTAATAGATCTGACAGAGTTGAAAAACTCAAAGAACAACTTCAAGAATTGTTTGATAAGAAGCAAATCCGACCAAAAGCAGTCTCGTGGGGAGCTCATATCCTATTTGTAAAGAAAAAATACCGGAGCATGAGATTATTTATTGATCATAGTGAATTGAATAAGATCACAATCAAGAATAAGTACCTGATTCCAATTATAGATGACATATTTGACCAAAGCAAATGAGATACTGTCTTTTCCAAATTCGATTTAAGGTCAGGCTACCATCAACTGAAGGTCAAGACAGATGATATTCAAAAGATGGCCTTCAGAACAAGGTATGGACACTGTGAGTTCATGGAAAGACAATTCGAATTAACAAACGCCCTGACAGTATTCATGGATCTCATGAATAAGGGTGTTCAAACCGTTTCTTGACAAGTTTGTTGTGGTTTTCATCTACGATATTTTTGCATATTCAGCAAGTGAAGAGGGCCACAAAGAACATCATCGTCTTACACTCCAGATGCTTAGTGAAAAGAAACTGTACGCAAATGTAGCTAAACAACATCACATTCTTAGGACACATAATATTAGTAGTAGGAGTATCTGTGGACCCTAAGAAAGTAAAAGAAATCATGGGATGGTCGATACCAAAAATTGTGACATAAATTCGAATTTTTGAGATTAGCTGGTTATTATCGAAAATTTATTGAAGGATTCTCTTCAATAGCCATACTCATCACTAAACTCACACAAAAGAACTGTAAGTTTCAATGGAGCAAAAATTGTGAGCAAAGCTTCTAGACCCTGAAGAAAAAACTCGCTTCTACTCCGGGGTTGATATTGCCAACGGAAGAAAAGAATTCATCGTCTACGGCGATGCATCAAAAGGAGGTTTGGGATGTGTGCTCAAGCAAAATGGAAGAGTAATTTCCAACGCTTCAAGACAACAAAAACTATACAAGCGAAACTATCCGACACATGACCTCGAACTAGATGCAGTGGTGTTCACACTAAAAATTTAGAGACATTATCTTTATGGAACCAAGTGTGAAATTTTCACTTATCATCAAAACCTCAAATTTTGTTCTCTTAAAAAGAACTAAATATGTGGCAGAGACGATGGATTGAACTCCTGAAGGAATACACTTGACGATAAGCTACCATCCGAGAAAGGCAAACAAGGTAGCTGATGCTTTGAGTCGGAAGAATATGGGCAAAGTAATCCTAGCGTCACTTTCAGCACAACCATGCCTCCGATAAACAATCAAAATAAGTCAAGATCGAGACCCCGCTTCGATGAAACGGAAACAACAATCTAAAGAAGGAAAATCATCGGATCTCTAGACAGATGACAAAGGGATTGTGTTGATGAAAGGACGATTGTGTGTACCCGACATTGAAAATCTTAAACAAGAAGTGATGTCTGAGGCACATAAGTCAAAATTTTCAGTCCACTCCGACAGTACCAAAATGTACAGAGATTTAAGAAAAACTTCTTGTGAAGCGGAATGAAAAAGGACATTCCGACATTTGTCTCTAAGTGTCACGTGTGCCAACAAATCAAAGCTGAGCACCAGAGACCTGAGTGACTTCTTCAACCATTAGAAATCCCGGAATGAAAATGGAACATAGTTCCATAGATTTTGTAGTCGGTTTTCAAAAGTCTAAACAAACTCATGATGGTATATGGGTAATTGTAGATAGAGTCACGAAGCCTATGAACTACAATCCGGATAAACTAGCCACTTATACATGAATAATATCGTACGATTACATAGACTTCCAGCTAGCATACTATCAATTGCATCCCATTTTTGGAAGATCTTTCAACAAGCTATGGGGACTAAAGCTACTCTTAGTACGGCATATCAACTTCAAACTGATGGCCAAACTGAGAGTATAATGCAAACTCTTGAGGACATGCAAAGAGTGTGTGCTCTCGACTTCAGTTGTAATTGGACTGACCATCTGCCCTTGATTGAGTTTGATTACAATAATAATTATCACAACAGTATTGGAATGACACCGTACAAAGCTCTGTATAGATCAAATTGTCGATCAACTCTGTATTGGGATGAAGTAGGAGAAATAGCCATCACTGGACCCAAGATGATCCAAGAAAGAGTAGATAAATTTACTATAATCTAGGAAAGACTAAATACTGCACAAGATTGACAGAAAATCCGGGTTGACCGAGAAAGATGACTCGTGGAATTTGAAGTAGGCCAAAAAGCATATATGAAAGTTTCACCCATGAAAGGTGTGATCCGATTTAATAAGGCTAGAAAACTGAATCTCAGATATGTTGGACCTTTTGAAATTTATAGAAAGTGGAAACACTTGCTTATAGATTAGTACTTCCACCCGATATGTCAAGAATCCACAATGATTTCCACGTTTCGCAACTAAGAAAATATATTTCCGATCCAAGTCATATTCTTGAGACTGGATCACTTCTGGTTGGGGGCAATTAACTAAAGAACTAATGTACGAAGAAATTTCAATTCGAATAGTAGATATCAAGGACCCAAGTACTAAGAAGTCAAATCATTTCATATGTCAAAGTACAATGGTCTAATCATACCGAAAGAAAAGCTACTTGGGAACTCGAGAAATATAAGAAAACAATATCCCTACATTTTTGAAGGAAAAGTAAACAAAAGTTTCGAGGATGAAACTTCCAATAAGGAGGGAGAGATTTGAAAACCCGAATAAAATTAGTCTTGCAATATTCCATGCATTTGGAAGAAGTGTGCAAAATTTTCTCTCTCCATTTAATCACCATTAGTCTAAATTAATTGGTCAAGTTGTAACAGGTAGAATAAAAGAGGATTAAAGGCCATTTAACACATTGTTCAGCGGCCTTAAAATACAAGCATGCAGCCTTCAAACGCGAAAATTTAAATGGGAGAAATGCAGCTGGTTAGGAGGAGTTGTAACAGCTAATTTAAGGTCCATTAACAGTCATTATTGAGTGGTAACATCTGGCCATTCGGATTATCATTTCCACCTATAGATAGTGGCCAAAGGTTGAGGGGAAACACAAAAACATCACCAAATCCCTGCAATTTTCGAGGCATCAAAGTGTGTTATATTTCAAAGGAGAAATGCTACGGAAATTACGATATTTCAGCGGCATCTCGGAGCCAAGTTTCTGCCATCTCGAATTGTTGCAAACAGCCAAGTTCAAGGCAATCCAGCAGCTTGCATGTTCGACTTTTTTGTTGTCATTCCGTCATTTTTTTGAAGATAATAATCAAGTAAGTGGGCTTATGTATATGTGTTTTAAAATATGATATTCCTGTTTTTGAAAACTCAACCGTACACTACTCGTTTCACGTCATTCGGTTCGTGCATGTTTCGGTCCACATGATTCATCTGTTATGCTTTGATGTCTTGAAAACACACTATTATGATTCAAATTAAAAATGGTAAGAAAATTTCCGAGACATGATAAGATAAGGTCCTGATGCGATAGGTTATAATAACTGATATATGGCCTCGCCCCCTTACGAAATAACAACTAGGAACTGATCAATACACCATGGAAAAGAGATGAATAACAGTGTCTTGTTTTGATATGTTATGCGATCTTTCAACTTTGAATTCGTATTATATGTATATTTCGATATTGTTTTGTGTGTGGTTGGATCCCACATGCTAAGTGTTTTTCCAAATATTCATCCCATTACTTCCCTCCTCAGATAAGGGTGAAGATCAATTGGAGAAGGATGAACAATACATGTGTTGGAAACTTAATTTATGTGGTTTGACAAACTAAGAGATTAAATCTATTAAACTAACTGATCACGAACTGACAGTTTCCTAACTAAAGTTTAATGCAGCATGTTATTAAAGTGAACTGATACCAGCCGAACTGAATCTACAAAGTCAAATGACTGATCAGTTGGAAACTGGTCAGTTGAGATATTCAGTTGTCTACATATCAGTTGATCATTCAGCTGAACACGTCATCAGTTAAAACCGACATTCAACCGACAACAGTACAAAGCAGACTGCAACTCGTAGTGAAACGGCGCATTTCATAATTTTTAGTGTACGAATGTCAGAAGTATATTGACGTGGCAATCAACGGATATAAAAATTCAAATATTATTTAATGTTACCATTAAAGAGAGGCCTATAAACAGGCGAGAAGAACAGTTGAGATAACAACTCTTATCAACACGATTCATCTATTTTCTGAAGCTTGTTGTTACCCTGGTGAATTTATTACTCTCATTTGAGATTCAGAAAGCTCACATTTATCAGAATTATTCGTAGCATTTGAGGCTACCTTTCGAGCTTACTATCACAAACCATTGAATTACTTATTTGATCTAAACTAGATAAGTTGTGCTAATTCCAGTCGATAACTTTGAGAAATTTAGTAAACTAAGAGTTTCAGTCTTGGCAGTGTTAAGTCCAAACTGAAGTGGGTCTGTACAAGTTTTGTATTGATCAAATTCTTTTAGTGCATATCATATCCTTGTGATAGAAGGGGTGACGTAGGAGTTATTCAATCTTCGAACATCCATAAATCTTCGTGTCATTACTTCAGTCATTTATTCTATCTTTCAGTCAGTTTATTTCCGCAACTATATTCAGTTAAACTGATTGTCATCGACTGACAAGATTCCTAAGTTTCAGTTTATTACAAAACTAACACTTCATTCGAAAAGGTTATAAAATTCATGAGTATTTATTCAACCCCCTGTAACATACCGTACTTTTAAACTATTTAAAATTTGCGGAAAAATTAAAAATTTTCTTAAATAATTCGTGAACCTTCAAAATTTGATAAAACAACCGTTCGTACTCAAAAATTGTTGCAACAGAAAAATCTGAAAATGATGTCTACCAAAAGTATTTGCTCGAACCTCAAACAGTAACATAAAATTAGAGTATTTAAACATTTTCATAAAAGTTTAAACTTGAGCGGTCCTCGGATTTAACCTCTTGCTCCATCCAAGCCTGCTCCTTGGTCCCCACCCCTTGTCTCCTCGAAAACATCATCACCTGCATCGATCAAGTCTAGTAAGTCTAAAGACTCAACATGTATAAACTGGAAGTAACAAGTACTACATAATAAAACCGCATGCAACTTTAAAATAAGTCATACATAACTTGAAACTTGAACTTACACTTAATTGAACTTACATACGTACATACGTAGATGTACCATAAACATAAAACTTTTTTTAAACATGCTTGCATACTCGTACATACATGAACATACATAAACTTCATCATTTTGCATAGAGGCATGTTTCAAAGCAAGTGACCCATAACATAAATCGCCTGATCAGACTAAACCACAGTACTGGGCTGACAGGGACAAATCCACTGCCACATACATGAGATCCCCATTCATGCTTTAACGGGCGGATTGGTCCCCGTTCATGATTTAACGCTTTCCAATCCGGATCTAAACACGTTCATGCTTTAACGGGGTGGGTTGGTCCCCGTTCATGATTTAACGCTTTCCAACCCCGTACATACATTGGTCACAAGACATTTAGCATACCTCAGAAACTTGAAAATATTTTCTTGCACATCAACATACTTACTTGACGTTGAGGGATTCGTTGGATTTCATTTGGGGCCGCTGCTGCACATACTAACATGAAATTTAAATACTTAACTTGCTTAGCTTAGACGTAGGTATACGTTCTCACCAGTCGAATTCAATAAATAACTTAAGACATTCTAGAACACTCGGGACTTGATTTCATTTAAATCATCGTACTAACCCAAGACATGAACCTCCAAAACACAAATAAAATTTCCCAAAAATATGAAGTACACAGACCCCGTGCCCAGGTCCGGCTCCGGGTCCGTGTAGGTGCAGTAAAATTTGTCGTGAAGAAAGGGAAGCACAGACCCCTTGCCCTTGTCCATGTAGAGGTCCGTGTAGGCTCGCAAAAATGGCACCAAGAAGAAAACGAAGGCACAGACCCCGTGCCAGGGTCCGTGTTCGGGTCCGTGTACCTGCACGACTTGTAAACCCACGAAAATTCAATACATGCAATGCTTATCATTCTAGACTCGATTGTACGGACCATGAACCGACACCCCGAGACCCATACTAGTATGCCATAACATCGAATCAAATTCGTACAAACACCCCAAATCACGACGTCCACTCTACGACACATACAATTCAAAAACACATCAATTGACACCAAATCGTTTCTTACGACTTCTAATGAATTGGATTGCCTATCGAAACTAATCGACAACCCAAATGCCACCCAACATCATACTAAGTATACCAAGACGCAGCAACGATCACCCGTCGATCCTCAACGAAGCCTGCAACAATAAAATCTCAAGAACACATTAATACATAATTTTTGGAAAACGTAGTTTGAGCAATCTCACAAAAAAACATCATAACTCACTCAATTTTATCAAATATTTCAAATTTACTTTCAAATCGAAGGCATAAAAAAGTTCTACAATTTTCATGTTGAAAGTTTTCTCAGAATCACAACCGAAAAATCGCAGTATTTAAAAGACAGTAAAAACGTAAATTTTAGATCTAAAAATGGTTTCAAAAGTGATCTAAACATAATTGCTCAAACTTCTACACATCACATATGGATTTTTGCTCATAAAACAACGCAACACACACTATGACATGATCGATGTAGAAATAACAGAATATACGTTCCTTTTGATGGTTAGAAATACCAATATGACGATACCGACGCGTGGAAAGATTCGAGGTTGATTCGGGACGAACGTGGCACTGTTTTCTTGCAATAAAAATCACCGAAAGCTTTTGAAATTCTTTGAAGGGAGGGGCGGCTGCTGAGTTTCTCAAGAACCCTAGGTTTTCTCTTTTAAAAATCTGAAAATAAAATGTGTAGGTGTGTGTTGTGTGTTTTGGTGTGTGTAAAAACAGTGTAAGTGTGTGTGAATGTGTGTAACGTGTGTGTGTGTGTGTGTGTTTTAATTAGTAGTAATTGGTGCAAATTTAACTAATTAAAAATGCTAACAAAAGTTAACTCACACTAATTTAATCAAGCTCCTCAATTAAAAATAAGTACACACTAATTTTAACTTTTAAAATCTTAAAATCACCTAATAATTAAATTAGGCTATAAAATGCTAAAATTAATAAATTATTTAAAATTCCCCAACCTCAACTAAAAATAAAAATACCTGCATTTAAAAATTACCAAACTCGTCACCGATCTCTATCCTCGATCCCACCTTGAATGATCGCCTGAAACATGACACTTGAAAAAACATTTTAACGTGCATCACATAAACATAGACAACTTAAACTAATGCATTTAAATAAATCATGACCCACTAAGACTCATTTTAAAATTTAATAAATGCTTTAATAATTAAATAAATGCATGGGTTATACGTGTACTGACTTTGGGCTCTACATCCCCCTTTCTAAACACAATTCAACCTATCAACCGATCCTAACAAGTGCTATCAGAGCAGTTGAATCTTGTCTCAGATTATTCTTACTTGCAAACTGATCAACATGTCTTCATTCAACAAAATACCGATGTTTTCCAGAGAATATTTTGACAACTGGAAAATCAGAATGCAGGCTCATTTCGCTGCACAAGATGAAGACATGTGGTAATGTCATCACTAATGGTCCCATGAAGATTCTAAAAGTAAACACTGCAATTGCCATTACTGACGGGACACCTCATCGCATAGAAAAGCCTAGAGATAAATGGACAACTGAGGACAAAAAGAAAGCCAATCTAGACAATGTGGCTAAGGATATATTATACAAAACGCTTGGATAAAGTCACTTTCAGCAAAATCAAGATGTGCAAAACTCACAAAGAAATTTGGGAAAAACTAATCCAGCTGTGTGAAGGAAACGAGCAAACAAAAAGAACAAGCTATCAATTGTTGTTCAGAAATTTGATAACATCAAGATGAAAGCTGGTGAATCCATGCATGACTATGATGAGAGGATCAGTGGAATTATCAATGAGCTAAATGCACTTGGCAAAGTGTATACCAACAAAGAAGTGGCACTGAAGGTGGTCAGAGGTCTTCCCAAAGAATGGGATGTCAAGACCATGGCAATGAGAGAATCAAAGGACGTTAACAAGGTCGAACTTCATGACTTGTTTGCTGATCTAATGGCTTACGAGTTTGAACTTCAAACCAGAGAAGGAGAACCTTCTACACCTGCTGCCACAACTGCTTTAACTGCTGTCAGACTGTAAGCAACTGGTTCAGTTGACAAATCTGCTGATCAACTGAGCAATGATGCTATGTCATTGTTTTCAAGAAATTTGGCAGGTTCATGAGGAGGAATCAAGGAAACTACCAGAAGCAATATCAGAAGAACCAATCCAAAGAAGAATCCTATGTTTGCTACAACTGTGGCAAATCTGGTCATTTCATAGCAGACCGTCGTAATCAAAAGAAGGACAGTCGAGTATCAACTGATAAGGGAAAGAAGCCCTATGAGCACAAAAGAAGGACCAAGGATGACAAGAAATCATTCAAAAAGAAGCATGAAGTGCTCTTGGCTGAAGAAAGCAAATCAAAGTGGGCTGAAACTGACAGTGATGAGTCAGAACCAGAAAGCCCAATCAGTTCAAGTGATGATGAAGAGGAAGTCAAGTGCTTAATGGCAGATGATGCTGAACTGGAGTCAGCAAGTGAACATGTATTTGACTTCATCTCTACTGATTTCACTCGTGAGGAACTCATTACTACATTGCATGACATAGTAAATGAGTATCACAAACTTGCTCGATCATTTCAGAAGGTTAGAACTAAGAAAACTGATCCCAATGACATCAAAACAGAAACTGATTAGTCAGTTGAACTGGTGAGTCTAAAAAGTGATATTGCACAACAAGAAGCTGAAATGATGGAAAATCAAGCTTTGATATGTTAGTTAAAACAGTTCAAAACATACTGAACGGATTCAAGCTTGGAACAAGTCTTCAGTTGCAGTAACTGAAATGTAGAATTCATAAAAATCAGTTGATGATAAAACTGGTTTAGGCTTTAACAATCATGTTGAAAATGCTGCAAGTGATACACAACCAAGGTTGAATGAAAACAAAGGAAAGTACATTACCTTTGTAAAATCAACCATGGTAAATGAATTCTCATAACCTAGTAGACCAGCTGTTCAATTGACTGAAAGTAAGAACAAAGGCAAACGGTATGGAATTTGATATAACTCAGAGAGTTCAACTGATACAAGAAACTGGTCTCCTAAACATTTCAGTTACAAAAATCAGTACTCAAGGAAAGGCTATTACAATTACTACAAATGTAAGCCAGTTCAGAAACGATATCAAACGAATATTCAATTGAAAAAGGATACAAATCATACTGTTTCATCCTCACATCAAACACATACTGCTAAAAATTCGAGAAAAACCATTTGGAACACAGTAACTAGGAAATCAGTTAGACTGATTCAAGTATGGGTTCCTAAATGACTAATCAATTTAGGACCCAAATGAATATGGGTACCAAAATCATATATACTGTGTGATTGCAGGTAACAGGTACAAGAAAAGAATCTATTTTGTATCTAGATAGTGGTTGTTGGCGACATATGACAGGAAATGCAAATTTGCTATCTCAACTGATCAAATATACTGGACCAAACATCAGTTTTGGAGACAACTCCAAAGGTAGAACTGTGGGTAAGGATAAGCTTATCCATGGTAACTTTATAATTAAAGATGTTTTTCTAGTGGAGAATTTGAAGTATAACTGGATAAGCATCAGTCAGTTATGCGACAATAATTTCTATGTTCAGTTTGACAGACACATGTGTTCAGTTAGAGACTCAACTGATGAGGTCATCCTAACTGAAAATTGTTGTGGTAATACTTACAAAGTCAGTTGGACTGAACAACCTTATGCATCAGTTTGTTTTATTGCTTCCAAATCCTCTAAAAACTGGTTATGGCATAAGAGATTTAACCACTTAAACTTTAAATCTATTGCCTATCTGAGTAACCACGATCTTGTAACTGGTTTGCCCAAAATAGATTTTCAAAAGATAAAATTTGTTCAGCATATCAGTTTGGAAAACAAGTAAGATCTTCATTCAAAATCGAGGTTGTAAATCATCTTCCCGATGCTTAGAACTGTTGCACATGGATCTTTTTGATCCAATACTAGTCATGGGTTTAGGGTGGGATGAAATATACCCTAGTAGTTGTGGATGACTTTTCAAGATTTACTTGGGTAATTTTTCTCAAATGAAAAGACCAAACTGCTGCACAACTGATTAAGCTCTTCAAAAGACTTTTAAATGAAAAATCAGTTGGGATTGATCGAATAAGGTCTGACAGAGGGACTGAATTCATCAATCAAAATCTTTCGACGTTTCTAGAAAATACTGAAATCAAGAATGACCTCTCAGCAGCTAGAACACCTCAGCAAAATGGTATAGCTGAGAGAAGAAATCGGACCATTAAAGAATTTGCTAGAACAATGCTTGCTGATTCTAATATTTCTCAAAGATTTTGGGCTGAAACAGTAAACATTGAGTGTTATACTCAGAACAGATCAACGATTAATAAGAACCATGTGAAAACACCATATGAGATCTGGCATGGAAGAAAAAGTGTGGTTTCTTATTTCAAGATATTTGATTGCAGATGTTTTATTATCGATAATGGTAAAAATAATTTAAAAGCCTTTGATGTTAAATCTGCCGAGAGGAATATTTCTTGGATATTCTTCAGTTAGCAAAGCATATAGAGTTTTTAATAAAAATTCTTTAAATGTTGAGGAATCTACCCATGTTGTTTTTGATGAAACTGTACTAACTGATAAGCCAACTGATCAAGTTGAGCTAGTTGATCGATTTACATAGATCAGTTTGGAGGATGAAAATGAAGAAGAAAATCATATTAATAGGAATATCCTTCAAACACTTGAACCAGCAATTTTAGATCAATCAGTTGAACAGGAACCTGCTCTTGATAATCATTTGGTGGAGCAAACAGATGATATTCAGCTACCAACTGAAATAGCCTCCAACTTAAACTGAAAACATTCAGTTGCAAACAGAAGCAGTTGCTGATATGGAAGCAACACACAATGAGCTCAGATGGAAGAAATCACATCCACCAGAATTGGTGATAGGTAATCCATCCGACCCGGTAAGAACAAGAAATCAAATGCTTAATTTTTTTATTCATTCTGCTTTTGTCTCACAACTGGAACCAAAAAAAACTGATGAAGCTCTTGCTGATCCTAACTGGATAAATGCAATGCAAGAGGAGCTAAATAAGTTTACCCATAAAAATGTCTGGGACTTAGTTCCAAGACTAGTTTGTAAAACAATTATAGGTACAAAATGAGTATTCAGAAATAAATTGAACGAAGATGGTTCAGTTGCATGCAACAAATCAAGATTGGTAGCACAAGGATATAGGCAAGAAGACGGAATTGACTATGATGAAATGTATGCACCAGTTGCAAGACTGGAAGCAATCAGAATGTTCCTTGCCTATGCATCATTCAAGAACTTCAAGGTCTATCAAATAGATTGTAAAAAGTACATTTCTGAATGGTACAGTTGCAATAAGAAGTGTATGTTAAGCAACCTCCAGGTTTTATCAATCACTCTTTTCCTGATCATGTCTATCATTTAAACAAAACTTTATATGGTCTCAAACAAGCTCCAAGAACTTGGTATGAGACACTTTCAAAATTCTTAATTGATCATTATTTTACTGTTGGATCAGTTGATAAGACCTTGTTCAAATTTTCTAAGAATGATCATATTTTACTTGTGCAAATTTATGTTGATGATATCATATTTGGGTCAACTAACCCCATATTATGTGAGAAATTTACTAAATTAATGCAGGATAAATTTGAGATGAGCATGATGGGTGAACTGACATTTTTCCTCGGTGTGCAAGTGAAACAACTGGAAACTGGTATCTTTATCAGTTAGACCAAATACACGAATGAATTGCTCAAGAAATTTGGCATGGAAATATGTTCAGATGCAAGCACTCCCATGAGTTCATCAGTTAAACTGGACAATGATCAAGGGGGAATATCAGTTGAGACGTCACTCTACAGAGGTTTAATAGGTTCTTTATTGTACCTAACTGCTAGTCGTCATGATATTGTGTTTGCTGTTTGCATGTGTGCTAGATTTCAAGCAAATCCTAAGCAATCGCATTTTACTGTGCCAAAAGAATTTTAAAATATTTAAAAGGCACTCAAAATGTAGGGATTATGGTACGCTAAAGACTCTTCTTTCAAATTAGTTGGATATTCAGATGCAGATTATGTAGGATGTAAGCAAGATCGTAAAAGCACCAGTGGATCATGTCTGTTTCTAGGAGACAGACTGATCTCTTGGTTCAGCAAGAAGCAAACATCCATAGTCACTTCCACAACTGAAGCAGAATATCTTGCTGCTGGAAGTTGCTGTGCCCAACTACTCTGGATTCAGCAACAACTGAAAGATTATGGAGTTGATGCTAAATAATCTCCCATATTTTGTGACAATACTAGCACGATTGCAATAACTTATAATCCAGTTCTTCACTCAAGGACCAAGCATATTAATGTCAAACGTCACTTCATCAGAGATCATGCTATGAAGAAAGCCATTAGATTGGAATATGTGTCAACTGAACAACAAGCTGCTGACATCTTCACCAAACCATTGGCTGAGACTAAGTTTTCTCACTTTCGCAATATACTTGGTTTAATTGATTTATCGTAATCATTTTTATTGTTGTTTTATCAGTTGTTGTTCATTCATTTTGTCATTTATTATTTAAATTATTATCAACTGATCTCAGTTAGTTACTCATCAGTTTATATGTTCAGTTCATTAGCTATTTATCAACTGACGTCATTTAGTAATTTATCAGTTATGATATTCAGTTCGTTCACTGTCTGTCAACTGATGTCAGTTATTAATTATTCAGTTAGTTAATTATTTATCAACTGATGAAAATGAAGCTTTTGTAGAAAGTAAAGAGACAACAATTATGCAAAACAGAATTTTATTAAGCATGAAATCGAATCCATACAACATTATTCAGTTGCCTCCCTACATCTTCTTGCCAATTAGTTAACCAATTTACAAGTTCTTAGCTATGCAGTTCTCTGAAATATTCAAAATTAGAGACCTTCTCAAGCTGATGCCATTCTTTCCACAGCATCACATGCCACAGACTATATCAGTGACAAGCTGTGAAACGTGTCGAACGTTAAAACGCCTGAAATACTTTCTGGCTACAGCTTTTTGTTGAGTAGTGGGAGCTGAGCCGTGTCTCCGAATAGACTGAAGTTCATGAACTTTATTCCAAGAAGACATTACCTTCAACCAGACAAACTTTTCGATGTCTTTCTTCACATCTTCCAGTTCTTGTGCCCTTTGTGTCAAAAAGTGATGATTGCTGCTGCAGGCATCTGAAATGATCGAACCAGATTCACTAGACAAACCAGACACACTCGAAATATTGAACTATTGTTATCTAAAATTGTTTTAATTTTTACTTATAGACATGCCTCATTTAATATTGAAGAAGATGAAGAGACTCAAGTCAACTGAACCGTCTTTCGACTCATACAGACTGAGTTTTCTTTACCCTTAATTTTAATTATATGCATTTATTAAGGGATAATGTCGATTTGAAAAGTTAATCGAGAAGACAATATTCAGTTGGTCTTCAATTGAACTGACTAATTTCTCAACTGGTCATTCAGCTGCTGACCTAACTGATCTTCTCTTTCATGTTAACTGATAAATCGTATAATATTCTATATTAAATGAAGTGACTGTTTGTCGAAGCAGTTAAATGTTGTCTTTCAATTAATAGTAATTTGAAACGTGGACCCACTTAATCCATTTATATTCTATACACGTTTTTGCCAAACGTACACACGTTTTTAATTCAAATTTTCCTGGACTTACACGTGTCCAATAATTTGAACAGTCACATACATATGTACTATATCCCGCTTCATTTCAGTTTTTCTTTTACGCGCACATTCAAGCACTCAAAGAAAATTCTCTACTCGAGCATACTTTTTCGCAGATTTCAAGCTACTCAAATGGCCAACCAAATTCCTGCTCATGTGATGAATGCTATGGCGATTGATTTTGATTCTATCTTCACTGTGAAAGACGAAGAAGTCAAAAATGTCTTCCTGAAATTGGAAGCAGCTAGGATTGAAACCATTCTTGGGATTATCTTCTCAAGAAATTTATACCAAAGAGATTCAGGATATCTACTTTAGCGGCTATGTTACACAAGACGGCAACATAGCATCTACTGTAAATAGGTCAGTTGCTAATCATCGAGGAGGAGTTCTTCTGCAATCTTTTCCAACTGCCTACTGAGGGGCTAGTCAATTTATCTGAAGTGAAGGCATCCGATATTGAAGAGATGCAAACTACCCTCTCTGCTGATGGTCGGAAAATCAAGTTTTCCGATCCAAAGAAGGAACTGAAGCCAGAGGTACAATTGTTGGCTGATATTGTAGCAAATGGGCTCTTGGCAAAGGCAGGATCATTTGCTGCCCTCACCCTTGAGAAGTTTCAGGCCATCACTGCTATCATGGCTGACCGAAAGATGAACTGGAGAGACATTATATTCAACATCCTGAGAAACATGTTCCAATCTTCCAAGCAGTCAAAAGGTTTTGCAGCACAGCTCAGCCATGTGCTGAAAGTTAAAGGGGTGGTAACTGATGATTCTGAGAAATCATCCAAACTGAAGATCTTCAATACCAAAAATGTTCAACCTCCCAAGCAAAAACTGGACATAACTCCTGAGAAGTTCATTCAAGTGAAAAAGGAGATTGGGATGGAAGGAGCTCCCAAATCAGTTAAGAAAGCAAGGAAGGAGACTCAGAAGAAGACAATCAAGCACAAACTGATTGTCAGTGAAACTGATTCTGAGAAGACTCCATCTCCCAAAGTCGTGAAGAAGCCACGAACTCTGAAGACCAAGCCTGCTGCTGCAGTTGAGACCATTCCAACTGAAAGATTGTTGTAGTCAGGATCCCAACAGCATATCAAGGCTATACCACTGAAAGCAGTTCCAACTGAACCCTCAACTAAGGATCAGTTGCCTCTATCTTCAATTCTACCGAAGAAGAAGGTCACCGAATCTGGTGACAAGAAGAAGCTTGCTGGAGTTAAGGCTCCATTGATTACTATTACTGGCTACACTTCCCTTCCTCCTGCTAGACCTAATGGAATAGTGATCAGAGAGAAGATTGATGCAACAACAACTGGGTTGAGCATTCCTCATGTCCTAACTGACCCTAAGGGC
This sequence comes from Primulina eburnea, assembly GCF_022965805.1. Taxonomy (NCBI): domain Eukaryota; kingdom Viridiplantae; phylum Streptophyta; class Magnoliopsida; order Lamiales; family Gesneriaceae; genus Primulina; species Primulina eburnea. The sequence goes on from NC_133117.1 coordinate 9,121,968, forward strand.
AAAGGGAAGATGCAAAAATAACTCAGACCAACTAATGCGATTCAAACGCACATTGATCTCATCTGGAAAGAGATCAATGAATTTGCAACAAACAAACTCAAGACCTACAATGAGTGGGAAAATTTCAGAACTGAAGTCTTAGCCAAACAGCTTCAGTCGAAGTCTAAACAGGAGAATTTTATTGAACTGTAGACTATTGTTCTGAGAGTAGTCAAAGCTTCTACAATTGTTTAGGCTCTGGAACGCTACAGTTATTTCTTCGATCAGTTGAGAGCCAAGAAGCTTGAAAAGACAGTTGTTGAGTTGCGACAGAATTTTGATCCTACAAGTCCAACATCATTCAACGATACAGTTGTTCATAATCAATTGGTCTCGGATCTTCTTTGTTTACAGATGCAAATCAAAAACTGGGAAATGGATCAAGAAATGATAATTCCAGCGGCTTCACAAGATTTATCAAGTGCAGAAAAGCCAGTTGAACAGTCAGTTCAAGAGCCATCCAAAGACTCAGCTGTTGAAGCTACTCCAAAGGCAACCGAACCTTCCACATCAGTTGCTCAACCATCTTCATCTTCAGCACCTCAATCATCAACTGCTGATCCAACGCCATATTCTGAAGCTGAATTATCACTAGAAAATCTCGAAGAGGTCATCAAATCAGTAACCTCCGATATTCAGCTGGACAATTCAAGATCAGTTGAAGATGTGGTTATGACTGAAGAACCAACTATTCAAGCTGTCAATTTTGAAGAACCGGCTGAGGAGCCTATTTTTGAACAAACTGAAGAGCCAGTTCTATCAAAAGCTGTGACTGAATAGGCAATTTTTGATCAAACTGAACAGTCAGCTTCTCAACCAACAGAAGAGGCTCAGCTGCATTCAGTCTCAACTGAAGAAATGCCAACTAAAGAGCCGGTTCTCCAACAAACTGAAGAACCAGTTGTTGAACCAACTGAAGAACCTTCTTCTACTTCTGTTCTTCAAACTGTCTCGTCTCCTCCCCAGGACCCTACAACTGAAGATATTTCAGAAATAGTTGCGCATGAAACAGAACCAACTGACGGTGCGATGGTTGTATTTACTCATCAAGAAAGGGAACAGATTCCAGAAACTTCCGGAGCCATGTCTCCTAGAATTTCATACACTGATGCCCTATTTGAAGAACTTCAAACCGTTCAGTCGAACCTAATCAATATGATGAATGCTATTTCTGCAATACTGTCTAATCAGCTCGCACACACTTTGAAGCTCAACTCGAATTATGATTTTACATCGGACAGACTGAATCTGTAAAAATATGATTTATTATTATTAATTATTAGTATTAATATTATATTTATTATCCATTATGGAGTTCAAAACTTTGACAAACATGAGCTCAAAACATTGAAAAAACATGAGCTCAAAACATTGAAAAACAAGAGTTTAAAACATTGAAAAACAAGAGTCCAAAACATTGAAAAAAACAATTGTGCCCAAATTCTTGACTAAAATAATTAAAATATTTTAAAGCATGCATTAAATTATAAGAATTATTCTCCAATCTTACCTATAAATAGATGTGTTGAGAATGAGGGAAGACACACCATAAACCTCTCAAACTAGAGCATGAATGAAGCTTGAACACCATCAACCTTTTCTTGAGTGATATTTTCGAGCTAGAAATTCTGTTCATTTTCGAGAGAAACTTCCGGTCCAACGGTTTATTCAAATCTAATCTCCACCGTTCATATTACACTTTCATATGTTTTAAACATCATATCAAAATTTCAGCCTCATCCATACGGTCAAATTTTGTGAAACCCTTCGGCAAGAAAACTGCTCGGATTCCAAACGAGTTTAGCTAATTTACGAATTTTCGGATGATAAATTCCAGCTTGTTTCTTCCGTAATTTTGGAACACCTTTCTGTAAGTGGGCTTATGTTTTAAAGTATTTAAGTATGTTTTCGAAAATTCGATCGACATGATATATTCCTTCGATTTGATATATGAATATTTTGTTTCGATATATTGTTAAGCATGTTTAAATCAATTTCAAGTGCATGTTCTTTTCGTTTCAAAATTATGTTGTCTTTGTTTCATGTTATATTCTAATATATATTCTTAAACACCAAATTGGTGTATTCTAAAAATTATGTTTAAAGGCACTGTTATGATTCAAGTTAGAAATGGTAAAAAGGAAAATTTTCCTAAAACATGATAAGATATGACAAGTTTATGGCCCTGATGCGGTGGGTAATAATAACCGATATATGGCCTCACCCCTTAGAGGAATTACATATAGGGGACTGATCAGTAACACCATGGATAATAAGATGAAATAACAGTGCAATACGAATAATTTATGTCTATATGCATATGCTAAGTTATGTTTGCTCATTGTTAATATCATGTCTTGATTTTGTTATGAATAATTATTGTGACATGAAATTCATTTAATATTTACATAAATATATATAAGTTATGTCGTATCTATCATTTTATTGTTCCGACGTTTGTTGAGACACGGAAAATTTCGAATTGTTAAAGATCTATATATGTATATCTTTGTGTTATTGTGATCGATCGGCCCCCACTTGCTGAGTATTTCACAAAATACTCACCCTTACACCTCTCACTCCCAGATAAGAATGAAAAACAAGTTGAAGAAGAAGTGCAATTGTATTTCTGTGGATGGTAACAATGTTTCAGTTGATCAAGACATACTTTGGAATTTGGCTATCTTTTATTTTTACGTTGTTCGCTTCCGCACTCGTTTGTTAAATTGATTACGTTGTAAAGACAATGTATGTTTTATGAAAAAGACTGGTTTGGTTGTACACTGTACTACGAGGCTTGTTGATTTACGATTGAATAATTGTAAAACAACGCCGGATGTCAACTCACCCCGGTATCGGGACGTGACATTTAAGTGGTATCAGAGCCCTCCAGGTTCATAATCCGGCTGGGAAATTGCCATAGGAAATTTGACAAAGTCAGTTTTTGGCAAGACCCTAGCGACTTCCTACCAATGAACAATATTCACTATTCTTATCGTGACATCTGAAAATCACAAAATTCTATTGTTGAAGCGTCCTAAATCACTTTTTGCCGTTTTTGGTAATAATCGTGAATATCATAAACTCCTTGTTCTAAGCCTTTCCATTGGTTTTATTTCAGGAAATGGCTTCCCGTACTCGTGCTGAAATACCCAAACGTATGCGTGAACTCGCTCTTAGTAATCACGAGATTGCGATGGCAAACCTTAGAGCTCAACTTTATGAACAGCAACAAAAACACCAAGAGCAATTGTTGGCCAAAGATTTGGCATATGAAAACTTGAAAAAAGAAAAACAAGAGTTAGAAGAGATCAAAGACCATTTTCAGGCTGACGTACAAAGGTTTGCTTACTATCTCAACTCAGAAGAGAAAAATCACGAAATGACGAAAAATAAACTAGAGGCTTCCCAAACAATAGTCCTTGAATTGAACAAAGAACACGAACAAATGCTAGAAGAATCCCAAGCACTCCAGTCTCAAATTCAACAAAGTATACTGATGGAAAATCAACGTCGTCAGCAAGATGAGGCAACCATTCAAGAACTACACAATTCAGTGCACAATTTGACTATGCAAAATGAACAATTACAGAATTATGTTCATCATCTTGAGGATGCCATCATTATGGCATTGGAGCCGGAAGTAGAACCGGTAGAAGAACAGATGGAAGATGAAGTATTAGGAGATGGCGAGGTTTTAGATGATTGAGTATTTAGTGTCGTGACTATTTGTAATAAGGATTGATAATACATTTCCTTTCTTTTACTTCTTATCATTGCACTTCTGAAAACTTTGATTTGTATTGCTTTTCCTTTTCATTGGAATCAATAAAAAGTTTATTTGATCTATTCCTTGATTGATTTCGTATCTGAGATAATCTTCAATATTTTTGTACTTCATCATTCAAACCTCTTAGAAATTCTCATACGTGTTGGAAATGGCAGAGAGACCCCATCGTAGCAACCGCAACCCGCGATATGCCAATTGCAACAATGATTGCAACAACAATAACAACGAAGATACACCACCACCAGCGAGAGTTGGCCTTAGCAGAGAAGATTTAATGGCCATAGCAACAATTGTGGCAACAACCTTCCAAGGAATGAGCCATTTAAATACCAACACTAATCAGCCACCACCACCTCCACCACCGAATAGAATCAAACACCATTATGAATCTCTTCGGAGGAATCGAGTCCCAACGTTTGACGGCAACCCTGACCCAGAAGTTGGTCAAGGCTGGCTCAAGAATATTGAGACACAACTCCAATTGCTTGAAGTGCCAAATGAACTAAAAGTGACTGTGGTGACATCATTCCTAGAAGAAAAGGCGGCCAAATGGTGGGAGACAATCTCAACAAATATGACAGAAGTCGGACCAATCCCATGGCAAAGATTTCGAGAAGCATTCTTGAAACAATACTATCCAGCAGAGTTGAGATTAAAATTGTTGAGTGAATTTGAGAATTTTACTCAAACCCCGGATATGTCTGTTGTGGAGTACACTTCTAAATTCAACTCCCTTGGAACCTATGCTCCTGCCATCATGGCAGATGATATCCTGAAGATGCATCGTTTCAAACGTGGTCTGAACAGCCGTATCCAATCAGCTCTGGCAGTTTACCAACCCACAGGTTTTGATGATTTAATGGGAGCAGCCATTAGAGCTGAGACTGATATCAAGCGCCGAGAAGATGAAAATAAAAATAAACGACCTCTCACTGGAAAATCTTTTCAAGGTAAACAACCAGTTAAAAGGTCAAACCAATCGAGTGGACCATTCAAGGGAACTCCTTCCAATTCAACTACGACATTCTCAAGCATAAAACCATGTCCATTATGCAACTACCGACACATTGGAGAATGTCGAAGGAACACTGGTGCTTGCTTCAATTGTGGGAAGATGGGACACCGAATTGCTAATTGTCCTGAACCATTAAAGAAAATGACATGGTCAGACACTAATGCTACCCCCAACAAACCAAAGGAGAATAAGACCAATGCTCGTATGTTTGCCATAACTCAAGAAGAGGCAGATGATGCAAACGATGTCGTGGCAGGTACCATTATAATTAATAAAATTTCAGCTTATGTGTTGTTTGACTGTGGTGCCACTCATTCATTTATTTCTAAGAGATTCACTAAGAAGTTAGGGCTTATACCAGAGATACTTGTTGAACCTTTTAGAATTGCTACTCCCACCAGTAAAACAATTGAAACACATAAGATACATCGGAACTGCATAGTATATATCAATGAACACACATTCAACGGTGAATTGATTCAAGTCAACATGGTGGAGTTCGACGTTATTCTGGGAATGGATTGGTTATCCAAGACTCATGCAATAGTAGATTGTCGGTGTAAGATTATCAAACTCCTAACTCCAAGCCAAAAAGAAATCACATACCATGGCAAGGCTAAGAAACGCAAATCCCTCCTTTCTGCATCTCAAACCTGGAAAGCCATGAAGTCTGGAGAAATATTCTATCTAGCAATGGTAAATGAAGTAAAAGAAGGAGTCGAGCTCAAGATAGAAGATATTCCAGTGGTACAAGAATTTTCGGATGTCTTTCCCGAAGAGTTACCTGGAATGGTTCCGGACCGTGAGATAGAATTCGAGATTAACTTGGTACCAGGTGCTACACCAATATCAAAGGCACCCTATCGAATGGCTCCAGCAGAACTCAATGAACTAAAAGAACAACTTCAAGAGTTGTTAGACAAGAAACAAATCAGACCAAGTGTCTCTCCTTGGGGAGCTCCAGTCTTATTTGTAAAGAAAAAAGATGGAAGTATGAGATTGTGTATCGATTATAGAGAACTCAACAAGATCACAATCAAAAATAGATATCCTCTTCCAAGGATAGATGATCTTTTCGATCAACTCAAAGGAGCCACAGTATTTTCCAAGCTTGATTTGAGGACAAGATATCATCAACTGAAGGTCAAACCAGAAGACGTTCCAAAGACAGCTTTCAGAACAAGATATGGTCATTATGAGTTTACGGTAATGCCATTTGGATTGACAAATGCTCCAGCAGCTTTCATGGATCTCATGAACAGAGTATTCAAGCCATTTCTCGACAAATTTGTGGTGGTATTTATCGATGACATTCTCGTATATTCCCCAAGTGAAGAGGATCACAAAGAACATCTTCACCTGACTCTTCAGATGTTAAGAGAAAAAGAGTTATACGCGAAATTCAAGAAATGCGAATTCTGGCTAAAAAGTGTGACTTTCGTAGGCCATATCATTTCAAAAGAAGGAGTATCTGTGGACCCTAAAAAGGTGGAAGCAATCACTGGCTGACCGAGACCTAAGACAGTAACTGAAATTCGAAGCTTTCTAGGATTGGCAGGTTACTATCGAAAATTTGTTGAAGGTTTCTCTTCAATAGCTACGCCTCTTACAAAACTCACACAAAAGAACTCAAAATTTAACTGAAGTGAGGAGTGTGAAAAGAGCTTCCAAACGCTCAAGGAAAAGCTTGCATCTACACCAGTACTGGTTCTACCTACTGAGGACAAAAGCTTTACCATTTACAGTGACGCATCAAAAGAGGGTTTAGGATGCGTACTCATGAAAGAAGGAAGAGTAATCACATATGCATCAAGACAATTGAAGCCGTACGAGAAAAATTATCCTACTCACGACCTCGAACTAGCTGCGGTAGTTTTTGCCTTAAAAATTTGGAGGCATTATCTTTACGGCGCCAAATGCGAGATCTTCACAGATCATCAAAGTCTCAAGTATTTGTTCACACAGAAAGAATTGAACATGAGGCAGAGAAGATGGATTGAATTGTTAAAAGATTATGATTTAACAATAAGCTATCATCCGGGCAAGGCAAATAAGGTAGCTGATGCTTTAAGTAGGAAAAACATGGGTAAAGTGATCCTAGCTTCACTTTCTGCACAATCATGCCTTCAAGAAACAATCAAGTTAAGACAGAATCAAGATCCTACTTTGACAAAACTTAAAGAACAAGTCAAAGAAAAGAAGTCACAAGATCTTCATATAGACGAGAAGGGAGTTCTGTGGATGAAAGGATGATTGTGTGTACCAAACATCGAGAATCTTCGACAGGAAGTAATGTCTGAAGCACATAAATCAAAATTTTCGGTCCACCCCGGCAGTACAAAAATGTACAGAGATTTAAAGAAAAATTTCTGGTGGAGCGGAATGAAGAAGGATGTAGCAGAATACATCTCTAGATGCCAGGTCTGTCAACAAGTTAAAGATGAACATCAACGGCCTGGAGGACTTCTTCAACCCTTGGAAATTCCAGAATGGAAATGGGAACATATTTCTATGGATTTTGTAGTAGGTTTACCCAAGTCTAGGCAAAGTCATAATGGAATATGGGTAATCGTAGATAGACTCACAAAATCTGCACATTTTCTACTTGTCCGCATGAATTATAATCTGGAAGAATTGGCTACCATATACATGGACAATATTGTGCGATTACATGGAGTTCCGGCAAGCATTCTGTCTGATAGAGATCCAAGATTTGTATCTCGGTTCTGGAAAAGTTTTCAACAAGCTATGGGGACTAAGGTTACTCTCAGTACAGCTTATCACTCTCAAACTGATGGCCAAACAGAGAGAACAATACAAACCCTTGAAGATATGCTACGAGCTGTGCTTTAGAATTCAGTGGTAATTGGAGTGAACATCTACCTTTAATCGAGTTCGCTTACAATAACAGTTATCATAGCAGTATTGGAATGGCGCCATACGAAGCTTTGTACGGCCGAAAATGTCGATCACCTCTATACTGGGATGAGGTAGGAGAGAAATCCATAACTGGACCTGAACTTGTCCAAGAAACCGTGGACAAAGTAACAATCATTAAAGAAAGACTCAAAATTGCTCAAGATCGACAGAAAAGTTGGGCTGATCTAAAGAGGAGACCAGTGGAGTTCACCGTTGGAGAAAAAGCTTACGTAAAAGTTTCTCCCATGAAAGGAGTTGTTCGATTCAATAAAGCTGGGAAATTACATCCTCGATACATAGGACCTTTTGAAATTTTAGAAAGAATCGGAACATTGGCATACAGACTAGCATTGCCACCAGATATGTCAAGAATTCATAATGTATTTCATGTTTCACAATTGAGGAAATACATCCCAGATCCAAGTCATGTTCTTGAAACTGGACCGCTCCTGATAGAAAATAATCTGAATGAAAAATTAAGATATGAAGAAGTTCCAATTCGAATTTTGGACACCAAAGAACAAGTATTAAGGCGACGCAACATTTCCTATGTTAAGATACAGTGGTCTAATCATACCGAAAGAGAAGCTACGTGGGAACTAAAAGAGAAGATGTTCGAGCAATATCCCTATCTGTTCGAAAATCTAGAAAACTCAAGTTTCAGGGACGAAACTTCCAATAAGGAGGGAGGAATGTAAGAATATGATTTATTATTATTAATTATTAGTATTAGTATTATATTTATTATCCATTATGGAGTTCAAAACTTTGACAAACATGAGCTCAAAACATTGAAAAAACATGAGCTCAAAACATTGAAAAACAAGAGTTTAAAACATTGAAAAACAAGAGTCCAAAACATTGAAAAAAACAATTGTGCCCAAATTCTTGACTAAAATAATTAAAATATTTTAAAGCATGCATTAAATTATAAGAATTATTCTCCAATCTTACCTATAAATAGATGTGTTGAGAATGAGGGAAGACACACCATAAACCTCTCAAACTAGAGCATGAATGAAGCTTGAACACCATCAACCTTTTCTTGAGTGATATTTTCGAGCTAGAAATTCTGTTCATTTTCGAGAGAAACTTCCGGTCCAACGGTTTATTCAAATCTAATCTCCACCGTTCATATTACACTTTCATATATTTTAAACATCATATCAAAATTTCAGCCTCATCCATACGGTCAAATTTTGTGAAACCCTTCGGCAAGAAAACTGCTCGGATTCCAAACGAGTTTAGCTAATTTACGGATTTTCGGACGATAAATTCCAGCTTGTTTCTTCCGTAATTTTGGAACACCTTTCTGTAAGTGGGTTTATGTTTTAAAGTATTTAAGTATGTTTTCGAAAATTCGATCGACATGATATATTCCTTCGATTTGATATATGAATATTTTGTTTCGATATATTGTTAAGCATGTTTAAATCAATTTCAAGTGCATGTTCTTTTCGTTTCAAAATTATGTTGTCTTTGTTTCATGTTATATTCTAATATATATTCTTAAACACCAAATTGGTGTATTCTAAGAATTATGTTTAAAGGCACTGTTATGATTCAAGTTAGAAATGGTAAAAAGGAAAATTTTCCTAAAACATGATAAGATATGACAAGTTTATGGCCCTGATGCGGTGGGTAATAATAACCGATATATGGCCTCACCCCTTAGAGGAATTACATATAGGGGACTGATCAGTAACACCATGGATAATAAGATGAAATAACAGTGCAATACGAATAATTTATGTCTATATGCATATGCTAAGTTATGTTTGCTCATTGTTAATATCATGTCTTGATTTTGTTATGAATAATTATTGTGACATGAAATTCATTTAATATTTACATAAATATATATAAGTTATGTCGTATCTATCATTTTATTGTTCCGACGTTTGTTGAGACACGGAAAATTTCGAATTGTTAAAGATCTATATATGTATATCTTTGTGTTATTGTGATCGATCGGCCCCCACTTGCTGAGTATTTCACAAAATACTCACCCTTACACCTCTCACTCCCAGATAAGAATGAAAAACAAGTTGAAGAAGAAGAGCAAATGCATTTCTGGGGATGGTAACAATGTTTCAGTTGATCAAGACATACTTTGGAATTTGGCTATCTTTTATTTTTACGTTGTTCGCTTCCGCACTCGTTTGTTAAATTGATTACGTTGTAAAGACAATGTATGTTTTATGAAAAAGACTGGTTTGGTTGTACACTGTACTACGAGGCTTGTTGATTTACGATTGAATAATTGTAAAACAACGCCGGATGTCAACTCACCCCGGTATCGGGACGTGACAGAATCTACTCAATCAAAGTGTTACTTCTCTATACCTTCAGATGGAAGAAATAAAGAAAGATAGGCTGATGACTGAATCTCACTTTCAGACTCAAGCTTTATTTTGCAGACGTTTTGACTTTCTGGAGAGTACAGTCACTAAAAGGATTGACATGCTGCATAACATTGTAATGAATGTTGTATCAGATATTGCAGAAGATGTTTGAGTATTAACGAAGAAAGTGGATGTGCTTGACAAAAAGGGGGAAATTATTCGAGAGACAGAAGAAGACAAAGGGAAGAAGAAGAAATGAAGTTCAACTTACTGACTTCAGTTAATGGTTGAAGATCTGAAGATTCTTTATTCTTTATTCTTCGAACGAATCTGTACTTAGATTAGTTCCTGATTCTTTATTCTTTGTACGAATTTGTACATCAGAGAATTATTTTATCTACACTGAAATCGAAGATTATTTTAAGTTCAGTTGATCAGTTCATACTTTACAAGTTTTGCCAAATACCAAAAAGGAAGAAATTGTTGAAAACTTAATTTCGGTGTTTTGACAAACTAAGAGATTAAATCTATTGAACTAACTGATCATGAACTGACAGTTGCCTAATTGAAGTTTAATGTGCGTGTTATTAAAGGCAACTGATACCAGCCTAACTGAATCTACAAAGTCAACTGACTGATCAGTTGGAAACTGATCAGTAGAGATATACAGTTGTCTACATATCAGCTGAACACGTCATCAGTTGAAAAGGACATTCAACCGACAACAGTACAAAGCAAACTGCAACTCGTAGTGGAACGCCATATTTCAGAATTTGCAGTGTACGACTGTCAGAAGTATATTGACGTGGCAATCAACAGATATAAAGATTCAAATATTATTTAATGTTACCGTTGAAGAGAAGCCTATAAGTAGGCGAGAAGAGCAGTTGAGAAAACAACTCTTATCAACATGATTCATCTATTTTCTCAAGCTTGTTTTTACCCTGCTGAATTTATAAATAGGCGGATTGTCATCGACTGACAAGATTCCTAAGTTTCAGTTTATCTAAAAACTGACACTTCATTCGAAAAGGTTATAAAATTTGTGAGTGTTTATTCAACCCGTCCTTCTAAACACATTTCAACCTATCAACCGATCCTAACAACATGTTTTGGGGATGGTGATCAAGTTCGAGACATGAAGTTCAAGCATCGATTTTTTATTTCCTTTACATTATCGTTTTAGCAATTGCTTTATGCACTATAAAAATCATGTAATAGACTGGATTTTGGCTATTTCATGTACTGCGTGGCTTGTTGTTATACGATTTTAAATTGTTAAACAACGTCGATGACACATCTTAATTTCGAGGCGTGATAAAATAAGCTTCATCGATAAACATGATCTACTCTCCAATTGGCATAACAATCTTCCATTTATCAGAAATTGATCCTCGTGTATAGATTATATTTAATTCTGGCACATTGATGTCTAAAAATGGGCTCAAGAAAGTCTTGAGTATTGATGACTCAATCAGTTTGAAAAGGAGATAATAGTGCCATATTCCATAGAGTAAATATATTCAAAATTGAAGGAAAAAACATTTGCGATGTAAAGAGTTGACATTTTGTAGATGAAAATCTTGAAAAAAAAAAAAGTAAAAAGGTTTGATTGCAAGAAAGTAAGAAAGTTATCGAAGTTAAGAATACATTAAAATAATTAAAGAAAAATATGGAGTGTAACTGGTATTTATATGTGCAACTCGAGTCAGATAGTCGAGAAACGTTTCAGGATATTGAATAAAGACTTTTTAAATTTCAAAAATTCTTATGTTGTACGTGCTAATCAACGAATAACTTGGAATAAAAATACATGCTAATCATTTTGAAAATTTCAAATGTCAATAAATGTAATTAAATGAAAATTAAATAATGGTTAATTATGGAAGTAAATAAGTCACTAAATTCATTACTAAATGATAAGATCTGTTGTGCACTGAGTATTGATAAATCGGTGAGTTTCCAAGTCTGATTGACGACTGACTTATCGTTAAGACTCTCCAAATCGATTCTCCCTGAACATATGTATTTCTAAGATAAATCAATAAGGATTAATATATTTGTAAAATAAGAAAACTTAGCATCTACAAGTGGTTTGTTGAATATATCAGCTACCTTTTGTTCTACGAATATGTATTCTAATATGATGTTTTTCTTTAACATACGATCTCAAATAAAATGATGTCTGGTATTTATAGGCATGGTCCGAGAATGCAAGAATCAATTGTATGTGATTTCAATTGCACTTTTGTTGCCACAAAATATCGGTGATTTAGTTTAATCAACTACATAATTTTTAAATAGTTGTTTAATCTATAGAAGTTAGGCACATCAGCTTCCAGCAGTTAGGTATTCATCTTCAGAAATTGAGGTGACAATTGATGTATGTTTCTTGCTAAAACAAAAAATCAGGCAGTCTCCAAGATACTGACAAGTTGCACTTGGACTCATCTTGTCTAGTTTGCATACTACATAATCTGTATTTGAATATCCAACAAAATTGAAAGATGAGTCGTTCTGATAACGCTACATTTTGAGTTACTTTCAAATATATCAGATTCTTTTAGTAGCTAAGAAATATTTCAGATTCTTTTATTCCCTCAAATTTTTTTGCTGATAATTTAAAAAGTCGTCATTTCTTTTTGGGATTTTTTAAAAAATAATTTAATTTTTTAAATTAATTTCAAAAATAATTTTTTAAAAAAAGGTATGCAAAAATACCCCAATCCGCGAAGCACGGACGCTATTCACATGGAGCCAATCCGCGCGACGGAATATTTAGCGACAGAATATATATCAAAACTATCGCTAAAATTGAATCAGCGACGGGTTGTAAATTGAATCCGCGACGGTTAGTTCAGCGACGGTTTAAAAAACCGTCGCTATTCCAAAATTTTGGTATATTCATTAACGTCGTACATTGCACGCTACGGATAATTGTATTAACGGCGTGAATATGCACGCCGCAGATAATAGTATTAACAGCGTGCACATGTACGCCGCGGATAATCTTGAACTTTCAACGACTTGCATCTTAGCAGCAGGCAATGTGCGCTGCGGAAAATAAATTTGCGTGCTGCGAAAAATCATTTTTGTTGTAGTGAAGACATAGAAAAAAACAGGCAAAAATTCATCACGAAATAAGTTTTTTCATAAACCTCCACTATTCAACCTGGTTTTTTCAAGAACCTCTACTATTCAACATAGAAAAAAACCGACAAGAAAGTCAGTCATCCCTGAATCACTGAAAAACCAGGTTGAATAGTAGAGGTTCCTGAAAAAACTTATTTCGTGATGAATTTTTTGTCTGTTTTTTTTCTCTATTTTCACTACTACAAAAATGGTTTTCGCAGAGCGTAAATTCTTTTTCCGCAGCGCGTAAATTCCCGTTGAAAGTTCAAGATTATCCGCGACTTACATGTGCACGCTGTTAATACTATTATCCGCGACGTGCATATGCACGCCGTTAATACAATTATCCGCAGCGTGCAATGAATATACCAAAACTTCGAAATAGTGATGGTAACCGTCGCTAAAATTAGAGACGGTTTATTTACCGTCGCTGGTTCAATTTGAGCGACGGTTTTCCGTTGCTGGTTCAATTTTTGTGACGGTGTTGATATATATTCCGTCGCTAAATATTCCGTCGTGTGGACGTGGAGCACCGTCCGTGCTCAGCGTCCGCGCTTCATAAGAGGGGATTAAGGTATTTTTGCATAATTTTTTTTAAAATTATTTTTGAAATTAATTTTAAAAATTAAATTATTTTAAAAAAAACCCTTTCTTTTTGTATTTTTGTTCTTCCTTTCTTTGCATTAAAAAAAAATTTCTTTATTGGTAAAAAAAAAATCTCTCTCTCTCTCGGTTAAATTGTTTCACTCGAGCGATTTAGGTTTCTCAAATCGGATAAATTTCATAATTTAAAGTTTTTTTATTGAATGAAATTTCTTGTTTATTTGTGTGATGCGATTGATGTTTTATTTTTAATTGATTTGATTTTTGGTCTCCGTGATTCTATAATTTAATAATTTTCTTATTTAGTTCTTCGACTGATTTTTACACAGTTCAAGCATAATTATTACTTCATGTGTTAGTATTTAGATTATAATTTGTATTTGTTTTGTTAAGATTTGTTATGTGACAAAAATCAATTATTTACTTTAATTTATTTTGATGATTTTTATTCTCTTTGTTTATATTATACATAGATTCATCATTGACTCTTGATATTATATCTAGAGAGTTAATTCGTTAAGTTCTTTTTTAATTTATATATTTTATTTTTTATGATTTAATAAATTTAAATAGTTTATTGAACATTATTGAAAGTAATGTACATTTAATTATCGACAAAACTTGTGTGAGACGGTCTCGCGGATCGTATTTTCTGAGACGAATCTCTTATTTGGCATCCATAAAAATGTATAAATTTTTATACTAAGAGTATTACTTTTTATCGTGAATACCGAAAAAGTTGACAAATCTCACAGATAAAAATTCGTGAGACCATCTCATACAACATCTACTCTTAATTATCCGTTCATATCTAATATTTTTATATATTATATATAATATTTCCCTAGGGTCTCAATAATTTTTTGGACCGGGCGCCCTAGATTAAGGTCACAATTTTTTTTTTATGGTAACACTTGTAATTTTATTCAGAAACAATAAATCGTCTATTACAAAATTCACCATATCATATTAACCATACAGAAAACCGAAAGAATTTTAATTTAATAATTCATTTGAATTCGATTTGCACTACTAATTATATTAAGATTGGGTCTCATGTGAGACCGTCTCACGGATCCTAATCTGTGATACGGGTCAACTCTACTCATATTCACAATAAAAAGATAATACACTTGACATAAAAAATAATACCTTTTTATAGGTAACCCAAATAAGAGACTCGTCTCACAAATACGATCCGTGAGAACATCTCACACAAGTTTTTGTCTTATATTAGAACATGATATCGATCTCGCTAGACTAATTCAAAATAATGCGATAAATAGATAATTGACAAATATGCTGTACGGACTAGAATGGTGGCCATATTCTATTAAAATAGTAAAAGATGCTAATGCATTGCATGTGTTATTATTATTTTTAATTTGAGTAAATAATACTAAATAATTAACACGAAATTATTTTCGATTTAGAAAAGTTGTTCGATTTAAAAGGGAAGTTTTGTTTTGATTTTTTATATTTAAAATATGAAATGACTTGAAAAGATTTTTAATAGAATAAGAAGGGTAATTATGGAATTAAGTATTTTGGTGTTCTCAAAATTAGTTATTTTAAGACTCTCACACTTAATATAATAATATAGATATATATTGACCGAATAGTAAATCATATATAGTCGTACAAGTGACATGTCAGCATTAATCACCTCCCATTTTGATTCTATTAAAATTTTTGATGAACATATTTTAATTGGAAAACTGTCCTTTTAATCTTATATATTTGTTTTTTATATATAATTTTAACTTTCAATCTTATCAAACTTCAATTTTCGATTTTAATTTTGTTTTTTAATTTTTAATATTGTTAGACATGAAACTACAAAAGTCATCGTTATATCAGAAGTTAAAATTTTCATTCTGAGATAAACAAAAAAACATACTAAAATTGAAATTTAACAATATAAATGACCTAAATTGCAAAGAGTTACTAAACATACAAGAACAAAAACATGCTTTTTCATATTTTAATCATATGTTTAAAATATATATGGTTTTTTTTCAAATTTAATTTAATAAATGTATCATTCAATTGCTATCATTTGGCAGATCGAAGTACACCAATTTCTTTATAGCTACAACATATTTAAATAATTTTTTTTTTATAGTTTTTCCTATAAAATCATCGAAATTGTACAATTAATTTAATTTATTATATCCTTTTAATATATATTTAACAAAATTGGGAAAATTAATATTTGTTTAACAATAGTTTGATATATGATCTTCTTCATCACTTTTTAGTTTTACAAATAATAGATATGAATTTTCAAACATATTTCAACAACAAAAAACTTAAAGAAATTGTTACGAAATAAATAAAAATTGAACAATTTATATATTTAATTAGCATCCAAAAATTGGGAGTCCGTAGACAAATGGCACCGGGTGAAAGGCGTCCCCGCGATACTTACACGTCTAACTCATAAAATGTTACACGTAGCTCGTATTATAAATTATCATGAGCCATCTGTATAAATAAATTTTTTTAATTATATAAATTATCGTTAGCCATATGTAATAATAATTTTTTTAAAAAAAAATACTTTCTCGTCACAATTATATAGTCACGTTTGTTGGAAAAAAAAACCCCAAATTAAATAACTTTTTCTACTGAGAAAGTTTGATTCTTTTCTTTTTTAACGATAATTTTGAATCAAAATATTTATGTAATATCAACCGTGATAATATTTATGAACAATAACGACATAAAATTTTTACTTCAAAAACCAAAATTAGAAAAAAAAAATCACAGACCGAAGTCTACCAAAAAAAATTTCATTATATCAATAATTGGTACAAATCATTCATACAATAATAGGAGATAACAATAAATCTTCCTAGAACAACTTAGGAGACCTCAAGAACTTCATTAATAATAATTCTTAAATAATACACTCATTTTCAATTTTGAGGTAGAATTCACACAACTCTAATCACGATAAAAAATGCTTTCTGATGTGGAAGATCGGAAAATGTCACAACAACACAGCATACTAAAATTTATCTAAATGATTAAGCTAAGAAACACTCAATTACTTGTTTGTTATTTGTCTTGGGATGGATTGAATCAATGCAAATGTATAGTTATTTATAAGAAAAATTTTGAGATTGGTGAAGTAAGAAATGATAATGCGAATAGTGAAAGTATGAAACTATGAACAGTTTCATTGTTGGCTAGCCTAACTTGCTTTGAAAATTTGGTTTGAACACAAAGGATGAAGTTTGAATGTCAACAATTCTTCCCCTCTAGCTCATTACGTAGGTTCAAACAGACATGTCACAGTTTTCCAGTTTTTGTTTGGATAATGACTTTGTAAACATATCATAACCGTTATCTTCCATATGTAATCCTCTGAAGATGCAACAATTTCTTGTTCAATGCATCTCGGATCCAATATTATCTTACATCAATATTCTTTGACATTGAGTGTAAACCGGAGTTCTTACTTAGATGAATAGCATTCTGACTATCATAGTATAACATAAATTTGTCTTGTCTCAAGCCTAACTCTTGTAGAAACTTCTTCAACCATTGTAGTTCTTTACATACTTCAGTTGTGGCTATGTACTCAGCTTCTGTTGTGGACAATGTCACAAACTTTTGAAGATTTGATTGCCATGAGACTGCTCCCACGCAAATTTCATCATGTATCCAGATGTGGATTTTCTAGAATCAACATCAACAGCTACATCTGCATCAGTGTAACCTTCTAACAGAGTACTAGTTCCGAATCTCAAACAAAGTTTAGAAATACCTCTCAGATATCGGAATATTCATTTCACTGTTGGCCAGTGATCATTACCAGGATTAGAGAGAAATTGACTTAACACACCAACTTCGTGAGCAATATCTAGTCTCGTACACACCATCAAATACATCAAGCTACCAACTGCTAAAGCATAAGGAACCCTTTTCATTTATTTCTTTCATTTATTACTTGTAGGACATTGAATGGAACTTAGTTTGAAAGACCTGCAAGTGGAGTACCAACAACCTTTGTTTTATCTATTTTAAATCTTTCAAGAACTTTATGAATGTATTGTTCTTGAGATAACCATAGTTTCTTATTGGCCATATTTTTGGAGATCTTCATTCCAGGAAACTGATTTGTTGGTCCTAAGTCTTTCATCATAGAAGACTTGTGAAGATCGTCCTTAGGCTTGTCTATCTTTCTTGGATCATCACCAATTATCAACATATCATCAACATAACATTAATATGATATAATTCTTGTCTATCTTTCTTGGATCATGACCAATTATCAACATATCATCAATATACAACAATAATATGATATCATTCTGATCATATTTCTCAGCGAACACACAATGATAAGAACTGGTTCTGCTGTATCCATGATTCATCATGATTGAATCGAACATCATATATCACTGTCTTGGAGCTTGTTTCAACCCATACAAGCTTTTGTATTCAGCACACCATATATTCTTTTCCTTTAACTTTGAATCCTTCCAGATTCTCCATAGATATTTCTTCATCTATATCACCATGAAAATAAATGGAGTCTTGTCATCGAATTGTTCTATCTCCAGATCCATAATAGCAGAATATCCTAGAACAAATATGATAGAAGACATCTTCACTGGTTGTGGTAAAATTTCATCAAAATCAACACATTTTTTCTACTGAAAACCTTCACAACTATTCTTGTTTAGTATCTTTGTTGTTTCAGCCCTCAACCTGTAACCCATTTATATTTGAGTTCTCTCTTGCCTTTTGGAAGCTTTACTAAGTCGTAGCCATGATTTTCATGAAGCAATCGCATCTCTTCAATCCACTTATCTTTCTAGGTACTTGATACAACTTCTTTAAAACTCTTTAGTTCTCCTCCATCGGTGAGCATCACATACTCACGTGAATTGTATCTTGTGAAAGGTATCATTTGACTAGTAGACCTTATGATCTCTGTTTCTAAAATTGGAGTTGAATAGTTGTTTTGAGCATCAACTAGCTCAACTAACTCATCATGCTCAGTTTGTATATCTCTCTCGTGATCCTTAACTAGGGGAGGATGAACCGAATATAGATTGATAGGAATTTTTGAACTGCATGATTGTGATTTTTTATTGTGTTCTACATCATAACCAATTTCATCACAACATTCCCGGTTCTAACACTTTTTTGATTCAATGGATCACAAAATCTATATCTGAACTCTTCATGGCCATAACCCAAAAATATACACTTTTCGGATTTTTCATTAAGCTTTGATCTTTCATATTTTAGTATATGAACAAAATCCTAACAAAGCTGATGAAGAAATGTTGATCAAATCAATTGCAGTTTTCATAGCTTAGTCCCAAAAGAAATTGTGCCATTTAGAGTGTGATAGCATACACTTTATCCTCCACAGATTGTATTGTTCTTTCTCTCAGCTAGACCATTGTGCTGAGGGGTTTTTTGAACACTTTTATCAAGCCTAATACCATGAGTTATATAGTATTGCTCAAAACAAACCCCTGTATTTGCCACTATTTTTGGAAAAAATACACTTCAGTTTATTTCCTGTTTCCCTTTCAAATTTTGCGTAAAAATGATACATATCAAGGACATAATCTTTAGATTTTAGCACAAAGCACTAGAAATTTCAGGAGAAATCATCAATAAAGGTCATAAAATATAGCACACCACCAAGAGTTCCATATTTCATGTAACACAAATATTTGTGTACTAAGTACTCCAAGGGTTGAGTTTTCTGGATGGGGAAAAACTTTGAAATGTAATTTCGTATTGTTTTCCGGCCAAAAGATCAACACGTTTTCAAATGCATACCATATACTTGAGGGAGGAGTTTCTTCCTAGCTAAAGTTTCCATATTTTCTGCTTATATGTCCAAGCCTCTTGTGCCACAACACAATGTATGAGGTTTTTGTAGATGTATTAACTTCTTCATTGGATTTCGTTGCTTAAATGAGGTAGAAAAAGAGTTATTGTAATGACCGGGATTTTATCTATTGATTTGTGATTATTGATTTATAATTGACGTGATTATAGACAGAAAAGATCGGACCGGGGAAAGATGAGAAAACACAAAGAAGTGATGGGCGAGGACAGTACCATCAACGCACATGCGCGACATGATGCGCGCACATGCGCGGAATGGGCAGAATACCTCGCGCATCTGCGCGATGTGGGTGCGCGCATATGCGCGAGCTGCGAAGATTTTATTTGCGGAGACCAGTAGGTCTCGCGCATATGCGCCGGGAGAGGTCGCGCATATGCACGAGACGTGCTGAGTGAAGAAGGATCCACTTGTTCATTTTCATGCATTGATATATATAAAGGTGCTAATTCCCTTCATTTATCAGCGGAAGAGTCGAGAAAACTTTATAGAAAATCCTTACGTCTTTTATTTTAGAAATTTGAAGTTTGTGAGAGATCCGTTCGTCATATTTTCAATCCGACTTCAATATTGTACTCCTATCGACGTAGGCTACAAGTGGACGTAAGTTTTCTTAAGTTTTGAAATGATTTGAAATTACGTTATTACCAGAATCGGATATGATTCATATATGGTGTTTCTGATATGTTAAGCATCGTATAATTGAAACTGGATTGAGAAACGGATATCGTATGAAATTGTTATGTTTTTTAGAATGGAATTGATTGAGATGTGATATCATATTTGTGTTGTTATGGAGTATGAGATGTTGGGATTGATATCTGATTGATATTGTATTGCTTGGTATATTGAGATTGTGTCGTTATGCCGTTGAAACAGAATTTGATTGAATCCTGATTATATCTAGTATTGATTGAGTGTTGTATTGATATTATACTCCTTGATATTATCATTGCCAGATTGAGTATTGACAGGCTTTGAATCCGAGACTTCGACAGAGTCAGATTTATAGAAAGAAAGGTATAAATCAATGTTGATTCGGGATTGCACAACTCGAGTTATATTTGACTTGAGTTTTCATAAATCACATACCTTATTTTATTGTATTGATATCTGCAATTTATGAGATGGATAGGTGTGGTCTATTGATTTATTGGCAAAGTATGTATTGATCCATAGGCTGATGTGCCTAGTCTTTGGCTGATTTGCCAAGTCTTCGGCTGAGTCGCCAAGACACTGGACGTTTGGTATATGTCGATGTTGCTTAGGAATTGATTCATTCATATCACCGAGATTTGATATATGAGACAATGTCCAGAAATCGGGATCCCTAGATTAGATATGAGTCGAATCTGAGATGACGAGTCATGAGTTGATTTACAATGTCATATCATTTCATGATTTCAGATTTTGATACATGTTATTGATATGTGTTTCATTCTTTTATATATGGTTTTATATGACTGCATGTTTACATTGTTTATACTGGGATTATGTTCTCATCGGAGTTATCCGGCTGTTGTCTTGTTTGTATGTGTGCATGAAAACAGGTTAGGCAGGATCAGGATCAGGATCAGGAAGAGGATGAGAGATTCAAATTTAGCGTGGAGATACGGACTTAGAATAGATTGGTTTTTAGTACTTGATATAGTGACAGAACTTTAGTTGAGATAAATAAACGTCGTACAAAACTTGTACCTTTATTTTGATATGTATATCAGATCGAATACATTACGTTTCCGTACTTGCATTTTAAAAAAAAATTATGCCCCACATTACTTAATTGTTATATTGATTCTTAATAATGATTAAGACAACGAATTAGGTTCGGGTCCCCACAGCAGGTGGTATCAGAGAGATAGGTTCTGTAGACTGAGATAGAAGCTAGTGAGAGGGGTAGATTGAGTTTTCTTTCCTTGATTTGATTGCTAGCATGTGTTTACTGTGTTAATACATGTTTACCTGAATTATCTGATTTGATTGGTAATATGTATTATTAAGAATTAATCAGAATCAATTCTTGATCAGCAGTAAGATGATCAGAGGAGAACTGAAACAGGTTGTTGTATTGCAAGTTCTAACCCTTTTGATAATCAGATATGCCTCCTCGAATAATACCATAATTGGGTAGCACATCGAATCCTCCTATGGATGTGACAGCAACACCGATGGAAACGCTACTGAAGAGGTTTTAGTCATTCAAACCGCCAACCCTGAAAGGAACAGAGAGTTCGGTTGATTGTGAGTGTTGGTTAGATGACATTGAAATGTTGTTTGATTCTTTGGATTATCTAGATGAGCGGAGAGTCTGATTTATTGGACACCAGCTGCATGATGTTGCAAAGAACTGGTTGATCACGACGAATAAAGTATTGGAGCATCGAGGTACGACTATTACCTAGAATGTATTTAAGACTGAGTTTATCAAAGATTTTTCCCGGTGTCGTACAGGAAAGATAAGAGAGCCGAGTTTGCAAACTTGAGACAGGGTCAGCTGAATATAGAGGAGTATGTGGCCAAGTTCTCTACCTTGTTGAGATTTGCTCCACATGTTGCCGAGAATGATGAGGCCGTTGCCGATCAGTTTATCAATGGACTGAATCCTGAGATCTTTACATTGGTAAAGACCGGGCGATCGAATAACTTTTCTGATGCTTTGAGTAGAGCTTCTTATGTTACCCTAGCACCGAGACCACAGCAACCACCTCACAGATTTGAGAGTGGCAGCAGCAGTGGTGGAAAGAAAGATTTTCTGAAAGCCAGAGGGAAACAATTTAAGAAGTCTGGCAGCAGTTCTTCTAGCTCCAGTGGTTCCAAACAGAGTTATACCGGAGCTTACTGCAGAACTTGTGGAGGGAGACATCCCACAAACCAATACCAAGGAGTGCTTGGTAGTTGTCACATCTGCAGATAGCAGGGACATTTTGCCAGAGTATGTCCATAGCGGGGTTCCCAAAGATCCCAGGGAGCCGAATCATTAAGATCAGCAGCACAGACTGATAGACAATCATCTGCTGTTCATTCATTTTAGCCAGCACCATCCCAGTCATAGCAGAGGCCAGGAGGAAGCCAGATAGTTAGCCAGCCCCCTAGACAGCAGGCCAGAGTATTTGCTTTGACAGAGGAGCAGGCTCAGGAAGCACCAGATGACGTTGTTGCAGGTAACTGTTCTTTATGTGGTTACCCTGCATATGTATTGATTGATACCGATGCTTCACATACTTTTCTTTCTGAACGATTTGCATTGATTCATGAATTGCCTGTTGAGTCATTATCTGTTGTAGTGTCTGTCTCTTCTCCTTTGGGGACATGTTTGATATCAGTGAAGTCTGTTAACCATTGTATGCTATAGTATGACGGGCATGAGAATGAGTTAGATTGTATCGTACTTGGGTTGTCTGACTTTGACTGTTTTATTGGTATCGATATGCTGACCAAGTACAGGGCTACCGTTGATTGATTCCACAAGATTGTGAGATTCAGACCTGAAATGGCTGATGAGTGGAAATTCTACGCTAAGGGTTCTCGAGCCAGAATTCCTTTGACATCTGCTATAGCTATGACTCGATTGTTACAGAAAAGAGCGGAGAGATTCTTGTTTATTCAGTTGATGTACTGAAATCGAGTCCATCATTGGCTGATTTGCCAGTGGTATGTGAGTTCGCTGATGTCTTCCCAGATGAGATTCCTGGTTTGCCTCCGATTCGAGAGATAGACTTCAGCATCGAATTGGTACCAGGTACAGTGCCGATTTCTAGAGCTCCGCACAGAATGGCACCAATTGAACTAAAAGAATTGAAAGATCAGTTAGAGGATTTACTGGCCAAGGGGGTACATCAGACCGAGTGTCTCTCCTTGGGCTGCTCCAGTATTATTTGTGAGGAAGAAAGATGGTTCAATGAGACTCTGTATTGATTACCGGCAACTGAACAAGGCAACGGTAAATAACAAATATCCCTTGCCTCGTATTGATGATTTATTCGATCAGTTGCAGGGTTCTTCAATATATTCCAAGATCGACCTGAGATCTGGATATCATCAGCTGAGAGTTAGAGATTATGATATCCCGAAGACTGCGTTCAGAACCAGGTATGGACATTATGAGTTTATTGTCATGCCGTTTGGTTTAACGAATACTCCAGATGTATTTATGGGTCTGATGAACCGTGTCTATCAGAAATATCTCGATGATTTCGTGATTTTATTCATTGATGATATTTTAATTTATTCGAAGAATATGATTGAGCATGCTGAATATGAGAACTGTGTTGCGAATTTTGAGGGCTGAGAAATTATATGTTAAACTGTCAAAATGTGAGTTTTGGTTGAGATATGTGGTATTTCTGGGTCATATTATATCCTGAGATGGTATTTCAGTTGATCCCAGTAAGGTTGAAGTCGTGATCAGTTGGCCGAGACCGACATCAGTGCCAGAGATTCGCAGTTTTATGGGTTTGGCAGGATATTACCGATGATATATTAAAGATTTCTCGAGTATTGCTAAACCAATTACCCAGTTGACTCAGAAGAATGCACCATTTGTTTGGTCAGAAGACTGTAAGTGCAGTTTTCTGGAGTTGAAGAAGAGACTGACCAGTGCTCCGATACTAACTATCCACTCAGGTACTTGTGGCTTTGTTGTTTATTGTGACGCTTCTCACAGGGGATTGGGATGTGTATTGATGCAGCGAGGCCATGTCATCGCTTATGCTTCACGACAGTTGAAGCCACACGAGACTCGTTACCCAATTCATGATCTTGAATTGGCTTCCATCGTCTTTGCATTGAAGATATGGCGACACTACCTGTACGGTGAGAAGTTTGAGATCTATTCCGATCATAAAAGCCTGAAATATCTATTTTCACAATCAGAATTGAATATGAGACAACGAAGATGGTTTTATTTGCTTAAAGATTTCGATTGTGAGATAAAGTACCATCCAGAAAAGTTGAATGCAGCAGCTGATGCACTGAGTCGAAAGGTATGTTCGTTACCCTTATCGACTATTGTTGTTTCAAATTTGATATAAGATTGTTGATTTTCTGGATTGTTATTTGAGACAGATTGTAGGCCATTATGATTGTATGCCGTTTAAGTTGAACCAGAGCTGATTTTGAGAATTAAAGCAGCTCAAAAATTTGATCAGAATGTACAGAATTCGATATCGATGGTCAGAGCAGCACATCGATATGAGTATCAGGTGCGTGACAGTGTACTGTATGTGAATAATCGTCTTGTTGTGCTAGATGTTGCAGATTTGAAACGACAAATATTGTCAGAAACGCACAGCAGTCGATTCAGTATTCATTCTGGTGGCAGAAAAATGTAAAAAGATTTGAAAAGACAGTTTTGGTGGAAACATATGAAAGCTGATATTGTTGAATTTTTAGCCAAGAGTCTGAATTGCCTACAGGTGTAGGCCGAAAGAAAGAAACCAGGAGGTTTGTTGCAGAGCTTGTCGATTCCTGAATGGAAATGGGATCACATTTCCATGGACTTTCTGACGAAGCTACCGAGATCCTCCCGAGTTTGCGATGCAATTTGGGTCGTGATTGACAGATTGACCAAATCTGCATGCTTCATTCCGTACAAAATGACATACAGACATGACCAGATGGCAGAGATCTATGTAAAAGAAGTGGTCAGATTGCACGGAGTTCCGAAGTCGATTGTGTCATACCGTGATCCTCGGTTTACTTCGCAATTCTGGCAGAGTTTACAGCAGGCTCTAGGTACGAAGTTACATCTGAGTACCGCATATCATTCACAGACCGACAGACAATCAGAGCGGACTATCCAGACATTGGAAAATATGCTTCGAGCTATAGTGATTGATTTTAGCATTATTTGGCAGGATGCATTGCCTCTGTGTGAGTTTTCGTACAACAATAGCTATCAGACGAGTATTGAAATGGCTTCTTTCGAGGCGTTGTACGGTAAAAAATTCAGATCCCCTCTTTATTGGGACGATATCTCTGAGGTATCTGAGATTGGACCTGATATGATCAGAGATATGACAGAAAAAGTGAAGCTGATTTAGAAAAGAATGAAGGCAGCTCAGGACAGACAGGCCAAATATGCCAATGTTCGACGTAGACCATTGGTATTTGAGGCAGGAGACCGAGTATTCTTGAATATTTCACCTTTCAGAGGAGTTGTCAGATTTGGCAAGAAAGGGAAGTTGTCTCCACGTTACATTTGGCCATATGAGATTCTCGAGAAGATAGGAGATCGTCCCTATCGACTCGCTTTACCGTCTTCATTATCTGGGATACATGATGTCTTTCATGTATCATTATTGCGGAATTATATGACAGATGCTTCACATATTATCCAGCCTGACGAAGCCGAACTTGACGAGACATTGAGTTATTTCGAAAAGCCGATTCAGATTCTCGATCGAAAGGAAAAACAGCTCAGAACGAAGATAATTCCGCTTGTGAAAGTTCAGTGGAGTCGTCATGGCATAGAAAAAGATACCTGGGAGACTGAATCAGACATGAGACAGCGATTCCCAAAGTTATTTCACTGATGTAAGTTTTTTCTGTTAGCATCTTCTGTTATACCTTCTTATGATATGATTTGACTGCCTGTGATTTCGGGGACGAAATCGTATCTTAGGGGGGAGAAATGTAATGCCCGGGATTTTATCTATTACTATGTGATTATTTATTTATAATTGACGTGATTATAGACAGAAAGGATCAGACCGAGGAAAGTTGAGAAAACACAAAGAAGTGATGGGCGAGGACAGTACCATCGACACACATGCGCGACATGATGCGCGCACATGCGCAAAATGGGCAGAAGACCTCGCGCATATGCGCGATGTGGGTGCACACATATGCGCGAGTCATATGGGAAGCCGATTACAGTTCCAGAGAACCTCGCGCATATGCGCGGAAGATGGGAGCGCATATGCGCGAGCTGCGAAGATGTTATGTGCGGAGACCAGTAGGTCTCACGCATATGCGCCGAGAGAGGTCGCGCATATGCGCGAGACGTATTGAGTGAAGAAGGAGCCACTTTTTCATTTTCATGCATTGATATATATAAAGGTGCTAATTCCCTTCATTTATCAGCGGAAGAGTCGAGAAAACTTTTTAGAAAATCCTTACGCCTTTTATTTTATAAATTTGAAGTTTGTGAGAGATCCGTTCGTCATATTTCAATCCGACTTCAATATTGTACTCCTATCGACGCAGGCTACAATTGGACGTAAGTTTTCTTAAGTTTTGAAATGATTTGAAATTACGGTATTACCAGAATCGGATATGATTCATATATAGTGTTTCTGATATGTTAAGCATCGTATAATTGAAACTGGATTGAGAAACGGATATCGTATGAAATTGTTATGATTTTAAGAATGGAATTGATTGAGATGTGATATCATATTTGTGTTGTTATGGAGTATGAGATGTTGGGATTGATATCTGATTGATATTGTATTGCTTGGTATATTGAGATTGTGTCGTTATGCCGTTGAAACAGAATTTGATTGAATCCTGATTATATCTAGTATTGATTGAGTGGTGTATTGATATTATACTCCTTGATATTGTCATTGCCAGATTGAGTATTGACAGGCTTTGAATCCGAGACTTCGACAGAGTCAGATTTATAGAAAGAAGGGTATAAATCAATGTTGATTCGGGATTGCACAACTCGAGTTAGATTTGACTTGAGTTTCCCTAAATCACATACCTTATTTTATTGCATTGATATCTGCAATTTATGAGATGGATAGGTGTGGTCTATTGATTTATAGGCAAAGTATGTATTGAGTCATAGGCTGATATGCCTAGTCTTTGGCTGATTTGCCAAGTCTTCGGCTGAGTCGCCAAGACACTGGACGTTTGGTATATGTCGATGTTTCTTAGGAACTGATTCATTCATATCGCCGAGATTTGATATATGAGACAATGTCCAGAAACCGGGATCCCTAGATTAGATATGAGTCGAATCTGAGATGACGAATCATGAGTTGATTTACAGTGTTATATCATTTCATGATTTCAGATTTTGATACATGTTATTGATATGGGTTTCATGCTTTTATATGACAGCATGCGTTTACATTGTTTATACTGGGATTATGTTCACACCGGAGTTATCCGGCTGTTGTCTTGTTTGTATGTGTGCATGAAAACAGGTTAGGCAGGATCAGGATCAGGAAGAGGATGAGAGATTCAGATTTAGCGTGGAGATCCGGACTTAGAATAGATTGGTTTTCAGTACTTGATATAGTGACTGAACTTTAGTTTAGATAAATAAATGTCGTACAAGACTTGTACCTTTATTTTGATATGTATATCAGATCGAATACATTACGTTTCCGCACTTGCATTTAAAAAAAAAATTATGTCCCACATTACTTAATTGTTATATTGAATCTTAATAATGATTAAGACCACGAATTAGGTTTGGGTCCCCACTGTTATGCTTCATACTTCTAGCAATAATAAGAAATCCTTTTGTAAGTTTTCATTTTTCTTCACCAAAGTGACTGGAACAACCATCATAATCAAGTTTGCCTGTAGAGATGATGTTAAGTTAAAAAATATCTAGAATATTTCGAACATCTCTTAAAATGAGATGACTCCTTGTATCCATCTCCAAGACAATGCTCCCTTTACTGACAACCTCTTCAGACCTTGATTGGTCATTCTAACTTTGTCAAAGTTTCCACTTGAGTAGGATGCAAACATATCTTTGTGCTTAGTGATATGATATGAATCTCTTGAGTCAATAATCCAATCTATTTTCTGGTATGATATATTAATACATGCATTACCACCAACAATAATAATATTTCCGTCAGATGTAATTGCAGTTGTGTCTTTCTCTTCCGACTTTGTCTCGGTCCTTTTATCTCTCTTCTTTTTTCTACATTCTCTTTCTTAGTGGTTTGGACCTCCAAAATAAAGGCACTTGAATTTTTTTCTAGTCTTGGACTTTCCCCTGAATTTGTCTCTTCTTTTATGAGACCAATTGTTGTTCCTCAATTATAAACGGTTTTTTGTAACTAATCTGTTAGTTTCAGAGTTGTCTTCTTGCTCTTTTCTTTTGGACTTTAAATTGAGAAGACAATATTTGACTGTTTGTAATGTTAGTTTTCCATTCGGAGCAGAATTACTGGGCGACAGTACCACAAGAGTATACCAATTATCTCGCAAGGAGCTCAATAATAATAGAGTCGTAATTTCGTCATCC
The DNA here is from genome assembly GCF_022965805.1 of Primulina eburnea. NCBI lineage: Eukaryota > Viridiplantae > Streptophyta > Magnoliopsida > Lamiales > Gesneriaceae > Primulina > Primulina eburnea. Next base: position 9,150,912 of record NC_133117.1, read on the forward strand.
AGGATAATCTTCATAGTGATAGATTGGTTGATTAAACCCTGGTAAGCATTCAAATGCTATGTCATATTTTAACCTTCTTTGTATCTCAGTTGTACACGATTTATGACAATATAAGCTTTGTTTTTTTCTCTCAAAATTAGCTTCAATTTTGGTCCACAGAGAATCAGCTTTATCCTCGTTCGCAAAGTGGTGAAAGATACTGTGTTCGATAAAAAGTCATATGAGACCAACAACTTTCCGATGCTTTATAATCCATTATTCGTTTGATAGGTTTTCTGTTTGGCATTATCACCACTCAGTAGCAAATACAGATCTTTGCAGTATAGAATGTCCAACATTCTTGCCTTCCATATTGAGTAATTTGATATGTTGAGTTTAAACATCCCTCCAAGAGATTCCTCCATATATCTAAACGTGGCTCTAATACCACTTGTTGAGAAATATAGCCAAATTAAATGATTTTCATACAACGGAAGCATTGATTCTTTTCCATTTTAGTCATATTTTTGGATCAAAAATATTTTCATGGTATCAGCAGTGATAATAATTAGGAAAAAAAACGACAAAATTATTTTTACGAGGAAAAACTACGAGACCAAAGTTCGCCAAAAGAAATCTCCACTATATCATTAATGTGTACAAATCATTTATACAACAATAGAAGATAACAACAAATCTCCCTAGAACAACTTTGGGACACCAAAAACTTCAAGAATGATAATTGTTGGATAATATACTCAATTTTACTTTTGAAGTGAAATTCACACAATTTTAATAACAAGAAAAAATTATTTATGATGCGTAAGATCGGACAATGCCACAACCACATAACATAATAAAATTTATCTAAATGATTAAACTAAACTACACTCAATTGCTTATTTGTTTCTTTCCTTGTGATGGATTGAATCAAAGCAAATGCATGGCTATTTATAGGAAAAAGTTTGGATTGGTGAAGTGTGAAACAGTAACGTGAATGGTGAAGGTGTGAAACCATGAATGGTTGGTTATTTAAGGTTAGCTAGCCTAGGATGAGGTTTGAATATCAACAACGTTTTTTTTCGTCTGTCCCAAATATATGCTTATATATATTTCATATCGAGAATTGTATCTTAGAATAAATTGGGATGATAAATATTTACATAAATAAGGAATATTTACATAAATAAGGATTAAAACTTATTATTTAATAAAATGAGATACGAAAGAGGGTTGGGGGGAAAAGCTGAGAAGCGAAAAGTAGTTCGCAAATTTGACGTGGTGTGAACTGAGAAATGGGTTATTGGCCAGTGGGAGTCTCACATTTGTTTCGGTTTTGCGAATTTCCGAAGTTGCGAAAAATACTTTAATGTTTTGGTTGTTAAATACCATTTTAATTTATTATTAGAGAATGACAATTTAGCCTCTGTACTTACTTGATTATAATAATTTTTCTAAGGAATTGAGTATGGAGACTCTTGTTATATTTACTAAAATACTTTTAAAATGTATTCGATAGAAAAATAAATAATTATACCGTTTAGGTATTTGCGTAATGTATTAAATATTATTAAATAAATACGTAATTAAATGTGAAGTATATTCTATTTCTTTTCAAAATTTAAATTTGAATATGATTTCTTTCGAAAATATAAAATACATTTAAAATATATACATTTATTATATCATTTCATTTAATTTTTCGATTATGATTTTAGATTTTGTGTTAATTTTTATACTCTCTAAAATAATGAATAAAATATAAAAAAATTACATATTCTTATGTTTTCCAACTTTTAGTGAAGTTTGTTATCGTTAATTTTGGTATATTGATTGTCCGTAAATTGATATTATTATTATTTTTTTAATGGAAATCATAAATCTTATTAAAAATAAGAGAATTACAGTCTACATTCAAAACATCAAGGATAAAATATGGAGGACTATTCAAGATCGAGGGACGAGCATAGAAACAAGATGCCCTTAGCAAGATTGTGGGCCACCTTGTTTTATTGTCTACGTGTGAAACAGACACAGAATGATGGTCTTTAATGTAATACTATACGACACTCTGAGATAATTGCACCAAATTCTGAGTTATCTTCTCTTTCCGAGCTTATTGCCTCAACAACTATTTTAGAATCTGACTCAAAGATTACACCTTGAACATTCATGCCTTCTATCCAGCTAAGTGCTTCCTTGAACGTCATTGCTTCTGCATCTTTAATTCCTACGCTTACGGAGAAACAATTAGTTTTTGCTGAAATAAATAGTCCATCTGAGTCTCGAAGGACCATTCCCACCCCGATTTTCCTTGAACCATTCTGTACCGATGCATCGACGTTGCATTTTAGTGCATGAGCTTGGGGTTTTTCCCAGGTAACACTCTCCCCCTTCTGCTGGTTTGTTCAATCCTGAGTTACTTCGATGCTATGTACCGTTCTCCAATCCGTCAAGAGTTGTAACGCTGAACTTACCACTGATTCTGCTGATTTGACAATTTTTTTCCAGAGCTTATCGTTTCGAGCCCTCCATATACCCCATAATACCATTGCTATATTTTCAAGAGTGCTAACTGTTGGAATTATTTTGTGGGCTCAAATAATTTAATTAATTGTACATGGACAAGCTATCTATAAAGGACCCAATAAAGTGATCTAATTAATTATGGGTTCCAAAGTATTAAATAAATTGGTATGGTCCACCTTATGTGTAGAAGCCCAGCCCAATTAGGTCTTCTATGATGGGTTGAAGACTGCTAAGGTTATATAAGGTTATGATCCCCAAGGCACAGAGGATATAACACAGAATACATACAGCACGCGTATTCTAGATATCTCCCCTTCGCCCATCAAAGGCAAGAATAAGGTGGTCGGTTCTCTGTTGTCTTGGAAGATCCATAACTCTGACGATAGATCAATCAATGGATTCTGGTATGTGTTTACTGTTATTCATATTTTCTGATAATTCGACATGAATTCCTGGCATGTTGTGATATATGGATTTAATCACATGATTTATAGATTTATTTTATTAAATCTCCAACAAGTGGTATCAGAGCCACGTTCATGTTGAATTATGAGAAATTTGTTTATTGATGGATAAAAATAGAAAAGTATGTTTTATTCTCAGATCTGAGACGATTTTCTTGTCTGTAAATTTTTTGGATTCATATTTGATTTATTTATTTTTTTTATTTTTTTTGAATTTGGATCTTAAAAAATTCATGTTCTTTGGATCTAGTATTTACATCCAAAATTCAGATTAATTTTCGAATTAATAAAAAAAATCGAAAATCGAAAATTCGAAATTTTCGGATTCTCGGATAGGCCGCTGGTTTCAGGCCAAATCGAATGTCTTCCGGCACATTTTCAGCGGCGAATCCTTAGGCATTTTGTTCTTCACACTTTTTCGCTCCACAAACGTCCAATAATTATCTGTAATCGTTTCTGTATTGATCGAATTTTGCGACTGAATCCTGTAAAATCTGGCCGCGTGAATCCCGTTTTTGTTTTTGGAAGATTCCGATTGATTTGTGGCTGATTTTTGGTCGGAGATGGTAGGGTGGTGGTCGGCCGTGGTAAGGCGACGTATGGTAGTCGTTGCCGCCGCCTGGTATCGCCGGAGGAGGTGGCGGCGCCGGTTTATGCTTTTAGGGTTAGGGTTTGGAAATTTTGGGTTAATTTAAGGCTTTGTTTGGTTATTTAATTTTGAACTAGATTTTGAAATCCAGAATTTTGACCATTTATTCAATTTTGACTTCCGCAATTTTGATTTGTAAAATTAAATTAGACTATTTCTAAATTTAATAGCATGAAATAAAATTAATATGGAATTATTCATTATTTTATCGTCTTTGTTTATTTCGATAAAATATTTTTGATTGAATAATTATAAGGTGCAAATATTTTATTTCTTACAAATTTGGTTGTCATGCTTTATTTGGCCTAATCAAATTTAAATTAATATCTTGTATCTCAAATTTGGTTAAATTTAAATTTCATGTTAATAAAGTGATTTTTTGAGATATGTAGATATTGTTCAAGTTCAAAATAAATTGTGTTTTAATTTATGCGAAAAATTGTCGGCCCAAAGGAAGACTATTTTTTGGCCAAATTTCAAACACAATAGATGATTTTAAAGTGCATCTATATCTATGCGGAAACTAATCGGCCCAAACGAAGATTATTTTCTGGCCAGATTTTAGATTCAATATATCTTTTCCAAGTGTATTTATATCTATGCGAAAAATAGCCGGCCCAAAGGAAGACTATTTTTTGGTCAGATTGCAGACTTAAAAAAAAATTGTGTTAAATTTATGCGGAAAATGATCGGCCCAAAGGAAGGTCATTTTCTGGCCAAATTTTAGCACAATATGTGGTACTAAATATGTGATAATTTCGGATTTATCCATGCATGCAATTGTCGGTCCAAAGAAAGGCATATTGTTGGCCGGATTTGGTATCAATATTTAATAACCAAGATGTTTGAGTGTACCACTTACAATTGTTATTTTTGTTCAAAGACTAAATATCAATGTTGTGCTAGGTACTTTTTTTATGGGCCCACCACCAGCATGCTTATATTTTGTGATTTATTTAATTCAAATATATGCATGGACTATATTGTATTGTGAGTTTTTTGTTCTATTTTGTTATAGCATCTTCTATATCTGCAAATCTGAACAACATTATAGTACTTAATGGCTCAAACTTCAAGAAATGAAAAGATCATGTTATGATAGTGCTCGGCTGCATGGATTTGGACTATGCGCTAAGAGAAGATCGCCCCGCACTTTTGACCAGTTCAGGAACTGCTGCTCTAAAGGGTTCTTTGCAAAAGTGGGAGCGATCAAATCGCATGAGTCTGATGATTATGAAACATTCTATTCCAGATACTATAAGGGGTGCAATTCCTGAAGAAAATGATGCTAAAAAGTTTCTTACTCAAATAGCAGATCCTTTCGCTGCAAACGAAAAGGTCGAGACAAGTACTATTCTGAATAAACTTGTCTCAATGCGGTACAAAGAGAAAGGGAACATAAGGGAGTACATAATGGAAATGTCAAATTTTGTGACTCGACTAAAAGCATTCAAGTTGGAATTGTCGGAAAACATAGTCGTGCATTTAGTCTTGATCTCTCTGCCTGCGCAATTTAATCAATTCAAAATAAGTTATAATACCCAGAAGGAAAAGTGGACTTTGAATGAGCTTATTGCGCAGTGCGTTCAGGAGGAGGAGAGATTGAAACAAGATATGATTAAAAGTGCACACTTGGCATCTAACTATCAAGGTAATTGCATCAATAAGAAAAAGAAATGGAGCAATAAGGAAGGAAACTCTGAGACTTCACATCATATGGAGTAATAGAAACAAGATAAAGTGATCACTTGTTTCTTTTGCAAAAAGACCGATGGTCATGTGAAGAAGGATTGTCCCAAATACACCAAGTGGCATGCAAAGCAAGGGTTGCCTAAGGAGACGATTGCCAACTGATGGTGAAAGACACATCTTATGAAAAATGAAAATAAAAATGTTGGTGTATTTTTTTTTAAGCTTTATTTAGGAACTGAGTTTTTTTTTTTTTATTTCCTGATATTTGAATTTGAAAAAAGACACGAAATTTGATTTTAGTTTCATGTGTAGACAAATCAAGTTTTTCCTTTATCTATGTGGTATTTTTATTTTTTCGAAATTCAATTATAATTGGTATGAGTTCTTTGATTGATAAGCTTGATAAATTGAACATCAATATTTTAAATGACATTGACATTATGCATGCATGAAATTTTGAAATTAAATGCAAATTAATTCCATATGTTGACTTAAATGGGAGTGAGTAAATTGGAAAGTCAACATTGAGAAATATATATTGATGTTTATGTGTACATATGTGCTGGGATAAATTTTATCATGTGGTAATCTCATTCGGATTTATAGAGAACATTGCTTATATATTGTGAACATCATTAGAATGTTGGGCAGATATTTAAGAAACCCGACATTGGATTATTAATCGGGTTATGCGGTACATAAAGTGAACTAAAGATTTTATGCTCACACATCGGAAATCTGACATTTGGAAATAGTTGGATATTTGGAATCCGAATAAAGTTGCGGAATTTTATCACCGGTAACGATCATTGGTGTAAGAAACCATTGAGGATCAATTGTGATAATAAAGACACTATATTATACTTAAAGAACAACTGAAACTTGTCAAAGTTAAAATATATTTGATGCGATCTTGGTGAAATGGGTGAGCTGGGTCGGGTGCTCCACCGGATCGGATCAATAATGTTGTTCAGGAAAATGAGCACAATATATGGATCTGTGAGCTATAGCTTCCACTGTGACCTGCAGACAGGGAGATGAACTCGTGAATGGGCGCCGGAGGGGTGTCCGACGTGACCACTCCGATTCTTAAGTCAGCAGGGTACTCAAGCAATAAAACCAATGTAACCAAGTGATGGCTGTGATATTGGTGTGAATGAATGAATGCAAATGTAAAGAGAGAACCTGGTATTTATAGTAGAAGAAGTAATGATGACCTCGTTCTCCGTGCTACCTACTAATTATAGTAGGGCGGCTGACTGTACCCTATATCTTGATACGTCAATTCATATACTAGTCACATCCCGTCTATCTGATTTTGTCAACCCATCGGCCTGGTGTCAGAGATAGGGCAGCCACCCACACCCTATTCTGCTAGTATACTCGAGTGCGGTGCTCATATCGAGGTGGCCCGGATAGAAAGTTCCCGGGAGATTACAAGAGCCCGGGCCTATGACTGCCCGGAGAGTAGAGCATGGGCCTTCACCTGCCCGGCTCCAGAAGAATCCATCTGCAGACTCACTCAGATTTGGGAATCCATTTGATATTTCAGGTCATCCATGACCCGGGCTCTTACAGGGATATCATCACACATCCCTTAAATAGTCGGGCTAGAGTCATACTCGCTGTCCCGATCAGTCATGCTTGGATTCCCAAAGAGATAATCAATCTTGTTCTATAAAAGCATCGGGGGCTTCATGTCTCCTAGAAATGAGATGAAATGCCGGAGTCTCGTATCTCATGGACTTGAGATAAGATGTCGGAGTCTCGTGTCTCATGGACTTGAGATAAGATGCCAGAGTCTCGTGTCTCATGGACTTTAAAATAGATTGTCGGAGCCTCATATCTCCTGGACTTAGGAATGGTCGAGGTGCGGAGCCCCGAGACAGGTTTGAGAACCCTGGGCTTCTAAATAACCAAGATGCGGAGCCTTGGGCCGAGGAGCATGTCCCGGGACTTGGGAATGGTCAAGGTGCGGAGCCCCGAGCCAGGTTTAAGAACCCTGGGCTTATAAATAACCAAGGTGCGGAGCCTTGGGCCGGGGAGCATGTCCCGGGACTTGGGAATGGTCGAGGTACGGAGCCCCGAGCCAGGTTTGAGAACCCTGGGCTTATAAATAACCAAGGTGCGGAGCCCTGGCCTTCATAAATGGTCGAGATACGGAGCCCCGAGCCAGGGTACGGATCCCTGGACTTAATAGATAACCAGGGTGCGGAGCCCTGGCCTTCATAAATGGTCGAGGTACGGAGCCCCGAGCCAGGGTACGGATCCCTGGACTTAATAGATAACCAGGGTGCGGAGCCCTGGCCTTCATAAATGGTCGAGGTACGGAGCCCCGAGCCAGGGTACGGATCCCTGGACTTAATAGATAACCAGGGTGCGGAGCCCTGGCCTTCATAAATGGTCGAGGTACGGAGCCCCGAGCCAGGGTATAGATCCTTGGACTTAATAGATAACCAGTGTGCGGAGCCCTGGCCTTCATAAATGGTCGAGGTACGGAGCCCCGAGCCAGGGTACGGATCCCTGGACATAATAGATAACCAGGGTGCGGAGCCCTGGCCTTCATAAATAGTCGAGGTACGGAGCCCCGAGCCAGGTTTGAGAACCCTGGGCTTATAAATAACCAAGGTGCGGAGCCCTGGCCTTCATAAATGGTCGAGGTACGGAGCCCCGAGCCAGGGTACGGATCCCTGACTTAATAGATAACCAGGGTGCGGAGCCCTGACCTTCATAAATGGTCGAGGTACGGATCCCCGAGCTAGGGTACGGATCCCTGGACTTAATAGATAACCAGGGTGCGGAGCCCTGGCCTTCATAAATGTCGAGGTACGGAGCCCCGAGCCAGGGTACGGATCCCTGGACTTAATAGATAACCAGGGTGCGGAGCCCTGGCCTTCATAAATGGTCGAGGTACGGAGCCCCGAGCCAGGTTTGAGAACCTTGGGCTTATAAATAACCAAGGTGCGGAGCCCTGGCCTTCATAAATGGTCGAGGTACGGAGCCCCGAGCCAAGGTACGGATCCCTGGACTTAATAGATAACCAGGGTGCGGAGCCCTGGCCTTCATAAATGGTCGAGGTACGAAGCCCCGAGCCAGGGTACTGATCTCTGGGCTTATAAATAACCAAGGTGCGGAGCCCTGGCCTTCATAAATGGTCGAGGTACGGAGCCCCGAGCAAGGGTACGGATCCCTGGACTTAATAGATAACCAGGGTGTGGAGCCCTGGCCTTCATAAATTGTGGGGACCCGGGCTCTAACTCAATTCTTTTGGGATTTATTGGATCTTTGCTCGAAAATGTGGGTCAAAATTTTGCTTTTAAATTAATTCAAATGTATAATTAAAGCATAACATGTCTTTGTATTAAATAAACAACATAACGTACATACATGTCTGTTTTGTACAATCATACACTAGTATTTAAAAGTTTTCAGTACACGTCTAGTACAACAACTAGTAAGCTGCACGCCCGAGATCTCCACGCTATCAACAATCTCTCATCTTCCTCGTGACCCAGATCCTGCCCCACCTGTTGCCATGCACACATACAGACACGACAACAGCCGGATTACTCCGGTGAGAACATATCCCAGTATAAAACATGGATGCATGCAATGTAATAACCATGTACAAAAGCCTAGCATATATCAAGTAACATGAATGCAAATCTAAACATGTAGAAGAATACAAATCTGTATTCAACATTTAAATCTTGACTCGACTCATTTCTAATCTAGGGATCCCAGTGTGAATAAGACGGTCTGTCACCTACCCAACCACTCGGGGTGACGGTACGTCTTATTCCTAGACTTCGGTCAACTCTGTATCGAGGGTCTACACATATAGAATATCTACTACTATGCGTCGATACACCGAAACGTCTAGTTTTGGCCAATCTGCCAATATCTCCTATCTCAGGACTCGAATATAAATCAATAAACAATACATTACAAAATCAAATGTAATAACAATCTAGTATGTGATTTAGAGAAACTCGTATCAAGTCTGAATCGAGTTGTGCAATCCCGTGACCACATGAATTATACCTTTCTTGTCGAACAATCGGTGTCGTAGTCGAAGTCTCGAGTTCGCAATAGCCAATACAAATCTGAAATGGCAATGTATAGACATATTCTATCAATATGCATCTCAAAGCAATTCATATCAACTCTTGTACCAATCAATAATCAGTCTTGGTACGAATTTGACGGCATAACGACATATTTCTTGGTACCGATCAACTCAATCTCAACATCACAATATCACAATCAATCATAATCAGTCATAATCTCATCCAACATAATAACTATACTGAAATCTGCAAAATCTCTATACATTACATGCTGGAAACTCGAACAATAGCATACGGTCTCCAAATTTCGATCCGGTAACGAATATATCATGCTCAATATATCAAGAACACAATATAACCAACATATTACACTTTTCTCAACACATATTTTTCCAAACCATGTTGAAAGTTAACAATACTCACATCCTTAGCTAGCTCTTGTTGCAAGGATCACAAATCCATACTCGAAATTTAAATCGGATGGCTAGTTGTTGCATAATCTTTGTTGTTAGCTTAAAATTCTTGAAGGAAACAAAAGGAATTCTCGGTGCTCTCAGCTGCTGGAATGAAGATTGAAGACTCAGCACAAAACATATATATATACCCTGCCATGTGTCAACTTAAGAAAAGGAGGTGGATCTCTCGCATGCAGCACCGCGGGTGCGGTAGTTTAGGAGCGCGGGTGCGCTGTACTCACGGTGAGTTCATCCAAAAATGCAGCACCTAGACCGCGGGTGCGGTCCCTGCATGACCGCGGGTGCGGTCTCACCACCACGGGTGCGGTCTTGCTCGCACCACGGGTGCGGTCTTGCTTCGCACAAATCCACTAATTTCCTCTCAATGCACCGCGGGTGCGGTCCTTCCTGTACCGCGGGTGCGGTGTGGCTTCGGCCAAGCTTCACAATTCTGATTTAAATGTCATGCATTCTTACCTTTACAAGTCTAACATCAATGCCAGTTGATAATTCTCGAGCCTTACATTTCTCCCCCTCTTAAAGAGGAGTTCGTCCTCGAACTCATAAATCAGTAATCATGCAAGTATACACAACACAGTATAATCAAAATTAAAAGGAAGACTCACATCACATGAATAGCTCTGGATGTTTCTGTCTCATCTCAGATTCTGTCTCCCAAGTTGCTTCCTCGATGCCATGACGACTTCATTGAACCTTTACAAGCGGAATGGTCTTGGTTCTAAGCTGTTTCTCTTTTCGATCAAGAATCTGTATCGGTCTTTCAACATAGCTCAGAGTCTGATCTAGCTCGGCTTCGTCAGGCGGAATGACTTGAGAATCATCCGGCATGTATCTGCGCAACATCGATACATGAAAAACGTCATGTATACCGGACAGTGAAGGAGGAAGAGCAAGTCTGTAAGCTCGGTCGCCAATCTTCTCGAGAATCTCATACGGACCGACGTATCTAGGAGACAACTTCCCTCGCTTGCCAAATCTGACAACGCCTCTGAAAGGTGAAATCTTCAAAAATACTCTGTCTCCCTGCTCAAACACTAACGGTCTATGTCTGACATTGGCGTACTTCGCTTGCCTATCTTGTGCCGTCTTCATTCGTTTCTGAATGATCTTCACTTTCTCGGTCATCTCACGAATCATATCAGGTCCCAACTCTGGTACCGCGGAGATATCATCCCAGTACAACGGAGATCTGCACTTCTTTCCTTATAAAGCTTCGAACGGTGCCATCTCTATGCTCGTCTGATAGCTGTTGTTGTATGAAAACTCACACAACGGCAATGAATCTTGCCAACTAGTACCAAAGTCTAGTACTACAGCTCTCGGCATGTCCTCTAAAGTCTGGATAGTCCGCTTTGACTGTCCGTCCGTCTGAGGATGATAAGCAGTGCTCAGGTGTAAAGTCGTACCCAAAGCCTGCTGCAAGCTGTGCCAAAAGTGAGAAGTAAATCGTGGATCACGATCTGATACTATCGACTTCGGCACACCGTGCAATCTGACGACCTCTATGACATACAACTCTGCCATCTGATCGTGTCGATAGGTCATTCTGTACGGAATGAAACACGCTGATTTGGTCAGTCTGTCTATCACAACCCAAATCGCGTCACAGCCCCGCAAAGATCGAGGTAACTTCGTCACGAAATCCATGGAAATGTGGTCCCATTTCCATTCAGGAATAGACAAACTCTGAAGTAAACCTCCGGGCTTCTTTCTTTCTGCCTTCACCTGCTGGCAATTCAAACATTTAAACACAAATTCTGCAATGTCTGTCTTCATTTGCTTCCACCAAAATTGTGTCTTCAAGTCATTGTACATCTTCCTGCCACCAGGATGAATGCTGAACCGACTACAGTGTGCCTCTGACATGATCTGTCGTCTCAAATCTGAAACCTCTGGCACTACTAGACGGTTATTCACATACAGAACAGAATCTCTAACCTGATACTCTGATATATGACCAGCTCTGACCATATCAATCGATTTCTGAGTACTCGGATCAGTTTTCTGCGCTTCTTTGATCCTCAAAATCAAATCTGGCTCAATCTGAATTGCAGCAAGTCGCAACGGTCTACTCTCTGTATCAAATGTCAATCCCGACAAGCAACAATCCTCTACTAAATTCGATACACCTACTGTCGATAAGGAGAGCGCACATACCTTTCGACTTAAGGCGTATGCAGCTGCATTTGACTTCCCTGGATAGTACTTGATCTCGCAATCAAAATCTTTCAGCAGATCAAGCCATCGTCGCTGCCTCATGTTCAACTCTGACTGAGAAAAGAGGTACTTCAGGCTCTTATGATCGGAATAGATCTCAAATTTTTCGCCATACAGATAATGGCGCCAGATCTTGAGTGCAAAGACAATCGCCGCCAATTCAAGATCATGAATTGGATAACGGGTCTCGTGCGGCTTCAGCTGTCTAGAGGCATATGCTATCACGTGCCCTCGCTGCATAAGAACACATCCTATCCCTCTGTGAGATGCATCACAATATACAACGAACTCACCTGTACCTGAAGGAATCGTCAAGACAGGCGCACTAGTCAGCCTCTTCTTCAGCTCTACAAAACTAGCTTCACAATCTTCAGACCACACAAATGGCATATTCTTCTGTGTCAACTGGGTGATAGGTTTCGCTATACTGGAGAAATCTCGGATAAAACGACGATAATACCCGGCTAGACCCATAAAACTGCGTATCTCAGGCACAGAAGTCGGTCTCGGCCAACTGATCACAGCCTCAACTTTACTCGGATCTACCGCAATACCCTCTCTAGATATAATATGCCCCAAAAAGACAACATGTTTCAGCCAGAATTCGCACTTGGACAATTTAGCATACAACTGCTCATTTCTCAAAGTCTTCAATACAATCCTCAGATGATCTGCATGTTCAATCAGACTTTTCGAATATACCAAGATATCATCAATGAACACAATCACAAAATCATCTAAATATGTCTGAAAAATTCGGTTCATCAAACTCATAAACACCGCAGGTGCATTTGTTAAACCGAAAGGCATAACGATAAACTCGTAGTGCCCATACCTGGTCCGGAATGCAGTCTTCGGAATATCAACGTCTCTAACTCTGAGCTGATGATACCCTGACCTCAAATCAATCTTCGAGTATACAGAAGATCCCTGTAACTGATCAAACAAATCGTCGATGCGAGGCAAAGGATACTTATTCTTCACTGTCGTCTTGTTCAACTGTCGGTAATCAATACACAGTCGCATCGAACCATCTTTCTTTCTAACGAAAAGCACCGGAGCACCCCAAGGAGATACACTGGGTCTGATATATCCCTTGGACAGAAGATCTTCCAACTGCGCTTTCAACTCTTTCAGTTCGATAGGCGCCATCCTATACGGAGCTCTTGAAATAGGAACACTGCCTGGCACAAGATCTATGCTAAAATATACCTCTCGAACTGGAGGCAACCCTGGAATCTCATCTGGGAACACATCTGCAAACTCGCAAACCACTGGCAGATCTGCCAATGCTGGGCTCGACTTCAGTAGATCTACTGAATATACGAGAAAGCCCTCTGCTCCTCTCTGAAGAAATCTACTCATAGTCAGAGCAGATACTAAGGGAATCCGAGATCTGGAACCCTTGCCGTAGAATTTCCACTCATCTGTCATTTCGGGTCTGAATCTGACAATCTTGTGAAAACAATCTACAGTGGCCCTGTACTTGGTCAACATGTCTATACCAACTATACAATCAAAATCTGCTAAACCAAGTACTACACAATTAAGATCGATCTCATGCCCCTCAAACTGAAGCATACAGTGTCTAACAGTAGTCACAGATATCAAACCACTTCCCAACGGAGAAGCTATAGACACTACCGTCGACATCGACTCAACAGGCAATGAATGTCTCAATGCAAAATGTTCAGAGATGAATGTATGTGATGCACCTGTGTCTATCAACACATATGCAGGATAACCACAAAGGAAACAGTTACCTGCAATGACGTCATCTGGTGCCTCCTGTGCCTGCTCCTCTGTCAGCGCAAACACCCTTGCCTGCTGTCTCGGAGGTTGACTCACTGTCTGACTACCTCCTGATCTCTGCTGGGTCTGTGTGGATGGTGGCTGAAAGGAGTGTACAGAGGATGCCTGTCTCTCCATCTGTGGCACTGGTGCTGATGACCCTGTGCTCTGGAATCGTTGTGCACCTCTCTGGGGACAAACTCTGGCGAAGTGTCCCTGTTGCCTACAGATGTTGCAGCGTCCCATAACTCCTTGACACTGCTCCGTGGCATGTCGCCCTCCGCACGAACTACAGTACGCGCCACTGTAATCTGACCCCTGACCTCTCTGTCGAGATCCACTCGAACTCGATGAACTACTCCCAGATTTCTTAAACTGCTTGCCCTTAGCTTTCAAAAATTCCTTCTTGCTACTACTACTAGATCCACTATCGAAGCGAGGAGGAGGTGGTGGAAACTGAGTGGTAGGCTGTGGCTGTCTCTGCCCCTGAACACTGTAAGAAGCGCCTCGCTGCCTGATCAAGCCAGCCTCTGCTCCCTTAGCTCTGTTCAGTGCCTCTGAAAAAGTATTAGGCCGTCCCGTGTTCACCAAAGTAAAGACATCTGGATTCAACCCATTGATGAACTGATCGGCCACTGCCTCGTCGTTCCCTGCCACATGCGGTGCAAATCGTAGCAATGCAGAAAATTTAGCAACATACTCCTCGATGTTCCATTGTCCCTGCTTCAAATTCGCAAATTCAGCTCCTTTATCTTTTCGGTAGGAGACGGGGAAGAAGTGCTGATAGAACTCATCCTTGAAGACTTTCCACGTGATGTCAATGCCTCGGTGCTCCAAGGCTCTCTTTGTAGTCAACCACCAAGTCTTGGCAACCTCTTGCATCTGATGCCCTATCAATTTCACACGTCGCTCATCAGTATACGCCAAAGACTCAAACAACATCTCGATATCATCAAGCCAGCTCTCGCACTCTACTGCACTCTCTGTGCCCTTCAGGGTAGGTGGATGGAAAGACTGAAATCTTTTCAATAAGGTCTCCATCGGCGTAGCGGTAACATCCATCTGTGCACCGGATGTACCACCCTGCTCTGGCTGTGGTATACGTCTAGGCGGCATAAATCTGATTATCAAACTGATTAGTACATAATCAATATCATCTGTCTCAGCCCTCCTCTGATCATAACCTCTGATCGAGAATCGGTCCTGATTCAGGCTTGACAAGTATATGCTGTAAATCAATTCAGATATAATACAACATATAATAGGGAAAGCAGTAAATCATGCTAGCATCTCAAAAGCAAGGAAGATGACTCGATCTACCCCGCTCATTCTATTCTATCTCAGTCTACAGAACCTACAGCTCTGATACCACCTGTTGTGGGGACCCGGGCTCTAACTCAATTCTTTTGGGATTTATTGGATCTTTGCTCGAAAATGTGGGTCAAAATTTTGCTTTTAAAATTAATTCAAATGTATAATTAAAGCATAACATGTCTTTGTATTAAATAAACAACATAACATACATACATGTCCGTTTTGTACAATCATACACTAGTATTTAAAAGTTTTCAGTACACGTCTAGTACAACAACTAGTAAGCTGCACGCCCGAGATCTCCACGCTATCAACAATCTCTCATCTTCCTCGTGACCCAGATCCTGCCCCACCTGTTGCCATGCACACATACAGACACGACAACAGCCGGATAACTCCGGTGAGAACATATCCCAGTATAAAACATGGATGCATGCAATGTAATAACCATGTACAAAAGCCTAGCATATATCAAGTAACATGAATGCAAATCTAAACATGTAGAAGAATACAAATCTGTATTCAACATTTAAATCTTGACTCGACTCATTTCTAATCTAGGGATCCCGGTGTGAATAAGACGGTCTGTCACCTACCCAACCACTCGGGGTGACGGTACGTTTTATTCCTAGACTTCGGTCAACTCTGTATCGAGGGTCTACACATATAGAATATCTACTACTATGCGTCGATACACCGAAACGTCTAGTTTTGGCCAATCTGCCAATATCTCCTATCTCAGGACTCGAATATAAATCAATAAACAATACATTACAAAATCAAATGTAATAACAATCTAGTATGTGATTTAGGGAAACTCGTATCAAGTCTGAATCGAGTTGTGCAATCCCGTGACCACATGAATTATACCTTTCTTGTCGAACAATCGGTGTCGTAGTCGAAGTCTCGAGTTCGCAATAGCCAATACAAATCTGAAATGGCAATGTATAGACATATTCTATCAATATGCATCTCAAAGCAACTCATATCAACTCTTGTACCAATCAATAATAAGTCTTGGTACGAATTTGACGGCATAACGACATATTTCTTGGTACCGATCAACTCAATCTCAACACCACAATATCACAATCAATCATAATCAGTCATAATCTCATCCAACATAATAACTATACTGAAATCTGCAAAATCTCTATACATTACATGTTGGAAACTCGAACAATAGCATACGGTCTCCAAATTTCGATCCGGTAACGAATATATCATACTCAATATATCAAGAACACAATATAACCAACATATTACACTTTTCTCAACACATATTTTTCCAAACCATGTTGAAAGTTAACAATACTCACATCCTTAGCTAGCTCTTGTTGCAAGGATCACAAATCCATACTCGAAATTAAAATCGGATGGCTAGTTGTTGCATAATCTTTGTTGTTAGCTTAAAATTCTTGAAGGAAACAAAAGGAATTCTCGGTGCTCTCAGCTGCTGGAATGAAGATTGAAGACTCAGCACAAAACATATATATATACCCTGCCATGTGTCAACTTAAGAAAAGGAGGTGGATCTCTCGCATGCAGCACCGCGGGTACGGTAGTTTAGGAGCGCGGGTGCGCTGTACTCACGGCGAGTTCATCCAAAAATGCAGCACCTAGACCGCGGGTGCGGTCCCTGCATGACCGCGGGTGCGGTCTCACCACCGCGGGTGCGGTCTTGCTCGCACCGCAGGTGCGGTCTTGCTTCGCACAAATCCACTAATTTCCTCTCAATGCACCACGGGTGCGGTCCTTCCTGTACCGCGGGTGCGGTGTGGCTTCGGCCAAGCTTCACAATTCTGATTTAAATGTCATGCATTCTTACCTTTACAAGTCTAACATCAATGCCAGTTGATAATTCTCGAGCCTTACATAAATGGTCGAGGTACGGAGCCCCGAGCCAGGTTTGAGAACCCTGGGCTTATAAATAACCAAGGTGCGGAGCCCTGGCCTTCATAAATGGTCGAGGTACGGAGCCCCGAGCCAGGGTACGGATCCCTGGACTTAATAGATAACCAGGGTGTGGAGCCCTGGCCTTCATAAATGGTCGAGGTACGGAGCCCCGAGCCAGGTTTGAGAACCCTGGGTTTATAAATAACCAGGGTGCGGAGCCCTGGCCTTCATAAATGGTCGAGGTACGGAGCCCCGAGCCAGGGTATGGTTCCCTGGACTTGATAGATAACCAGTGTGCGGAGCCCTGGCCTTCATAAATGGTCGAGGTACGGAGCCCCGAGCCAGGGTACGGATCCCTGGACTTAATAGATAACCAGGGTGCGGAGCCCTGGCCTTCATAAATGGTCGAGGTACGGAGCCCCGAGCCAGGGTACAGATCCCTGGACTTAATAGATAACCATGGTGCGGAGCCCTGGCCTTCATAAATAGTCGAGGTACGGAGCCCCAAGCCAGGTTTGAGAACCCTGGGCTTATAAATAACCAAGGTGCGGAGCCCTGGCCTTCATAAATGGTCGAGGTACGGAGTCCCGAGCCAGGGTACGGATCCCTGGACTTAATAGATAACCAGGGTGCGGAGCCCTGGCCTTCATAAATGGTCGAGGTACGGAGCCCCGAGCCAGGCTACGGATCCCTGGACTTAATAGATAACCAGGGTGCGGAGCCCTGGCCTTCATAAATGGTCGAGGTACGGAGCCCCGAGCCAGGGTACGGATCCCTGGACTTAATAGATAACCAGGGTGTGGAGCCCTGGCCTTCATAAATGGTCGAGGTACGGAGCCCCGATGTAAGGCTCGAGATTATTAGTTTTCATTGATGTATGACTCGGAGGATATGAGAATGCATGTCATAAGATGAAAGTATAAAATATTTCATGGGTGAGAGACTGCACCCGCGCTCAAAACAAGAGTGCACCCGCGATCATGCAATTGTGGATTTGAACAAGAAAAGTCGAAGCTACACCACACCCGCGGTGCCATTAAGACCGCACCCGCGGTGTTTGGACATGAAGTTGGCCATTTTATTCGTAGCATCACCGCACCCGCGGTGTAGAAAGACCGCACCCGCGGTGTCAAGACCGCACCCGCGGTCTTGCAGAGACCGCACCCGCGGTCGCTACTTTTGGAAAATGAAAATATGGCCGAATCTTGAGCGTAACCGCGGTGCTGGAGTGACCGCACCCGCGGTGCTGCATGCGGGAAATCCACTCTTCTTCTTAACGTGACACATGGCAGGGGTATATATCTGAATTAGTGCTGATTCATCTCTTCCCCATTTTCCAGCAGCTGAACCGAGAGAATCTTTAGAAATTCAGCAAGTTGTTTAACGTTTGAAGAAAGATTGTGCAAGATTTAGCAATTCAAATTTGAATCCGAGTTCGGTTTTGAGCTCCTCTCATCGTTAGCTTCAAGAGGATGTAAGTTTCCTTGAATTCCAGCATGTTCGGATTTGTAGATGTTGGGGAAACTTTGTTCTGCGTATAGATAAATGTTCTTGTGATAATTATGAGTTTACAATCAAAAACAGAACAAAGAAATGATATCATATGCGTTTGCTAGGAATTCCAGCGTGTTTTAAGAATAGATGGACCGGAATTATTGTGTTCTAGTTTAATATTGAGATAGATTATATTGAGTATGATTTGAGAATTTTACCATGTTGAGGTATTGATTAAATTAGAATTGATAGAGTGTGTATCAATGTATCTCTTTCAGATTCGATTGACAGAATTGATACCAACTCCGAGACTACGACAAGAAAGGTATAAACCATGTTGTTTGGGAATCCATAACTCAAATAAGATATTATTTGAGTTTCCCAAACCAAAATCACATACTAGTATTGTTGTATATATGGTAACATGTTTATGACTTGTTTATAGAATTATATGCAAATCTTGTTACATGATTATGCTTTGATTATAGAAATGTATTCAAGCATGTAAGAGTATTGTGATATTCAGATATGATTATGAGCATGCCTTGTTACAGATGGATAATCATTGCATTTAAGATAGGAGAGTCGTTGGCAGTCATTGTCAACTATCTAGATGTTCGGTGTATCTCAGCTTAAGAGCAGCCTCGACTCCTATTGCCAGCCGTTGATACAGCTCAGACCGAAGTCTAGGAATAAGACGTACAGTCACCCCGAGTGGGAGGGTAGGTGACAGCCATTGACGTCTTATTCACACCGGGATCCCTAGAGTTCTAGTCGAGTCGATTCCAGACATGGTTTGATTCGCATTGCATTGCATGTGCATATAATGTCATTCATGATAGCATGTTTCATGTTTAATTGATTATATGCATTTATACATGTTTATACTGGGATTTGTTCTCACCGGTTTTCCGGCTGTTGTTATGTCTGTATGTGTGCATAACAACAGGTGGGGCAGGATCTGGGTCACGCAGAGGATGAGAGATGGACATAGCGTGGTGATCTCGGGCTTAGCAGAAAAACTAGTAGTTGTACCTTTGTATGTACTGTATTTTATTACTAGTTGTTCAGAATGGTTGGAACAAGACATATTGTACCTTATGTTTGTAATTTAAATAAAGAATGTATGCTTGTTTATATACATTAGATTTGATGTTGAAAAGCGACAAATTTGACCCACTTTTTATATTAACGATCCATTTAATCCCATAGAAAAGAGTTAGAGCCCGGGTCCCCACACCCGAGCCAGGTTTGAGAACCCTGGGCTTATAAATAATCAGGGTGCGGAGCCCTGGCCTTCATAAATGGTCGAGGTACGGAGCCCCGAGCCAAGGTATGGATCCCTGGACTTAATAGATAACCAGTGTGCGGAGCCCTGGCCTTCATAAATGGTCGAGGTACGTAGCCCCGAGCCAGGGTGCGGATCCCTGGACTTAATAGATAACCAGGGTGCGGAGCCCTGGCCTTCATAAATGGTCGAGGTACGGAGCCCCGAGCCAAGGTACGGATCCCTGGACTTAATAGATAACCAGGGAGTGGAGCCCTGGCCTTCATAAATGGTCGAGGTACGGAGCCCCGAGCCAGGTTTGAGAACCCTGGGTTTATAAATAACCAGGGTGCGGAGCCCTGGCCTTCATAAATGGTCGAGGTACGGAGCCCCGAGCCAGGGTATGGATCCCTGGACTTAATAGATAACCAGTGTGCGGAGCCCTGGCCTTCATAAACGGTCGAGGTACGGAGCCCCGAGCCAGGGTAAGGATCCCTGGACTTAATAGATAACCAGGGTGCGGAGCCCTGGCCTTCATAAATGGTCGAGGTACGGAGTCCCGAGCCATGATACGGATCCCTGGACTTAATAGATAACCATGGTGCGGAGCCCTGGCCTTCATAAATAGTCGAGGTACGGAGCCCCGAGCCAGGTTTGAGAACCCTGGGCTTATAAATAACCAAGGTGCGGAGCCCTGGCCTTCATAAATGGTCGAGGTACGGAGCCCCGAGCCAAGGTACGGATCCCTGGACTTAATAGATAACCAGGGTGCGGAGCCCTGGCCTTCATAAATGGTCGAGGTACGGAGCCCCGAGCCAGGGTACGGATCCCTGGACTTAATAGATAACCAGGGTGCGGAGCCCTGGCCTTCATAAATGGTCGAGGTACGGAGCCCCGAGCCAGGGTACGGATCCCTGGCCTTAATAGATAACCAGGGTGTGGAGCCCTGGCCTTCATAAATGGTCGAGGTACGGAGCCCCGAGCCAGGTTTCAGAACCCTGGGCTTATAAATAACCAGGGTGCGGAGCCCTGGCCTTCATAAATGGTCGAGGTACGGAGTCCCGAGCCAGGGTATGGATCCCTGGACTTAATAGATAACCAGTGTGCGGAGCCCTGGCCTTCATAAATGGTCGAGGTACGGAGCCCCGAGCCAGGGTACGGATCCCTGGACTTAATAGATAACCAGGGTGCGGAGCTCTGGCCTTCATAAATGGTCGAGGTACGGAGCCCCGAGCCAAGGTACGGATCCCTGGACTTAATAGATAACCAGGGTGCGGAGCCCTGGCCTTCATAAATGGTCGAGGTACGGAGCCCCGAGCCAGGTTTGAGAACCCTGGGCTTATAAATAACCAAGGTGCGGAGCCCTGGCCTTCATAAATGGTCAAGGTACGGAGCCCCGAGCCAGGGTACGGATCCCTAGACTTAATTGATAACCAGTGTGCGGAGCCCTGACCTTCATAAATGGTCGAGGTACGGAGCCCCGAGCCAGGGTACGGATCCCTGGACTTAATAGATAACCAGGGTGCGGAGCCCTGGCCTTCATAAACGGTCGAGGTACGGAGCCCCGAGCCAGGGTACGGATCCCTGGACTTAATAGATAACTAGGGTGCGGAGCCCTGGCCTTCATAAACGGTCGAGGTACGGAGCCCCGAGCCAGGGTACGGATCCCTGTACTTAATAGATAACCAGGGTGCGGAGCCCTGGCCTTCATAAATGGTGGAGGTACGGAGCCCCGAGCTAGAGTACGGATCCCTGGACTTAATAGATAACCAGGGTGCGGAGCCCTGGCCTTCATAAATGGTCGAGGTACGGAGCCCCGAGCCAGGGTACGGATCCCTGGACTTAATAGATAACCAGGGTGTGGAGCCCTGGCCTTCATAAATGGTCGAGGTACGGAGCCCCGAGCCAGGATACGGATCCCTGGACTTAATAGATAACCAGGGTGCGGAGCCCTGGCCTTCATAAATGGTCGAGGTACGGAGCCCCGAGCCAGGGTACGGATCCCTGGACTTTAATATAGGATGCCGGGGCCTCATACCTCTCGGACTTAAGATATAGTGCCGGGGCCTCGTGTCTCCCGGACTTTAAATAGGATGCGGAGACCTCGTGTCTCCCGGACTTTCAAAATTTTGCTTCTCCTGCTATATTAGTTTAAAAACCAAATTACTAACCTGGAAATATTGAATCCAAATTCATTTTCGGTAGAGTGGAACTTCTCTGGTTGAGCTAAATTAGGTCACTAATATAGCTGTATGCTAATGAGTGCATAGCAAATGTTCTTTCATGCCAATCCGGGATAGCTGCTGAGCTTTGATCCCATATGAAATCCACGTATAAGATCTGAGTACCGATCTGGTCGGACTTGTATGTTTGCCAAGCAGAGTTGGGCTTATTTTTGAATGGAAACCATATCTACGTCTTGAGCTCAATTTCTCACAGACGGCGCCAATGATGCGATCCTGGTGAAATGGGTGAGCTGGGTCGGGTGCTCCACCAGATCGAATCAATAATGTTGTTCAGGAAAATGAGCACAATAGATGGATCTGTGAGCTATAGCTTCCACTGTGACCTGCAGACAGGGAGATGAACTCGTGAATGGGCGCCGGAGGGGTGTCCGGCGTGACCACTCCGATGCTTAAGTTAGCAGGGTACTCAAGAAATAAAAGCAATGTAACCAAGTGATGGCTGTGATATTGGTGTGAATGAATGAATGTAAATGTAAAGAGAGAACCTGGTATTTATAGTAGAAGAAGTAATGATGACCTCGTTCTCCGTGCTACCTACTAATTATAGTAGGGCGGCTGACTGTACCCTATATTCTGATACGTCGATTCATATACTAGTCACATCCCGTCTATCTGATTTTGTCAACCCATCGGCCTGGTGTCAGAGATAGGGCAGCCACCCACACCCTATTCTGCTAGTATACTCGAGTGCGGTGCTCATATCGAGGTGGCCTGGGTAGAAAGTTCCCGGGAGATTACAAGAGCCCGGGCCTATGACTGTCCGGAGAGTAGATCATGGGCCTTCACCTGCCCGGCTCCAGAAGTATCCATCTGCAGACTCACTCAGATTTGGGAATCCATTTGATATTCCGGGTCATCCATGACCCGGGCTCTTACAGGGGTATCAATATTGATATGAAGTTTCCAGTGGGAAGGAAATAATTCAGAGTGGTTATGTGGCAATTGAGCATGTTATTGCAAACTCTATAATTGCGGATGCATTTGTCATGGGTTGGCCACCTAAGATTTTTTGGGCATGTGACACACATTGGTGTTGTCCATATAGTTGATATGCCTGTACAGTGGGAGTTTGTATTCGGTTTAAGCATTGGCTCATTTGACATGATTTGATTTTCTGTACAAACTAAGGTTTATTTGAATTACTCTGAAATAAAGTGATGACTTTCATTGCGGTTTAGCATTTGGTTGAAAGTCTGTTATTGGACTATTTGAATCATTAGGAGGACCAGTTGGAAATACAGGTTTTATTCTGGGATCACATTTATGTATTTCCATGCTACACATCCATACTTGATCTATGTTATTGATTATGCTAATATTGTGATCATTGATGGGTCTAGTGATTTTAAATGTAGCGATGATTGCTTTGGTTCGATATTGGTATAATCGATAGACCAGATTGTTAAGGAATATTTTGGTTTAAATAGCAAGAGCTCAATCCAGTTTTTGCATGTACAATATCCGGATAACTTATGTGGCCCAAGTGGGAGATTGTTGGAATTATTTTGTGGGCTCACATAATTTAATTTATTGTACATGGACAAGCTATCTATAAAGGACCTAATAAAGTGATCTAATTAATTATGGGTTTCCAAAGTATTAAATAAATTGGTATGGTCCACCTTATGTGTAGAAGCCCAGCCCAATTAGGTCTTCTATGATGGGTTGAAGACTGATAAGGTTATATAAGGTTATGGTCCCTAAGGCACAGAGGATATAACACAGAATACATACAGCACGCGTATTCTAGATCTCTCCCCTTCTCCCATCAAAGGCAAGAATAAGGTGGTCGGTTCTCTGTTGTCTTGGAAGATCCATAACTTTGATGATAGATCAATCAATGGATTCTGGTATTTGTTTACTGTTATTCATATTTTCTGATAATTTGACATGAATTCCTGGCATGTTGTGATATATGGATTTAATCAAATGATTTATAGATTTATTTATTAAATCTCCAACACTAACCTCTACTTCTGGAACATTTTGAACATCCAATGGACGAAACCAACTGCTTCATTGGATAATGAAAATACTTGGTTCCAGTTGCCAAGATCTTCCCAGCAAGCTTTTGCCATTGGGCAGAAAATGAATTGATGCCATGAATTCTCCCATTCATTTCCACATGTTGCACAATAGATGGGGACCATAACTTGTTTCTTTTGGAGGTTGCCACGCTTTGGTAGAATATCTCTCGCTGCACGCCACAAAAGACCTTCACCTTAGGTGGAATTTTCAGGTTCCATAGCTTTTTCCAGTCCCCGGAAACCCCATTACTTTCTCCCACATATAATAGTTCTTGTGCGCTTTTATATCCTGACCGAACCGTGTATTTTCCATTACTTCCACTATGCCAAATAAGTTTGTCTCTTCCTATGTTTGTGTGTACATGGATGTTCAAAATCTTCTGTACATCTTGATTTTCAAATAGGGTGAACAACAGCTCATGATCCCACTGAGTAGTGAAAGGGATGAATAATTCACTAACCTTCAGTGAGTAAAGTTTTGTAATAGGAGGTGATGATACGTAGAAGTTACTTGGATCACGTAACCAGGGATCTCTCCAGAAACTTATATTGTTCCCATTTCCAATTCTCCATCGGACTCCTCTTTTTAGAATGGCTCTTGACCTCCACAAACTACACCAAATGAAGCTAGGATTGTGACCCAAATTTGCCTCCAGAAAATTTGAATTCGAGAAGTACTTGGATTTTAAGACTCTGGCCATGAGAGAGTTTGGATTAGCAATGAGATTCCATGCTTGTTTACCCAGCATTGCCAAGTTAAAATGATGCAGATTCCTGAACCCTATACCCCCATTTATCTTCGCAGCACGTAGACGATCCCAACTTATCCATTTGATTCCTCTATCGCCACTTGAGTTAGAACCCCACCAGAACGAGTTCATCATGCGTTGTAGTTCCTCTGTGGTAGATTTCGGCAGTAGGAACACATTCATGCAGTAAGATGGTAAGGCTTGGGCGACTGCTTTAAGTTGGATTTCTCTCCCTGCTTTTGAAAGAAATTTGCCTTGCCAACCTTGAAATTTCTTCCAAAGTTTTCCTTTCAGGTATTTGAATATATCTTTTTTCTTTTTGCCAATTAGAGAACGGAGTCCCAAGTAATTTCCGGACCGTAGGTTGTTTTTTATTCTTATATTTCTGGCTAGTAGCTTCTTTTGGTCCGACTACAGGTTTCCACTGAACATAATCCCGATTTCATGAGGTTTATCGCCTGGCCTGATGATTCCTCATAGTATCGCAACAACTGCTTAACCACCTCTCATTCCCCCTCTTTTGCTTTATAGAAAAGGAGACTATCATCAGCAAATAACATGTGAGAAATGGTTGGACCACTTCTGCTCATTCAACAGCCATGGATATGTCCTTGTATCTCGGCATCTAGAATCATAGATGACAAGCCATGTGCACAGATGATAAAGAGATAGGGTGATAACGGGAATCTTGGCGTAAGTCGCGATGGGGTTTGATGGGGCCAACAACTCTGTCTTTCACCAAGATGGAGTATGAGATAGTTGTAATGCAAAGCATAAGAAGGTCTACCCACTGTCTGTGAAAGCCAATTTTGATCATCATTTTTTCCAATAAATCCCAGCTTAGTCGATCATATGCCTTACTCACATCAAGTTTTAAGGCCATGAAACCATCTTTTCCTCTTATCTGGCGCTTAAGGTTGTGAATAATTTCAAATGCTACAAAAACATTTTCCATTATCGATCTTCATGGCACAAAAGAAGATTGAAATTCTGAGATTATTCTGTCCAGCAACGGTTTCATACGGTTTGCCAAGACTTTAGCAAAAATTTTATAGAGTACATTACACAGGGAGATGGGTCTCAAATCCTTCATGTTGTTTGGTTTTGCACATTTTGGGATAAGCACTATATTCGTGTCATTCAAGTGATTTGGAAAGGCTCCTCTACTTCTCCATCTGTTTAAATCCGGGTAAACATCCTGTCCAACCATGCTCCAAAATTTGTGGAAAAAAACTGGGTTAAATCCATCAGGTCCTGGTGATTTATCGCCATTCATTTGTAAAACAGTGGCTTTCACTTCTTCAAGTTGAAAAGGTTTAAGGATCTCGTTTTTGTCTACTGTGGAGACCACTGGATCAACTTTTGAAGTGACCAGGTCACAATTAGCCAGAATATGAGAGTACAAGTCAGCAAAATATTGCTTGGCGATGTCGCATAAATCATCGATATGCTCGAAGGAGTTACCGTTCTCATCAGTCAACTTTTTTATTTTATTCACTTCTCTTCGGGTTGTGGTTGTTTTGTGAAAAAACTTGGAGTTCATATCACCATCCTTTAGCCAGTAAGCTTTCGCACGCTGTTTCCAGAAGATCTCCTCCTGTGATAGCAGTTCAATTAGTTCTGAATTTAGTTATTGAGCTCGACGCACTGATGCAGGATCTGCTCTGGATCGGGTATTTTCTATTTTGTTTTGGCATCGATCGATACTATTCCGAAACTTTCTTGAGACACTTCTTCCCCATCGTTGCAGGTTAACAGCTATGTGTTGTAATTTATCAGTGAGGAGAGTGTGCGAAGAGTTCTTCCAACTATCACGTACTACATTAGAGAGTCCTAGCTCACGAAGCCATTTGTTTTCGAATCGGAATCCCTTTCTTTTTCCATTGTGGAGCTTATTTTATATTGTAAGTAGGATCGGTGAGTGGTTGGATAATGGTTCTGTGCAGTTGGATAGGGTTCCTTGGGGGAATAAGGTGGCCCAATTTGTATTAGCAAGTGCCCTGTCGATTCTTTCTTCAATAGCATTCTTGGTTCCCTTACTCTTTACCCAAGTGTAAGGATACCCATTCAGCATTAAATCGATCAACCCGCAAGTTGCCACCACTTCACGGAATCCATTGATGAGCCACAAAGGATTATCCACCCGTCCTCTTTTATCTTCAGGGCTGAGCATGTCATTAAAGTCTCCTATACAACACTAAGGTAGATTAGATTGGTTGTGCAGTCTGTAGAGTAAATTCCATGAGTCCCTTCTTCGTTTCTCTGAAGAAAGCCATAAAACCCCGTGAGTCTCCATATTGGTTTATCGTGTTCTTTCATGATTTCGATGTTGGTATGATTTGCAGAGAAATCTTGTATATTACAAAGATCCTAATGACGCCGTAAAAGAGCCAACTCCCCACTGCGTCGAGTTCTATCGACAACAAATGCTCCAACAAACCCAAGCTTTACTCTTATTTCTTCAATTCTAGCAGAATATACCAAAGTTTCAGAGAGAAACAAAGTCTCGGCTTTGTGAGTTCGGATCAACTCACGTAGAACAGGAATTGCTCGAGGCTGGCCGAGCCCTCGGCAATTCCGACTTAAGACAATCATTGTTCCTGGCAGCCCTGGGAACCAGGGCCTGCCAATAAAAAATGTTGGTGTGGGCTATTATTCTCAATGTTATATGTATGAGTGTTCTTTTCCACAAGCTTATTAGAGGAATTGAGTTGGGCCTCTGTGGTATAATTTGCCCGGGAGCGTTTCCTATTATCATTCTCGGTGTTATTATTATTATTATTATGTATTTTAATCAAAAATTTACTATAAATATTTTTTAATATATTCTAAAAATTAATCAAAGATCGTTCATTTTATAAATGAAGATAATTTTTACTTTTAAAAAAATATTTATTTTTTATAAACAAAATAATATATGATTTTTAAATATATTTTTTCTATTTTTTATTAGTAATAGATCCTCACAACCAAGATATTGAATACAATAATAAAGAAATCAATCCTATTTGAGAAATGGTATATATGAACATTTTTTATATAGTAATATCTAATCATTCAAGCACTCGTACTTATTGATTTTGGTCATTAATTATATAAAACAACTTGTCCATCACATGTGTATTATACTAATTATAATATAATAATATAGTAAAGATGTTTTGGTTTGGATATAGTTTTGATGAATGTATTAGTTTTTGAATTCTTTAGCATATATTTAATAGAATAAAAAATGTATTTAATACTTAACAGGTTTGCAGGTCCTACCAGGATTGTACGGGTCGGGTTTTGAAACGGGGCAAGATGGGTCTAAAAATGAGGCAAGTCGAGGATTTGCCAAACATGTCTCAGACCAATCCTTTTGTCATCCTTGATGATATTTGAAATTTATATTCTCTCTTCCCAAGATAAGAATGAGATTGAGAGAGACCAGACCTACCAGAAGATGAACACACTCGTCTAAAATATTGAATAAAATATAAAGTCCATATCCATTTTGTTCATTTTATGTACTACAAGACGGGTTGTTTTCGATTTTTATTTGGAAGCTAGCAAAACCAGCGTCATCAACTTCGAACATGGGGACTTAAAATTAGACAAAAACTTGTATGAGACGAATCTCTTATTTGGGTAATCAATGAAAAAATATTATTTTTTTATGCTAAGAGTATTACTTTTTATTTTGAATATGAGTAGGATTGACCCGTATCGCATATTAGGATCCGTGAGACGGTCTTACATCACACTCACTCTAAAATTAAGATCAAATTTTTGACTCATCGTTACCAAAATCTTATCTTATTTAAACCGTTTTACGCAAACGAATCCTTTTGCGTGAAGTGAATACTTAATTCACTATATTAGCTGGATCGAACCAAAATAAAAAACAATATTGATATTATTATTATAATTTTTGAATAATAAATGGGAAGACGAGCGGTTTTCTCGTGCAAGCTGGCGGCCAGCAGAGAAAACCGAAGGGGTTGACCTTTGGTAACGTTAATACGAAGCAGTACACGGAAACTTGTACTTTCCCATTCGTCGTCCCCACTCGCCTCCCTTTTCTTCCGTACACACGTCCTCTCCACTTTCTTCTTCATGCACGTATCTTATCCCTTCCTCTCTCCCTCTCTCTCTATATATAT
Source organism: Primulina eburnea (assembly GCF_022965805.1). NCBI lineage: Eukaryota > Viridiplantae > Streptophyta > Magnoliopsida > Lamiales > Gesneriaceae > Primulina > Primulina eburnea. The sequence goes on from NC_133117.1 coordinate 9,179,917, forward strand.
AGCTCTACGTACAGATATATGCATACAGATTGGAGTGTGTGTTTGTGTGTGAAAACTGTGTAGACATGATGTGTGAAGAGCAGCAGCAACAGCAGATGAGGTTTGAGACGAGGGATGGCAGAAAGATGAACGGAAAGAATCAGATAAAGGTGGAGGAGGAAGAAGATGAAGCCATGAATCAGCTTGAAATAGTGGACTTGAGAGGGATGAATTTGGACTCTATTCCGATTAATCCCACCATTAATTTGGCTGCCATCTGCAAATTAGACATCTCCAATAACAATCTCCAGGTTCTTTTCTTTTTTATGTTTTTTTTTTAAATTTTTTTCTTGGGTTTTCTTTGTCTAGTGTGAAAACTTTGTTGAAATATTTTTTTTTTATATTTTAATTTCATTTTTGTTTCCGAAAAATGATGGAAAATAAAGGGAATTAGGTCGTCCAGATATGTCTTTCCGTGGTCATCGAATTCTTGCACTAATATCTCATCAAATTACATAGGATATCTTCACGTGAATCATATTTGATTGAAGATTACATGTTAGAGTTACATATATTTGCAATATTCGTTTGTATGGAGTAAATATTTATGTAATATTTAAACAGTTGTAATTTTGTTTTGTTTTTGTTCGATGTATATATCGGGATTTCACATATAAATTCATATATATTTTGATATGTCAAATGACATGCCAATCTATAATATATCATAAGTCAAATATTGGTGATAATATTTGAAATGTTCAGCTTTTAACAAATAGTTGAGATATTTATACATATTTAGATTCAACTTGGGGATTTAGTTTAATTAATTTTATAATTTTTTCCATTTTGACAGAGTATTCCAGAATCTTTGATAGCAAGACTGCTGAATCTCGTCGTATTAGACGTGCACTCGAATCAGATCAAATTCCTTCCAAATTCGATCGGATGTTTGTCAAAGCTAAAGAATTTGAATGTATCGGGCAATCTTCTTCAATCACTTCCCAGAACTATAGAGAATTGCAGGTTTGTCATGTGATATCCTACTTGTAATTCAAAGAAAACCATATTTTTGGTCATATAATTTTATCTCTTCGCGATTTTGATCATTTATGTTGACAAATTTCAATTTTAGTTTCGCATCTTTCGATTTTTGTCGATGTTAGTTTCTTTTCGTCAAGATTGATATGTAACACTACAAACATCAGCGTCAGGTCGAAAAAATGATAAAATCGTCAAAAATAAAAACTATAGAAGACCAAAATATCAAAAAAGCAAACATGACAAAAAAACAAGTTTCCATATTGTAATATATATATCATGAGTATTAACTTACATAATTTGATATAAAATTTTCAGATCCCTTGAAGAGTTGAATGCAAACTTCAACAAGTTGAGCCAACTGCCCGACACCATAGGATTCGAGCTACTCAACCTTCAAAGACTATCTGTCAACTCCAACAAGCTTATATTCCTCCCTCACTCCACATCCCATTTAACCAATCTTCGAGTCCTCGACGCACGTCTCAACTGTCTTCGTTCGCTCCCACAAGACCTCGAAAACCTGATTAATCTACAAGTCCTCAACGTTAGCCAAAACTTTCAATACTTGTCAGTTATTCCATACTCCATAGGCCTTCTACTGTCTTTAGTCGAATTAGACGTTAGCTACAACAAGATAACGGCCTTACCCGAGTCCATAGGTTGTCTAAAGAAGCTCCAAAAACTAAGTGTCGAAGGTAATCCATTGGTGTCGCCCCCACTAGAGGTTTTTGAGCAAGGGTTACACGTTGTGAAGCAGTATTTATGCGATAAGATCAACGGGTCGAGCAAAACTTCTCCGAAGAAGAAAGGGTGGTTCGGAAGGTTGGGCAAGTGTACTACTTTCAACGGTGTGAACGTAAGGGATGTGGACAGAGAAGGGTATATTATGCCTAATTATAGGTCCATTGATGGACTCGCTTCGCCTAGATACATGGGGATGTTTTCTCCTAGACGACTCTTCTCGCCTAAGTCGTATTTTTCGAGATGAATTTCTTAGGTTTGCATGTGTAAGTCATGAATTTGCAACTTTCGAAGGTTTGGAAGATGATTGTTTTCCGTGTTATTTATGTAAAATAAGTTGCTCGTGTACAGTGTGAGTACTAAGAACGAATTCCAAATGCATGTAAGAACCAAATATTTGTGCGCACGGAATTTACGAAACGAGATTTGTTGGATATTTTTATTGTTTATATCATAAATTAACCAATCTTGGAGTATTCGTTAATTTTATCTAAGTGAGCAATTCGCTTGACTTTATCATTATTAATATGATATACAGACACCGTTGTTATGATGATATAATTAAGCTATGTCACACCTATATCAAGCTAATGTTTATTATATAGCATATATAGTCGAATATATGTATAAATTTTTATGTGTTTCATGTAGGAACCACACATAGTGTGATGTATAAGTGTATTCAATTCAGAGTTTTGATGACTTTTAATGATTTTTTTCAAATAACAGATTTTTATGATTTCATAAATTTTTATCGACTTTTACAGAATCTCACAGATTTATAAGCAGATTTATGTGGATTATTGCAGAATTTTTTGCAAGATTTATATAGACTTTTGTGAAATTTTTTATATAACTTTATAAATTTTGTACTTAATTATAACATTTTTTTATTAATTTCTGAATCAATAATTAATTGATACATATAATATATTCAGTTTGAAATAGTTTTCAATATTTATATTAATAAATAAATTTACTTATTTAAAAGTTAAATCATTTAATCCTTACATGTGTATATATGTATGCATGTTTGTAAATGTTTTAAATACATCAATTGATTAATATGTAACATTGTTTTAAATTGATAATATACTTCTGAAAAGAATATTATTTAATATTGTGTGGATATAATTTTGTACAAAAATATCATATGTTACATATTAATTGGAAATGCTAAAATGAATTTAAAAAATCATGGTTGTTGCAAGACTATTCAATTATTAAAAATTAAGTAACATTTTTTTAGATCATCTTTTATTATTATTGAATATTACATTAATTTGTATAAATCATAAATTAAAAATCACAAAATCAATTCTAGAATTCAAAATTTCCTATGATATTGAAATAAAAATTATTAAATGAACAATCAACCAAAAATGAAAATTTTGAAAAGGAAAGATGAAAATATATTTAGATATATACTTCGAAAATTTGAGAGAGTGATAGAGATAGATGAGAAGAGAGAAGATAAAAAGAGAGATGATGTGAAGCAACGAGAGATAAATAAATAGTTTGTATATGAGTTAGAAGTTTTAAAAATCCATCCAAATATTTGGGTTGAATCAAATACAATTTTTGTTAATTTACAGTTATACCTTAGGTTTTAATGTTTATATGTTAATAAATTCAATGAAGTTATTAAATGTCTATGAAAGTTTTGAATATCTATAGACTTTTATAGAGTTTATAAAATTCAATATTGAAATCACTTGACTTTTTAAAACTCTATGAAAGTCTATTTTGAATATCACTAGACTTCTATAGAGTATGTAAAAGTATTAATTGAATACATTTAGACTTTAAAATCTAAAAAAGTCAATAAATCGCCTACATTGAATACACCCCTCATAATTTACTTTTTGAAAGGAAATCCCGGATTTAGTGTATGTTACATCAGGAGTGTTTTTTTCTCATATATCAATATCATTGGATCCATTTGGTCCTTTACATTTTTATGGAAGTTGAAATTTATGTTGATGATCCAAGAGCTAATATTTGACCTTATCACCTGAGGAGAAATACTCCAGGTGTAGCATAGAATAATACGAAAATCACATATAATTTTATATATCCATAGTATTATATATTAGGTATATATAAAAAAAATAGTATTATATATCAAGGAAAATGTTTTTTTTTTTCATCCAATAACTTATTTAATTTCGAGTTTTGATCAACTAAGTTTTCAAAATTTAGCTTTAGTACACTAAATTCTAATTTTCGATTATTATGATCTAATTAATGATGTAACACTAAAATATAGTGACGTGACACCAGAGGAAAATGCTAACATGAAATCTAAAAATACTGATGTGACATCGAATAATAGCATCATTACTCAACTGCTTGACTGAATTTTCTTTAGATATGGATTGATCAAAGATGCAACAGTAAGAGCCTTGGTCAGTTTGACAATCAATGCACCATCTATTCTTGACTCCAATTCAAATTCATACGCTTTAAGATTTGTGAATAGATAATGCAGTTCAAGTTTGTTAAGATACTCGGACTCTTGCATAGCCATTGTTTTGACATCTCATTCTGTAGAGCCCAAAATCAGTACACGTATAACCTATGCATTTATTTAATTATTAAATCATTTATTTAATTTTAAAATGAGTCTTAGTGGGGCATGTTTATTTAAATGCATTATTTTAAATTGTTTATCTTTATATGATGCACGTTAAAATATTTTTCAAGTGTCATGTTTAAGACGATCATTCGAGGTGGGATCGAGGAATAGAGACCGGTGACGAGTTTGGCAATTTTTAAATTCGGTATTTTTATTTGAGTTGAGGTTGGGGAATTTTAAATAATTTATTAAGTTTAACATTTTATAGCCTAATTTAATTATTAGGTGATTTTAAGATTTTAAAAGTTTAAATTAGTGTGTATTTATTTTTAATTGAGGAGTTTGATTAAATTAGTGTGAGTTAACTTTTGTTAGCATTTTCATTTAGTTAAATTATCACCAATTACTCCTAATTAAAACACACACACACACACTTTACACACACTTATATATTTTTACACACACCAAAACACACAACACACACACCTACACATTATATTTTCAGATTTTTAAAAGAGAAAACCTATGGTTCCTCCACTCTTGAGCAGCCGCCCTCCCTTTTGAATTTCCAGCAAGCTTTCGGTGATTTTTATTGTAAGAAAACGGTGCCACGTTTGTCCCGGATCAACCTCGCATCTTTCCTCGCGTTAGTATCGTCATATTGGTATTTCTAACCATCAAAAGGCATGTATATTCTTGGTTTCTGCATCGATTTTGTCATAGTAAATATCTTGATGTTTATCGTATGGAAATCATGTGTATGTTATGTAAGGGTTTGAGCAAATATGGTTGGATCACTTTTGAAACGGTTTTTGGATCTGAAAACTCATTTTTCTGTCATTTTTAAAACTGCGATTTTTTGGTCGTGATTCTGAGAAAACGTTCAACATGAAGATTGTAGAACTTTTTGATACCTTCGATTTGACAGTAAATTCGAAATATTTGGATAAACATTGAGTGAGTTATGATGCTTTTTGTGGGACTGCTCAAACTGCTTTTTTCAGAAAATTATATATTGACGTGTTCTTAAAGTTATTTGTTGCAGGCTTCGTTGGGCATCGCCGGGCTTGTGCTACTGCATTTAGATATGTTATGGGATGTATTTAGGTGTTATTTGGTGGTTCGTTTGGGTCGGGATTGGCTTGGGATGTAATAGAAGTCGTAGGAAGCGAAACGATGCCGGATTACGAGTTATTGTTATATTGAAGTTACTTGTTGATGCTTGGGGACGTTTTGGGTGTTTGTACGGGTTTGAATCAATGTAATAGCATCCTAGAATTAGTCTCGAGATGTTGGTTCATAGTCCTTATGTAATGCCCGAAATTTTGATTACTGTAATCTGATATGATTTGTGGATAATTGTGATGTGATTATAGACAGAACGGACCGAACCGGGAAAGAGAAAAGAAGACTGAATATGTGCGAGGAATAGACCCCTCGCGCATATGCACGACCTGAGAGGGCGCATATGTGCGAGGCAGGCAGAGAACCTCGCGCATATGCGCGACATAGATTCCCGCATGTGCGCGAGGGTATCCGAGAGTTATGAAGAATTGTGAGGGACCTCGCGCATATGCTCCGATTGAGGGCGCGCATATGCGCGAGCTACCGTGAAGACACTCGCCGAGATATATTTTCTCGCGCATATGCGCTAAGTGATATCGCTCATATGCGCGAGACGTGCTGCTCAAAGAGATGAGACACTTGACCCTTGAAAATGCAATATATATATATATATATATATATATATATATATAAGTGTATATATATATATATATATATATATATATATATATATATATATATATATATATATATATATATATATAACAAGCATCTCAGATTTATCATATGGCAAGGGAAGGAAACGAGGCTACATAGAGAATTTACAAGCTTTTATATATTAGAATTCATTTTGCGAGAAATTCGTCCGTTCGATTTTGAATCCGACTTCGGTACTGTGTTTCTATCGACACAGGCTTCATACTGACGGAAGTTTTGTGCGTTACTGATATGATTTGAAATTATGATATTTTCAGAATCAGATATGTTTTAATATATGGTGTTTCTGATATGTTAAACATCGTATAATCAAAACCGAATTGAAGAACGGATACTGTATGAAATTTTTATTGTTTTCTGAATGGAATTGATTGAGGTGTGACAATAGATTGGGATCAATAAAACGGCTGTTGTCTTGTTTGTATGTGTGCATGATAATAGGTGGGGCAGGATCGGGATCAGGAAGAGGATGAGAGATTCAGAATTAGCGTGGAGATCCGGACTTAGAATAGATTGGTTTTCAGTACGTTATGTAGTGACTGAATTCTAGTTTGAGATGAACATATGTTGTACAAGATTTGTACTTTTGTATGGATATGTATATCGGATCGAGTACATTACGTTTCCGCAGTTGTTATTTTAAAAAAAAATTTCGTCCCACTTTTCTTAATTGTTATATTTGACATTAATAATGATTAAGACATGAATTAGCGTCCGGGTCCCCACAGCAGGTGGTATCAGAGCGATAAGTTCTGTAGACTGAGATAGAAGCTAGCGAGCGGGGTAAATTGAGTTTTCCTTCCTTGCCTTGATTGCTAGCATGTGTTACTGCTTTAATACATGTTTACCTGAATTATCTGATTTGATTGGTAATATGTATTATTAAGAATGAATCATAACCAATTCTTGATCAGCAGTAAGATGATCAGAGGAGGACTGAAACATGTTGTTGTATTGCAAGTGCTAACTCTTTTGATAATCAGATATGCCTCCTTGAAGAATACCAGAACAGGGTAGCACATCAAATCCTCCTATAGATAGGACCGCAACACCGATGGAAACGCTATTGAAGAGGTTTCAGTAATTCAAACCGCCAACCCTGAAAGGAACAGAGAGTTCAGTTGATTGTGAGTGTTGGTTAGATGACATCGAGATGTTGTTTGATTCTTTGGATTACCCAGACGAGCGGAGATTTAGATTGATTGGACACCAGTTGCATGACGTTGCAAAGAACTGGTGGATCACGACGAAGAAAGCATTGGAGCATCCAGGTACGACCATTACCTGGAATGTATTTAAAACCGAATTTTATCAACGATTCTTCCCAGTGTCATACAAAAAGGACAAGGGTGCAGAGTTTGACAATTTGAGACAGGGTTAGTTGAACATTGAAGAGTATGTGGCCAAGTTCTCTACCTTGTTGAGGTTTGCTCCACATGTTGGCGAGAATGATGAGGCCGTTGCCGATCAGTTTATCAATGGACTGGACCCCGAGATCTTTACATTGGTAAACACCGGGCGACCAAATAACTTTTCTGATGCTCTGAACCGAGCCAAAGGAGCCGAAGTAGGTTTGATGAGACAGAAGGGAGCTTTGTATGTTGCCCGGCACCGAGACCACATCAACCACCTCCTAGATTCGAGAGTGGTAGTAGCAGTGGTGGAAAGAAAGATTTTCTGAAAGCCAGGGGGAAACATTTTAAGAAGGCTGACAGCAGTTCTTCTAGCTCCAATGGTTCCAAACAGAGTTATACCGGAGCTTACTGCAGAACTTGCGGAGGGAGACATCCCACAGAGCAATGCCAAGGAGTGCTTGGTAGTTGCCACATCTGCAGACAGCAGGGACATTTTGCCAGAGTATGTCCACAGAGAGGTTCCCAAAAATCCCAGGGAGCCGAATCATCAGGATCAGCAGCGCAGACTAATAGACGATCAGCTGATGTTCATTCATTTGAGCCAGCACCGTCTCAGTCACAGCAGAGGCCAGGAGGAAGCCAGACAGTTAGCCAGCCTCCTAGACAGCAGGCCAGAGTATTTGCTTTGACACAGGAGCAGGCTCAGGAAACGCCAGATGATGTTTTTGCAGGTAACTGTTCCTTATGTGGTTACCCTGTATATGTATTGATTGATACTGGTGCTTCACATACTTTTATTTCTGAACAATTTGCATTGATTAATGCATTGCCTGTCGAGTCATTATCTGATGTAGTTTCTGTCTCTTCTCCTTTGGGGACAGGTTTGGTATCATTGAAGTCTGTTAACCATGGTGTGCTACAGTATGACGGGCATGAGATTGAGTTAGATCGTATCGTACTTGGGTTGTCTGATTTTGACTGTATTATTGGTATCGATATGCTGAACAAGTACAGAGCTACCATTGATTGTTTCCACAAAATTGTGAGATTCAGACCTGAGATGGCTGATGAGTAGAAATTTTAAGGTAAGGGTTCTCGAGCCAAAATTCCTTTGATATATGTATTATCTATGACTCGATTGTTACAGAAAGGAGCAGAGGGATTCTTTGTTTATTCAGTTGATGTACTGAAATCGAGTCCACCATTGGCTGATTTGCCAGTGCTATGTGAGTTCGCTGATGTATTCCCAGATGAGATTCCTGGTTTGCCTCCGATTCGAGAAACAGACTTCAGCATTGATTTGATGCCAGGTACAGTTCCGATTTCGAGGGCTCCGTACAGAATGGCACCGATTGAGTTGAAAGAACAGTTGGAGGATTTACTGGCCAAGGTGTATATCAGACTGAGTGTATCTCCTTGGGGGTGCTCCAGTACTGTTTGTGAGAAAGAAAGACGGTTCGATGAGACTCTGTATCGATTACTGGCAACTGAACAAGGCAAAGGTAAAGAACAAATACCCTTTGCCTCGTATTGATGATTAATTTGATCATTTGCAGGATTCTTATGTATATTCCAAGATTGATCTGAGATCTGGATATCATCAGCTGAGAGTCCGGGACTCTGACATCTCGAAGACAACGTTTCAGAACCAGGTATGGACATTATGAGTTTATTGTCATTCCGTTTGGTTTAACGAATGCTCCAGCTGTATTTATGGGTCTGATGAACCATATCATTCAGAAATCTCGATGATTTTGTGATTATATTCATTGATGATATTTTGATTTATTCGAAGAATATGATTGAGCATGCCGAACACTTGCGAGCTAACGTGAAGACACGCGCCGAGACATATTGTCTCGCGCATATGCGCCGAGTGATATCGCGCATATGCGCGAGACGTGCTGCTCAAAGAGATGAGCCACTTGCCCCTTGAACATGCATCTCAGATTTATCAGATGGCAAGGGAAGGAAACGAGGCTACAGAGAGAATTTACAATCTTTTATATATTAGTATTCATTTTGCGAGAAATCCGTCCGTTCGATTTTGAATCCGACTTCGGTACTGTGTTCCTATTGACGCAGGCTTCATACTGACGTAAGTTTTGTACGTTTCTAATATGATTTGAAATTATGATATTGTCAGAATAGGATATTATTCATATATGGTGTTTCTGATATGTTAAACATCGTATAATAAAAACCGGATTGTAGAACGGATACCGTATGAAATTGTTGTGGTTTTCTGAATGGAATTGATTGAGATGTGATATCAGAATTGTATCATATTGATTATGAATTGTGAGAATCGATATTTGTTGATTTGTATTGATGGGTATATTGAGATTGTACAGTTATGCTGTTGAAACAGAATTTGATTCAGTTCTGATTATATCCAGTATTGGTTGAGGGAGGTATTGATATTGTATTCCTCGTTATTGTCATTTCCAAATTGAGTATTGATAGACATTGAATCCGAGACTTCGACAGAGTCATATTGATATAAAGAAAGGTATAAATCAATGTTGATCCGGGATTGCACAACTCGAGTTCGATTTGACTTGAGTTTCCCTAAATCACATACCTTATTTTATTGCATTGATATCGACAATTATGAAATTGGATATATGTGGTCTATTGATTCATAGACAAAGTATGTATTGAGTCATAGGCTGATTCGCCTAGTCATTGGCTGATGCGCCAAGTCTTTGGCTAATTCGCCAAGACACGGGATGTTTGGTTTATATCGATGTCGCTTAGGAATTGATTCATTCCTGTCGCTGAGATTCGATATATGTAACAATGTCCAGAAATCAGGATCCCTAGATTCAAGATGAGTCGAGTCTGAGATGATGAGTCACGAGTGATTTACAGTGTGATATCATTTCATGTTTCAGATTTCGATACATGTTATGGATATGTATTTCATGATTTATATATGCTTATATATGATTGCATGTTCGTTGATTTATTTTGGGATTATGTTCTCACCGGAGTTATCCGGCTGTTGTCTTATTTGTATGTGTGCATGAAAACAGGTGGGGCAGGATCGGGATCAAGAAGAGGATGAGAGATTCAGAATTAGCGTGGAGATCCGGACTTAGAATAGATTGGTTTTCAGTACGTGATATAGTGACTGAATTCTAGTTTGAGATGAACATATGTTGTACAAGATTTGTACTTTTGTATGGATATGTATATCGGATCGAGTACATTACGTTTCCGCAGTTGTTATTTTAAAAAAAAAATTCGTCCCACTTTTCGTAATTGTTATATTTGACATTAATAATGATTAAGACATGAATTAGCGTCCGGGTCCCCACACCTTAGGCTTGGATTGAAAGGGTGGATGATTAAGTTCGTGAATTTCCAAATACAGAGGGTACCCGAACCCTTTCCCGGACCCGGCACGGAGTCCGTGTCCGTTTTCCTTCAAAAATACGAAATTCCAGTGCCTACCCGGACCCGTACACAGACCCCTACACGGGGTCTGTGTAACCCCTTCTTTAAAAAAAATTAATATTTTTTTTGGATTTGCTTTGGGGTTCTATATCATGGTTTATTACGATGGTTAAAAATTTATTTATGTAAAAATAAAGGATTTGTTTTGGGGTTTTATGTCATGGTTTAGTACGATGATTAAACGAGGTAAAGTCCGGAGCGAACTAGAATGTCATAAGCTACTTTTTCACTTTGGTGGTGAGCTCGAGTACCTACGTCTAAGACATGCAATTTAAGTATTTAAATTCATGTTAGTATGTGCAGTAGCGGCCCCAAGTGGGATCCAATGAATCCCTCAACACCAAGTAAGTATGTTGACGTGCAAAGAAAATATTTCAAGTTTTTGAGGTATGCTAAATGTCTTGTGACCAAATTTATGTATGAGATTGGAAAGCGTTAAAGCATGAACGTGGACCAATCCATTCTGTTAAAGCATGAACGGGGACCAATCCACCCGTTAAAGCATGAACGGGGATCTCATGTATGTGGCAGTGGATTCTTCCATGTCAGTCCAGTATTGTGGTTTAGTCTGATCAGGCAATTTATGTTATGGGTCACTTGCTTCGAAACATGTCTCTACGCAAAATAATGAAGTTTACGTATGTTCATGTATGTACAAGCATGCAAGCATGTTTATGAAATTTTTACGTTATGTCACGTCTAAGTTATGTATGTATGTTCAAGTTTAGTGCAAGTTCAAGTTTTAAGTATGTATGTCCTATTTTAAAGTTGCATGTAGTTTTATTACGTATTATTCGTTACTCCCAGTTTATACGTGTTGGTCTTTAGACTCACTAGACTTGATCGATGCAGGTGAGGATGTTTATGAGGAGGCTAGGGGTGGAGACCAAGGAGCTGGCTTGGACTGAGCAGGAGGCTAAACCCGAGGACCGCCATGTTTTGAAGTTTTTTTGCAATGTGCAAAATACTTTTATTTCACGTTATGATATAAGATGTTTTTGAAACGAGTACTTTCTTTAACAACTTATTTGACATCTTTTGTTGCAAAGATTTTGGATGAACGGTATATTTTCATTGGATTTTGAAGGTTGAGTACTCCTTTAGGAAATTTTTAATTTTTCCGCAAATTTTTAATTGTAAAAATTACGGTACGTTACACATTCTCTCGGGAGTACCCTAGTTACTTTCAAGGCTATTTCTCGGTTGTCATATTCTTTATCAAGAGCAGGTAGTTCGATTATAATGCTAGTCACTTTTTCATCAAAGTCATACATAGACTCACGAGGCTTCATCTTGATGTTATCAAACTTCTGTATCATACTATAGAGTTTATTATCTTTGATCTGATCGTTTCCTTCACATAAGTGGATCAATTTTTCCAAGATGTTCTTGGCAGTGGAACACATCTTGATTTTGATAAAAACATTTTTATATATCATTTTGTACAAAATATCATTGACAACATTATACAAATTTTCTTTTTTCTTGTCCTCGTCGGTCCACTCCATTCATGGCTTTTCTATCATCTGCGGAGCACCTTCTTTGATTACAATGACTATATTAACCTTAATTATTTTCATTGGTCCATCTGTAATGACGTACCACATATTATCGTCTTGTACAACTAAATGAGGTTCCATCATGATCTTCCAATCATCAAAGTCCTATTTGGAAAATTTTCGCCTATTTGGAAAACACGAAAATTTAACTGAAGGAGGCCATTTAAATGAATAGTGTTCTTAGACAAGAATTAACCTGCTCTGAAACTACTTGTTGGGATCAGGAGATTGGTTTAGCGGAAGGTGAATAAAAAATATCAACAAAGTCTGGAAATAATTTGTTGGGTTAACAACACAGAATTGAAATTCTCGTCAATTGGGTATCAATAAGTCCGTAGTTAGGTACTGCATGGAAAAAGGCCCACTGAACTAGTTTGAACACTATAAATTACAATACTGATGAACATTTAGTGTGGTGCCCTTAACTCCTAATCATTATTATAATACAATCTGATTAGGTTTAATTAATTACAGCAGAAAATGAGTTTAAATTTTCTTTACTATGAGCCCAAAACGTGTCAAATGTAATTATAATACTAAAATAGTATATAATATAGTATCGTCTCAACACGTCACAATATAAAACAAGCCCACACGTAGTACAAAACAACTACATACAAACAAAATCATATCTTCGGGACATACCCTGGTATATAGATACATATACATATATACTGGGAAAGACCATGAAATCTCCAATCAACCATGAATACTTCAAGAAGTACCATCTCCGGTCTCCTAATAACCTGAAGTACCTGTCATTGTCAACATACAAAGACAACGACAACCCCCTCTGAGCTGAGCAAAGCTCAGTCTGAAGCAACCACAATATATACCACAGATATCTAAACAATGATATATAATGCATGTATGTCATGGAGGTATCAAGTCAAATGCCCATCCATTGAGCACATCTCAGAATCAATCGAATGACTATCAAATTAATGCTCGAGCTGGCACACCGGCCTCAATTAGGGATAATCAAATGATAACGTGACAAAGCGTCATCAATTCTCAATTCTCAATCAATCCTCGGGGCCACAAATGAATATGCTTTAAGGGTCATGTAATACCAAACATAGCATCGTGTTCACAAACCTCATAATCAAATCAAATCATATCAGGGTATCCAAGGATCATAGCTCAACGTGCATGTCATGTATGCCACATCAACTCAATAAATAAGGCATATAGACATGTAATCTCAATCCAATCAATCAAACATATACATATAATACAGATACCTGTCCAATGTTATCCGGTCGCAACATACCTCAATTTTTCGTTCCAGTTGATTTAGCTTGAAGATATCAGTGTAATAATCTTTCTACATCAATAACATATTCATTTCAATCAATAACAACTGACAAACAATTCTTCAATCTCAATCCAACGAGTAAAATTCCTTGAGTATAATAAATTGAGAATAATTCAAAATAACATCACTATAATCATATCTTCTTCGTTAAAATCATACACTATTCGACAATTTTCAATTTCTGTATGATTTAACAATTTATCGGATTTATTTCAAAAATCGAAAAATTTCAAACATCACCAAAAATATAAAATTTATACCTCAAATCGAAGACCTCGTGTCAACAATTCCAGAACTGAATTCGGTTCATCGATTGTATAAACCGATAAGTTGCTTGATCGAAAAGAAAGTAAAAATGATGTTTCCTCTCCCCTCTCTGTCACCCTCTGTCGAAAGCATTATGTTGTAATTTCAATTCCACAGCCTCAATTTTGAGCTTTTTTTTTTAATATTATATTATATTATATTAATAAAATAAATTGATATAATATAATATATAATATTTAACATTTTAATGCCGGTATATCCCTTTAGACCAGTCAAACGATCAAATTTTCCAAAACTCAAAACATGAAACTTTTATATCTTTGAGTTTTCTACGTTATATCCAAATCTCAAATCATTTGGACTAATACTCAAACAATTATGCTAAAAACCATAACATAATTACCATTTTGTCATTAAAATTAATTCATTATTTTTCAACTTATTTACAAAAATGCCATCAAAACTATTTTATCCTCGGGGTCTCACATTTCTCCCCAACTTAAAAGATTTCGTCCTCGAAATCTCAAACATCTCTATATACATAACAGTGGCAAACATATATTATGTCACCAGTTAAAGTACATATCAACACTAAAATCAGTAAATGGCTCACTATACATTGAATACAATGGAACATGTGGAATAAAATCAAACAAGTGCGGATATGATTCTTGCATCTTGCTTTCCAATTCTCACGTTGACTCCTCCACACCATGTCGTGTCCATTGCACTCGAACTAGCGGAATCGATTTATTACGCAATACTTTCTCCTTCCGATCCATAATACAAACATGTTGTTCAACATAGGAAAAAGAAAGATCAAGTTCAACCTCATTAGGTACAAGTACATGTGATGGATCTGGTTCATATTTTCTCAACATAGAAACATGAAATACATCATGAATGGAAGATAAAGCTGGTGGCAATGCTAACCGATAAGCAAGATCCCCAACTCGATCAATGATCTTGTATGGACCAACATATCGAGGTGATAACTTCCCTCGCATGCCAAATCGAACAGTGCCTTTGAAGGGAGATATTTTCAAAAACATTTTATCACCTTTCTGGAATTCTAAGGGTCGTCTTCGTTTATTCGCATAACTCGTTTGACGATCCTGACCAGCTTTCATCCGCTGTCGAATTAACTGAACCTTATCATTCATTTCTTGTATCATTTCAGGACCAGTCAATTGTTTTTCACCAATTTCATCACAGACTAACGGTGACCCACATCGTCTCCCGTATAAGGCTTCAAAAGGTGCCATACCAATGCTCGTTTGGAAGATATTATTATAAGAAAATTCAACCAATGGTAAGGCATCTTGTCATCCCATTCTGAAATCCATCACAATAGCACGTAACATATCTTCTATCGTTTGAATTATATGCTCAGTCTGGCCATCATTTTGAGGATGATTAGTAGTACTCATATCCAAACGCGTACCCATAGCTTCTTGGAAACTACCCCAGAATTTAGAAGCAAACTTAGGATCACGATCTGATACAATTGAGACTGGCACACCGTGCAATCTCACAATATTCTCGATGTATATTCTCTTATAAGGATAAGTCCGCTCGTACGGAATGAAATGTAGAGATTTCGAAAGCCGATCAATAATTACCCAAATAGCGTCACAGCCCTTGGGTGAATGAGGTAAATGAGTCACAAAATCCATAGCAATATATTCCCAATTTCACTCCGGGATTTCAAGACTATGGAGTTATCCTCATGGTTTCATTCTCTTGGCTTTCACTTGCTTGCATACAAGAAATTTTGAAATAAATTCAGCAATGTCCTTCTTCATACGTCTCCACCAGAATTGAGGTCTCAACGTCAAATACATCTTTTGGCCTCCAGTGTGAATACTGTATTTGCTACAATGTCCTTCACGAAGAAGGACAGATTTCAAATCAGCATTATCAGGAACTACTAGCCGACCATTAAGTCGTAAAGAACCATCAGATATAATCTGAAATCCAAACTGATGTCCTACAAATACAAGTTCTTTTGACTTTTGGATCTGAGCATCGCTTCGTTTGGCCTTTCGTATTTTCGATATCAAGTTCGGCTCAATTTGCAATGCAGAGATGGTGACAGAATTCCAATTCGAATGAAAAGTCCAGCCAGAAGTACATATATTGTACTTTGGCGACACAAACAGATGCTAATACAGAATCATGCACCTTAAGACTAAGGGCATCCGTAGTAACATTCACCGATCCAGTGTGATATTGAATCTCACAATCAAAATCCTTCAAGAGATCCATCCATCTGCGTTGCCTCATATTCAAATCAGATTGAGAAAAGAGAAATTTCAGACTCTTATGGTCTGAATAAATAACAAACTTCTCTCCAGACAAGTAATGGCGCCAAATCTTCAGTGCAAACAAAATGGCGGCCAATTCAAGATCATGAACGGGATAACGTGTTTCATGAGATTTCAATTGATGAGACGCATAAGCAACCACTTTGCCATGTTGCATCAGAACACAACCCAAACCTTTACCAGACGCATCTGTACATACTACAAATCCTCTGGTACCTGAGGGAATAGTTAGTACAGGTGCTGTGGTCAATCTCGTCTTCAATTCAAGAAAACTAGCTTCACATTAATCTGACCAAATGAATCTCTGATTCTTCTGTGTCAGTCGAGTAATAGGTTTAGCTATTTCGAAAATCCCTCAATAAAACGACGATAATAACCAGCTAAATCCTTGAAGCTACGGATCTCAGGAAAATTTGTAGGTCTCGGCCAATTCAATACAGCTTCAACCTTAGCAGGATCAATAGATATGCCATGTTTCAAAATGTTGTGGCCTAGAAATACTACTTCATCTGTCCAGAATTCGCATTTGGACAATTTAGCATATAAATGGCCATTGCGAAGAGTTTGAAGTACCAGTCTCAGATGTTCAGTATGCTCCTTTTTCTATTTCGAATATACAAGAATATCATCAATAAATACGATAAGGAATCGGTCAAGATAATCTCGAAAGACACGATTTATTAGATCCATAAAAACAACAGGAGCATTCGTGAGACCGAAAGTCATAACCAAAAACTCATAGTGGCCATACCTGGTACGAAAAGCAGTTTAGGCACATATTCTTCTCGAACTCGTACTTGACGATAACCAGAACGAAGATCAATCTTAGAGTAAACAGAAGTACCCTGAAGCTGATCAAATAAGTCATCAATACGAGGAAGTGGATACTTGTTTTTCACAGTAGCTCAATTCAGTTGCCTATAATCGATACACATTCTATAACGTCCTAAAAATTGAAGGTTCATTTAACCACATGCATGCCAGTTATTAAATTTTTTTGGTATTGTATTAAATTGTTTTAATGCACTAAATGGTGTTTAATTATTTTTATGCATGTTATGCATAAAGTATGCATGATAGGATTTATTTCACGAAATTTTAAAAGTTTATGCACTATGATTTTTAAGTTGCATTTCGCGTTCGAACAAGGAATGGAGACCTGAGAATTTTCAAGAAAATTATTTTTATTACAAGATTAATTTTATTAATTAATATAAGGTGTTTTAAAGGTATTTTTCAAGAAATGGAATTTTATTGGGTATTTTCACCCGCGTGATTTTATTTTATACGGTAAGTAAATTTTATCGAATCGGAAGACTTTTTGAAGGTTCGGCTAATATTTTCAAAAACTTTTCAACACAAAATATTTTTTGGGAGTATGTTTGGAATTAAAAGGCCAACTTTTAAGTTCGTTGGGCTTAAAACTCTTTTAAGCTTTTAATTAACCATTTAAGGACCATTATCTAGTTGATTAAAAATTTATTTAAGGTTACCCTACACCAACTACCCTTCCCACCAACCGACAACCCTTTCATTTCTGATTATACCCTCTGCATTATCTTCCATAGCAGCTTAGCCATCGGTTCCATTCATTTCCAACTTCATAAAGCTGAAGGTTTCCTCTGTCATTCTTTGTTCTTGAAAAAGAAATCATTTTCGGCACTCGTCTTCGATCTTCTCGCACCATTTCATCTAAGGCACGCATTGTATCATTATTTCTGCATCATTCACGTCATATATGTGTTTTCATGTGTGTTATTTTTATACATTTTTCGGTATTGGCATGGCAAAGCTTTTATGCTCTTGGTTTGGCACGAAAACTGTATGTTGTTGCATACATCTCACGTTTTGTTTTCTGTGGTGCAAGGGGCTGCTGTTTTTAGTTGTTTAAGGGCTGTATTTGATGTCAAGGAGTTGCCTTGTGAGTTAGATCAGTTGTTGGATGCTGCAAAGGAAGGGCCTAGAGTAAGGTTTTGAGGGGGTGGTTCGACTCTTGTTGGCTTCAGCTAGCTGGTAGAGGTTTCGATTGATTTGCTTGGACCATTGGCACAACGGACGAACCAAGCGAAAGCTGGTGGGCATGTGAGGCCCGAGGTCGAAGAGGGTGGGGGGTGATCGCCGGTGCCATGAGGTTGCACGGACAATGAGCGGCTCCTGGCAGGCTTCTAGGTGGAGGGAACATGGATGAACCGATCTTACACCGGAAGGAGAGAGATTTCGAAGCTGTTCAGGTATGAGACAGTGCAGTTGAGGAGGGCTTAAAAGATTTGATATGTACTACTCATATCAAGAAGGTGAATCTTCTTTTCGGTAGCTCATCACATAAGAACTCCAAAGTTAAGCGTGCTTGACTTGGGGCAATTCTGGGATGGGTGACCCCGTGAGAAGTTTCTTGGGGTGCGTTTAAGTGAGGACATAAGCATGCTGGAAAAGACTCGTATTGGTACAATAAGTACAGTCGTGGAATCAGGGACATTATACATTAGCATCGTACCATCTTTCTTTCGAAAACCGGAGCTCCCCAAGGTGATACACTCGGTCGAATATATCCCTAATCGAGAAGATCCTATAATTGTTCTTTTAGTTTTTTCAATTCCAATGGTGCCATGCGATAAGGAGCTTTAGAAATATGTGCAGTCCCCGGCATAAGATCAATAATAAATTCAACTTCTCGATGAGGAGGAAAATCAGGAATCTCATCGGGAAATACATCCGAGAAATCTTTCGCAACAAGAATATCAAATAAAAAAGGCTCCTTCTTCGAGACATCAATAGCGTAGATAAGATAACCTTCATCTCCGCTACTCAAAAGTCGAGACATTTTCAGAGAGGATACCAAAGGAATTTTAGCCTGGGAACCTTTGCCATAAAAATTCCATTTGGGTCCATCAACAGGTCGAAATCGAACCACTACACGAAAACAATCGATGGTAGCTCGATTGGTTGTCAAGATATCCATGCCAACAATACAATCAAAATCGTGCATTGGGAGGACAATCAGATTCAGAAATATCACATTATCCTCATATATCAATATACAATTATGCAAAACTTGATCAGACAGAATAATCTTTCCTGCTGGCGTGGCTATCGACAAAGTATCATACAACGGAGTACACATAATATCATGGGATGCAACAAATGCATGTGATATGAATGATTGAGATGCTCTTGTATCAAATAAAACACGTGCAGGATAATCGCAAAGCATGCAAATACCTGCAATCACACCACCAGGAGCTTCCTTAGCCTGATCTTCTGTCATAGCATATACTAGAACTTGAGAAGGGACTTGGGCACTCTGACCACTCGGACCTCGATATCATGGAACATTAGACTGCTGGAAAGAAGTAACATGAACAACATGTCTCATCATACTGGGGCCACCTCTAAATCCTAGCTGGGGTTGAGAAGAAGTCGTACCCATGTTCGAACATACTCGAGAGAAATGGCCTTCTGTCCATACTGATAACAAGTACCAAACATACCTCGACACTGCTCGATAGTATGTTTGCCTCCACAATGACTACAATAAGGAACAATCACGGGACTCCCTCTCTGGGATCCACTGGAACTCGAAGAAGATGAAGAAACAGTGGAACCAGTCTTCTTAAAATTCCTACCTCTCGGACGCAAGGTCGGCTACGGAACTGTCACTGGAGGTGGAGGATTATACTGTGGACCTCATCGCCTTAATCCAGCTTCGGCGGCCTTAGCTCGTTTAACTGCCTCTGCGTAGCTCGTAGGCAAACCAGAAATGACAAAAGTATAAATATCAAGATGTAAACCATTTACAAACCTGTTATATTTTTCTTTTGCATTCGCAACTACGTGAGGTGCATATTTCAACAACGTAGAGAATTTCGAAGCATACTTTGCAACAGTCATCGTTCTCTGCTGCAGACTTTTGAATTATTCTCCTGAGCAGTGTAATAAGAAGGAAGGGAATACTGCTCCAAAAACTGGGCCTTGAAAACATCCCAGGTGACTTCAATCTCGGCTTCTTTCAGTCCAATCTCAGCGCCTTCCCACCAAGATTTCACTCGGTCTTTCAATTGATGAAGATCAAATTTTGTTCGCCGAGCCTTGGAATATTCAACGATACTAAACAAGTGCTCGATATCTTTCAATCAGGCCTCTGCTCTATCTGCACTCTTAGTGCCAAAGAACCTCGGTGGTTTCAAATCCTGGAATCAAACCATCACTAAATCCATGGAAAATCCTTCAAATTGTCCAACTATCCTCTCAGTACTGCTACTCGCAGTTTCATTCGTGGAATCCATATACAAATCAAATGATGAAAATCACAAATGAATATCAATTTCACATCATCATCATCTCATAGCATCAATCTCATCAATAACTTACTCAAACTAAATCAAGTAGGAGCAAGTAATACAAATAAATCAAACACAAACGCACAATTCATTTGTGACTATTCACGTGTACACAAGACTCAATCGAGCATTCCCACCTATGTTATGATACCACTCTGTGTGAGGCCCTTAACTCCTAATCATTTACAATATAATCTGATTAGGGTTAATTAATTACAGCGGAAAACGAGTTTAAATTTTATTTATAATGAGCCCAAAACGTGTCAAATGTAATTATAATACTAAAATAGTATATAATATAGTCTCGTCTCAACACATCACAATATAAAACAAGCCCACACGTAATCAAAAACAACTACATACAACAAACTCATATCCTCGAGACATACCCCGATATATAGATACATATACATATATACTAGGAAAGACCATAAAACCTCAAATCAACCATGACTACTTCGAGAAGTACCATCTCCGGTCTCCTGATAACATGAAGTACCTGTCATTGTCAACATACAAAGACAACAACAGCCCCCTCTGAGCTGAGCAAAGCTCAGTCTGAAGCAACCACAATATATACCACAGATATCTAAACAATGATATATAATGCATGTATGTCGTGGAGCTATCAAGTCAAATGCCCATCCACTGAGCACATCTCAGAATCAATTGAATCGCTATCAAATCAATGCTCGAGCTGGCACACTGGCCTCAATCAGGGATAATCAAATGATAACGTGACAAAGCGTCGTCAATTCTCAATTCTCAATCAATCATCGGGCCACAAATGACTATGCTTTAAGGGTCATGTAATACCAAACAAAGCATCGTGTTCACAAACCCCATAATCAAATCAAATCATATCAGGGTATCCAAGGATCATAGCTCAACGTGCATGTCATGTATGCCACATCAACTCAATAAATAAGGCATATAGAAATGTAATCTCAATCCAATCAATCAAACATATACATATAATACAGATACATGTCCTATGTTATCCGGTCGCAACATACCTCAATTCTTCGTTCTAGTTGATATAGTTTGAAGATATCACTGTAATAATCTTTCTACATCAATAACATATTCATTTCAATCAATAACAACTGACAAACAATTCTTCAATTTCAATCCAACGATTAAAATTCTATGATTACAGTAAATTGGGAATAATTCAAAATAACATTACTATAATCATCTCTTCTTCGTTAAAATCATACATTATTTAACAATTTTCAATTTTTGTATGATTTAACAATTTATCGGATTTATTCCAAAAATCGAAGAATTTCAAACATCACCAAAAATATAAAATTTATACCTCAAATTGAAGACCTCGTGTCAACGATCTCAGAACTAAATTCGATTCGTCGATTGGATAAACCGATAAGTTGCGCGATCAAAAAGAAAGTAAAAATAATGTTTCCTCTCCCCCCTCTCTCTCACCCTACGTCGAAAGCATTATGATGTACGGTCATTTCCACCGCCTCAATTTTAAGCTTTCTTTTTATTAAATATTATATTATATTAATGAAAAAATATATTTAACATTTTATCGTCGATATATCCTTTGGACCAGTCAAACGATCAAAATTTTCAAAAGTCAAAACATGAAACTTCTATATATTTGAGTTTTCTACGTTATATCCAAATCTCAAATCATTTGAACTAATACTCAAAAAATTATGTTAAAAATCATAACATAATTATCATTTTGTCCTTAAATTATTTCATTATTTTTCAACTTATTTACAAAAATGTCATCAAAACTATCTTATTCTCGGGGTCTCACAGTTAGGCTACGAAGTTGAAAACAAAGATAAAGTATATAGAAATGTAAATGCACAAATATGTTTCTAGATGTTCGGAGACTTGAATAGTCTGACTAATTTTGTAATGCAGACTCATCAGTGATCTCTTTTCTATAAGTCAGCTTCCATCAGTTATGCTTAGACATCCGTTGGGCTTTGATATATTGATTTTGCTTTGAGAAACCATTTACGCGTGAATAATCAATTTTCCTCGTGAATTCAGTTCGGATAGGCTCTGTAAATTCTTTTAAACCAATAACCTTGTTAATTCATTAAAATTTAATTGATCCAACAATAACCTATCTGAGCCAATTTGTACAATAAATGGCTTAATGGATCCAAAATAATTAATCTAAGTTATGAATAAAAAAGGATAAATTCAATTCGATATATTCAGTAGGTTAACCATTTTTTTTATTTTCCCGAGGCTAATCTAGTAAAATATGGCAATCATCACTATTTAAATTTTTTAACGTGGTTTGACATTTTTTAACGTCATTTACTCTCTCACAAAATGTCGGCAACCTACCGACTCTTTAATTAAAGATTACACCGACCAAGTTCATATCCTGTTATAAAGCCAATTTATCACTTTGACAAAAGATTTTTAAATTTTAATCTCGTACAATAACATCATCTTTATTCTTTTTTAAAAAAAATTTATTATGACAATTGATTTTAGCAATAACATCATTATTCTTTTCTGAAAATATTTTTATTATGTAAATTAAATATAAAAGGGTCATAAATAATTAAATCGTAAAAAGTTAATGTAGAAATTAACTGTGTGATATTTTCTAGGTATATGAATTATTTAAGCAATTCATTATTATATATTGTTTCTATAATTTGTTATTAAAATGTGAATGAGTTTTTTGTCCATTTTTATGAAAATATCTCCAAAGATATTTTATTTCATACTAGTGATAGAGGCAAACATAACGTGTCTTAGATAAATTTTGATTTTTGAAAAATCCATTTTTGAAACTTATTGTGGTTTTTCAAATAGATTTTTGGACAAGTTTTTCCTCCTTATTTATCGTTGTTAGTTTTTGAGTAAATCATCAATAAATTCCCAACTGTTGTGAAAAAGTAAAAATTTATGGTAAAAAGTAAAAATCTCAAACTCTCAAAATTTACCAAACTACACACTTTATAATATTTTTCTCTCTACTCAATTGTGATTTTCTTCACAAATGAGAGATCTATTTATAGAGTTTCATTACACATAATCCAAAAAATAAAATACATCATTACCTACATCATCACACACAAATTTCTAATTTTGCAACTCTTATTTCCAACATTCAGATATTCAACTATTACTTTTCAATATTCAAATCATTTATTTTCAACACTCCCCCTTGTGATGATGATCATGATACGATGATGTCTTCATTACTTGTTTTGTACTGCCTCGTTAAAAACCTTACTTGGAAAAACCCATTGGGATAAAAACCATATTAAGGGAAAAAGAGTGCAGTCACGTAAACTCCCCCTGATGTTGACATGAACAATTCTTCACAAATTTTGTAGATTGCGCATCCCAATATTATATATGTGCTTTCTGAATATTGACATAGAAAGTGCCTTTCTGAAGAGATCTCATGAGTTTTCACTTGATTGAATGTCACGAACATCAATATATTTATTCTTCTCCAGCTCCTTGGTGAATGCGAAGAACTTAGGAGGAATATGTTTAGTTTTGTCGTTTTTTATGTATCCTTCTTTCATTTGAGCAACACATGCAGCATTATCTTCATTTAGTATCACAGGCTTCTCATCGAATGATAATCCGCATGAAATTTGGATATGTTGGGTCATTGATTTTAACCACACACATTCACGACTTGCTTCATGTAGTGCAATAATCTCGGCATGATTTGATGAAGTTGTTACGAGCGTTTGTTTCTGTGAACGCCAAGATATTACAGTGCCACCACGAGTAAATACATATTCAGTTTGGGAACGTGCCTTGTGTGGATCAGATAAGTATCCAGCATCAGCATAACCAATTATACTTGGATTAGCATCTTTTGAATACAAAAGTCCCAAGTCTTTCGTTCCTCGTAGATAACGGAATATATGTTTAATTCCGTTCCAGTATCTCTTTGTTGGATATGTGCTAAATCTTGCCAACAGATTCACGGCAAAAGATATATCAGGCCTTGTACAATTTGTAAGGTACATAAGGACACCGATGGCATTTAGATATGGTACTTCTGGACCAAGAATATCTTCATCATCTTCACATGGACAGAATGAATCCTTTTCTATGTTTAATGATCTAACAACCATTGGAGTACTTAAAGGATTTGCTTTATCCATATTAAAACGTTTAAGGATCTTTTCTGTATAATTTGTCTGGTGAACAAACATTCCACATTCTTTTTTTTCAATTTGTAAACCCAGACAATACTTGGTTTTTCCAAGATCCTTCATTTCAAATTCTTCCTTCAAGTATGACACAACTTCTTAAATTTCCTTATTCGTTTCAATGATGTTTAAATCATCAACATATACAGCAATAATTACGCATCCGGATGTTGTTTTCTTAATGAAAACACAAGGACATATTGAATTATTTACATATCCATTTTTCATCAAGTGATCACTTAGTCGATTATACCACATTCGACCTGATTGCTTTAACCCATATAATGATCTTTGTAATTTCACAGAATAACATTCCCTAGGTTTTGAACTTTGTGCTTCAAGCATCTTAAATCCTTCAGGGATTTTCATATATATATTACTATCAAGTGATCCATATAAGTAAGCTGTAACAACATCCATAAGACGCATTTCTAAATTTTCAGATACCGCCAAGCTAATCAAATACCGAAACGTAATTGCATCCATCACAGGAGAATACTTTTCTTCATAATCAATTCCAGGCCTTTGAGAAAAACCTTGTGCAACAAGTCGAGCTTTATATCTTACTATTTCATTTTTCTCATTTCGCTTTCGAATAAAAACCCATTTGTATCCAACAGGTTTTACACCTTCAGGTGTAAGGACTATAGGTCCAAAAACATTACGTTTATTTAGCGAATCTAATTCAACCTGGATGACATATTTCCATTTTATTCAATCCTGCCGATTTTTACATTCACCAAAAGATTTTGGTTCATGATCTTCGTTATCATTTATGATGTCAATTGCCACATTAGAAGAAAATATATCATCAATTTCATCTATATCTTTTCGGTTCCATATTTTTCCAGTATTAATGTAATTGATAGAGATTTCATGATTCTCGTCAGTTTGTGGTTCTGACAGAACATTTTCATCATCATGTGTTTCTTCAGGAACACCATTCACTATTTTGTGATCATCATGTGTTTCTTCAGAAACATCATTCTTTATTTTGTGATCATCGTGTTTCTCTATGAATTTTCTTTTTCGAGGATTTTTATCCTTGGAACCGACTGTCCTTCCACGCTTCAGGCGTTTAATGACATCATGATTATCTTCCATTTGTTTCTTTGGAATTTCAATTCGAGCAGGGGCATTTGCAGCATCTATATATGATTTAGTTACCCCTTTTGTGTTTGCAAATGCATCTGGTTTTTTATTTGATATTCTTTGCAAGTGTACAATTTGTTGTACATCTTTTTCACATTTTTTTGTTCTTGGATCCAGATGTAACAATGATGATACATACCATGTAATTTTCTTTTCGGTATGTTTCTGTTCTTCCCCTAATATTGGGAAGATTTCCTCATTAAAATGACAATCAGCAAAACGTGTTGTGAACACGTCGCCTGTCTGAGGTTCAAGATATCGAATGATTGATGGACTATCATAACAGATATAAATTCCAACATTTCTTTAAGGTCCCATTTTCTTTCGTTGTGGTGGTGCAATAGGCACATACACCATACATCCAAAAATTCTCAGATAAGAAATGTCTGGTTCTTTACCAAATGCAAGCTGTAATTGGGAGTATTTATGATATGCACTTGGTCTGATGCGAATTAATGAAGCAGCATGTAAAATTGCATGTCCCCATATAGAAATATGGAGCATTGTTTTCATAATCATTGGTCTAGCAATCATTTGCAGACGTTTAATCAACGATTCAGCCAATCCATTCTGTGTATGTACATAAGCCACATGATGCTCAACAATGATTCCCATAGACATACAATAATCATTGAAAGTCTGGGAAGTAAATTCACCAGAATTATCAAGTCTAATTTTCTTGATTGTATAATCGGGAAACTGATTCCTCAATTTTATTATTTGAGCAAGTAATCTTGCAAATGCAACATTTCGAGTTGACAATAAACATACATGTGACCATCTGCTGGAGGCGTCAATCAATACCATAAAATATCTGAATGGTCCACATGGTGGATGGATTGGTCCACAAATATCACCCTGAATACGTTCAAGAAACATTGGTGATTCAGTTTGGATTTTGACTGGTGATGGTCTTATAATAAGTTTTCCAAGAGAACATGCTTTACATTGAAACTTATTATTCTGAAAGATCTTCTGGTCTTTCAGTGGATGACCATGTGTATTTTCTATAATTCTTCGCATCATTGTTGAACCAGGATGTCCCAATCGATCATGCCAATTGGTTAATATCGAAGAATTATAACCTACCATGTTTGATTCGATGGGACTTATATGTGTATAATGCAATCCAGTAGGGAGCATTGGTAGTTTTTCAATCACATATTTCTTTCCTGATTTATATGCGATAAGACACATATATTTCTCATTCCCTTCATTCATTGTTTGAGTATCATACCCATGGGAATATATATCATTAAACTCAACAAATTTCTTTTCGATTGTGGTGAATATAAAGCATCATTGATCAAAAATTTTGTTCCATTAGGTAACAAAAATTGTGCTTTACCACATTCTTTAATCAAGTCTACAAGACCTGATATTGTATTCACCGTTGTTTTTGTTCGTTTTAGTTCCAAAAAATATCTTTTATCTCGGAGGATAGTGTGCGTTGTACCACTATCGGGTATGCAAACTTCAGCTTTGCTCATAGCATTTTCCATATTTTAACTTCAAAAAAATATACAATGAAATAAATTACTGGCAATATATATTTAAATATAACACATATCATAATTATACAATAAAACATTATTCTATGAATACATGAAAAATAAATTACTGTACATTTATATTCTATCATTATATTGTTCATTTTCAGAGAAATCGTTGAGAAAATCTGCAGCATCAATATTGTTCATTTCTATCCCACCAACATATTGATCATTTGCAGAGAAATCATTCATAAAATCACCAGCATCAAAATGAGTTGAATCACTCAAACGGTCACTGCGTTCAGTGAAGTTGGTCTCCTTTTCTTTCCCCTTTAACGATTCTTTATAAAGTTTACAAAGGTGCTCAGGGGCTCGACAAACTTTGGACCAATGTCCTGGAGTACCACATCTGTAACAAGAACTTTCATATCTTTTTGAGTGATTCTCATTAACACTTGTATTCTCATGATGCCTTTTCAGTTGATGGTTTGGGACGCTCTTTTGAGATGAGTTATAAAAATAACTATCTCTATTATTTTCAAAACCACGGCCGCGTCCACGACCACGACCAATTCCACGTCCACGTCCACGACCTCGACCTCGACCAAAACCTTGTTTTTGAAATTGATTTTGGTTTCTAGGTTTAAATTCATTTTTACTTACAGCATTTACTTCTGGAAATGCTGTTGATCCAGTGGGTCGGGACTGATGATTTCTCATTAATAGCTCGTTGTTTTTTACCGCCACAAGAAGACAGACGATGAGTTCAGAATATCTCGCGAATTCACGTACCCTATGTTGTTGCTGTAGAGTAATATTTGATGCATGAAACGTGGAAAATGTTTTTTCAAGCATCTCAGATTCTGTGACCTCATGTCCACAAAACTTTAATTGCGAGATTATTCTATACATCGCCGAATTGTAATCACTGACTTTTTTAAAGTCTTGGAATCTCAATGTATTCCATTCATCCCGGGCGGTCGGAAGTATAACTTCTCTTATATGTTCGAATCTTTCTTTTAATCCCTTCCACAAAGCCATGGAATTTTTTTCAGTCAGATATTCACATTTCAATCCATCATCGAGATGTCGACGCAAAAATATCATGGCTATTGCCTTTTCTTGTGACGTGCATATGCCATTTTCTTTAATGGTCTCGCTTAGACCCAATGACTCAAGATGCATTTCTACATCTAGAGTCCATGGCATATAATTTTTTCCCGTGATGTCGAGCGCAACAAATTCGAGCTTTGTTAAATTTGACATGATGGTACTAAAAAAATTACGATGTATTTTATTAGTTAATAAATATTGCAATAAAAAATAACGGATAAACAACAAGTACAAGTATTTGTAGAAATAAAGAAAACGCACGAGGAGGATATTCTACGATAAATACAAGACTCGTGAGTATGATAACCAAAATAATTAAAAATATCCTTGAGAAAGCCATCTTCTTTTTTCTTCGAAAAATTTGATGATGAATAATTTTTAGAGAAGAAGAGAAAGTTGGAGTGATTGAATGTGTTTGTGAGATCATACTATAGGGCAAAAACTAGCCGTTTTTTTTACCATTTATGACCGTTGGTGTACAAAAAAAATAAAGGTATGTATTTGTATAGATTTATGGTAATATATAATATTAGACATGTTTAAATAATTATGTATATCATATCATAATATTATAATGAGTGTCATAATTTATTTTGTTTAAAAACCTTATAGGGTTTTATACTTGTCGTATCCCCTTACCGGGAGTGTGGGATGTCGTCTTAACATCCTCCCAAGATTTATAATAAGTTTATGAAAAATTTATTTTTATTACAACTAATAATAATATTATATTGTATATTAAATAAATACACAATAAATAAATAACAGTAAAATAAATATTATTACTTTTGTTATATTTTTCTTCTGTTTGGAGCTTGGAAAAGTATGTAGGACTTTTAGAGCTTCGTGCTGATAACGTGTTGTGAAAAAGTAAAAAATTATGGTAAAAAGTAAAAATCTCAAACTCTCAAAATTTACCAAACTACACACTTTATAATATTTTTCTCTCTACTCAATTGTGAGTTTCTTCACAAATGAGAGATCTATTTATAGAGTTTCATTACAGATAATCCAAAAAATAAAATACATCATTACATACATCATCACTCACAAATTTCTAATTTTACAACTCTTATTTTCAACATTCAAATATTCAACTATTACTTTTCGATATTCAAATAATTTATTTTCAACACCAACAACATAGTTATATTTATGTTAAATCCCTATCAGAGCCACATTTTTCGTTGAACTTGATTCACACAAAATATGTTCCAATTTGAAAATTAATATTTAAAACATGTCTATTGAATATTTGAATGTTGAAAATAAAAGTTGTAAATATTGAAAATTTGTTTGATGATGTAGGTAATGATGAATATATTTTTGGATTATTTGTAAAGAAATTCTATAAATAGCCTCACCATTTGTGAAGAAATTTACATTGAGTTGAGAGAAAAAATATTATAAAATGTGTAGTTTGATAATTTTGAGAGTTTGAGATTTTTACTTTTTACCATAAATTTTAATTTTTTCATAACACATTATCGGCACGAAACTCTAAAAGTTTACATATTTTTCCAAGCTTCAAAACAAAAGAAAAAGTAACAAAAGTAATATGATTTATTTTACTGTTTATTTATTGTGTATATATTTAATATATAATATAATGTTATTATATAATAAAAATACATTTTCAAAAACTTGTTATAAATCCTGGGAGGATATTAAGACGACATCCCACACTCCCGGTAAGGGATACAACAAGTATAAAAGCCTACCAGATTTTTAAACAAAATAACTTATGACACCTCATTATAATAATGTGATATGATATACATAATTATTTAAACATGACTAATATTATATAAATCATATTATTACCATAAAATTACACAAATACATACATTTATTTTTTTGTACACCAACGGTCATAAACGGTAACAAAACGGTTAGTTCTTGCCCTATAAATATGATCTCACAAACACATTTAATCACTCCAACTTTCTCTTCTTTTCTAAACAATTATTCTTCATCAAATTTTCGAAAAAAGAAGAAGATGGCTTTCTCAAGGTTATTTTTAATTATTTCTGTTATCATACTAACGAGTCTTGTATTTATCAGAGAATATCCTCCTCGTGTGTTTTCTTTATTTTTACGAATGCTTGTACTTGTTGTTTATCCATTACTTTGTATTGTAATATTTATTAAATAATAAAATGAATCGTAATTTTTTTTAGTACCACCATTTGAAACTTGACAAAGTAGAATTCATTGCTTTTGATATTACGGAGAAATGCATCTTGAGTCATTGGGTCTAAGTGAGACCATAAAAGAAAATGGCATATCGACATCTCGACGAGGGATTGAAATGTGAATATCTAATTGAAGAAGATCTCATGGCTTTGTGGAATGGATTAAAGAAAGATTCGAACATATAAGGGAAGTTATACTTCCGACCACCCGGGATGAATGAAATACGTTGAGATTCCAAGATTTTAAAAAAGTCAGTGATTACAACTAAAAGATGTATAGAATAATCTCGCAATTGAAAATTCTGTGGGCACGAGATTACTGAATTGGAAATGCTTGAAAAACATTTTCCACTTTTCACGCATCGAATATAACTCTACAACAACAATATAGAGTGCGTGGATTTTTGAGATATTATGAACTTATCGCCTGTCTCCTTGTGGCGGAAAACAATAATGAGCTGTTAATGAGAAATCATCAGGCACGACCCACTGGTTCAACGAGATAGTTACTTCTATAACTCATCTCAAAAGAGCGTCCCAAATCATCCACTGAAAAAGCATCATGAGAATATGAGTGTTAATGAGAATCACTCCAAAAGATTTGAAAGTTCTTGTTTTAGATGTGGTACTCCAGGACATTGGCCCCGTATTTATCGAGCCCCTGAGCATCTTTGTAAACTTTATAAAGAATCAATAAAGGGGAAAGAAAAGGAGACCAATTTCACTGAACAGAGTGAACCTTTGAGTGATTCAACTCATTTTGATGTCGGATATTTTCTGATTGATTTCTCAGACAATGATCAATTTGCTGGTGGAATAAATATGTAAAATATTTTATTTTTCCATGTACTCGTATGATAATTTTTTATCGTGTGCTATATTTCTTTTTACATATGTATTGTATTGTATATTGGAAACTTAATTCCGGTGTTTTGACAAAAAGACTTACCAACTAAACTAAGAAACTGAACTGATCATCAACTGAACACGTCATCTACTGAACTTAGTCAACTGTTCGATACAACTGAAGTTCACTCTCGGCAACTGATTCTCTCCCAGCTGATCTCTCAGCTGTACACGTCATCAGTTGAAAGCGACAACCGACAAATAGTACATTTACCTGCAACTAGTAGTGGAACGCCGCATTACAGAATGAACAGTGTATGATTGTTAGAATATATCGACATGGCAATCAACGGTTAGAATATTCAAACATTCTTTAATGTTACCGTTGAGAGGAGAGCATATAAATAGTCGAAGACAGCAACTGAAGAAACACCGACTTTCAGTTATCTCATTCTACTTGCTGTTACGCTGCAAAAATATCTACTCACAATCAGAAATCAAAGCTCACGGTTATTAGTCATATCAGTAGTATTCAAGACTACATTCTCGAGCTTAAATAGCACTTTGTAATCGTTGATAGATTTTCTAAGTTGTGCTAAAGATCAGTTACGATCTATAAAAGTGTTGTATGCTAAGAGTTTCAGTTTTGGCAAAGTGATAAGTCCAAACTGAAGTGGGTCAATACAGTGTCGTGTATTTGATCAAAGTCTTTTAGTGGATATCCTATCTTCGTGATAGAAGGGGTGATATAGGAGTTATTCAATTCTCCGAACATCCAGAAACAAATTGTGGTGTCATTACTTCAGTTACCATTTTCAGTTAGATACTCTATCTTTCAGTCAGTTAGTTTTTCGCAACTGTTTTATTCAATTTAACTGATTGTTATTGACCGACGGGATATTCAGTTTCAGTTTGTAACAAAACTGAATTTATATTGTCGAGGAATATTTTAAATTCGAGCAGTGTTTATTCAACCCCCCCTTCTCAACACTCTTTATTCGATTAACCGATCCTATCAAGTGGTATCAGAGCGAGTCATATTCTATCAAAATTATCTATACTTAAATTGTTCACTATGTCTTCATTCAACAAGATTACTATGTTCTCAAGAGAAGAATTTGACGATTGGAAGATCAGGATGCAGGTTCATCTAGCTGCACAGGATGATGACATGTGGTACGTTATAACTGACGGACCCATGAAGATTTTGAAAGCCAATACAGCAGTTGCAATCATAGATGGGGCACCGCACAGAATTGAAAAGCCTAGAGATGAGTGGACTACTGAGAACAAGAGGAAAGCAAATCTAGATAATGTAGCAAAGGACATATTGTACAAAACACTGGACAAAGTAACGTTCAGTAAAATCAAGATGTGCAAGACAGCCAAAGAGATTTGGGAGAAGTTAATTCAGCTTTGCGAAGGCAATGAACAAACCAAAGAAAACAAACTTTCTGTTGCCGTGCAGAAGTTCGACAACATCAGAATGAAAGTTGGAGAAACAATGCATGAATATGATGAAAGAACCAGCTGCATCATCAACGAACTAAATGCACTTGGAAATGTGTATTCAAACAAAGAAGTTGCATTGAAAATAATCAGAGGTCTTCCCAAGGAATGGGATGTGAAAACCATGACAATGAAGGAGTCTAAAGATCTGAACAAAGTTGAACTCCATGACCTATTCGCTGACTTGAAAGCATATCAGTTTGAACTGCAAACTCGAGAGGGAGAACCATCTACCACAGCAGCTACTACTGCCTTAACTGCTGTACGATCAGAACCAACTGGTTCAGTTGAGAAAGATGCAGATCAACTAAGCAATGATGTCATGTCATTGTTCATCAAGAAATATGGAAGATTCATGAGGAAAATTCAAGGGAATTTTCAGAAGCATTACCAAAGAAACAATTCCAGAGAAGAGTCAAATACATGCTACAACTGTGGAAAACCAGGTCATTTTATTGCTGACTGTCCCAAGCCTAAGAAGGACAGTCAAGTTTCAACTGAAAGAAAGAAGAAAGTGTATGAGCACAAGAGGAGATCTAAGGACGACAAGAAGCCTTACAGAAAGAAACATGAAGTACTCCTAGCTGAAGATATCAAAGCCAAATGGGCAGACACTGACAGCGAGGAATCAGAACCAGAAACTTCATGCAGTTCTAGTGACAATGAAGAAGAAGTAAAATGTCTGATGGCTGCTGATACAGAACTAGAGTCCAGCAGTCAACAGGTATTTGATTTTAGTTCAACCGATTTTACCAGAGAAGAACTTATTTCGACATTGCATGACATGGTTAATGAGTAACAAAAGCTTGCTTTATCGTTTGAAAAAGCCAGAGCGAAGCAAAATGATCCCAAAGATGATAAAACAAATTCTAATGAATCAGTTGATATGTTGAGTCTGAAAAGGGAAATTGCTGAGCTCAGAAATGAAAGAAGCAGGGATCAATTAATGATTCAAAAGTTGTTGCTTGAAAATTCAAAGCACACTGAGCTTATTCAGGCTTGGAACAATCGTCTGATGCTTTAACTGATATACAGAATTCTCAGAAATCAGTTACTGATAAAACTGGTTTAGGATTCTGTAGTAAATATGATTTGTCTTCCAAAGATACTCAGCCAAAACTGAATATAAACAAAGGGAAATACATTCACTTTGTAAAATCAGTTATGGTACAAGAACAAGCTGAGCCGAGTAAACTGATTGAACAGCCAACTCAAAGTATGAACAAGGCCAAAATATATGGAATTGGTTATAGCTCAAAAGTTGTGACCGACTCTCGATTTCAGCAACCAAAAATTTTCAGCAAAAACCACTCAAATGGCTACTCAAATTACTACAACAGTAAACCAGTTCAGAAAAGATACTGGCTGAACAATCAGTTGAAAAAGGGCAAATCACATGTTGTATCTTCTGCACACCATACACCATGCACACACA
Organism: Primulina eburnea; assembly: GCF_022965805.1. Lineage (NCBI taxonomy): Eukaryota > Viridiplantae > Streptophyta > Magnoliopsida > Lamiales > Gesneriaceae > Primulina > Primulina eburnea. The sequence continues at coordinate 9,214,596 of NC_133117.1, forward strand.
GACCGGGAAAGACCATCTGGAATACAGCAACTGGACGGTCAGTTAGACTGATCCAAGTCTGGATTCCTAAAGGACTAATCAACTTTGGACCCAAATAGAAAAGGGTACCAGAATCTTATCTTGTGTTTGATTGCAGGTAATAGGTACAAACATTGAATCTATATGGTACTTGGATAGTGGATGTTCACGCCACATGACAGGATATTCAAATTTATTATCTCAACTGGTGAAATACACTGGACCAAACATCAGTTTTGGATATAATTCTAAAGGTAAAACTGTGGGTAAGGGAAAGCTTATCCATGGTAATTTCACCATTAATGATGTATTACTATTTGAGAATCTTAAGTATAATCTGATCAGTATCAGTCAATTATGCGATAATGGATTCTTAGTTCAGTTTGAGAAACATTCTTGTTCAGTCAAAAACTCAACTGAAGAGATTATCCTAACTGGCAAAAGGTGTGGAAACACTTACAAAGTCAGTTGGAATGATCAACCTTATGCACCAGTATGCTTTATTGCCTCAAAATCTTCTAAAAACTGGTTGTGGCATAAGAGATTAAACCACCTGAATTTCAAGTCTATTGCACATTTGAGTAACCACGATCTTGTTACTGGATTGCCCAAAATGGATTTTATCAAAGACAAAATTTGCTCAGCATGTCAGTTTGGTAAACAAATCAAATCTTCTTTTAAGAACAAGGGTCGTAAGTCTTGTTCCCGATGCTTAGAGCTGTTACATATGGATCTATTTGGTCCAATACCAGTCATGAGTTTAGGGAGAATGAAATACACCTTGGTGGTTGTAGATGATTTTTCAAATTCACTTGGGTTATATTTCTCAAATCCAAAGACCAAACTGCTGCTCAACTGATTAAGATTTTCAAAAGATTATTAAATGAAAAATCAGTTGTAATTGATAGAATCAGATCTGATCGAGGAACTGAGTTTATCAATCAAATTCTTTCAAATTATTTAGAGAATGCCGGAATTAAACATGGGCTCTCAGCAGCTAGAACTCCTCAGCAAAATGGTGTAGCTGAAAGGAGAAATCGGACCCTCAAAGAGGCTGCTAAAACAATGCTTGCTGATTCTGATATCTCTCAAAGATTTTGGGCAGAAGCAGTGAACACTGCGTGTTACACTCAAAACAGATCAATGATTAATAAGAATCATATGAAAACACCTTATGAGATCTGGCATGGAAGAAAAAGTATGGTTTCCTACTTTAAAATATTTGGCTGCAGATGTTTTATACTTGTCAATGGTAAAACTCATTTAAAAGCCTTTGATGCTAAATCTGCAGAGGGAATATTTCTTGGTTATTCTTCAGTGAATAAAGCTTATAGAGTCTTCAACAAAAATACTTTAAATGTTAAGGAATCTATTCATGTTGTTTTTGATGAAACTGTACTAACTGATAAGCCAACTGATCAAGTTGAGCTAGCTGATAGATTTACAGATATAAGCTTGGATGATGATGATGAAGAAGACGTCCATATCAATCAAAGCAACCTCCATACACCCGAACCAGAAGTATTGGATCAACCAGAAGAACCAGAAGCTGTTCCTAATGATCAGTTAATAGAGCAACCAAATGACATTCAGTTACCAACTGAAACTGCTCCAACTGAAACTGAAAATGTTCAGTTAACCACAGAAGCAGTTGCTGATTCAAAAGCAATAAATGTTGAACTCAGATGGAAGAAATCACATCCTCCAGAGTTGGTAATAGATAAACCATCTGATCCAGTAAGAATAAGAAATCAGATGCTCAATCTATTTATTCATTCAGCTTTCGTATCACAACTAAAACCCAAGAAGACTGATGAAGCTCTTGCTGATCCAAACTGGATAAATACAATGCAAGAAGAGCTAAATCAGTTTATCCATAACAATGTCTGGAACTTAGTTCCAAGACCAATTTCGAAAACTGTTATAGGTACAAAATGGGTGTACAGGAACAAACTGAACGAAGATGGTTCAGTTGTGCGTAACAAAGCAAGGCTAGGAGCACAAGGCTATAGGCAGGAAGAAGGAATTGATTATGATGAGACATATGCACCAGTTGCAAGACTGGAGGCAATCAGGATATTCCTCGCCTATGCTTCATTCAAAAACTTCAAAGTCTATCAAATGGATGTGAAGAGTGCATTTCTGAATGGCCAGTTGCAGGGAAGTCTACGTTGAACAACCTCCAGGTTTTATAAATCATCACCTTCCTGATCATGTATATCATTTGAACAAAGCCTTATATGGTCTTAAACAAGCTCCAAGAGCTTGGTACGAAACTCTTTCAAAATTTCTAACTGATCACGATTTTTCTGTTGGATCAGTTGATAAGACCTTGTTCAAATTTTCCAAGAATGATCATATTCTACTCGTTCAAATTTATGTTGATGACATTATTTTTGGGTCAACTAACCCCAAATTATGCGAGAAGTTTGCTAAGTTAATGTAGGATAAGTTCGAAATGAGCATGATGGGTGAACTGACATTATTTCTTGGTTTTCAAGTGAAGCAACTGGATTCAGGAAATTTTATCAGTCAAACTAAATACACTAAGGAATTGTTGAAGAAATTTGGTATGGAATCATGTTCAGCTGTAAGCACTCCCATGAGCTCATCAGTTAAATTAGACACTGATCAAGGGGGAATATCTGTTGAGACGACACTTTACAGAGGTTTAATAGGTTCATTATTGTACCTAACTGCTAATCGTCCTTATATTGTATTTGTTGTATGCATGTGTGCTAGTCTTCAAGCAAATCCTATGTAATCACATTTTACTGCTGCCAAGCGTATTTTAAAATATCTTAAGGGCACACAAAATGTTGGATTATGGTATTCTAAAGATTCATCTTTCAATTTAGTTGGATATTCAGATGCAGATTATGCAGGATGCAAGCTTGATCGAAAAAGTACAAGTGGATCATGTCAGTTTCTTGGAGACAGACTGATCTCTTAGTTCAGTAAGAAGCAAACATCCAAAGCAACTTCCACAACTGAAGCAGAATATCTTGCTGCTGGAAGCTGCTGTGCTCAACTGCTCTGGATTCAGCAGCAACTGAAAGATTATGGTGTTGATGCAAAGGAATCTCCTATATTCTGTGACAACACAAGCACAATTGCTATTACCTATAATCCAGTTCTTCACTCCAGGACTAAGCACATAGATGTCAGACATCACTTCATCAGAGATCATGCCCTGAAGAAGAACATCAGATTGGAATACGTATCAACTGAGCAGCAAGCGGCTGATATCTTCACCAAACCACTGGCTGAGACTAAGTTTTCTCATTTTCGCAATATACTTGGATTAATTGATTTATCCTAATCAGTTGTTATTGCTATTTATAACTCGTAATTCACATGTCAGCTTTACTGTTTTTACTGATTATTCAGTGAGTTGTTTATTCATATGACTTTTAACTAATATCAGTTATTTCTGAGCAGTTAGTTTGTTAAGCTTCTTTTGCTTCAACTGATGACAGTCTATCTTCTATCAGTTAGCGTTTCATCAGCTCATATGTTTGTATAGTATCTCACAAAGCTCATTACGTGCAGGAACAAGAAAAACGACGTTAAAACAAAATAAACATTTTATTTAACCATAAATATTGGCCAGGACTACATTTTAATATTTTTCTTCTACATCAGCTATCCACATCCTCAACCAAACAGCTAGAGCTGAGGAAGATGTCTTGCAGAAGCTGTGAGAAGAAGCTATGCGATTAAGAGTCTCCAGCTCCTTTCGAAGCATCAGCTGGTAGAGATGACCATCTTTGAAGATGTCCACCCCCGCAGAAATTTTTAAGTGCTCCCACACTTCTCTCAGCTGTGCCATCCGTTTGAAGGTGTAAGCGTTTCCAGAGTTGTACTGGAGCTCAAGCTCCTGTAACTCTTCCCAGTAGGGAAGACTAGCATAGAAGACCTCGTCTTCAATGGCAAATTTTCTGGCCTGCAGAGAGAATGGAGAAACGTTTGAGCTACTTGCACCTTCCATTTTTTTTATATTATCTGCTGATATACTTGTGACTAACTCTTTAACTCTTATTTATAGACCAGGTCGAGGAAGATGAAAGGACAATTTTTTTAATGACGATTACTCTACCAAGCATCAAGATTTCCTTAATTAATCTTGCTTATATTATCATCATTTTCTTTAATGCATTTATTAAGGGGGAATATTGGTTTTTAAGAGGTTAACTGAGAAGACAATTGATTAGTCAGCTCTCAACTGAAAGGACACAGTCTGACAACTGATCGTTCAGTTGAGCGTCTCACTAATCTTCTCATATAAGTTAACTAATTTAACCTATTATATTCAAAATCAAGCGACGTGACTGTCTTTCAAGCATTAAATGCTGTTTTTCAGTAAATGATTAGTGTCAACGTGGACACCTTTGAAACCGTTCAAATACACACGCATTTGGCACACGTACACACGTTGTAATTCAGAATTTCTAAGGACTGACACGTGTTCAGAATTTGAATATCACGTACATATGTACCATTCCCCGCTTCATTTCAGTTTTACTTTGCGTTTATCCACAGATTTTTGAGAGCAAGAACAAGTTTCATCCTTCAACTTTTCTTTCAGGAATTCACTCAGTTCGAAATGGCAACTCAAATTCCCGCTTATATGCTAAATGCTATGGCTATCAATTTTGGGTCAATTCTATCCTTCGGTGATGATGATGTCAAGAAAGTTTTTCAAAAACTTCATACTGCTGGATTACGGACGTTCTTGGGTAAATCATCTCAAGAAATCTACCCAAAAGAACTTCAGGATTTCTATTCCACCGGTAAGGTCGACTCTGATGGCAACATAATTTCTACTGTCAATGATCAGTCTCTGACCATTTCTGAAGACTCATTTGGAGAAATTTTCTCTCTACCTTCTGATGGATTGGCACAACTCTCGGATGTTAAGGCGTCTGATATTGAAGAGATGCTAACCGAACTCTCTGCTGATGGACGGAAGATCAAAGTTTCCGATCCAAAGAAAGAACTGAAGTATGAAGTTCAGTTACTTGCTGATGTTGTAGCCAAAGGGCTTTTGGCAAAAGCTGGATCATTTGCTGCCCTTACTTTGAAGAAAGTTCAAGCCATTTCTGTTCTTATGGCTGATCGTCAATTCAACTGGAAGCATCTCATATTTAATATTCTGAAGAATATGTTCCTGTCTTCTAAACAATCAAAGGGTTTTGCTGTGCAACTTAGTTATCTGCTGAAATTGAAAGGGTTAGTGGCTGATGACTCAGAAAGATCATCTAGGTTTAAAGTTTTTAATGCGAAGAACACTATGCCATTGAAAACCAAACTGGACATTTCTCCTGCTCAGTTTGTCAAGATCAAACAGGAGATTGGGAATGAGTAAGCAGTCCCAAAATCAGTGAAGAAATCCAAAACTTTGGCTCAACTGAAAGCGGCTAAGAGGAAATTAATTTTGAGTCCTTCTGACTCAGAGAAAACTTCATCTCCACAGATTGCCAAGAAACCAAGAACCCAAAGGGTTAAATCAACAACTGCCGTAGTATCCTTTCCCGCTGATACAATTACTTCTTCAGATGCTCAGCAACCCATAGAAGCAGTCCCTTTGAAAATCATTCCACCAGAAGCTTCAGTTGGTGCCAAAAAGGAATCAGTTAGGACCAAATCGCCTCTGATTCAGATCACTCGCACTGCTAGTGTGGCACCTGCTCGACCCAAAGGGATAAAATTTATAGAGGTGGTGGAATCAACTCAAACAAGATTGGAAATCCCTCACATTCTGAGCACTGATAAAGGCAAGGGTAAGCTGATTGAAGAGCCCAGACCTTCGAATGCCATTCAGACACATATTGACCTTGTTTGGGCAAAGGTTAATAGCTATGCAGCTTCAAAAATTCAGTCCTATGATGCTTGGACAGTCTTTCGCACACAAATTTTTGCCAAACAATTGAAGAAGAAATCTCAGCTGAACACTTTCATCAAATTGGAAGCTTATGTTCTAAGAACGCTGAAAGCTGCAACAATTGCTCAGGCGATGGAAAGGAAATCCTATTTGTTTTATCAGGTGAGAGCCAAGAAGTTGGCTCAAATTGTCAGCAAATTGAAAGACAACTATGTTCCAACAAATCCTACTGCATTTGCTGATCAAGCAGTAATTACTCAGCTTGATACCGATTTGCTTGGGTTACAATCTCCGATAAAATTTTGGGAAATGGATCAGGAGTTGGTTTTTCATCAAGAAGATTCAGAAAATGATGAAGAGGATACAGTTGAAAAACCATCCTCAGAACAGGCTTTGGTTCCAACTAAAAAGTCAGTTCAGGAAATGCCTCAAGCATCTTCTGCTGAACAGCAACTGTACACTGAAGCCTAGCTTTCTTTTGCAAACATTGAAGAAATTATCCAAGCAGTGGTGCAGGATACTAAATTGAGTGAACCTATGTCTAATCCAGTTGATCACTCTGCTGATCAAATCCATCCAGAGGTCACCATCTCTTCAGAAGAACAAGTTCAGCAAGATCTATTTGCTGACCAAGCTATTTCGACTGATGTGCCGATTGATTCTCAAGTTCATTCTTTAGAGGCACCAGTTTTGGTTTCATCACCATCTGACATTCATCAAGCCGGTTCTTTTGCTGATCAGAATCCACCATCACCGCCTCCAGTTCAAGGAGAAATTATTGTAATTGATGTTCCAGTTCCGCATGTTGCTGATACAGTCTCAACTGAACAAGCTTTAATCATTTCTGAACACACAACAAGCGAACCAGGAACCTCTCATCAGTCTCCTCCTCCATCTTCATCAGATTTTGATCTTATCTTTGAAGAAGTTCAGCATATGCAGGAAAGTATGCAACAAATAATCACTGCCATATCGAAGATTCAGAACACTCAGCTGTCACATACTCTGAAGTTGGACTCTTCCCATCAGTTCAACTTAGAAAAACTAAACGCCATACAAGCAGCTGTTACCTCTATGACCTTTGCAGTTGAAGATATACAGAAAAACAGAGGGATATTTTCCAGTCTCACTGCCACTCAAGACTCTATCAACAAACGAGTTGACAGTGTGGAGTCTCTTGTCTCAAGAAAGATAGATTTGCTTCAAGTTGCAATGACTACTGCTATCAGCAATATTTCCGACTCTGTCCATCTCCTATCTATTGATGTTAGAAAATTATCTTCTAAGATGGAGCTGTTTGACAAAAAGGGGGAAGAGACTTAAACTGATTTTAGAAATGTAGAAGTAATCTTAAATTCTTGTATCTATGAAGAATATGAGTTCAGTTGAATCTACATCTTATTTTATCTACAAGAGTTCAGTTATTCAGTTATATTTTATTCTAAGTTTTGTCAAACACCATAAAGGGGGAAATTGTTGGAAACTTAATTCCGGTGTTTTGACAAAAAGACTTACCAACTGAACTAAGCAACTGAACTGATCATCAACTGAACATGCCATCTACTGAACTTAGTCAACTGTTCGATACAACTGAAGTTCACTCTCGGCAACTGATTCTCTCCCAGCTGATCTCTCAGCTGTACACGTCATCAGTTGAAAGCGACAACCGACAAATAGTACATTTACCTGCAACTAATAGTGGAACGCCGCATTACAGAATGAACAGTGTACGAATGTCAGAATATATCGACGTGGCAATCAACGGTTAGAATATTCAAACATTCTTTAATGTTACCGTTGAGTGGAGAGCCTATAAATAGTCGAAGACATCGACTGAAGAAACACCAACTTTCAGTTATCTCATTCTAGTTGTTGTTACGCTGCAAAAATATCTACTCACAATCAGAAATCAAAGCTCACGATTATTAGTCATATCAGTAGTATTCAAGACTACATTCTCGAGCTTAAATAGCACTTTGTAATCGTTGATAGATTTTCTAAGTTGTGCTAAAGATCAGTTACGATCTATAAAAGTGTTGTATGCTAAGAGTTTCAGTTTTGGCAAAGTGATAAGTCCAAACTGAAGTGGGTCAGTACAGTGTCGTGTATTTGATCAAAGTCTTTTAGTGGATATCATATCTTCGTGATAGAAGGGGTGACGTAGGAGTTATTCAATTCTCCGAACATCCAGAAACAAATTGTGGTGTCATTACTTCAGTTACTATTTTCAGTTAGATACTCTATCTTTCAGTCAGTTAGTTTTCCGCAACTGTTTTATTCAGTTTAACTGATTGTTATTGACCGACGGGATATTCAGTTTCAGTTTGTAACAAAACTGAATTTATATTGTCGAGGAATATTTTAAATTCGAGCAGTGTTTATTCAACCCCCCTTCTAAACACTCTTTATTCGATTAACCGATCCTATCATTGTATTTTATTTTTATAAATGTATTGTTAGTAATTTTATTTCATTGCATATTTTTTTTTTGAAGTTTAAATATGAAAAATGCTATGAACAAAGCTGAAGTTTGCATACCCGATAGTGGTACAACACACACTATCCTCCGAGATAAAAGATATATCTTGGAACTAAAACCAACAAAAACAATGGTGAATACAATATCAGGTCCTGTAGACTTGATTAAAGGATGTGGTAAAGCACAATTTTTGTTACCTAATGGTGCAAAATTTTTTATCAATGATGTTTTATATTCACCACAATCGAAAAGAAATCTGTTGAGTTTTAATGATATATATTCCCATGGGTGTGATACTCAAACAATGAATGAAGGGAATAAGAAATATATGTGTCTTATGACATATAAATCTGGAAAGAAATATGTGATTGAAAAACTACCAATGCTCCCTCCTTGATTGCATTATACACATATAAGTCACATTGAATCAAATATGGTAGTTGATAATTCTTCAATATTAACCAATTGGCATGATCGATTTGGACATCCTGGTTCAACAATGATGCAAAGAATTATAGAAAATACACATGGTCATCCGCTGACAGACCAGATGATCTTTCAGAATAATAAGTTTCAATGTAAATCATGTTCTCTTGGAAAACCTATTATAAGACCATCACCAATCAAAATCCAAACTGAATCACCAATGTTTCTTGAACGTATTCGAGGTGATATTTGTGGACCAATCCATCCAGCATGTGGACCATTCAGATACTTTATGGTATTGATTGATGCCTCCAGCAGATGGTCACATGTATGTTTATTGTCAACTCGAAATGTTGCATTAGCAAGATTACTTGCTCAAATAATAAAATTGAGGAATCAATTTCCCGATTATACAATCAAGAAAATTAGACTTGATAATACTGTTGAATTTACTTCCAAGAGTTTCAATGATTATTGTATGTCTATGGGAATCATTGTTGAGCATCATGTTGTTCATGTACATACACATAATGGATTGGCTGAATTTGATTAAACGTCTGTAAATGATTGATAGACCAATGATTACGAAAACAAAGCTTCCTATTTCTATATGGGGACATGCAATTTTACATGCTGCTTCATAAAATTCACATCAGACCAAGTGCATATCATAAATACTCCCCATTGCATCTTGCATTTGGTAAAGAACCAGACATTTCTCATCTGAGAATTTTTGGATGTATGGTGTATGTGCCTATTGCACCACCGCAACGAAAGAAAATGGGATCTCAAATAAAGATTGGATTTTATATCGGTTATGATAGTCCATCAATCATTCGATATCTTGAACCTCAGACAGACGACGTGTTCACAGCACATTTTGTTGATTGTCATTTTAATAAGGAAATCTTCCCAATGTTAGGGAGAGAACAGAAACATACCGAAAAGAAAATTACATGATATGTATCATCATTGTTACATCTGGATCCAAGAACAAAACAATGTGAAAAATATGTACAACAAATTGTACACTTGCAAAGAATAGCAAATCAAATACCAGATACATTTGCAGACACAAAAGGGATGACTAAATCATACATATATATATATATATATATATATATATATATATATATATCTGCTCGAATTGAAATTCTGAATAAACAAATTGAAGATACTCATGATGTCATTAAACGCCTGAAGCGGGGAAGGCCAGTCGGTTCCAAGGATAAAAATCCTCGAAAAAGAAAATTTATAGAGAAACACGATGATCACAAAATAAAGAATGATGTTCCTGAAGAAACACATGATGATCACAAAATAGAGAATAATGTTTCTGAAGAAACACATGATGATGAAAATGTTCTGTCAGAACCACAATGTTCATTATCATTTATCACAAAATCGACATCATAAATGATAAAGAAGATCATGAACCAAAATCTTTTGGTGAATGTAAATATCGGCAGGATTGGATAAAATGGAAAGATGTCATCCAGGTTTAATTAGATTCGCTAAATAAACGTAATGTTTTTGGATCTATAGTCCTTACACATGAAGGTGTAAAACCTGTTGGATATAAATGGGTTTATATTCGAAAGCGAAATGAGAAAAATGAAATAGTAAGATATAAAGCTCGTCTTATTGCACAAGATTTTTCTCAAAGGCCTTGAATTGATTATGAAAAAAAAAGAATTCTCCCGTGATGGATGCAATTACGTTTCGGTATTTGATTAGCTTGGCGGTATCTGAAAATTTAGAAATGCGTATTATGGATGTTGTTACAGCTTACTTATATGGATCACTTGATAGTCATATATATATATATATATATATATATATATATATATATGAAAATCCCTGAAGGATTTAAGATGCCTGAAGCACAAAGTTCAAAACCCAGAGAATGTTATTCTTTGAAATTACAAAGATCATTATATGGGTTAAAAAAATCCGACCGAATGTGGTATAATCGGCTAAGTCATCACTTGATGAAAAAGGGATATGTAAATAATTCAATATGTCGTTGTGTTTTCATTAAGAAAACAACATCCGGATGCGTAATTATTGTTGTATATGTTGATGATTTAAACATCATTGGAATAAATAAGGAAATTCAAGAAGTTGTGTCATACTTGAAGGAAGAATTTGAAATGAAGGATCTTGGAAAAACCAAGTATTGTGATCTGGGTTTACAAATTGAACAAAAAGAATGTGGAATATTTGTTCACCTGACAAATTTTACATAAAAGATCCTTAAACGTTTTAATATGGATAAATCAAATCCTTTAAGTACTCCAATGGTTGTTAGATCATTAGACATAGAAAAAGATCCATTCCGTCCATGTGAAGATGATAAAGATATTCTTGGTCCAGAAGTACCATATCTAAGTGTTAGGTGGGATTTTATTTAATGGGGTGGGGCCCACATTGAATATAAAATTCAGCAAAATGAAATCCCACATCGGGAGATTTTCAAAGTTGGTTCAAGAATTTTTTTATAAATTGAGCCTTCCTTAGTTGCTTTTAGTATCTCAAAATCAAAAGCTTTTCAGCTTTGATAAAAAGAGAGTGCATAGAAAAAAGAGTGTATTTTTTTTTTATTGAGTGTGAGTATTCTTTTATGTGAGTTAGAGAAAATATTTTTTCGGTATAATCGGGTTGAGAGTGTGAGATATTTAGTGTATTGTTGTATACATTTGTTGTAATATTTCTTCCAGTCATAAAATATCTGTAGTAGCTCCGTGGACGTAGCCTATTTTGGGTGAACCACGTAAATCCTTGTGTTCTTTTGATTATTTTATTCCGAAAGTTTGGGTACTATTATCATCGTGGTCGGCATCGCTTCGGGGTAATTTCCCAACAACTTGTATCAGAGCCTTGTTGTGAAAATTCTTAAAAATTCTGAGTATGCTCTATGATTGCAGCTTTGTCTGATCTTCCACGTCAGAAAAGATTTTTTAGATTTTTTTCTAAGGCTAGAAAAGTGATGGCCGGAGATGATGGATCGGAACCGGGAATCAACAAGTTTGACGGAACATATTTTTCGTTTTGGCGGTTACAGATAAGAGATTATCTGTACAGTAAGAAGCTGCATCAACCTCTATCAGGAAAGAAACCAGAAAAGATGGAGGATGATGATTGGGAGCTCCTTGACCGACCAGTGTTAGGTGTAATACGATTGACCTAACAAAGAATGTGGCACATAACGTGGCGGAGGCACAAACCACAGAAGAGATGATGTCCATTTTATCGGACATGTACGAGAAGCCATCAGCAAACAACAAAGTGCGTCTAATGAAAAAGTTATTCAACTTGAAAATGGGAGAAGGTGCTTCGGTGGCTAAACACATCAATGAGTTCAACACGATTGTTTCTCAGCTAACATCGATTGAAATTAATTTTGATGATGAGATTTGTGCACTTATTCTTTTGGCGTCTTTACCAAATAATTGGGAACCAATGCAGGCAACAGTTAGCAACTCTGTTGGAAAAAGAAAACTACAATTCAATGATGTTAGAAACCAAATTCTTGTCGAAGAAGTTCGCAGGATGGATTCGGGTGAAGGAACATCATCGAGATCTGCTCCAAATCTCGAGAACAGAGGAAGGGGCAGGAATGGCGAAAAGAGTTCTAACCGATGGCGCGGTAGGTCCAAGTCAAGAAATGGAAAAGACAAAAGCAACTTTGAAAAGAATTTGAAGTGCTGGAGTTGTGGTGAAACTGTTCACTTGAAAAAGAACTGCAGATTAACGAAGAATAATGCCAATGCTGTCACTGAGGAAGCACATGATGCTCTGCTATTATCTATGGAAAGCCCTATTGATTTTTGGGTTATGGACTTGGGAGCTTCGTTTCATACCATTGGTGATCGCGATGTATTTGATAATTACATTGCTGGCGATTACGGAAAAGTTTTTCTGGCTGATGGAAAACCCTTGGAAATTGTTGGTATGGGTGATGTACGGATGAAGATGTCAAGTGGATCTGTCTGGAAAATCAACAAAGTCAGGCATGTACCAAAACTGACACGCAATCTGATCTCGGTGAGACAACTCGATGATGAAGGCCACAATGTGACCTTCGGTGATGGTTCCTGGAAAGTGAACAAAGGAGTCATGATTGTTGCTCGAGGAAAAAAAACCGGAACACTGTATATGACTTCCAGTTGCAGAGACACATTTGCAGCTGTGGATGCTGGAGCCAATTCAATTCTATGGCATTATAGATTTGGACATATGAGTGAGAAGGGAATGAAGATGTTGGTGTCAAAAAGAAAGCTACCAGGATTAAAGACTGTTGAACACCAACTCTGTGAAAGTTGTATCTTTGTAAAGCAGAAGAAGGTGAGCTTTTCAAAAAGCGGTAGAAAACCGAAAGCAGCAAAGTTGGAGTTGGTTCATACTGATGTATGGGGACCATCTCCTGTTACATCTCTTGGAGGCTCGAGATACTATGTCACATTCATTGACGATTCGAGTAGAAAAGTTTGGGTTTATTTTCTCAAAAATAAAATCGAAGTTTACGAGACCTTTAAAAGGTGGAAAGCCATGGTGGAAAATGAGACCAACTTGAAGGTGAAGTGCTTACGGTCTGACAATGGTGGAGAATATGAAGATGATGAGTTCAAGAAATATTGTGAACAGAACAGGATCAAGATGGAGAAAACCATTCCTGGTACACCTAAACAGAATGGAGTAGTTGAAAGGATGAACAGGACCTTGAATGAACGCGCAAGGAGCATGAGATTGCATTCTGGATTGCCAAAATCATTCTGGGCTGATGCTGTTAACACTGCAGCACATCTGATCAACAGAGGACCTTCGATACCGCTTGAGTGCAGAATACCCGAAGAGGTATGGAGCGGCAAAGAATTAAACCTTTCTTTCTTAAAAGTGCTTGGATTTCTATCCTATGTTCATAGTGATTTAGCAAGCAGAACAAAACTTGATCCGAAATCAAAGAAGTGCTTCTTTATTGGTTATGGAGATAATGAGTTTGGTAATCGTTTCTGGGATGACCAAAATCGGAAGATCATTCGGAGTAGGGATGTAATATTTAATGAGCAACTTCTGTACAAGAAAAAGTTAGACATTGGAGCTGGAGATGAATGTCCTGAAGTCAAGAAGACTGATGAAGTGCCATTGACATATATTCCTGTGATTGAATCAAAAACCAGTAACCAGGAATATGAAGAAGAAACTGCACAAGATGATGACCCACAAACTCCGGTGATTGAACTCAGGAGATCTTTAAGAACCATTAGACCACCTGAGAGATACTCCCCTGCACTTCACTATATTTTGCTGACAGACAAAGGTGAATCAGAGAACTATGATGAGGCAATGCAAAATGATGATTCAATCAAGTGAGAGTTGGCCATGGAAGATGAGATGGATTCAATGTCATCCAATCAGACGTAGGAGTTGACAGAACTTCCGCAAGGCAAAAAGGCGTTACATAACAAGTGGGTGTACCGGTTAAAAGAAGAGCATGATGGTAGCAAGCGGTACAAGGCAAGACTTGTTGTAAAAGGCTTCCAACAACGGGAAAGAATTGATTACACCGAGATTTTCTCTCCGGTGGTTAAATTAACCACTATCAGGACAGTACTTGGACTAGTGGCGAAGGAAGACTTACATTTGGAGCATTTGGATGTAAAGACCGCGTTTCTTCACGGTGATCTAGATGAAGAAATTTATATGAAGCAGCCACAGGGTTTTGAAGTACGGTGAAAAGAGAGAATGGTGTGCAAACTTCAGAAGAGCTTGTACAGTCTCAAACAAGCTCCAAGACAGTGGTACAAGAAGTTTGATGGATTCATGAGTGAAAATGGTTTCCTAAGGTGTCAAGCTGATCACCGTTATTATGTGAAAAAGTTTGACGGTTCTTATATCATACTACTGCTATATGTAGATGATATGCTGATAGCTGGAGCTTGTCTGGAAGAAATTGATAAACTCAAGAAAGATTTTTCAAAGGAATTTGCCATGAAGGATTTGGGTGCTGCAAAGCAAATCCTTGGAATGAGGATTTTTAGAGACTGGCTGAATGGATTCTTGAAGTTATCTCAAGAAGAGTATGTGAAAAAGGTGGTTAGCAGATTTAATATTAATGAAGCTAAATCTGTGAGTACTCCTTTGGCTAGTCATTTCAAACTAACCAAAGCACAATCACCATCGACGAAGCACGAGTGGTGTGTTGTCGTTGACCACCAAATTAATTCCTACCCTTTTAAATAAAAAACGAGTGTAATGGTGAGTAGGGTCGAATCCACAGGGAACAGTAGATTTATTTCTTTTGATAATAAAAATAAAAAGGGGGGATTTGTTTTGATAATTACTAAATGAAATAATCTAAATTAAAATTACCAAGCAAGAAAGAATAATGAATCTAGAATTGAAAATTAATCGACGAGAATAAATTGAAGAAATTAATACGAGAAAAATACTGATTCAAGGGGATTTCACTATTTAATTATCTCACTGTTCATCGGTTAACCAATCATTTATTCATGTTATTCCAAACAATTAACCTTAGAATAATAGGGATAGCCGCTAAAATTCTTGTGTTTTCCTAAATTAATTGACCAAACCCAGCATCCAGTCAAAACTTACCAATAATCAACTGGGCACGATAGCGTTCCATATTAATTAAAGACAGCATTTTAGTTTCGTGAAAACAGTTGATCCTAAAATCTAACAATCGAGATAGCTGCAATTGATAGATCGAGTTTCACCGATTTATTTAGATTAAATATGTTATGATAGCACAACACGCCTACTCTATCGCTACTCATGTACCAATCGTTCATGACAAGTATGGATCACGGAATTCATGGTTAGCATTAGAAAATCATACATCAAGTTAAATTGTCAGATTAATTGACGTATAACATTCATATAATTAAATCATAAATCAACGAATATTTGGGCAAACAAGAATAATAAATTAAAGTGCAAAAACCTCACAGCGATAAAATTAAACAGTAGACTATCCCTTGAATCAGACTAAGAAAATTAGCCTAACATGTTTTGATCTACAATCTCCATGAAAATTAAATAAAATAGAAAAGAAAGAGTGCAAACTAATTAAGAGATGAAGAAAATTCCAGAGCCTCCTTGCTTCTTCACGTGTGATTGGAATGACAAATTGGTTGGAGGATGAATTCAAGGCTGCGCCTCCCTTTCTTCACGTGGAATGAAATGACAAATTGGTTGGGTCTAAATTGTTTGATAAAAGCCCACTAATCTCTAATTAACCCTAAATATAAATATAAAATAATAGATAATATTTTATCTAGATTTTCCCTTCTTGCAATTTTTTGGCAGCTGAAGTATCGTCATAAGGCGTGGCCACGCCTTATTCCAGGACTTCTTCTGGTTTGGTCATTCACTTTCAACTCTATCTTGGAAACTTCAAATGTGATAAACATCATCTTTTTAGCTCAAATTTGCTCCAAGACCGTAAAAGTTCCTCCTACAATAAAATTACACAAAAAATGTGTCAATTAAACATATCGGAGGTTAAAATAACGGGAAATATGAAAATAAAATTTTAACTATTATTTGCTTATCAAAATCTCCCACACCTAAACGATGCTTGTCCTCAAGCATAAAATAGATCAACTCATTATCTCAATTTTCGGCCTCCTTCCGCTTCCTCTACTTATCCAAAACATTTTTTTCTCATGCAACAAGAAATTTTAATTTCAGAGCATCTCACAAAATAACATAATGAACAATCACTACAATCAACATGTGTAGAAAGTAAAATGCATGGGATTTAACAACTCCTCACAAGGTTCGCTCATTCCGCTCATTAGTGTCTAGGATATATATCAACAAACTCTCATGTCAAATGCATTGAAAACTTTTACCATAGGCTTGCAAATATATCACATCCTTCCACTAAATGAATGAATTAAAATACAGAAACAAAAAGGGCTATAAATGGGTTGTAATGTGGCTAGGGGTAAGGTAGGATAAAAAGGGAACAATGAGCTATGGAATTGGAGAAATCATATGCACTTTTCACAAAAACAATTGCATCCAAATAATAACATATTCAACCTCGTTATAATATCAAGAGCAAATTTTTTTTTTTTTTCGGCTCTGTTTTTTTTTTTTTTTCTTTCTCACTTCGTCTACTTCTCTTCTTTTTCTCATTTTTTTTTGGTTTTTTTTTTTTTTGTTTTTGTTTTTTTTTTTTTTTCTGTAGACGTTGACTATAAGGATTTGAGATTGGCTAAATCCCAGCAATTCACACTATTTTGGATAGAGTGATGCTATTTGTGAAAAGTTTACATGATTTTCCAATTCAGGGTTCAAAACAGGGGGTTAACCAACAAAAGGGATTTGTCACGGCTTGTAATGTGGTTATTTTCATTCAAAGAAAAAGGCTGAGGCTCAAACTTGGTTAACTAGGGGACTATGAATCAAGGTAGGCTCAATGAATGGCTCAGATGATGCGAAAGAAAATGGTTTTAACCTAATGCCCTTATCCTGTTGTCTATGCACCCAATTCACCACAAAGTGTTGACAAAGACATGTATAACAATGCAAGTTCTAGAAAAATTAACAATGCAATGACAACACACAATCAAAGAAAATGGAGCAAGATATCATGATTGCTCATAGGCTCAAAGCTCACCAAAGAAAAAATATAGCAATTGTGTTAAATCCCACACACTTGTCCTCTCTAACTATCATCAAGAGTAACTTATTCATAATGCAAAAGTGAGAATGCAAAAACGATTTGCACGCAAAGAAAACATCATTTTTTTTTTTTGTTCGCATCGGAGGCAATCAGGATTTAGAAGAAAGAGATAACAAATGAACTAGATGCTTGGGACTAACAACGTCACTATTTTTTTTTTATTTTTTTTTTTTCAAAATGCAGAAAAATTCAATCAAAATACTAAAGATCAAATAAAATATAAAATATCAAAAATTCCACAATCAAGTCAAATTTCTCACAGCACATCAAACACTCCCACACCTAAACTTGACATTGTCCTCAATGACAAAAAATAGATGCTCGACTAAAACGATAAAATAGTATGAAGTTAGAGAATTCCCCTGAAAAGTGTCGAGCATCGTAAAGAAACATCATCTATTGCTATGGAGGGGGAAACGGTGGTTCGAATCCCATGTGTCTGTAGAATGCCAACTGATTCAGTTCCATTCTGGTCAACCGTTGATTGAGCTTATCCACTTCCACGTCGATACGCCTTCGTGATGGGGTAGCAGAGGTGGATGGGGGCGCACGTGAGTCCAAAGGGTCATCCGGACCATCAGATTCAGAATTATGGAGGCCGGGTCGTGCAGTAACTGGACCTGGTGGACAAAAAGAAAACACTCCCTGCACTTGTTCTATCAATCCCATAGTCTCTAAACAATGCAAATCAAGAGGAAGCATAGGACAAGCAACATGAAGGTTATTATTTTCAAGATCAATCAACTTCAGGTTGACAGCTAATGCAGTGATCAATGAACCAAGAATCAAATGGCGTTTATGAGCAACGACACTAGCAAATTGAGAAGACAACCAAAAACCCAAATTAACTCTTATTCTATTTTGCATGCACCACAAGAAAAACAATTCGGATTTAGTTAACACACCCGCAGAATCTTTTCGACCCGAAAAAGTAAACGCAAGGAAACGGTGAATGTATTTCCACTCTGGGTTGTGCAAGTAGTAATCCTTGGATTTACTCGGGTCGTAATCATCCTCTGTGGACATAGCTCGATAAAGGGCAATGGGATTAAATTGGTCATGAAAATCACACGCACTATGCAAATATTCATCAGTTTTGGCAAAATCTTTGTCAATAAAACCAAAAGCAATGTTAAATTCAGTGATTGAAAATCTGAAAGTGCGTCCCATCAACCTAAAACGAACTACTCCTGGACTGGAGAGTGTGAAATTATCAGGTTTGATCAATTCAAAAGTGGTATAAAACTCACGCACAAGTTCTATATAAGCAGGGCATACGACAGAAAAATATGATTCCCACCCAATGTTACTAATCAAATCAAGCACACCAATTTTAATATTCAATAATTCCATGGTGGGGTGGTGAATATGCTTGCATGGGATGATTTTTTTGGTACACAACGCTTTATATTTATCCTTTTCCACCTTTTTTGTGAAGGTCAAATGACCATTCAAATCTGCTTCAGACGGTGGTAATGAATTCATCCCCTTTCCCATTCTAGCCCTTTTCCGTCCCGACGAAGAACTTGGGGTACCGACTTTTTTATTCGAGGCTTGGGAATCCCGTTGCATTCTATTAATCAATTGTACACTTCACACAATTATACCACAACCCACAATAAACACGAGCACAATCACAATTCAAGTCAGTAATAATAGGCGCACAAAACGATATGCAATTGTTAGTGTAAAGAATAAGTCAACAAAGCACCATCTAAGCACAAATACTCGAGAAAAGAGAGGTGTCGGAGAGATGTCACCTAAATTGCGTGACGGCTGTGCGCTGGTGGAGAGCCGTCCGGGTGAAGGTGTTTGTGGCGCTGCTGGTGGCTGGTGGGTCGATGTGCAGGGCCGAGAGGGAGAGAGGTGGCCGAGATGGGAAGCGCTGGTTCTGGACGAGCGGAGATGGCTGGTGGTTCGCGACGGCGCTGATTGCTAGTGGAGGTGAGTGATGTGCCGAGCGAAAGTGCTTCGCGAAATGGGAGGAACGCGCGGCGCTGCAGTGTGGCAGGGTGGTGCGTTGTTGCTGAAGTTAGGGGTGGTGTCTGTGTGCGCGATGGAGAAGGTGGCGCTGGAGAAGGTGACAAGCGAGAGAGTGGATTTGGAGGAGGTGCTCGGTTGGTTGGACGGCGCTGTAGAGAAACAAAAGAATTTAGGTTATAATTTTTTTTTTTTAAATTGAAAATAAAAAGGGTCCTAACAGAAGAGGTGTTTTAATAAGGCGTGGCCACGCCTTATTAAAAAACCTCTGCTGTAAATAAATAAAAAGTTCCTAGCAGGAGAGGTGTGTGAATAAGGCGTGGCCACGCCTTATTCGAATACCTCTACTGGAAAATTTATGTAATTTTTTTTTTTTTAAACAGTAGAGGTGTTTTAATATGGCATGGCCACGCCTTATTCTAAAACCTTTTCTGTAAAAATTTTTATTTATTTTTTATTTTTTTTTTTTAAATTAATTCAGTAGAGGTGTTTCAACAAGGCGTGGCCACGCCTTATGCTAAAACCTCTACTGGAACAAAATAGAAAATAAAAAATTAACAAGAACTAAAAATTTGGGTTGCCTCCCAAAAGCGCAATTTTTTTAATGTCGTTATGCTCGACATTCTTCGTCCCATCAACTTTCAGAATATTGGGGTTTTTCCAACTCGATTTCTAGTACTTGGGACGCGCTTTCATCTTCATGTAACACCTTCAATCGATGTCCATTCACTTTGAATATTTTATCAGTATCCAAACTCTTGATTTCCACTGCACCATAAGGGAACACATGAGTAACAACAAAAGGACCAATCCATTGGGAACGAAGCTTACCTGGCATAAGTTTTAGCCGAGAATTGTACAGTAGCACTTTTTGACCAACGCTAAATTGCTTTCGCAAAATCGCATTGTCATGGAACAACTTCGTTTTCTCCTTGTAGATTCTCGAATTCTCATATGCCTCCAATCTTATCTCCTCTAACTCTTGTAGTTGCAGTTTTCTCGATGCACTCGCCTCTTCGAAGTTCATATTGCAGTTTTTAACTGCCCAATATGCCCTATGTTCAATCTCCACGGGTAAATGACACGATTTCCCAAAAACTAACCTGTAGGGAGACATCCCTATTGGTGTTTTATATGCAGTCCGATAAGCCCAAAGTGCATCATCTAAACGGAGACTCCAATCTTTCCTTCCCGGATTGACTGTTTTTGATAGAATAGACTTGATCTCTCGATTAGAAACTTCGGCTTGTCCATTTGTTTGTGGATGGTAGGCTGTGGCAACTCTATGATGCACCCCATATTTTTTCAACAAAGCTTCAATTGTTCGATTGCAGAAATGGGTTCCTTGATCACTGATTAGCGCCCTTGGAATACCAAACCTGCTGAAAATGTTAGATTTGATAAAACCTGCAACAACCTTGGAATCGTTAGTCCTAGTGGGTTTTGCTTCCACCCACTTCGAAACATAATCAACTGCCAACAATATGTAAAGATAACCTCCTGATGACGGGAATGGTCCCATGAAATCCATGCCCCAAATATCAAAAATATCACATACAAGAATTGGGTTTTGGGGCATTTCATTTCTATGGGACAAAGATCCCGTTCTTTGACATTGTTCACAGTTTTTACAAAACAAATAGGCATCCTTAAAAAGTGTTTCCCAATATAAACCACAATCCAAAATTTTCCTAGCAGTCCGTTTCGGTCCAAAATGGCCACCACATGCATAATTATGACAAAAAGTCAAGATTGACTTATGTTCAATTTCAGGTACACACCTCCTAATAACTTGATCAGCACAAAATTTCCATAAATGAGGTTCATCCCACACATAATACTTTGTCTCACAACGAATTTTCACTTTACGAGATTTGCTAAGATCATTAGGTAAAATTCCGGTAACCAAGTAATTAACTATGTCTGCATACCAGGGATTCGTACCTTTCACTTGAAATAACTGCTCATCAGGAAAAAATTCAGAAACAGGCAAAACATTATCTTCGTTCACCAACCTACTCAGATGATCAGCTACTGGATTCTCAATTCCTTTCCGATCCTTGATCTCGATGTCGAATTCTTGGAGTAAGAGTATCCACCGTATCAACCTCGGTTTTGACTCTTTTTTTGTCAACAGATATTTCGATGCTGCATGATCAGAAAACACAATTACTTTAGAGCCTAGCAAATATGATCGAAATTTTTCTAAAGCAAAAACAATTGCTAAAAGCTCCTTTTCCGTAGTGGTGTAATTGGATTGCGCAGAGTCCAATGTTCTTGAAGCATAGTATATGACGTGACTCTTCTTATCAACTTTCTGACCTAGAACAGTCCCCACAGCATAATTGCTCGCATCACACATGATTTCAAAGGGCAAATTCCAGTCAGGTGGCTGGATAATAGGTGCTATGGTCAACAAGTTTTTTAGCTTGTTAAAAGCCTCCTTGCAATCTTCTCCAAACTCGAAAGGTACGTCTTTTTGGAGCAACTTGGACATCGGTAGAGCAATCTTTGAGAAATCCTTGATAAACCTGCGATAAAAACCTGCATGTCCAAGAAAACCTCGAATTCCTTTAACATTAGTGGGGTATGGTAAATTTGTCATTAAATCAACCTTTGCTTTATCAACCTCAATACCCCTAGAGGAAACCACATGTCCTAACACAATGCCTTCGGTCACCATAAAATGACACTTTTCATAATTCAAAACCAGATTGGTTTCCATGCACCTTTTCAAAATCTTGGACAAGTGACTCAAACAATTGTCAAATGAATCCCCATAGACAGTGAAATCATCCATAAATACCTCAATACAGTTCTCAATATACTCTGAAAAAATACTAAGCATGCACCTTTGGAACGTACCTGGAGCATTACAAAGTCCAAAAGGCATACGTCTGTAGGCAAATGTTCCAAATGGACATGTAAAGGTTGTCTTCTCCTGATCCTCTTGAGCAATGACTATCTGGTAATAACCTGAAAATCCATCAAGAAAACAAAAATAAGTTTTTCCAGCTAGTCTTTCCAATGTTTGATCAATAAATGGCAAAGGAAAATGATCCTTTCTAGTAGCTAAATTAAGCTTTCGAAAGTTGATAACCATACGCCAACCATTTTGCACTCTTGTCGGTACCAACTCACCATTTTGATTTCTTACCACAGTGATACCTGTTTTCTTTGGTACGACATGGATCGGACTCACCCATTTACTATCCGAAATAGGATAGATTATGCCTTCATCTAAAAGCTTGAGAATCTCTTTCATTACCACTTCTTTCATTATCGGATTCAGCTTTCTTTGGAATTCTCTTACCGATTTGGCATCATCTTCTAAACGAATTCTATGCATGCAGATGGAAGGGTTTATGCCTTTGATGTCCGCCAATGTCCAGCCAATTGCGGTCTTATGTTCTCTGAGAATTATGGTTAATCTCTCTTCTTGCTCTTCAGTTAACCTCTTCGAGATGATCACAGGCAAAGTTTCATTGTCTCCCAAATAGATATACTTCAAATGATCTGGTAAATCTTTTAATTCCAATTTGGGTGCCTGCAAAACAGAGGGTAGCAATTTCTTGTGAGGGATTAATATTTCAGTTGCTAAATTTGGAACCACAGTTTGTGATTCCTCATCAAGTTCCGAAATTTCCCAAGCTTCAGCTATCTCTCCTTCCACCTCCAACTGTGCCTGCATGTGAAAACTGTCAATCTCATATGTCTCCTCAAAACATTCCTGCACAATGGAATCAGCAATATCGATTGAACATATGGAGTGGTTTTCATTTGGGTATTTCATAGCATCAAAAATACTAAATTTCACAATCTCCCCGTCGAATTCGACGGAAAGAGTACCCTCTTCCACATCAATCTTGGTTCTAGCTGTTTTCATGAAAGGTCTCCCCAATAGAATCGGGGCTGAAATCGCAGTGGAGTCTTCTTCCATTCGCAGTATGTAGAAATCCGCAGGAAATATCAATTCTTTAACCTGCACCAAAACATCCTCAACAACGCCTTCAGGGTAAGCATTAGATCGATCAGCTAATTGAATCACCACTCTAGTTTCTTTTAAAGGACCCAAATTCAGAGCACAATATATTGAATATGGCATGACATTAATGGATGCACCTAAATCTAGCATGGCACGCTCAATTTTCAGATTTCCAATAACACAAGGCATTGTAAACATACCTGGATCCTTGCATTTGTTCGGTAGTTATTTCTTAATAACCGCGGACACACTTTCCCCCACGCTTACTTTTTCATCACTTTTAAACCTCCTCTTGTTAGTGCACAAATCTTTTAAAAATTTAGCATACCTTGGAATTTGTTTGATGGCATCTATAAGAGGAATATTGATCTCCACCTTTCTAAAAGTTTCCAACACTTCTTTCTCGTAGTCCATTTTCTTGGATTTTTCCAACCTGGAAGGAAATGGAGGAACAACCGCATTAGAAATAGTAGATGAGAAAGGCTTAGAATTTACCTTTGGTTGTTTCTCATATTCTCCTTCGATTTCTTCAGTTGTGCCTCTTTCTTCAGCATCCTTTGTTAGTGAAGTGTTCTTTTGGTCAATCTCCTTCCCACTCCTCAATGTCATGGCACTTGCATTTTCTTTTGGATTAGCCACCGTTTGCGACGGTAATTTTCCAGAATTCTGAGCTTCCAACTTGCTGACTGATGTAGCAATCTGAGTGATCTGGGTTCCTAGATTCTGAATGCTGGCCCTCGTTTCCTGTTGAAATTTTTGAGTATTTTCAGCTAAGGCCTTTACAATTTCGTCTAGAGACATACCTGAGTTGGATGCTTGTTCTGGTACGTGTTGTTTGTTCCAATTTTGCTGTGGGTATCCCTGTTGGCCTCCTTGATTCTTATAGCTGAAATTAGGATGATCTCTCCATCCTGGATTGTAGCTATTAGAAAATGGATCATATCGACGCTGGGGCTGCCCAGGAAATCCACCAATTGCATTGGCTTGTTGCGTGGGTTCCTCTTGTAGTGACGGACACATATCTGTAGGATGTCCCACCATAGCACATACACCACAAGCTTTTACCTGTTGCACCTGTCCTGCAACCAACTTTTCCAAAAGAGAGGTCAAGGAATCTAATTTTTGGTCGATCGGAGTAACACTTACCTCATTGACTTGTCGTGGAGGGTTGTCTTGCCTAGTACTGAACTGATGTGCATTGGCAGCCATGTTGGAGATTAGAGCTCGTGCCTCTTGAGGCGTTTTGTTCACCAATGCACCACCACTTGCAGCATCAATCATGTTCCTATCAAAGAGTGAAAGTCCCTCATAAAAATATTGCACTAGTAGCTGTTCTGGAATCTGGTGTTGTGGACAACTGGCACACAACTGCTTGAATCTCTCCCAATATTCATATAATGTCTCTCCTTGTAACTGTCTAATCCCACAAATGTCTTTCCTGATGTTGGCTGCTCGTGAAGCGGGGAAGAACTTCTCCAAAAACTGTTGTTTCATATTGTCCCAAGTTGTTATGGATCCAGAAGGTAAATAGTATAGCCAATCCTTAGCCTTGTCGGCTAGAGAGAATGGAAAGGCTCGCAGTGAAATTTGTTCCTCTGTGATCCCTTGCGGTTTCATGGCTGTGCAAACAATGTGAAACTCTTTCAGATGTTTATGGGGATCTTCACCTGCAAGACCACGAAAAGTAGGCAATAAATGAATCAAGCCAGATTTCAATTCAAAAGTAGCATCAGTAGTAGGGAATTGAATGCATAATGGTTGTTGAATAACATTAGGATTAGCTAACTCCCTGAGTGTTCTTTGAGCTTGTCCTGCCATTTCTTCTCGGTCACTTTCACTTCTTTCAATCTCAAGATCAATGTCAGATTCTTTTTCTGTATCGTCTGAGTCCAATGATACGTCCAAATAAGGAGATGATGATGATGGTTGCTTTTCACGCCTTAATCTTGCTTCTTTTCTCAATCTCTTAGCTATCTTCTCGATTTCTGGATTGTATTCGAGTTCACCTGTACGAGAAGAACGAGGCATAAAAAATAGAAAATAATCAAAAGAAATTAACCTTACACCGTTCCCCGGCAACGGCGCCAAAATTTGGTGTGTTGTCGTTGACCACCAAATTAATTCCTACCCTTTTAAATAAAAAACGAGTGTAATGGTGAGTAGGGTCGAATCCACAGGGAACAGTAGATTTATTTCTTTTGATAATAAAAATAAAAAGGGGGGATTTGTTTTGATAATTACTAATTGAAATAATCTAAATTAAAATTACCAAGCAAGAAAGAATAATGAATCTAGAATTGAAAATTAATCGACGAGAATAAATTGAAGAAATTAATACGAGAAAAATACTGATTCAAGGGGATTTCACTATTTAATTATCTCACTGTTCATCGGTTAACCAATCATTTATTCATGTTATTCCAAACAATTAACCTTAGAATAATAGGGATAGCCGCTAAAATTCTTGTGTTTTCCTAAATTAATTGACCAAACCCAGCATCCAGTCAAAACTTACCAATAATCAACTGGGCACGATAGCGTTCCATATTAATTAAAGACAGCATTTTAGTTTCGTGAAAACAGTTGATCCTAAAATCTAACAATCGAGATAGCTGCAATTGATAGATCGAGTTTCACCGATTTATTTAGATTAAATATGTTATGATAGCACAACACGCCTAATCTATCGCTACTCATGTACCAATCGTTCATGACAAGTACGGATCACGGAATTCATGGTTAGCATTAGAAAATCATACATCAAGTTAAATTGTCAGATTAATTGACGTATAACATTCATATAATTAAATCATAAATCAACGAATATTTGGGCAAACAAGAATAATAAATTAAAGTGCAAAAACCTCACAGCGATAAAATTAAACAGTAGACTATCCCTTGAATCAGACTAAGAAAATTAGCCTAACATGTTTTGATCTACAATCTCCATGAAAATTAAATAAAATAGAAAAGAAAGAGTGCAAACTAATTAAGAGATGAAGAAAATTCCAGCGCCTCCTTGCTTCTTCACGTGTGATTGGAATGACAAATTGGTTGGAGGATGAATTCAAGGCTGCGCCTCCCTTTCTTCACGTGGAATGAAATGACAAATTGGTTGGGTCTAAATTGTTTGATAAAAGCCCACTAATCTCTAATTAACCCTAAATATAAATATAAAATAATAGATAATATTTTATCTAGATTTTCCCTTCTTGCAATTTTTTGGCAGCTGAAGTATCGTCATAAGGCGTGGCCACGCCTTATTCTAGGACTTCTTCTGGTTTGGTCATTCACTTTCAACTCTATCTTGGAAACTTCAAATGTGATAAACATCATCTTTTTAGCTCAAATTTGCTCCAAGACCGTAAAAGTTCCTCCTACAATAAAATTACACAAAAAATGTGTCAATTAAACATATCGGAGGTTAAAATAACGGGAAATATGAAAATAAAATTTTAACTATTATTTGCCTATCAACGAGCAAGATTATATGAATAAGGTTCCTTATGCTTATGCTATCGGAAGCCTCATGTATGTAATGGTGTGTACAAGACCAGACATAGAACATGCAGTGGGAGTTGTGAGCAGGTTTATGAGTAATCCAGGAAAGCAACACTGGGAAGCAGTTAATTGGATTCTCAGATATTTGAAAGGAACTGTTAGTTTATCTTTATGCTTCAGAAGATCAAATTTGAGCTTACAGGGTTTTGTCGATGCCGATATGGGTGGTGACCTGGATGGAAGGAAAAGTACTACTGGATATGTGTTCACATTAGGTGGAATGGTTGTAAGCTGTGTGTCTAAGCTGCAAAAGATTGTTGCGCTTTCGACTACTGAGGCTGAGTATGTTGCAGCTACAAAAGCTAGTAAGGAGATGATATGGTTGAAATCCTTTCTGGAAGAATTGGGTCAGAAGCTTGAAGATATCACATTATACTGTGACAGTCAGAGTGCTATTCATTTAACAAAAAATCCTATTTATCATGCTAGGACAAATCATATACAGGTTAGGTACCATTTCATCAGATCAGTGCTGGAAGATGGAGTCTTAATGCTAGAGAAGATTCTTGAAAGTAAAAATCCAGCTGATATGCTCATAAAGACGATAACCATTGAAAAACTGAAGTTGTCTTCAACTTCAGTAGGACTGGAAGTATAAATGGAGATATATGAGCTGCTGCAATGATGGTGTGAAGACATGATTGAAATCAAGTTTTCAAGTGGGAGAATTATTAGGTGGGATTTTATTTAATGGGGTGGGCCCACGCAGAATATAAAATTCAGCAAAATGAAATCCCACATTGGGAGATTTTCAAAGTTGGTTCAAGAAATTTGTTATAAATTGAGCCTTACTTAGTTGCTTTTAGTATCCCAAAATCAAAAGCTTTTCAGCTTTGATAAAAAGAGAGTGCATAGAAAAAAAGAGTGCATTTTTTATTTTTTTTCTTGAGTGTGGGTATTCTCTTGTGTGAATTAGAGAAAATATTTTTTCGGTATACTCGGGTTGGGAGTGTGAGATATTTAGTGTATTGTTGTATACACTTGTTGTAATACTTCTTCCAGTTATAAAAGATTTGCAGTAGCTCCGTGGACGTAGTGTATTTTGGGTGAACCACGTAAATCCTTGTATTCTTGTTGATTATTTTATTCCGCAAGTTTGAGTACTATTATTATCGTGGTCGACATCGTTTCGGGATAATTTCCCAACACTAAGTGATATCGGTGCCCTTATGTATTTTACAAATTGTACAAGGCCTGATATATCTTTTGCCGTAAATTTATTGACAAGATTTAGCACATATCCAACAAAGAGACACTGGAACGGATTAAACATATATTCTATTATCTACGAGGAACGACAGACTTGGGACTATTGTATTCAAAAGATGCTAATCCAAGTATAATTGGTTATGCCGATGCTAGATACTTATCTGATCCACACAAGGCACGTTCTCAAACTGGATATGTATTTACTCGTGGAGGCACTGCAATTTCCTGACGTTCACAGTAACAAACACTCGTAACAACTTCATCAAATTATGCCGAGATTATTGCAATACATGAAGCAAGCCGTGAATGTGTGTGGTTAAAATCAATGAGCCAACATATCCAAATCTCATGCGGATTATCATTCGACGAGAAGCCGGTGATACTATATGAAGATAATGCTGCATGTGTTGCTCAAATGAAAGAAGGATATATAAAAAGCGACAGAACTAAACATATTCCTTCTAAGTTCTTCGCATTCACCAAGGAGCTTGAGAAGAATAAATATATTGATGTTCGTCACATTCAATCGAGTGAAAAATCATCAGATCTCTTCACAAAGACACTTCCTACGGCAATATTCAGAAAACACATATATAACATTGGGATGCTTAATCTACGAAATTTGTGAAGAATTGTTCGTGTCAACATGAGGGGGAGTTTACGTGACTGTACTCTTTTTCCCTTACTTTATTTTTTATCCCAATGAGTTTTTCTTAGTAAGGTTTTTAACGAGGCAGTATAAAAACACGTAATGAAGACAATCATTATGATCATCATCACAACGAGATTGTTGAAAATTAATATTTAAAACATGTGTATTGAATATTTGAATGTTAAAAATAAGAGTTGTAAATATTGAAAATTAATGTGTGATGATGTAGGTAATGATGAATTTATTTTTGGATTATTTGAAAAGATATTCTATAAATAGCCTCACCATTTGTAAAGAAATTCACAATTGAGTTGAGAGAAAAAATATTATAAAATGTGCAGTTTGATAATTTTGAGAGTTTGAGATTTTTACTTTTTACCATAAATTTTTACTTTTTCATAACAGTTCATGTATTCTCTGTGCCCCCAAAAAACTGAAAATCTGGTATTTATATATGATATTTGACTAGAAAAATTTCATATCTGGAACTAATATATGATTTTGAATAGTCAAATGTGTATAACAAGTATTGATATTAATAACGTTTTTTCTCGGATGAAAATGAGTACAAAAAATTGAAAATATGGAACTAATATATAATATTCGAGTACAATATATTTCAGATATGATACTAAAATATACTATTCGAGTACTGAAATATGTATAACAAGTATTTGTATCAATGACACATGTATTTTTCAGATAAAAATCGTTACAAAACATTAAATAATATGGTATTGTTATATGACATTTCAATATAAACTCTTTCAGATTTAGCAATAATATATGATATTTGAACGCACAAACAAGTATATAAAATGTTGATATTAATATAACTGTTCCAACTTATATTCAAAATTTTATCTTTTATATCAAATATAAAACAATTGATAATCAAATATCATATTAGTTTCAGATTTTCAATTTTTTGTATCAAATTGCATCCGAAAAATCACATTTGAGCCAAAGTTGCAAAAATATTTTTTTGTGTGAATAAGAGACTACAAAAAAATTTAGCCTGACAAAAGCTAATACAAATACAACTATGGTTATGAGACCTAAAAACAAGTCTCACTTAGTTTTTTCATTTCTCTTATTCATATTTACATGTAATTTATTTAAAATATAATGACGATACCACTTACACAAAGATTATACGAGATTTAATCTCAAATAAACCACAAATAAAGATTTAATCTTCAAATCTTCAACTTTAAGCAGCAAGTTGTGAGCTCTGCTTCTCAAATGCCTTTAAGGTAATCTTGGATCTTTCCAAATGTGGACAAACAAACCAATGTTTATAAACAAGATTTATTTCTGGATCTTTTAAACGAGTTTCAAGATCTTTAATTTGATTATTGATTAATTTAATTTTCTTTTTTAAGATTTTCAAATAATTTGCAGACGGCATGATATAATCAAATGGAGGATCATAAATATAATCGTATGACATAAACTTACATTGATGAAATGATGAAACTCAAAACTGAGAACTTCAAGAACTGGAGAAAACTTCGAAACTTTTATTCAGAGAAGGTAGTAGAGAATTTTTTGGTGTGTGGTTCACAAAGGGCAACCACTCCTTAAATAGCAAAACAATACATACTAGCTACAGTGTTTATACTAATAAAAACATGACACGAGGAAAGTAAAACACTCACTCAATAATGTACTACAATAATGCATACTTTATTACAAAGACTATGAGTCTCGTGATGTCCTGCCTTTTCTTCTACTGACATTAGTGACTTCCAGCTCATGCATTCACTGTCTTCATGCATTCAATAATGAAAATATGTCGTCACCCTCATATGGGTCCTGAGCATCTTGTAGATCATCTTGATCGGTCATCTGTGTATCATCTTCCATTTTTTCCTTTCCTTTTGAGGAGGTTGATTCTTGAGTGGGTAAATTTGATTTTTCACCAAAACTTCTGTGAACATAGAAGTAATGGTATCCTTGTCCAGATGTTGAAAAAGTTCTTTTAATAATGTGGTTTGTGTTGGGGTATCATGATTCAAATTCTTCATAGTTTCTCTGGCAACTCCCAGAGCTATTACCCCCTGACGGTCATATACTTTGCCTTCTGCAAAGAAATCTTCTTTACCCCACCATTTGATGAGAAATTTTCTGATTAAGAAAGTAGAGGTATATTTGAGATCAAATTTCTCTTTAGCCATATCCTGTAGTCCATATTCCCATCGAATAATCCAAGGAACATTATAGTTAATGGCGAATTGTAATATGGCTGTTAAACCATCAAACTGCGTGTTTGCATTTAGAAACTTATTCCATATGTTTTTAACATTTCTCGGAAGAATAGAGGGCATTACCCCCCATGAGAAGAAAAAAGTTTTAAACCAAATTGGTATAAATTGATGAATATCATCTAATTGGAATTTTATCCACCATGAATGTTTTCTTTGAGAATTTTCATATAAAACAATGATATCCCAGGCCATGATATAATCATGGTAATTAAACATATTAGGCATTGCCTGAAAGGTGTTTAATTGTCGTGCTTGTCCAAGGGGTAAACCCCAATTAGCAGCTGGGATAATCTTTTTTATTATCATTTTAGAAAAAGCATAATCGCGATTTCGATCCATATGTTGAATTTCAACAGAACCTGTTTCTACCAAAATGGTTTCAAAATATTCTCTGGTTTTTCTTCCCAATATGGGTTGCAAATCTTTAATTAAATAGCTTTGAGCTATATGAATAGGTGATAAACCTTTTAGGTCTTTATCAACAGGACAGCAATTAAGGCATCCTGAAATTATATAAGGATATTTTAATTCCTCTTTTGATCTCTTTAAGGCAAATATAGCATTATTATAATAATGTATTTCATACGCAGTAGGATCTTCTGCAAATTCTTTAATTGGATCAAACTTTTCTTCCTCTGTGTTAGCCATATTTGGCTGAGGAACAGTAGCACCTTTTTTGAAAGGTGGTTTATTCATGGACTTCTTCCCGGTGGCTGGTATTTTTAAGACTGTCTTCCAAGGCTGATCCCTGCAAGAATTCTCTAGTTAGAAAATATGGTAAAGAATTAGATTTTCCAGAAATATGTTCAATATCAAAATCAAAACAAGCTAATATTGCTTGCCATCTAGCAAATATTTGTTTAGATGCTATTACTTTAACATCTTTTAAAAGAATATCTTTGGCAGATTTGCAATCAACTCTTAATAAAAATTTCTTATTTAAAAGATCACTTTCAAATTTTGTAATACATTTAACAATTGAAAGGATTTCTTTCTTTATTGTAGAGTAATTCTTTTGAGTATTATTCCAAGTTCCAGAAGTATATCTTACAAGAATTTCTTTAGATGTATTATCTAATTTTTGTTTAAGTATTCCTCCATATCCAATATCAGAGGCGTCTGTTTCAACTATTTTGAATGCTTCAGGATTAGCAATAGATAAACAAGGGAGTTCTTTAACTCTTTCTTTTATTTTCTGTATTGCTAAAGTATGACTATCAGTCCATGGTTGAGGATTTTTCTTCAACCTTTGAAATAATAATTTACAATCTTGAGCGAGATCTTTATAAAAATCTCCTATGTAATTAAGACTTCCAAGAAATCTTTGTAATTGATTTACATCAGTGATTTTATCAGGAAATTTATTAGCAAAAACAATTGCTCTTTCAATAGGAATTATTATTCCATTTTCAATATAATGTCCTAAGAATTTTATCTTAGTTTGAAAAAGTTTTACTTTTTTCTGATTTACTGCCAATCCAGCTTTTTTAGTAACCTGAATAAATATATTCAGATGTTTAAAATGCTGATCAATATTATCGGAATATATAAGAACATCTTCTATATAAACGATAATATAATCTATATATGAATTATAAATCTCATTCATTATATTTTGAAATTCCATTGGAGCATTTTTTAATCCAAATGGCATTACATTCCATTCGTAATGGCCAAATGGTACAGTGAAAGCTGTTTTATATTTATCTTCTTCTTTTAGAAGAATCTGGTAGAATCCTGATTTTAAATCAAAAGAAGAGAATATTTTTCCCCTAAATAATCTATTTAATAAATCTCTTTTATTTGGTAATGGATGCTTTATCCATTTTAATGCTTTATTAAGCGGTTTATAATTGATAATAAGTTTTGGAGCTCCTCTCTCAATTTCTGCTGCATTTTCTACATAAAATGCTGGACAACTCCAAGGGCTATTACTTGGTCTTATCAATTCTTTTTTAAGAAGACTATCAATTTCTTCTTTGCAATAATTTAAAAGTCTAGGTCCCATTGCTATAGGCCTAGCTTTAGTAGGAATTTTATCCTCAATAAAATCATCCGTATAAGGTAAACTGACTTGATGTTTCTTCCTATTCCAAAAGGCATTAGGAACATCAGCACAAATTTCTTTAGATATATTTTCCGAAATAATTTTTATTTTTTCTTGAATTTTTTCAGAATTTATTTTCTCTTTAATATTTTTAAAAAGAACTTCATCTTTTAATGAAGTAATAAAATTTTCTTTATTATGTACTATTTTTTGTAAAATATTTATAGATTTTGAAACAGGTATAGTAGTAAATGGGAAAAATAAATTATTTCCTTTAATATTGGTATATAAACCCTTTTCATTAATTTTATTAATAGGAAACAACATTTGGAAAAATGGGGTTCCTAGAATTACAGGAGTAGAGATATTTTTAATGACAATAAAAGTAGTATTTAAACAAACTCCAGAATTACATATTGCTACATCAGACAATTTGTAATTGACTATAAGAGGTTGTTTATTAGCAGCTGTTATAAACTGAGTAGTCTTTTTATAATATTTAGAAGGAACAATTCCTTCACTGATGCAATTTACATCAGCTCCTGTATCCAGAAGTGCTTCAATAGTAATTTTAAATTTTTTATTAATAATTAATGTTACTTTTGAATACCATTTTTGAGAGATGATTTGATCAATGTTATTAACCCATATCATTTGATTTATTTCATTATCATCTTTGGGTAAAATATTTTCTTCTTCTTCTTCATCAGAAGTTGAATCTTTTTCCCAAATATGATCATTAATACTAAGAGTATTTACTCTTTCTTTTAAATATTTTATTTCAGATTTTATCTGATATATCTCTCCTTTTAATTCAGAGATAGTAGGTTCTCTTTCTTTTTGTTTTGCCTTTTCTAATATTTTATTATAAGAATATAATTCATACTCTTGTACAGTATTTTGTACAAGTTTAGTAGGCTTGTGATTTGCCATATTTAAATAATGTTTAATAGCTTTTCTTTTTTCTATAGGGTCTTTTATTCGATCTATGAGATCTAAAATAAAAGTTTCTTCATTTGATATAACATTTATTTCTAATCCCATAAAATTTATGAGACAAGTATCACAATCACAATCTGGATCACATATTTTATTTTCTGATATTTCAGAGTCATTATCTTAACTACTATTAGAATATTCTGATAATTCATCAATAATATTAATGTAGAAATCTTTTTGTATTGAATCTTCTTCTTTATTGAGAAGAATATTTATCAATGTTTCTTTTAAATCATTGTTTATATTAAGATTATTAATCTTTTTCTTAACATAACACTTATTAGCCTTATGTCCAATTTTTCCACATTTCCAGCATACTGGAACTTTAGTAGAATCATTTTTTATAGGTTTTTTAAACCTTTTCTTAGAATATATTTTAGATTTGTCTTTATCTTTTAGATAATGTTTCTTCCTTTTAAAAGGAAATCTTTTTCTTTTCTTATCTCTTTTAGGATATTGTATTGGTTGAAAGCCTATTTGCTCACAAAAATCACCAATAATATTTCGGTTTTCTTCTTTTTGCATATCAAGCTGCCTTTTTAACTTGATGTCGTTACAAAGAGTTATACCTTCTGCAATTATTTCTGCAGATAAATCTCCATAAGTAAGAATACTCCAATCTATAGAGTTTGTTGGAGATTTAGATTTTAATCTATTTTTTACTCTTTCTGCAAAAAGTACCGGAAGTCCGGATATAAATTTTTCTTTCCAGAAATTTGCATTGCAATCATTTCTGGTTAAGACTTTGGTCATAAAAACATCTTTATACTATCTGAATTCAGATAATGTTGGGCATCTCAGATTCATTAATTGTTCTTGAGATCTATCTAATTGGAGTTCATTTGCTCCAATAAAATTAGATAAAATTGTATAAATAAGTGTATTTACAGCATCTGACTCTTCTCTTCCATTAAGATCAACTATAGAAGAGTTTAGAATTTTATTCTTTGCTTCTTTAGAAAGATAAAAATCCCACCAACCTTGAAGTTGGCCTGTGAAACCAGTAATAATGGCTTAAGCAATTTGCCTATCATTATTACCTTTTATCTTTGCTGCAGAAGAATATATTAACATTTGTTTAATAATAGTTTTAATCTGATTTTCAGATTTTTCATCTATATTCCATTCAGTAATAGCTTCTCCATTAAACTGAACGTAATCTTTTTTCTCTTCAATTTGAAGATCAACAGGTGTTGCCTTTTTATAAAAATGTTTTACAATTGATACTTTATGCATTTTATTAATCTGCATTTCATCTTCTGACGAACTAGAAATATTATCTAGTTGTTCAGATTTGTTAATTACCGAAATAGAACCTTTTTCTTTAATATTGATTTTTTGTAATCGATCTATTAGACCTTCCATAAAATCATCATCCTTTTTAGAACTTAAAAGAAAATTTTCTTTTTTAAGATTAGGAGGAGGTTTTATCATCAAAGTTTTTGAACTTTCCCCACTAGAAATTCCTGGTTTAGACTTTGATAAAATTTCTTCAATTCTAGTAGTCTGATTTCTTATAGAATGTAAAGTAAGATTGGTAAAATTATTCTGTTGAATAATATGGTCAAAATTACCATGCCCTATTTCTGATTTTATAGGGGTAGCATAAATTTCTTTATTACCTCTTTTAATTTTTAAAGTAGTAAAAGGAGGATGAATCTCAAAAGATTCTTCTCCAGTTTCATGAACATATAATTTATATGTTGATTCAAGAGTATTTATAAAAGACTCATCTTTAAAATTTGGAAATATTTTATTTCTTGCTGGAAAATATAAATTTTCCATCCATTTGAAAAAATCTAAATTTAATTTAGTTTCTTCAATCCATTCTAAATATCTTGAAACATATAATGTTTGTTGTCTTGAATTTAAACAACTTAAAAACCATTTTTTCTTATTAAGATTTTTAATCTTATCTAAACTCTTTTGGATAGAGTTATTATTAATAACCATAACATTATATCCCATATCAGAAAAAGTAGGGGAATTTGATTTTCTATTATTAACTGAATAACTTCGTTGAAATCTAGAAGTACTAGATTCAGGAATATCCACTTTATATTCTGGATGAGATACATTATCATTAGTCTTTTGAAGACCAGATATACTAATTTTTTCAAAATCAGATATAGAAGAAGTAGAATTTCTACTTTCTTAAGGAAGTTTAATTCGTAGATGTCTTTGAGATGAGAATTTTATTTCGACATCTCCATCAACATATTGAACTATACTTTCTAGTTTTCTAGATTCTTCTTTTAGAGAAGGGGCTATACTTTCCATTTTCCAGATTTCTGGCAGAGTAACTTGACTCCAATTAATTGTTTTAGAAATCATAATATTGCTTTTAGTAATATCAGTTATGAAAAGAGTAGTTTCTCCTCTTTTTGAACTAATTTGATTAGTATTGATTCTAAAATTAGATATCGTTGAATTCATGACTTTGTAACAAATTCTATATAATAGAACAACATTTTCTGTTCCATCTATCATATCAAAACCTTCAGTTTTTATATTTAAAGTGAGGGCTTTCATGATATTTGGATCAGAAAGAGAAATTGGAAAATTAGAGAAACAACTAAAATGTATTGGTCCTTCGCATAATGAGGACTCTACAATTCCTAATAAGGAATCTTCGAATTTATTATGCCTTTGGTCTCGTACCAAAATTAAAGCTGAAATATTTAGGCCTAATCTGGTAAGAGGTTTTAAACCTACTTGTATCATCCCCAGATGCATAAATTTGTAATTTTGCTTGTGAATATTAACAAGGTTTTGAGATAATAAACTAAATGAGTCGTATCCTCCTTTTAGAGGAATCGCTTCTTCAATTGTTTTAATAATATAATCAGATTTAAAATTAAATCCATTAGATCTATAGATCTTCATATTAGAAGATGCTGGTATTTTCCAGTTTTGAATATTTTTCTCGAAATTTTCAGAAATAATTAATTCTTTGTTCTTAGTATTTCTACTTGAAGATTTATTCTTCGTAAAAGATCGTATTAATTTATCCATTCAAGAATATGGTAGATACTGTCAAGGCATTACCCTGCCTTACCTTTTGGCTTTACAGGCCTTATGGAACCCGACTTAAGGATTTCTCCTGGGTATAACTACCTTCTTCCTTACAGAATAAAAGAATAAGATCGTAATAGAAGAATAACTTTTATTAATTCCTGAAGAATTTCTTCAATTACAATGGCTCTGATACCACTTACACAAAGATTATACGAGATTTAATCTCAAATAAACCACAAATAAAGATTTAATCTTCAAATCTTCAACTTTAAGCAGCAAGTTGTGAGCTCTGCTTCTCAAATGCCTTTAAGGTAATCTTGGATCTTTCCAAATGTGGATAAACAAACCACTGTTTATAAACAGGATTTATTTCTGGATATTTTAAACGAGTTTCAAGATCTTTAATTTGATTATTGATTAATTTAATTTTCTTTTTTAAGATTTTCAAATAATTTGCAGACGGCATGATATAATCAAATGGAGGATCATAAATATAATCGTATGACATAAACTTACATTGATGAAATGATGAAACTCAAAACTGAGAACTTCAAGAACTGGAGAAAACTTCGAAACTTTTATTCAGAGAAGGTAATAGAGAATTTTTTGGTGTGTGGTTCACAAAGGGCAACCACTCCTTAAATAGCAAAACAATACATACTAGCTACAGTGTTTATACTAATAAAAACATGACACGAGGAAAGTAAAACACTCACTCAATAATGTACTACAATAATGCATACTTTATTACAAAGACTATGAGTCTCGTGATGTCCTGCCTTTTCTTCTACTGACATTAGTGACTTCCAGCTCATGCATTCACTGTCTTCATGCATTCAATAATGCAAATATGTCGTCACCCTCATATGGGTCCTGAGCATCTTGTAGATCATCTTGATCGGTCATCTGTGTATCATCTTCCATTTTTTCCTTTCCTTTTGAGGAGGTTGATTCTTGAGTGGGTAAATTTGATTTTTCACCAAAAACTTCTGTGAACATAGAAGTAATGGTATCCTTGTCCAGATGTTGAAAAAGTTCTTTTAATAATGTGGTTTGTGTTGGGGTATCATGATTCAAATTCTTCATAGTTTCTCTGGCAACTCCCAGAGCTATTAACCCCTGACGGTCATATACTTTTCCTTCTGCAAAGAAATCTTCTTTACCCCACCATTTGATGAGAACTTTTCTGATTAAGAAAGTAGAGGTATATTTGAGATCAAATTTCTCTTTAGCCATATCCTGTAGTCCATATTCCCATAGAATAATCCAAGGAACATTATAGTTAATGGCGAATTGTAATATGGCTGTTAAACCATCAAACTGCGTGTTTGCATTTAGAAACTTATTCCATATGTTTTTAACATTTCTCGGAAGAATAGAGGGCATTACCCCCCATGAGAAGAAAAAAGTTTTAAACCAAATTGGTATAAATTGATGAATATCATCTAATTGGAATTTTATCCACCATGAATGTTTTCTTTGAGAATTTTCATATAAAACAATGATATCCCAGGCCATGATATAATCATGGTAATTAAACATATTAGGCATTGCCTGAAAGGTGTTTAATTGTCGTGCTTGTCCAAGGGGTAAACCCCAATTAGCATGTAGTAGCCCGAATTCCAATTGGGTAATTAACGGATTAATGGTGATTAAGAAGGTTTAAGGTGTAATTTTGACCGAGTCATGATCGGACGGACCGAAGATGGTTCGGAAGCACCGAAGAGTTCGTAAGGTCCGAAGTGAGTTCGGTGGATCCGATCATTAGGTGTCAAGAGTTGATCGACACGTGGGAGTTCGGAAGGTCCGAAGTGGGTTCGGTGGATCCGATCATGAGGTGTCAAGAGCAGCTGGACACGTGCATGTTCGGACGGTCCGAAGTGTATGATCGGAGGATCCGATCATGAGCTGTCAAGAGCCAATGGACACGTAGCGTTCGGACGTTCCGAAGTGCTGTTCGGAGGATCCGAACATGGCCTATAAATAGTGCTCGGATTTCCTCATTTTGACTTGCCAATTTCTTGAGTTTTCTCTCATTTTGGAGAGTTTGGAAGGTTTCTAGGGTTAGTTGTTGGTCGAGCGATAGCCAAGAGCTGCCAGGAGTAGTAGCGTAGCGGCGCCTGAGTTTCAAGGCAATCGACATCAAAGGGCTGTCGACGGACGAAGGTAAACCCTAAACCTTTGGTAGTACTAGGGAGTACTGGTTTTGTTAGTCGAGCATGGTAGTATTGATTGAGTATGCTTTTGATGAATAGGCTTGGATTAGACCTGTTGTCTGGTGGTTCCAGTGGATTAGGATTACTGTGATAGAGGTACGAAAGTACTATCCGAGATATCCTGGTTGAGTATACATTCTTATATGTGTTGCATGATTATGTGATGCATTGATATATGTCATATGATGCATGCTATTATGTCACGTTTATTACTGCACGTTGCATTTCATGTTGAGCCGTACCTTCTTCGAGATAGCCTTTACTGTTGAGCTGTATCTCTTTCGAGATAAGCTATATCTTGGGGCCGCTCAGCCCTGTCTTGTGGACGCATGGACACCGAGAGTACACAGTGGCCGACGGGTCGGGAGGGCTTCGGTGGTCCGGGACATTTTAGGTCCACGTCTGTCTTGTAGTGGATGCAGTGACCCAGAGGTTGGACCGCGCGGCACTATCCACTTGGCGCCTCTAGACTGAGCATTTTGAGATCCTTTGTGATTCCTGTTTCTTGACTACCCTGGTATCATATCATAGCATGTGCATTTCATATAGGCTTGTATACTCATACTTTTGTACTGGGCATTCTTATCGCTCACGTCCTCGGTTTTGTTTATTCTTGGACACCCCATTCCCTCGGGGCAGGCCTCAGGTTGGACAGCTCAGGAGGAGCAGGAGGAGGACGTTGAGTAGCTGGTTGGTTTAGTTAATCGGTATTGTTGTTGACTTTTCCGCTGTTATCTCTGATTATTATTGATTGCATGCTTAGTTCTTGATTAGTAGGTGATTCTGGAACGGGTCACTACATTTATGGTATCAGAGCATGCGTACGATTTTGGGATATAGATTCTGTTTTGGGATTTCCGTTGACCAATTTACTAGTTTCCCTATTCTATGTTGTAGCAATGGCTGACCACTTTGGTGATGAGAGTAGTCAGGGAAGTGTAGGTCGTTGGGGTGACCAGGACGATCTGTTAAGCGTCATAAGTTACCGCATGTTTCTCTAGACGTCATTCTTTCTGTTTCTACTCCGATGGGTCATTCGGTTTTAGCTAAGCGTCTAGTGATGGGTTGTTCCTTAGATTTGGAGGGTAATGATGTTGTTATTTTCGTTTTGTTCATTCTCTTGCCTAGATTTCGAGGACGAAATCATTTTAAGGGGGGGAGAATGTAGTAGCCCGAATTCCAATTGGGTAATTAACGGATTAATGGTGATTAAGAAGGTTTAAGGTGTAATTTTGACCGAGTCATGATCGGACGGACCGAAGATGGTTCGGAAGCACCGAAGAGTTCGTAAGGTCCGAAGTGAGTTCGGTGGATCCGATCATTAGGTGTCAAGAGTTGATCGACACGTGGGAGTTCGGAAGGTCCGAAGTGGGTTCGGTGGATCCGATCATGAGGTGTCAAGAGCAGCTGGACACGTGCATGTTCGGACGGTCCGAAGTGTATGATCGGAGGATCCGATCATGAGCTGTCAAGAGCCAATGGACACGTAGCGTTCGGACGTTCCGAAGTGCTGTTCGGAGGATCCGAACATGGCCTATAAATAGTGCTCGGATTTCCTCATTTTGACTTGCCAATTTCTTGAGTTTTCTCTCATTTTGGAGAGTTTGGAAGGTTTCTAGGGTTAGTTGTTGGTCGAGCGATAGCCAAGAGCTGCCAGGAGTAGTAGCGTAGCGGCGCCTGAGTTTCAAGGCAATCGACATCAAAGGGCTGTCGACGGACGAAGGTAAACCCTAAACCTTTGGTAGTACTAGGGAGTACTGGTTTTGTTAGTCGAGCATGGTAGTATTGATTGAGTATGCTTTTGATGAATAGGCTTGGATTAGACCTGTTGTCTGGTGGTTCCAGTGGATTAGGATTACTGTGATAGAGGTACGAAAGTACTATCCGAGATATCCTGGTTGAGTATACATTCTTATATGTGTTGCATGATTATGTGATGCATTGATATATGTCATATGATGCATGCTATTATGTCACGTTTATTACTGCACGTTGCATTTCATGTTGAGCCGTACCTTCTTCGAGATAGCCTTTACTGTTGAGCTGTATCTCTTTCGAGATAAGCTATATCTTGGGGCCGCTCAGCCCTGTCTTGTGGACGCATGGACACCGAGAGTACACAGTGGCCGACGGGTCGGGAGGGCTTCGGTGGTCCGGGACATTTTAGGTCCACGTCTGTCTTGTAGTGGATGCAGTGACCCAGAGGTTGGACCGCGCGGCACTATCCACTTGGCGCCTCTAGACTGAGCATTTTGAGATCCTTTGTGATTCCTGTTTCTTGACTACCCTGGTATCATATCATAGCATGTGCATTTCATATAGGCTTGTATACTCATACTTTTGTACTGGGCGTTCTTATCGCTCACGTACTCGGTTTTGTTTATTCTTGGACATCCCATTCCCTCGGGGCAGGCCTCAGGTTGGACAGCTCAGGAGGAGCAGGAGGAGGACGTTGAGTAGCTGGTTGGTTTAGTTAATCGGTATTGTTGTTGACTTTTCCGCTGTTATCTCTGATTATTATTGATTGCATGCTTAGTTCTTGATTAGTAGGTGATTCTGGAACGGGTCACTACATAGCAGCTGGGATAATCTTTTTTATTATCATTTTAGAAAAAGCATAATCGCGATTTCGATCCATATGTTGAATTTCAACAGAACCTGTTTCTACCAAAATGGTTTCAAAATATTCTCTGGTTTTTCATCCCAATATGGGTTGCAAATCTTTAATTAAATAGCTTTGAACTATATGAATAGGTGATAAACCTTTTAGGTCTTTATCAACAGGACAGCAATTAAGGCATCCTGAAATTATATAAGGATATTTTAATTCCTCTTTTGATCCCTTTAAGGCAAATATAGCATTATTATAATAATGTATTTCATACGCAGTAGGATCTTCTGCAAATTCTT
The DNA here is from genome assembly GCF_022965805.1 of Primulina eburnea. Lineage (NCBI taxonomy): Eukaryota > Viridiplantae > Streptophyta > Magnoliopsida > Lamiales > Gesneriaceae > Primulina > Primulina eburnea. The sequence goes on from NC_133117.1 coordinate 9,256,969, forward strand.
TAATTGGATCAAACTTTTCTTCCTCTGTGTTAGCCATATTTGGCTGAGGAACAGTAGCACCTCTTTTGAAAGGTGGTTTATTCATGGGCTTCTTCCCGGTGGCTGGTCTTTTTAAGACTGTCTTCCAAGGCTGATCCCTGCAAGAATTCTCTAGTTAGAAAATCTGGTAAAGAATTAGATTTTTCATAAATATGTTCAATATCAAAATCAAAACAAGCTAATATTGCTTGCCATCTAGCAAATATTTGTTTAGATGCTATTACTTTAACATCTTTTAAAAGAATATCTTTGGCAGATTTGCAATCAACTCTTAATAAAAATTTCTTATTTAAAAGATCACTTTCAAATTTTGTAATACATTTAACAATTGAAAGGATTTCTTTCTTTATTGTAGAGTAATTCTTTTGAGTATTATTCCAAGTTCCAGAAGTATATCTTACAAGAATTTCTTTAGATGTATTATCTAATTTTTGTTTAAGTATTCCTCAATATCCAATATCAGAGGCGTCTGTTTCAACTATTTTGAATGCTTCAGGATTAGCAATAGATAAACAAGGGAGTTCTTTAACTCTTTCTTTTATTTTCTGTATTGCTAAAGTATGACTATCAGTCCATGGTTGAGGATTTTTCTTCAACCTTTGAAATAATAATTTACAATCTTGAGCGAGATCTTTATAAAAATCTTCTATGTAATTAAGACTTTCAAGAAATCTTTGTAATTGATTTACATCAGTGATTTTATCAGGAAATTTATTAGCAAAAACAATTGCTCTTTCAATAGGAATTATTATTCCATTTTCAATATAATGTCCTAAGAATTTTATCTTAGTTTGAAAAAGTTTTACTTTTTTCTGATTTACTGCCAATCCAGCATTTTTAGTAACCTGAATAAATATATTCAGATGTTTAAAATGCTGATCAATATTATCGGAATATATAAGAACATCTTCTATATAAACGATAATATAATTTATATATGAATTATAAATCTCATTCATTATATTTTGAAATTCCATTGGAGCATTTTTTAATCCAAATGGCATTACATTCCATTCGTAATGGCCAAATGGTACAGTGAAAGCTGTTTTATATTTATCTTCTTCTTTTAGAAGAATCTGGTAGAATCCTGATTTTAAATCAAAAGAAGAGAATATTTTTCCCCTAAATAATCTATTTAATAAATCTCTTTTATTTGGTAATGGATGCTTTATCCATTTTAATGCTTTATTAAGCGGTTTATAATTGATAACAAGTCTTGGAGTTCCTCTCTCAATTTCTGCTGCATTTTCTACATAAAATGCTGGACAACTCCAAGGGCTATTACTTGGTCTTATCAATTCTTTTTTAAGAAGACTATCAATTTTTTCTTTGCAATAATTTAAAAGTCTAGGTCCCATTGCTATAGGCCTAGCTTTAGTAGGAATTTTATCCTCAATAAAATCATCCGTATAAGGTAAACTGACTTGATGTTTCTTCTTATTCCAAAAGGCATTAGGAACATCAGCACAAATTTCTTTAGATATATTTTCCGAAATAATTTTTATTTTTTCTTGAATTTTTTCAGAATTTATTTTCTCTTTAATATTTTTAAAAAGAACTTCATCTTTTAATGAAGTAATAAAATTTTCTTTATTATGTACTATTTTTTGTAAAATATTTATAGATTTTGAAACAGGTATAGTGGTAAATGGGAAAAATAAATTATTTCCTTTAATATTGGTATATAAACCCTTTTCATTAATTTTATTAATAGGAAACAACATTTGGAAAAATGGGGTTCCTAGAATTACAGGAGTAGAGATATTTTTAATGACAATAAAAGTAGTATTTAAACAAACTCCAGAATTACATATTGCTACATCAGACAATTTGTAATTGACTATAAGAGGTTGTTTATTAGCAGCTGTTATAAACTGAGTAGTCTTTTTATAATATTTAGAAGGAACAATTCCTTCACTGATGCAATTTACATCAGCTCCTGTATCCAGAAGTGTTTCAATAGTAATTTTAAATTTTTTATTAATAATTAATGTTACTTTTGAATACCATTTTTGAGAGATGATTTGATCAATGTTATTAACCCATATCATTTGATTTATTTCATTATCATCTTTGGGTAAAATATTTTCTTCTTCTTCTTCATCAGAAGTTGAATCTTTTTCCCAAATATGATCATTAATACTAAGAGTATTTACTCTTTCTTTTAAATATTTTATTTCAGATTTTATTTGATCTATCTCTCCTTTTAATTCAGAGATAGTTTAGTTTGATATCATATCCACCAACCAAATTAATAACTATGCATGTCTCAATTTTAATAAATAAAATAATAGATAAATATTACAAATTTTGCACATAGATAGTTAGTGGAAAAGAGTGGATAAAATATAAATTTATATACCACGAATTTAGTGTTTTTCAACCGTCAATTTACATAAATATATGCATTATTATAACTTGTCTTCAACTTTTTTTACATAAATGAAATTAATTGGGTCTAATGTGAGATCGTCTCACGGATACTAATATGTGAGACGGGTCAACCCTACCCATATTTACAATAAAAAGTAATACTCTTAGCATAAAAAATTATACTTTTTCATGGATGACCCAAATAGAGATCCGTCTCAGAAATTCGATCCGTGAGACCGTCTCACATAAGTTTTTGCCAATGAAATTTGTATACCGAGTCTGACGTGGATTCTAATTATTCAGAGGTGATTATTTTATTTCGGTAAATAAATAGACATTTTTGGAAACATTTACCCTTGATATTTTTATATATTTCAAAATTACTTTTTTACATTCATTCAAATAAATGAAAAGATATCTTCCTATACGGTATTTTTGTTAATTTATTAAAACTTCACTTATTATATATCTTTTCACTTTTATTTTCACACACTGTCCGATTCTATTTTTTCGCCACATTTTAATAATTTGTAAATCAATCAACTCTACAAAAGCACAATCTTATGTAAAAAATTCCTGTATATCATAAAATAGAGATTATGGATGTATATTATACGTTATAGATTTTGGATTATATTTTCAGTCAAAATTATAATTCACTTTTGACTAAAAAAAAAACTACAAATAACTTTTACTGATTTATTTATTAAAGTGAGATTTCGATTTCCGTGAATGGCTCAACACTATTCAACCATGTTGTTCACATCCAATCATATCATGACACGTTTAGAATTCACGTGGAAGCTCCATCTTGGTTCCATGAATCATTCGTGGTCTCCATGAAATTGCTCAATTGTCGGCACTACTCTCTTTACTACAACCTTAAATTAACAAGGAAATTTAGACATAAAACGATTTGATATTTTACTTGCACATAAAAAAAAAATCCTACAATCCGCATAATTTGACTAATTTTAGATGAAGTGAGTATCATGTGAGACCGTCTCATAGATCTTAATATGTGATATGGGTCAACCCGACGGATGATCACAATAAAAAAACTAATACTCTTAGGATAAAAAGTAATATTTTATCATGGATGACCCAAATAAGAGATCTGCCTCACAAATACGATCAGAAGACCGTCTCACACCAGTTTTTGTCTTTTAGATATCACAAAAATCAAAATCCATACTGAAATATGGCGCAAAATGAAGCAGAAGATTTCGTTTCCCTCCCACTTTGAAATTTCTAAAGATTAGTCTTTATTTCACATCTGTAACTCTTTTATTTGTTAGAATTTGTTTAATATTTCTTAGTGAGTTGTATAAATCAAAAGAAATACTTAACATTATATATATATATATATATATATATATATATATATATATATATATATGCCAAATCCACATACAATAATGCCGAGGGGGTCCATGCGCGTAAAAGAATCAAATCATACATTAATATTATATGGATATTATAAATATATATATAAATCCACATACAATAATGCCGAGGGGGTCCATGCGCGTAAAAGAATCAAATCATACATTAATATTATATGGATATTATAAATATATATATATATATATATATATATATATATATATATATATATTAAAGTTCCAAAAATATAAAAATAAAATATTTTTGTGACCCTTATCCTCTTTTTGTGCATCTATAAATAGGACACATTCTATACTCATTCCTCACCAATCCATAGAAAATAAACATTCTATTTTATAGCATCTAATTCCATTTTTCAAGCGAAAGGAAACAAAATGGCCGGAATCATTCACAAGATCGAAGAGACACTTGGCATGGGAGGCCACAAGGAAGGAGAGAAACACGATGATCACAAGGCTGGTGTGTGCGAAGTGGAGCACATTAAGCCCGGACACGGGCACGGCGAGCACAAGCCGGAACATGGATACGGAGAGCACAAGCCCGAGCATGGATCTGGTGAGCACAAGGAGGGTTTGGTTGATAAGATCAAGGACAAGATCCATGGCGACGGCGGCCATGACGAGAAGGGCGAGAAGAAGAAAAAGAAAGAGAAGAAGAAGCACGAGCACGGATACGAACACGGTGGTGATAGCAGCAGCAGCGATAGCGATTAGACGAAATCTTCTGCTACACAATTTATATAATAAGGTATCTGTTCATTAGAAAACTTAAATTACATTTGAAATATGAATAATATAATATTTATTTATAATTTATTTGATGTTTGTTTATTTTCTTTGTAGGTTATGGAGTGTGGTCCAGAGGCTTTTTCTACTATATGGTTGCAAATAAATGAAGAGTGATAAAAAAAGCAAAAAAGAAATACAAAAAAAAAAAAACTTGTGTCGCCTTAATATATGTAGATGTATTGAAGGTTTTAACTTTGAGATGAATATGGTATTTGTGATGTATTTGCTTTGGATTTTGTTATGTCAACTTTGGGATTAATTATGATTTTATAGTAATTGTTGATTGATGTTATTATTTTATAGTGGTTTAATCTGAAACATATATAAAATCACGATGAGTAGACCTTTCTTGAGATGAGTCACGGAATGATCAATTATTTTCATATTTACAATAAAAATTAATATATTTGACATTAAAAGTAATATTTTTTCGTGGGTAACCCATATAGAATATATCTTTCATAAAATTGACCCGTGAGATTGTTTTACAGGAGTTTTTGTGAATCACGCTTATTTTACTTAAGCATTTATTAAGTCTATTTGTATATTTTGCTTAGCCGATGTATTAATTGATTAGTTGTCTGGTTAAATCTAACTTTTTTAAGAAAAGATTTTAACAACTAATAAATATTAAAATCAGCTCAATTGTTGCAAAATATTTAAAATAATTCATTCACCCCTTCTAAAATCTTTTCCTATCCCAACAACGACCATATCTGAAGACTGAACATACTTAGGGAACCAATTTACAAATTTTGATACTCACGTAGTGAATGATCAGGTGTAGAATTTGCAAAATGAAATGCACAACATTTATTCTAAATTTTCCCACTATATTGACAAGGATTTCGGCCCAAAAATCCCAAATATGTGCATAAATACTAAATAAAATAGGCAGGTTGAGTGACCATTTTAGCAATCGGGTCAAAAAAAAGCAAGCCTGTTTGTGTTGCGGGACATGTCGGGATAGACAAAACCCGTTATTTATTTAAAAAATATATAAAAATTTTCTAATTTTTTTAATGAAATGTTGTGAATTTTTTTCATCAAGATACTTAATTTTAAGAGAGCCTGAATTTTGGGAATTTGACACTAGGGTTTGATGTAGTTTTAATATTTTACATTTTAATTTTTTATGATTAATTTTCTCGTTTTGTTTTCATATTGCATGGATTTTTTTGTTTTTGTTTTACCCAAAATGTAATCGGTGACATTAAAATATCATATGGTTTGTTTTGATTGTGACATTGAATTCTTGTTATTGTGTAGCTTTACTAATATTTTTGTTTGAAAATTCAATTATTAGCGCTGTTTTCTTATCTTTGCTTGATTATTTATTAATGGCAAAAACTTATCTGAGACGGTCTCACGGGTATTATTTGTGAGACGGATCTCTTATTTGGGTCACCCATAAAAGAGTATTACTTTTTATGCTAAGAGTACTATTTTTTATTGTAAATATGGGTATTGTTGACCCGTCTAACAGATTATGATCCGTGAGACGGTCTCACATGAGACTCACTCTTTATTAATTGGAGGTATCCGTAGGCCCCGTTAGATTGGGGCCGCCAATTTTTTTTCTTTCTTTTATCCTTATAGTAGCTAATAATAAATAAAATATTTGTTAATTTATGAAATAATCTAAATAATCATTACTTTTCTAGATTAGTAGCCCATGTTTTTTTACTTTTAGTAAATTTAAAACTAAAGTAAAGGAGATCCAGATTTAGTTTTAATGATCTCACTTTGTTTTATTTTGTAATAATTCAGGTTCGAGTCCTCACACTCTCGATTTAAAAAAAAAAAAAATTAAAAGATTGGAGTTGGTCACCATTATACACAGTATAAACAGTAATAATTTATTTTTTTTAAAAATAAGATACATATAAACAGTAATGATAACATAGATATGGCGATCTAGTAGAGTTGTAATAATTTGAAAATTAAAAATTACAAAAGCTACAATTGACACAGAAATGATTCTGAAAAATTTATAAAATGCACAGTAATTATAATTAATCAAGTTTTGAAGAACTAAATCTGAATCCCAGACAATAACTCAGACAGACTCTCAAAAATGCCAACGCCTCCTTCAGCAACCGCCGCCATATCTTCCCCTTCTTCTTCTACTTCCTCCTCATCGCTCTCTTCTTCCTCTTCACCTTCTTCGGCGCAGTGTTCATTTTCCTCTTCTTCTCGGTGGTGTTTTCTGCCATGGACGCCGCCCGATATCTTCTTCTTCGTCTTCTTCTTGATTTTGTGCATGAACTCCGTTAAATGGCTGCCGCCATGCTCCTTCTCCTCTTTACGTTCGCCACCGGGGTGTTCTTCCACCTTGTGGTGGCTAAGGTGAAGGGCATCCCCCACTTTGTTCTTTATTTTCGATTTGATCTTCTCACTCACACCGGACATGGTTTGAATATTCTACTTCTTTTTTATTACACTCTCACTGTGATCAATTATATTCCTCTACGTACCTGTTTTTATGTCCGAGGAATTGAAGGAATGGAATGCATAAAACTTCAACAAGGCTTTACACTTATATAAGTGGTAAATATGCATTAAATTAGTTTTTTTCTTACAAATTCTGTCTTGCTAAACGCGTAGAACTGAGTCAAGCATCTGTGTTCTGACCCATGAAGTGTTAATAACATTTCAAAAATTCATTTTCTGTAATTGTAAATGCATATAACAAATGGCAACTTGCATGCAAAATTGGGTGTACTGCTTTGAAAGTCAAATTTGTGTGATCATTGGCTAGCTTTATTATATTGTGTATCACATGCATTGAAGAAATCAGCGGTTTCTGGGCCATTTCGTTCCTTGCTTTCATTATTAAATGTGTTAGGTCTATTCTAAAATTTCAATAATTATCTTTTTCAAATATAGATTTATTCTATAAAGACATGACCGATTCTCAACCAATTTCCATTGTTGGACCCGGGTTAGTGTATGTTACATGGAGAGTATTTCTCCGCCAATTCAAATATCATTACACTACAAAAAAACGGATGTCTTATTAAAACCGTCGCTATTATAGCGACGGTTTGTGCATAAAGCGACGGTACGTTTCTAATAAACCCGTCGTCTATCAAATTAAGCGACGGTTTACTAAAAAACGCCGTTATATTAGCGACGGTTTCTCATAAACTGTCACTAATATTGCGACTGTTCGACAAACCCGTCGCCATTTTGTGCGACGGTCTTGTATTATTCCGTCACACATGGCGACGGGTAAACAACTCGTCGCACAAAATGGCGACGGGTTTGTCGAACAGTCGCAATATTAGCGACAGTTTATGAGAAACAGTCGCTATATTAGCGACGGTTTATCATAAACCGATGCTAAAATAACGACGGTTTTTATTAAACTGTCGCTTAATTTGATAGGCGACGGTGTTATTAAAAACTGTCGCTATATAGCGATACATCAGGTTTTAAAGTTTTTTTTAAAGAAAATCTAATACATAATTTTAATTTTTGCGTAGTAGTTTTTTTATGAATTTTATGGTTACAAACCGTCGCTTCTTAAATGGCGGTTTTTTTAAAAAACTGTCGATTAATATAGCGACGGTTTTGTAAATAACCGCCGCTTATATTAGCGACGGTGTTTATATAAATCGTCGCTGTAAAACCGTCGCGAATATAGCGACGATGTTCTTCAAAAAAATCGTCGCTACATACGACGGTAGTTGAAAAACCGTCGCTTGTAGAATGTAACGCAACCTCCAGTTACGGATCGCCAAACCGTAGTTAAAACCGTCGCCTAATCCTTTTGGCGACGATTTTAGCGACGATTTTGACCTTCGCTAATCGCTTTTTTTTTTGTAGTGTTAGTGGGTGGTTATTCACAACATATATTGAGATCAAGGTTCATTTTAAGTATTTTAAATCACTTTCACTCCAGTTTTAGATTAAATCAAAATTGTTTGATAATTAATTATAATTATAATAACTGGGCCTCACACTTGCTCTCTCGCATAACATATAAATAAAACCATCGAATAATTTAGTGTCAAAATCCCAAAACCAAAATCCATAGACATTCTCCAAGGCTTTAAAAACGGACGAACATACGAAAAATCAAATTTTGATTCACTTCCATCACTCATTCCCATTATGATATCCAAAAACCTCAGTAACATGAAATTATTTGTATCCAACACCACATTGTCCTCGAATTAGTAATGACCCTCGAATTTGAAAGATATATTATATTAAATTCATTTTATTAATTTATATCTTTAATTTTATATCATGACCCTAATCTAAATGGGTTACATATGAGAATTGTAAGAACTGGATTTTTCAATTTTTTTTAATTAACATTTGTAAGGAATTTAAGAGCATAGGATTTTGATGATTTTATTAGAATAAGATATACATATTGGAAAATATTTTTATGGGAAATCCTTATTATCAAGATAATAATACATGCACTTGTTCAAGCAAATTTTCGAAATTTAGGTAGAAGATATTGCAAGATTTGGGAGATATCATGCAAGGTTTAGAAGAAGAAATACATGGATCTTGCAAAATTCGAGATTTCCCTATATCTTTGCCTAAATATGGTGTGCTTGAATATTGAATGTATGGAACTTTAGCTAGAAGAATGGAAGAAATGCTTGCACCATATTTTCGAGTAAATCAAGTGTGGGATTAGGAAATTAGGAACTTAAATTAAGAAGAAAATCATCAGCCATGGAATGGTGGGGTTGAAGTCAAATATTGTGAGATTTGAAGCAATTTTGGGTATGATTGGACTACCATATTGAGCTCCATCCTCCCCCACTATAAATAGTCCACCATACCTAGCATTCTCTACACCCTAATTGTGAGACCCCGAGACTAAAATAGCTTTGATATCATTTTGGTAAATAAGTTGAAAAATATTCAATTTATTTTGATGGCATTTTCGTAGATAAGTTGAAAATTAATGAATTAATTTTAAGGTCAAAATGGTAAATAGTGATATATCATTTTCATATGAAGCCCAAATGATTTGAGATTTGGTTATAACGTAGAAAACTCAAAGATATAGAAGTTTCATGTTTTGAGTTTTGAAAAATTTGATCGTTTGACTGATCCGAAGGGATATACCGAAGTTAAAATGTTAAATAGTATATATTATATTATATTATATTATTATTATTAATATAATATAATATTAAAAAAAAAGAGATAAACTTTGAAACTCATGTGAAAGTGAGTTTCAGAAAGAGATAACAGAGAGGAACGAGAGAGAGGTGAGAGAAAAAGGAGAAGAGGGTTTTTGATTTTTCTTTCCGGTCGTGCGGTCTATCGGTTTATCCAATCGACGAACCGACTTCAGATCTAGGATCCTTGACACGAGGTCTTCGATTTGAGGTATAAATTTCATAGTTTTGGTGATGTTTGAAATTCGTCGATTTTTGGAATAAATCCGATAAATTGTTAAATCATACTGAAATTGAAGATTATTGAATAGTGTATGAATTTAACGAAGAAGAGATGATTATAGTGATGTTATTGTGAATTATTCTCAATTTATTATAATTAGAGAATTTTAACCATTTGATTGAGATTGAAGAATTATGTGTCGGTTATATATGTGGTAGAATAACTGACAAGAAACTAAGTTTTGAAGTCAGAATTGAATTATGTTCTGATTTCGATTTGATATGAATTATTGAAGTTTCAAAAGATATTTGAAACTCATATTTGTGATTTTGAATTATGTTGTTGATTGGAATGATTATATTATTGATGTAGATAAAGTGTAATATCAATATCTTCAGGCTACATCAACTGGAAACGAAGAATTGAGGTATGTTGCGACCGGGTAACATACGACAGGTATCTGTATTATATGATATATGTTGGATTGATTGGATTGAGAATATGTGTCTATATGCCTATTTGTTGATTTGATGTGGCATACATGACATTGAGATTTGAATATCGATGTATAAAATAAATGTTTTGTTAACACACATCATTTGATGCATACATCGATACATGACATACACGTTGAGCTATGATCCTTGGATACCTTGATATGATTTGATTGGATTCCGGGGTTTGTGAACACAATCGCTATGCTGGTATTATATGACCCGTAAAGCATAGACAATTGTGGCCCCATATGATTGGATATGAGATTTGGGATTTGATGGCGCTTTGCCGACGCTATCATATGTGTATCCCATATTGGCCGGTGTGCCAGCTCGAGCATTGATTTGATAGCGATTCGATTGATTCTGACATGTGCTCAGTGGATGGACATTTGACCTGATACCTCCACGACATACATGCATTGCATACCATATATCATTGTTTAGATATCTGTGATATATATGATTGGTTGTTCCATACGGAGCTTTGCTCACCCCCAAGGGGGGCTGTTGTTGTCTTTATGTGTGGACAATGGCAGGTAATCCAGGATATCAGGAGACCAGAGAGGGTACTTCTGGTCGGAGCCACAGCTTGGGCTGAGGTTTATGTTTATGTCATGTTCCCAGTATATATGTATATGTATCTATATACCGGGGCATGTCCCGAAGATATGAGATGTTTGTATGTGATTGGTTTTGATTATGAGTGGGCGTGTTTATGACGTGAGATTAAATACTATTTTTAGTATTCTAAAACTAGAAGAAATGTTTTGGGCTCGTTGTAAAGAAATTTTAAAATCGTTTTCCGCTGTGATTAATTACTTAACCCTAATCAGATTGCATTGTAATAACGATTAGGAGCTAAGGGCCCCACACAGAGTGGTATCAGAGCATAGCTGGGAATGCTCTATTGAGTCTTGTGTACACTTGAATAGGCACAAATGAATTGTGCGTATGTGTTTGACTTATTTGTACCACTTGCTCTTATGTGATTTGATTTGAGTAAGTATCTGATGAGATTGATGATATGAGGTGATGAGATTATGAGATTATGAAATTGATATGAAATTGTGATATTCATCTTTTGATTTGTTTATGGATCACACAAATGAAACTGCGAGTAGCAGTACTGAGAGAATAGTTGGGCAATTTGAAGGGTTGTCCATGGATGTTGTGATGGCTCGATTCCAGGATCTGAAACCACCGAGGTTCTTTGGCACTGAGAGTGCGGAAAGAGCTGAAGCTTGGTTGAAGGATATCGAGCACTTGTTTAATATTGTTGAGTATTCCAAGGCTCGGAGACTGAAACTTGCTTTGTATCAGTTGAAGGACCGAGCTAAATCTTGGTGGGAAGCCGCTGAGATTGGACTGAAAGAGGCCGGGATTGAAGTCACATGGGATGTCTTCAAGGCCCAGTTTTTGGAGCAGTATTCCTCTCCTTCCTATTATACTGCTGAGGAGAATGAATTTAATAATCTGCAGTAGGGGACGATGTCTGTTGCGGAGTATGCTTCGAAGTTTTCTACTTTGTTGAAGTATGCACCTCAAGTAGCTGGGAATGCGAGGGCAAAATATAACAGGTTTGTAAATGGTTTACATCCTGCTTTATATACATATGTTGTTTCTGGATTGCCTACCAGCTACGCAGAGGCAGTTGAACGAGTAAAGGCAGCCGAAGCTGGACTAAGGCGAGGAGGTCGACAGTATATTCCTCCACCTTAAGTGTCAGCTCAGCAGCCTGCCCTGCGTCCCAGAAGCAGGAAAGATTATTTTGTTTGAGCAAGTTGTGCATAACTGTGTATTGATATACGAGGATAATGTGAAATTTCTGAATCTGATTGTCCTCCCAATGCACGACTTTGATTGTATTGTTGGCATGGATATCTTGATGACAAATCGAGATACTGTTCATTGCTGTCATGGAGTGGTTCGATTTCGACCGATTGATGGACCCAAGTGGAATTTTTATGGCAAGGGTTCCCAAGCCAAAATTCCATTGGTATCTTCCTTGAAAATGTCTCGACTTTTGGCTAGCGGAGATGAGGGTTATCTTATCTACGCTATTGATGTCTCTAAGAAGGAGTCTTCTCTATCTGAGATTCCTATTGCGAAAGAATTCCCGGATGTATTTCCCGATGAGATTCCTGATTTTCCTCCTCATCGAGAAGTTGAGTTTAGTATTGATCTTGTGCCGGGGACTGCTCCCATATCTAAAGCTCCCTATCGCATGGCACCATTGGAATTGAAAGAATTGAAAGAACAATTACATGACCTTCTCGATAAGGGATATATTCGACCGAGTGTATCACCTTGGGGAGCTCCAGTTTATTTGTTCGAAAGAAAGATGGTACGATGCGAATGTGTATCGACTATAGGCAACTGAATCGTGCTACTGTGAAGAACAAGTACCCACTTCCTCGTATTGATGATTTGCTTGATCAGATTCAGGGTACTTCTGTATACTCGAAGATTGATCTTCGTTCTGGGTTCATCAAGTACGTGTTCGAGACGAAGATGTACCCAAGACTGCTTTTCATACGAGGTATGGCCACTATGAATTTCTTGTTATGCCTTTTGGTTTTACGGATGCTCCTGCTATCTTTATGGATTTAATGAATCGGGTCTTTCGAGATTATTTAGATCGATTCGTTATTGTTTTTATTTATGATATTCGTGTATACTCGAAATCGAAGAAGGAGCATGCTGAACATCTGAGACTGGTACTTCAAACTCTTCGTACTAGTCATTTGTTTGCGAAATTGTCCAAATGTGAATTCTGGATAGACAAGGTTGTATTTTTGGGCCACGTCATTTCGAGACATGGCATATCTGTTGATCCTGTGAAGGTCGAAGCTGTATTGAATTGGCCAAGACCTACGAATGTTCTTGAGATCCGTAGCTTCATGGGTTTAGCTGGATATTATCTTCGTTTTATTGAAGGGTTTTCGAAGATAGCTAAACCTATTACTCAACTGACAAAGAAGAATCAACGATTCATTTGGTCAGATGAATGTGAAGCTAGTTTTCTTGAATTGAAGACGAGATTGACCACAGCACCTGTGGTTACTATTCCCTCAGGTACCGGAGGATTTGTGGTGTGTACATATTCGTCTGGTAAAGGGTTGGGCTGTGTTCTGATGCAACACTGCAAAGTGGTTGCTTATGCGTCTCGTCAATTGAAATCTCATGAAACACGTTATCCTGTTCATGATCTCGAATTGGCTGCCATTGTGTTTGCTTTGAAGATTTGACGCCATTACTTGTACGGAGAAAAGTTTGTTATCTATTCGGACCATAAGAGTCTGAAATATCTCTTTTCTCAATTTGATTTGAATATGAGGCAACGCAGGTGGATGGATCTCCTGAAGGATTTTGATTGTGAGATTCAATATCACCCTGGATCGGTGAATGTTACTGCGGATGCCCTGAGCCGTAAAGTTCATGATTCTGTTCTAGCTTCTGTTGGTGTCGCCAAGGTACACGAAGATATATGTACTTCTGGCTGGACTTTTCACTTGAATTGGAATTCTGTCACTGTCTCAGCATTGCAAATTGAGCCGCATTTGATATCGAAAATACGAAAGGCCCAACGAAGCGATGCTCAGATCCAAAAGTCGAAAGAACTTGTATCTGCAGGACATCAGTCTGGATTTCAGATTTCTTCTGATGGTTCTTTACGACTTAATGATCGGGTGGTAGTTCCTGACGACTCTGATTTGAGATCTGCCCTTCTTCGAGAAGCACATTGTAGCAAATACAGTATTCACCCTGGAGGTCGGAAGATGTATTTGACATTGAGACCTCAATTCTGGTGGAAACGTATGAAGAAGGACATTGCTGAGTTTATTTCGAAATGTCTTGTCTGCCAGCAAGTGAAAGCCGAGAGAATGAAACCTGTAGGATTGCTCCATAGTCTTGAAATCCCGAAATGGAATTGTGAACATATTGCTATGGATTTTGTGACTCATTTACCTCGTTCGCCCAAGGGCTATGATGCTATTTGGGTCATTATTGATCGGCTTTCGAAATCTGCGTATTTTATTCCGTATGAGCGGACTTATCCTTATAAGAGAATGACCTGTTTATACATTGAGAATGTTGTGAGACTGCATGGTGTGCCAGTCTCGATTGTATCTGATCGTGATCCCAGGTTTGCTTCCAAATTCTGGGGTAGTTTCCAAGAGGCGATGGGTACGCGTTTGGCTATGAGTACTGCTTATCATCCTCAAATTGATGTCCAGACTGAGCGTACGATTCAAACATTAGAGGATATGTTGCATGCAATTGTGATGGACTTCAGAATGGAATGGCAAGATGCCTTACCATTGGTTGAATTTTCTTATAATAATAGTTTTCAGACGAGTATCGGTATGGCACCGTTTGAAGCTCTATATGGGAGACGATGTAGATCACCGTTATTCTGGGATGAAATTGGTGAGAAACAGTTAACTGGACCTGAAATGATACAGGAAATGAATGATAAGGTTCAGTTGATTCGGCATCGAATGAAAGCTGCTCAAGATCGTCAAACGAGTTATGCGAACAAACGAAGACGACCCTTGGAATTCCAGAAAGGTGACAAAGTGTTTTTGAAAATATCTCCCTTTAGAGGCACTGTTCGATTTGGCATGCGAGGGAAGTTATCTCCTCGATATGTCGGTCCATACGAGATTCTTGATCGAGTTGGTGATCTTGCATATCGATTGGCATTGCCACCAGCTCTAACCGCTATTCACGATGTGTTTCATGTTTCTATGTTGAGGAAATATGAACCGGATCCATCACATGTGCTTGCACCTGACGATGTTGAACTTGATCCTTCTCTTTCCTATGTTGAACAACCTGTTCGCATTATGGATCGAAAGGAGAAGATATTGAGAAACAAATCGATTCCGTTGGTTCGAGTGCAATGGACAAGACATGGTGTTGAAGAATCGACATGGGAATTGGAGAGCAAAATGCGAGATTCGTATCCGCATTTATTTGATGCTGATCCATCTGTTCCATTGTATTCTATGTATTCTGATCCTTATTCTGATTTTAGTTTTGATATGTACTATAACTGGTGACATATGTATATTTGCCAATGTTATGTATATAAAGATGTTTGAGATTTCGAGGACGAAATCTTTTAAGAGGTGGAGAAATGTGAGACCCCGAGACTAAAATAGCTTTGATGTCATTTTGGTAAATAAGTTGAAAAATATTCAATTTATTTTGATGGCATTTTCGTAGATAAGTTGAAAATTAATGAATTAATTTTAAGGGCAAAATGGTAAATAGTGATATATCATTTTCATATGAAGCCCAAATGATTTGAGATTTGGATATAACGTAGAAAACTCAAAGATATAAAAGTTTCATGTTTTGAGTTTTGGAAAATTTGATCGTTTGACTGATCCGAAGGGATATACCGAAGTTAAAATGTTAAATAGTATATATTATATTATATAATATAATATATTATTATTAATATAATATAATAATATAATATAATATAATATTAAAAAAAAGAGATAAACTTTGAAACTCACGTGAAAGTGAGTTTCAGAAAGAGATAACATAGAGGAACGAGAGAGAGGTGAGAGAAAAAGGAGAAGAGGGTATTTGATTTTTATTTTCGGTCGTGCGGTCTATCGGTTTATCCAATCGACGAACCGACTTTAGATCTAGGATCGTTGACACGAGGTCTTCGATTTGAGGTATAAATTTCATAGTTTTGGTGATGTTTGAAATTCGTAGATTTTTGGAATAAATCCGATAAATTGTTAAATCATACTGAAATTGAAGATTATTGAATAATGTATGATTTTAACGAAGAAGAGATGATTATAGTGATGTTATTGTGAATTATTCTCAATTTATTATAATTAGAGAATTTTAACCATTTGATTGAGATTGAAGAATTATGTGTCGGTTATATATGTGGTAGAATAACTGACAAGAAACTAAGTTTTGAAGTCGGAATTGAATTATGTTCTAATTTCGTTTTGATATGAATTATTGAAGTTTCAAAAGATATTTGAAACTCATATTTGTGATTTTGAATTATGTTGTTGATTGGAATGAGTATGTTATTGATGTAGATAAAGTGTAATATCAATATCTTCAGGCTACATCAACTGGAAACGAAGAATTGAGGTATGTTGCGACCGGGTAACATACGACAGGTATCTGTATTATATGATATATGTTGGATAGATTTGATTGATTGGATTGAGAATATGTGTCTATATGCCTATTTGTTGATTTGATGTGGCATACATGACATTGAGATTTGAATATCGATATATAAAATAAATGTTTTGTTAACACACATCATTTGATGCATACATCGATACATGACATACACGTTGAGCTATGATCCTTGGATACCTTGATATGATTTGATTGGATTCCGGGGTTTGTGAACACAATCGCTATGCCGGTATTATATGACCCGTAAAGCATAGACAATTGTGGCCCCATATGATTGGATATGAGATTTGGGATTTGATGGCGCTTTGCCGACGCTATCATATGTGTATCCCATATTGGCCGGTGTGCCAGCTCGAGCATTGATTTGATAGCGATTCGATTGATTCTGACATGTGCTCAGTGGATGGGCATTTGACCTGATACCTCCACGACATACATGCATTGCATACCATATATCATTGTTTAGATATCTGTGGTATATATGATTGGTTGTTCCATACGGAGCTTTGCTCACCCCCAAGGGGGGCTGTTGTTGTCTTTGTGTGTGGACAATGGCAGGTAATCCAGGATATCAGGAGACCAGAGAGGGTACTTCTGGTCGGAGCCACAGCTTGGGCTGAGGTTTATGTTTATGTCATGTTCCCAGTATATATGTATATGTATCTATATACCGGGGCATGTCCCGAGGATATGAGATGTTTGTATGTGATTGGTTTTGATTATGTGTGGGCGTGTTTATGACGTGAGATTAAATACTATTTTTAGTATTATAAAACTAGAAGAAATGTTTTGGGCTCGTTGTAAAGAAATTTTAAAATCGTTTTCCGCTGTGATTAATTACTTAACCCTAATCAGATTGCATTGTAATAACGATTAGGAGCTAAGGGCCCCACACTAATTTCAAGAAATTCCTTGCTGCAAATTTCGAGTTTCCAGCAGCTTCTCCCTAGCCAAAACTATGCTAAAAAATCGTCCCGAAGTTAGGTTAGAATCGAGCCGAAGTATTGCCCGATCGAGGAGCAAGAAGCAATCCAATCCAAAGCCGTGCACCTACGTTTTTTAGCATTCCAAAACTACGGTAAGTGGGCTTGTTTTAAAGATTAAAATTTCGTTATGCATGATTCTTCTTTTTTTTGAAAATACGGTCGAGTTCTCCTTTTCTTTTGTTGGTTGTCATATGGTTTTCGGGCACTGTTAGGAGTCGACTGTATATGGGTGGGAATCCCGACCATGATATGACCTTACACGGTGGGGATGTAACCGCTATATGACCTTCGCCCCCTTAGAGGAGTAAAAATTAGAGATTAATATCAGTAAACCATAGAAAATAGAGGAATCTCAGTGCCTGCTTAAAATTATGCATGTGTTATGAATTATGTATGCAAGTCATGTGTTTCGAAATTTATGCCTGTTGTTATATTGTGCTCGATACGGCCACCACTTGCTAAGTATTTCCCAAAATACTCACCCCTTTTTACAACCTTTTCCCAGATAAACCCGAGGAAGAACTCGAGGAAGAGGAGTCGGACCAGTTTTGGGGCTGGTGAACTATCAAGTTTTTATATTTAAGTTTAAGTTTACTATTATTCAGTTGGAACGTTTCCGCATTAGATTCTGGTGTTTATTGATTTTGATATTGTAAAGACAATTGTTATTTCGTTGAATTATGATATATAAACTGGTTTTGGTTTATACTGTGCTACAAGGCTGGTTGTTTTCGATTGTGTGATTGTTAAACAACGTCGGTGTCAACCCTGAGTTTCGGGACGTGACATTTAAGTGGTATCAGAGCCGCAAGATTCATAATCCGGTTGGGGAAAATGGGGAAAAAAATTTGGTGGAATTTTTGAGAAATTCCGATTCTATCCCCTCCGAAACGGTCCAACGAGCGATTTTCACAACTTTTTTGTGAGGCGGGGGTCCAAATCGGGAAATTCCTTCGTTTAGGCCTCGGAAACGTCGTTTTTGCCGTTTTAGGAAATATTTGTAGACCCTATATTTTCTCATAGGAAATTTCGAATTCGATTCCGTCGATTGTTCTGGAATCCTCTCGACATATGCTTCGAACCCATGTGTCTATTTCCAAACTATTTTTTCAAAAATTGCATGTATATTGCATATTGTCCCTTGGTCTCTTTCCGATTCTGAGCATTTCTATTTTTGATTTCAGGAAATGGCTCCATCGACTCCCCCGCAATTTCGCACTCTTTCCCAGGCTACTATTCACATGAAGCAGCTTGCCCTTGATTATTATATGCGCTAGATGAAGCGACTTAGAGCCAGACTAAGCGAGATGAGACTAGAGATTGAGACCCTAGCCACAGAAAATAAGGAGATACTGGTCCAGCTTAACAAGGCAATCTATCATGGAGAACTGGTGAGAGGAGATAACATGGACTTGAGGGACGTCATAGAGCAGAGCCTGTATCTAGAGGGAAGGCTGAGAGAAGATATAGAGCAGAACAGTAAGGAATTGGAGGAAGAGAGGAAGCAAAATGCCAGGGGCAAAAAGAGACTGGAGAATTAATGTGAGGCTATGAGCATCCTTGCAGATGTGACCCACCGTTTGACCCAGTAGGTTGAAACTCTGAAGAACCAGGTCAAGCAGAAGAAGACGGAGCGTGAGCAACACCAACAACATGCCAGTGATCTGTTGGACGAGGTGGATGCAGAGATACAAGGGTTGAAGACGCAAGTGGCACAGCTTATGGGAAAGAATGACCAGCTCACACAGATGATAGAGCTACATTACGAAGAGGAGCCAGAAGAGGAGGAGCCCGTAGAGATAGTGGCAGAGCCCATAGACGTCGTCGATGGTGGAGAGATAGTAGACTAGGGTGTCTTAGTGACTTTTCTTTTATTATTATGAGTTTATTTTCCCATTGTTGCTAAGTTATTTCATTCAGTACGACTTGTTTTCATTCAGTTGTTTCATTCAGAAATGAATAAATTTATGTTTATTTATTCATTGATTTCAGTTATCTCCAGCATAACTTTCAATCCTGTCGTTATGCGCAACAAATTCTTAGAAACGTTTAAACTCTAGGAAATGGTCGGTAGACCTCCGAGACAAAACCGCACCCTTGCTATGCTAGCAACAACCACGCCAACGAAAAAGAGAATGGACCTCCACCAGGGTTCAGTCTTAACCAGGCAGATTTGATGGCTATAGCCACTATAGTGGCGATGACACTGCAGGGGTTAGTGAACCCAAATGACAATCATCCACCACCACCTCCACCGTCGAATGGAATAAAGTTCCACTATGAATCACTTCGCAATAACAGGTGTCCAACCTTCAGTGGAGCTGCAGACCCTGAAGTTAGCTAGAGCTGGCTGAAAAGTGTGGAGACTCAGCTGCGACTATTGGAAGTTACCGAGGCACTGAAAGTGGACGTTATTGTGCATTTCGTAGAGGATAAAGCAGGTAAGTGGTGGGAAGCAATCTCGCCAGCCATGACAGCTGCGGGACCAATCACATGGCAGCATTTTCGAGAAGCTTTTCTGAAACAGTATTATCTAGCCGAGGTCAAACTGCAGAAACTGAGTGAGTTTGAAAATTTCATTCAAGCTCCGGATATGTCAGTTGTGGAATACACCTCCCAGTTCAATGCCCTTAGATCTTATGCTCCAGAAATCATGGCAGACGAAGTCCTGAAATTACATTGTTTTAAGAAGGGATTGAACAGCCGGATCCAATCGACTCTAGCAGCCTACCAGCCTGCCAACTTTTCAGACTTGATGGGCGCGGCTATCCGAGCCGAAGCTGACATTCGTCGAAGGAAAGAGGAAAACAGGATCAAACGACCTCTTAACAGCCAGACTTCTCAAGGGCAATCCCCCGCCACTAACTATCAAAGACTCAAGCCATGCCCAAAATGCAGCTTCAGAAACGCCAGGGAATGCCGAAGGGCCAGCGGTGTATGCTTTGGATGTGGGAAATCGGAAAACAGAATTGCAGAGTGTCCTACCGCCACCAACCGACCAGCAGGGCCTAACAAATGAACTGGGCCAAATGCGGGAGCAGGCCCTAGTAAATCAAAGGAGGACAAACCTAATGCCAGGGTCTTTGCCATGACTCAGGAAGAGGCAGACGACGCACATGAAGTCGTGTCAGGTAACATCCTAATTCAAAAAGTGTCTGCTTATGCGTTATTTGACTGTGGTGCTACACATAACTTTATGTCTAAGAGATTTGCTAAGAAGTTAGGATGTAAGCCCGAGAAACTAACTGAGCCCTTTCGAATAGCCACACCTACAAGTAGGGCCATTGAAACTCACGAAATTTACAGAGATTGTAAAATCAGTATCAGTAATCAGACTTTTAGCGCCGACTTGATACAATTGATCATGGTCGATTTTGACATCATCTTAGGGATGGATTGGTTAGCAAGAAGTAGTGCGATGATAGATTGTAAGGGAAAGAGAGTCAAACTCCAAACCCCAAATCAGGAGGAAGTCGTGTTTCATGGTAAATCCAAGGAGCGGAAGTCACTAATTTCTGCATGTCAAGCTTGGAAAGCCAAGAAATCCAGAGGAGACATCTACCTAGCAATGGTCAGTGAAGTAAAAGAAGAAGTCGAGCTGAAACTTGAGGACATCCCGATAGTAAGAGAGTTCCCAAATGTTTTTCCAGAAGAACTCTTTGGGACGGTCCTGAACCGCGAAGTTGAGTTTGAAATCAACTTGGTCTCCGGTGCTGCACCAATCTCTAAAGCACCTTACAGAATGGCACCAACCGAGCTCAAGGAGCTGAAAGAACAACTCCAAGAATTTCTAGATAAAAAGCAAATTCGACCGAGTGTGTCCCCGTGAGGAGTTCCAGTACTCTTCGTGAAGAAGAAAGATGAGAGTATGAGATTGTGCATCGACTATAGAGAACTGAACAAGATCACAATCAAGAACAGGTACCATATACCTCGGATAGACGATCTGTTTGATCAGCTTAAAGGAGCCGTCGTCTTTTCTAAACTGGATCTGAGGACAGGTTACCACCAGTTGAAGGTCAGGGCTGAAGAAAACCCCAAAACAGCCTTTCGAACCAGATATGGATATTATGAATTCACAATGATGACTTTTGGCCTAACAAACATTTCTGCAGCATTCATGGATCTGACGAACAGAGTATTCAATCATTCCTGGATCAGTTCATATTGGTATTCATCGACGAAATCCTCCTCTATTCCCCTGACGATACGAGCCACGAAGAGAACCTTCACCTTGCTCTGCAAACCTTAAGAGAGAAGAAGCTCTATGCTAAGTTCAGTAAATATGAATTATGGCTAAAGAGTGTGTCCTTTCTAGGACATGTGATCTTGAAAATAGGAGTGTCAGTGGATCCAAGGAAAGTAGAAGAAATTACAGGGTGGCCAAGATCTAAGAACACCACCGATATCAGAAGCTTTCTTGGATTGACATGTTATACCGGAAATTTGTCGAACGGTTTTCCTTGATAGTCGTACCATTGAAAAAACTCACACAGAAGAATTCTAAGTTCGCTGGAGTGAAAGTTGTGAGAAGAATTTTCAGACATTGAAAGATAAACTCGCATCCACGCCAGTGTTGATCTTGCTCGCAGCGGATAAAGATTTCACTATCTACAGTGACGTCTCTAAGGAAGGTCTAGGATGCGTACTCATGGAAGACGGAAGGATGATCGCCTACGCATCAAGACAGTTGAAACCACACAAACAGAACTACCCTACGCATGATCTGGAACTGGCAGCGGTTATCTTTGCCTTGAAGATTTGGAGGCACTACCTCTATGGTGCAAAATGTGAAATATTCAACGACCATCAGAGCCTAAAATACTTGTTCACCCAAAAGGAACTTAACATGAGGCAAAGGAGATAGATCGAAATTTTGAAGGACTATGACTTGACCATAAGCTACCATCCGGGTAAAGCAAACAAAGTGGCGGATGCGCTAAGTCAGAAAGGCCCAGGTAAAGTGACTCTAGCTTCCCTCTCGGCCCAGCCATGTCTGCAGGAGACCGTCAAGTTAAACCAAGATCGAGACCCGGTACTGACCAAACTTAAAAATCAAGTCAGAGAAGAGAAGTCTCAAGATCATCAAATTGATAACAAAGGAGTCATATGGTTAAAGGGTGACTGTGCGTACCCGATAACCTTCGCCAAGAGATAATGGCAGAGGCGCACAAGTCAAAATTCTCAGTCCATCCAGGCAGTACGAAGATGTACAAAGACCTCAAGAATAATTTTTGGTGGAATGAAATGAAAAGAGATGTAGCTGAATTCGTCTCAAGATGTCAGGTTATCAGCAGGTCAAAGCAAAACACCAGCGACCTGGAGGATTACTGCAACCTTTGGAAATTCCTAAATGTAAGTGAGAGCATATTTCCATGGAATTTGTGGTAGGATTGCAAAAGTATAGGCAAAGCCACAACGATATATGGGTAATCGTAGACAAACTCACGAAATCTACGCATTTCTACTCGTCCGCATGAATTACAATCTCCAAAAGCTGGCTTCACTATACATGGAAAACATTGTGAGGCTGCATGGAGTGCCAGTGAGTATCCTATCTGAAAGAGATCCGAGGTTCGTCTTGCACTTTTGGAAGAGCTTTCAAGAGGCCATGGGAACGAAAGTGACCCTAAGTACGGCCTATCATCCTCAAACCGATGGGAAAACTGAGAGAACCATACAAACCTTAGAAGATATGCTGCGAGCATGTGCCCTTGAATTCAGTAGAAAATGGAGCACTCAGTTACCCTTAATTGAGTTTGCATACAACAATATCTATCACAACAGCATTGGAATGGCACCATATGAAGCTCTGTATGGAAGGAAATGTCGGTCACCACTGTATTGGGATGAAGTGGGAGAAAAAGCCGTAGTGGGACCCGAGCTAGTACAGATGACTGTTGACAAGGTTAAATTGTCCGAGAAAAGCTCAAGGCCGGCAGAAGAGTTGGGAAGATCTTAAAAGAAGTCCTGTAGAGTTCAACGTGGTCGAGAAGGCTTATGTGAAAGTCTCGCCTATGAGAGGAGTGGTCCGATTCAGTAAAGGATGGAAACTAAACCCTCGATATGTTGGACCCTTTGAAATATTGGAGAAAGTGGGCATGCTAGCATGCAAACTGGCACTGACACCAAGCATGTCAAGAATTCACAATGTGTTCCACGTATCTCAACTAAGGAGATACATTCTAGACCCAAGTCACGTGTTGGAGGTAGAACCGCTCTTGATCGAAGGAAACTTGGGAGAAGAACTGAAACACGAAGAAGTCCCCATTAGAATTGTGGACACCAAGGAACAAGTTCTTAGACGACGTACCATTCCCTACGTCAAAGTGTAGTGGTCCAACCACACATAGCAAGAAACAACTTGGGAAATTGAAGAGAAGATGCGAAAGGAATATCTCTACCTATTTGGAGACCAAGACAACTCCAGTTTCGAGGAAGAAACTTCTCATAAGGAGGGAGGGATGTAAGAACTGAATTTTTCAAACCTTTTTAATTAACATTTGTAAGGAATTTAAGAGCATAGGATTTTGATGATTTTATTAGAATAAGATATACATATTGGAAAATATTTTTATGGGAAAACCTTATTATCAAGATAATAATACATGCACTTGTGCAAGCAAATTTTCGAAATTTAGGCAGAAGATATTGCAAGATTTGGGAGATATCATGCAAGGTTTAGAAGAAGGAATGCATGGACCTTGCAAAATTCGAGATTTCCCTATAACTTTCCTAAATATTTTGTGCTTGAATATTGAATTTATGCAACTTGAGCTAGAAGAATGGAAGAAATCCTTGCAACATATTTTCGAGTAAATCAAGGGTGGGATTAGGAAATTAGGAACTTAAATTAAGAAGAAAATCGTTATAGTCCAACCCAATTTGTTCCTAAAGCCCAGCCCATATTGAGTAAGTTAAAAAAATAAAATAATAAAAAATGATAATTATCCAATTTACTTTCTCTCTCCCGTAAGGCAGCAAGCTTCGGTTTTGTTTTTGTTTTTTTTTTTCAATTTTGAAATTTCTTTCATTGATTGTGGCCACACTGGTGATCAAAAAAATAAAGTAAATATATATTTAGAAAACCCGTGACGAGAGATATCCATTGATACCTATTTTGCAAGGTTTTATCGCGATCCCGTTCGAACCCGTGAACCTTGGCTCGTTCGAATTTTTCTCTTTTGCCTTGATTTCGTGTTATTTTGAGCTTGGACAACTGATTATATAGTTGTACTCGAAATTTGAAGCGTTTGAGGTAAAAATTCAGATTTTAGGGTTTTGAATTTTGGGTATTTTGATTAATTTGAGTTACAACAATTAATATTTGTTATATTATTGATTGTAGGTACAAGAATTGAGCCGATTAGAGGTATCTACCAGATTTTCGAAATTTATTTGGATTAATTTCGAAAATTTAGATTTATATAATTGGATTTTCGAATTTTAGTGTTTAATAATTAGGTGTTTAGCTGCTATAGAATTGTCGTATATTAATTTTAGAAATATTAAAGCCTAAATTATGAATTTTTGGAATTTTAGGCCAAATTGTCAAATATTGAAAAAATAAATGGAACTTGATATGAAATGTATTATTTGCCACAGGATTGGATTCTACGAGACATCCTTAAGATATTTCGGTGGTAAATTAAGTATCAGTTGAGGTACGCATGAAATGTTTTATTATGACATCTATAGTGATGTGGAATGACGTTAAGTATTATGTATGAGTTGTGGCGTGCTTTATGTACTTTTGTGAATAACGTGATTGCATTCACGCATTTATTTGAGTTGATCTTATCAGTGCATAGCATTTCGAGCCGTGACTCCTTTGATTGCTATTGATATTGATCTATCGAGTTGTTACGTCATCGATGGAGCGGTGGGTAGGATTAACACTCCTGATGACTTGCATGAGGGCTGAGCGGGTTGCTCGCGTACCCTCGATGCTACGTGCATGGATGAGCGGCGGCACGATATTACATTGTGGAATTCTTGGTACGGGTGGCCACTGTTCTTGTTGTTGATGCGTTTCAATTGGACTCTGCTTTGGTATTTATTTTTTTGTTGTTACCGACACACATTGCATTGCATTTTACTTGATTTTATTTCACGTCAGTTATAATTGTCATAATTTTACTGGTTCGTCGTACTGGGGCCTGACCCCTCGTTTCTTTTTATGTTGTGGTTATTCTTGATGCCATAGCAGGTTATCCAGGAGGATTTGACGCGTCTGGTGAAGCGTCAGGTAGTGGTGCCCAGTCGGCGAGTCATGGTTGAGAGTTCTCATATATATATATATACATATATATATATATATAATATATATATATATATATATATATATATATATATATATATACTATATTTTGGAGTCATACATTTATCGGGGAGATGCCCCGTGTAGCTGTAATGTTATTTTTACGATGTTTTGAATTGATAGTTGTGTGATGGAGCCTTGCCGGCTCTGCATGTGTTTAGTCCTGGCCAGTGCGACTATAGGTTGTGACTTGATGTTGTGACTTTATTTCGAGGATATAAATATTATTTGTGATGTTTTATTTTTTGGGATGTCCTATTTACGAATAGGTCATGTTGAAATTTCTGTAGGCCCAAAATAGAAAATTTTAATCGCTTTCACTGTTTACATTAATAAATCCTGGTTGTTTGGTTATTAAATATTAATCAGGAGCATGGGCCCCCACATTTGGTATCAGAGCGTAACTGAGATATGCTCGAATTAGAGTCTAGGGCACTTGAGTCCAGACACAAATAACATGATTGTGCATGTGTTTGACTATTTGCTCTTATTTGAATTATTTGGTGTGATTTGATTGAATTTACCTGTGTTAAAACGACTAGCTGATTAGGCATGGTATGGAGTTTAGAAATTGCCTATAACTTTCTTTTACCTGTTATCTGCCTGTGGATTTAATCCTCGTGTCTTGTAGAATGGCACCTGGAGGAAGAGGTAGAAAAGGAAAAGAAATAGCGCAAGAATCTGAGACGCAAAATGTTCGAGGACTTGCAGATATCATTAGAGGTAGACGTGGTCGACCTCGAGGACAAGTCGCTCAAAATATTGAAGAAGAAGTGAACCCAGAACCTCCTCAACCTGAAAGACCTGGAGCTAAATAGGTAGCGATTGAGCAAGAAGTGGAACAACTGACACAGAAAGTTGGAGGAATACAGTTAATAATTTCTCAGTTCCAAGAATTACGTCCTCCAAAATTCTTTGGCAACGAGAGCGGAGAAAAAGCAGCAAGCTGGCTAACAAGTATAAATCATCTATTTAATTTTTTGGAGTATTCCCAAGATATTAGATTGAAGCTTGTCATCTACCAACTTAAAAACCGAGCACAACTCTGGTGGGAAGCCACAGAGAAGCAATGAAGGACTCTAGTGAAATTATTACTTGGGATGCTTTTCGTACTCACTTTACCCAAGAATATACACAACCATCATATTATGCTGCTAAAGAAGAGAGTTCAATCAGTTGGTGCAGGGCAATAAATCAGTGGTGGAATATGCTTCACAGTTTTCTGCTCTTTTTCCCTATGTTCCACATGTTGCTAGGAATGATCAGGCTAAACTATCACGTTTTATGCACTGGTTGCAGCGGACTATTCATACTTTGGTAATGACTGGATCGCCTAATACGTATATTCAAGCAGTGAAAAAGGCGAAGAAAATTGAAGCAAGTTTGCTCAGAGGAGACTCACAGCCAGGTCCATCATCTGTTGATCAGGGATCTGGGAGTAGTATGTCAATGCCAGTGGATTTACCTCCATATCAGCCTGTACAGTCATACCAGCAACCCAAACAGCAGAGGTTCAAGGCAAAAGGAAAGCAATTTAAGAAGAAGTCTCAATCCAGCTCCTCCAGTTCAGGCAGTGCACGAGGAGGAGGTTCTGTTGGGTCGTCTAGCACTGTGCTTTGTGACGTATGTGGTTGTAGTGCCCAAATTCAGTACACGTATGACCCATGCATTTATTTAACTATTAAATCACTTAATTTATTTTAAATGAGTTTTATGCCATGCATAAATTATGAAATGCATTATTTTAAATAATTCATGTTTATTGTGATGCACGTTAAAATATTTTTCAAGTTTCATGTTTCAGGCGATTATTCGAGGCGGGATCGAGGAAAATACCGGTGACGGTGTTGGCAAATTAAAATGTGGTATTTTATTTTAATTTGAGGATGGCGAAATTTATTAAGTTATCAAGTTTTAATATTTTTAAATTATTACTATGTATTTAGAGATTTAAGAGTTTGAAACTTTAAAATTGGTGTGTAATTATTTTAATTGTAGAGTTTGATTAAATTAGTGTGTGTTAACTTTTTATTAGTATTTTAAATAGTTTATTTAGCTAGAGTTTCTCCTAATTAAAACACACACACACGTTACACACACTCACACACACTTACACGTTTTTACACACACTAAAACACACACAACACACACAAGTTTTAAAAATCAGATTTGTATTATTTTGAGAGAGAGCAAATTCTAGGGTTCTTCTCCCCATAGCAGCCGCCCCTCCTCTAGCAATTTCCAGCAGATTTTCGTTGGTTTCCTTCAAAGAAAATCGAGCCACCGTCATCCCGGACCAAGCCTCGCGCCGTCTCCGCTTCGATATCGCCGTTTCGGTAAATTTACCATCAAAAGGCACGTATATTCTGTCCTTTCTGCATCGATCTTGTCATATTATGTGTTGTGTTATTTTTTATGCGTAAAAATATATGTGTGACGTTCGTCGTTTGAGCAGGAAACGATTCGGATCAGTTTTGAATTAATTTTAGATCTAAAATCACGTTTGTACTGTCTTTTTAAATACTGCGATTTTTCCGTCGGGATTTTGAGAACACTTTCAACTAGGAAATTGTAGAACTTTTCGATGCCTTCGATTTGATATAAAATTCGAGATTTTTGGATGAAAATTGAGTGAGTTATGGCGTTTTTCGTGGGACTGCTCAAACTACGTTTTCAGAAAAGTTATGATATTGATGTGTTCTTCAAGTTTAATTGTTGCAGGCTTCGTTGGGGATCAACGGGTGATCGTTGCTGCATATAGGTATATTATTTATGATGTTGGGATGTTTATTGAAGCATCGTTTCTTGTCATTAGGTGCTTGGGAGATTTTATGTCGTATAAAACCGTTTTGTGTCAAAAAGTCTTGTTCACGGGTTTTGTTGGGTTGATTGTGATGTATGGTTGTTTTGGGACAGTTGTTTAGGCTTGAGTCATTGATTTAGTAGCCTAAGATGAGCTCGTGATGTTGATTATTGGGTTGTACACCGAGTTGAGGGAGTTAAACACAACAGGTTCAGACTTTTCGTGAGCTTCTAAGTCGCGTAGGTACACGGAGGTCTACACGGACCTTGACACGGGGTCCGTGCCTTTGTTTTCTCCTTGATGTCAAATTTGCGCAGATACACGGACCTCTAGACGGACCCTAGCACGGGATCCGTGTCCTCACGTCTTCTCGAATGTCACCTTTGCGCACCTACACGGACCCCCACCCGGGCTTCAGCACGGGGTCCGTGTCCTGTCTTCTTTCAGAACATTTCTTTTGCGTACCTACACGGACCTATACACGGACCCGGGGAATGGGTCCGTGTACTCACGTATTTTGGAGAAACTTATTGATTGTTTTGGGGTTGATGTCATGGTTTAGTGCAAGGATTATCAAGGTCGTGTCGTGGGAAATTTTAGAATGTCCTATGAAATGATTGAACTCGAGAGTAAGCATGATTTCTACGTCTAAGTTATGCAAGTTAAGTATGCAAGTTCATGTTAGTACGTCGCAGCAACGGCCCCAGTCGAAGTCCAACGAATCCCTCAACGCCAAGTAAGTATGTATGACGTGCGAGAAAATATTTTAAGTTTTGGAGGTATGCTAAATGTCTTGTGACCAAATTATGTTAGGATTGGAAAGCGTTAAATTATGAACGGGGACCAATCCGCCCGTTAAATTATGAACGAGTTAGATCGTGGTTGGAAAGCGTTAAATTATGAACGGGGACCAACCAGCCCGTTAAATTATGAACGGGGATCTTATATATGCGGCAGTGGATACGTCCCTGTCAGCCCAGTACTGTGGTATAGTCTGATCATGCTCAATTATGTTATGGGTCACTTGCTTTGAAACATCCTCTACGCAAAATGTCGAAGTTATGAATGTTCAAGTATGTTCAAGTATGCAGCATGTTTATGAAAAGTTTAAGTTATGGCACGTCGAAGTATGTATGTACGTATGTTCAAGTTTTAATACGCAAGTTCAAGTTTCAAGTTATGTATGTCCTATTTTAAAGTTGCATGTGATTTTATTATGTAGTACTCGTTATTCCAGTTTATACGTGTTGAGTCTTTAGACTCACTAGACTTGATCGATGCAGGTGAGT
Source organism: Primulina eburnea (assembly GCF_022965805.1). Classification (NCBI taxonomy): domain Eukaryota; kingdom Viridiplantae; phylum Streptophyta; class Magnoliopsida; order Lamiales; family Gesneriaceae; genus Primulina; species Primulina eburnea. The sequence goes on from NC_133117.1 coordinate 9,287,045, forward strand.
ATGTTGACGAGGAGGCAGGAGGTGGTGACCAAGGGGCAGGCTTGGACTGAGCGGCAGGCTAAACCCGAGGACCGCCCACGTTATTTTACGATTCTTTTTATGCAAGTTTAAAATACTCTGATGTTATGTTTCGTTTCAAGACTTTTGGAACAGTGTTTCTTTTCAGCAAATTTTATTGGTGATGTCGATTTCAAATATTTTTATTGATGAAGGATGTAGTGACGACCGTACTTGATTTCATTTCCGCATTTCATTTAGTTTAAAAGAAAATTTTTAATTTTTCCGCAAATTTTAAGTAGTAAAGAATACGGTTCGTTACAGTTGGTGTCAGAGCGGTGTTCTTGTAAAGGGTTATGCCTACTGCCAGTTGCAAGAAGCTCATGAAGTCACACCTCAAGTCTGTAAGTTTAAAGTTTTGCATTATGTTATGTAGTAAGCATCAAGTTATGATTTCAGTATGTGCATGTTTTAAGTTTGATTTACATGCATCATAAAATATTGATATATGTACATGTATGTTGGGTTTACGTGTTGGGTAATTTATTGGAACAGTATGCCTCCTAGACGTGTGATCTACCGTGAAACAAGGGATGAGAACAGAGAGCATCGAGATGAGGAGAGGGCCAATCCTCCACCACCTCCACCACCAGATATGCAGGCTCAGATGCTTGCTGGTATGACGCAGTTCTTCGCACAGTTTGCGGGGAACCCGGCAGGAGCAGGCGCAGGGGCGAGGCCCCAACCAGAGGCAGTATATGAGAGGTTTCGGAGGATGAGTCCGAAGGAGTTTTCGGGTACTACTGACCCGATGGTCGCTGAGGGATGGATCAAGTCCATCGAAGTAATTTTCGACTTTATGGAGCTGGCAGATGCTGATAGGATCCGTTGTGCCATCTTCTTATTGACTGGAGACGCCAGGTTATGGTGGTAGAGCGCGTCCGTGGCGGTTAATCTGCAAGTACTGCCATGGAATGGTTTCAAGGAAGTCTTTTACTCCAAGTACTTCACTGAGGAAGTACGAACCAGACTCACCGACGAGTTTATGACGCTGCGACAGGGAGACAGTAGCGTGGCCGAGTTTGTGAGGAAATTTGAGAGGGGGTGTCACTTCGTACCCCTCATTGCAAATGATGCCCAAGAAAAACTGAGGCATTTTCTGAATGGTTTGCGGCCCGTCTTGCGCCGTGATGTGAGGGTAGCTGGCCCTACTTCTTATGCAGTCGCCGTATCTAGGGCTTTGGCGGCGGAACAAGACCAGCGAGATATTGAGGCCGACAGTCAGGGCAAGAGGCCCTACCAGGCTCCCCCGCAACAGCAGCAACATCAGAGGCCCCAATTTAAGAAGCAGTACCAGGGGCCGCCAGCGAAGAAGCCTTATCATGGACCACCAAAGGGCAAGGGTCCAGTTCAGCAGCAAAGGGCGCCTCAGAAGCCCGTTGCCTTCCCCGTGTGTCCTAAATGCAACCGTCAGCACCCGGGACATTGCTTGCATGGATCAGTCAAGTGCTTCAAGTGTGGAGCTACGGATCACATGCTGAAGGAGTGCCCGCAGTGGAAGCAACCAACTCAAGGGAGAGTTTTCTCCATGCATGCTCAGGAGGCGAACCCAGACACTACACTACTGACCGGTAAACTTTCCTACCAAAGTTCAGTATTATTTTGCCTTGCATGTGAATTTTTGTTGGGATTATTAGTGTGCTAGTACTATTTTTGAGTAACTTGAGATATTGGGCTCTTCTATGCTTAAGGCTTATGTTAGTAATTTTGGGGATATAAGTTCGTTTTGCGTTGTTCTAATGCATCTCAGGAAACATTTTTATTAAGAGACTATCCACAACCGCATTGATAGACTCAGGAGCCACTCACTCCTTTATATCGGAAACGTTTGCTAATCATTTGGATCTCAAGTCCATTGGCCTAGACGTGAATTTCTCAGTAACAGTCCCATCAGGGGAAGAGCTGTTAGCTACCAGTGTGGTCAGAGATATCGATCTAGAACTGCATGGCCACCTAGTGTATGCAGATTTAATCCTATTGCCAATGCCAGAATTCGACATCATATTGGGAATGGACTGGCTGACTAAGAACAGAGTTCTTATCGACTTTCAGAAGCGATCAGTACTAGTCAGACCATTGGGTATGGAGAAGTTTCTTTTTGAGCCAGATAGATGGAGAAGCTTCCCTCGCATGATTTCGTGCATGCAAGCGAGGAGACTGATTTCCAAGGGCTGCCAGGCCTTCTTGGCGAGTATTATTTCAGCACCGGATGTGACTACTCCATCTTTAGCAGAAGTGCCAGTAGTCAGTGAATTCCCAGACGTCTTCCCAGACGATGTTTCAGGTCTTCCACCAGAGAGAGAGGTGGAGTTTGCCATGGATCTCATGCCAGGCACCGTGCCAATCTCTAAGGCACCGTATCGATTAGCTCCAGCAGAAATGTTAGAACTCAAGCAACAGATTCAAGAGCTCTTAGACAAGGAGTTTATCCGCCCGAGTTTCTCACCGTGGGGCGCACCAGTACTTTTTGTGAAAAAGAAGGACGGAAGCATGAGACTGTGCATCGATTACCGTGAGCTGAACAAGGTAACGATCAAGAATAAGTACCCGTTGCCTAGAATCAAAGACCTGTTTGAACAGTTGCAGGGAGCCACAGTGTTCTCTAAGATAGATCTTCGATCAGGGTACCATCAGCTGAAAGTGAGGGATGCAGATGTCCACAAAACAGCCTTCAGGACTAGATACGGACATTACGAGTTTTTGGTGATGCCGTTTTGACTGACTAATGCTCCAGCAATTTTCATGGACATCATGAACCGAGTGTTTCAGCCCTACCTTGATCAGTTCGTCATCGTGTTCATTGACGACATCCTTATATACTCGAAGAGCCATGAGGAGCATGACCAACATTTGAGGACAGTTTTACAGGTTTTGCAAAGTCGCAAGTTATTTGAGAAATTCAGTAAGTGCGAATTTTGGTTGCAGAAAGTAGCATTCTTGGGGCATATAGTGTCTAGCAGCGGGATTGAAGTGGATCCAGCCAAGGTAGCAGCCGTTAAGGAATGGGTAGAGCCAAAGAATGCATCAGAAATCCGCAGCTTTTTGGGTTTAGCTAGTTACTACCGCAAGTTTATTAAGGGATTTTCGTCCATAGCAGTGCCACTCACTTCACTCACCAAGAAAAATGCCAAATTTGCGTGGAGTGATGAATGTCAGAGGAGCTTCGACACGTTGAAGCAAGCTCTTATTTCAGCACCGGTGTTAGCCATGCCATCAAGGCAAGGAGATTATGTGTTATATACCGATGCATCTAAGCTCGGGTTAGGCGCAGTATTGATGCAGTAGGGTCGGGTCATAGCCTATGCTTCCAGGCAGTTGAAGGTGCACGAGAAGAATTACCCGACGCATGACCTTGAGTTAGCCGCCGTTGTCTTTGCATTGAAGATTTGGAGACATTACTTATACGGCGAGAAGTGTCAGATTTTCACCGATCACAAAAGTCTCAAATATTTCTTCACACAGAAGGAGTTGAACATGAGGCAGAGACGGTGGTTGGAACTAGTGAAAGATTATGATTGCGAGATTAGCTACCACCCGGGGAAAGCTAATGTCGTCGCAGACGCTTTAAGCAGAAAAGTGGCAGTCATCGCTCAATTGTCAGTGCAGAGACCGCTTCAATCTGAGATTCAGAAGTTTGGTCTAGAGATTTATCGTGAGGGCAGAGCTCCTAGACTGTCTAATCTGACAGTCAAATCTGATTTGCTAGACCGTATTCGAGCAGGACAGTCTTCAGATGAGCAGTTACGGAAATGGAGACTGCAAGATGAGGCCAAGGGCAGTGTTCTTTATTCAGTGTCAGAAGGGATTGTGAGATACAGAGGTAGAATGTGGGTGCCTAGTGTTGGTTCGATCAGACAGGATATTTTGACAGAGGCACACGCATCTCCGTATTCTATCCATCCAGGAGGTACCAAGATGTATAAGGATCTCCAGCTTTTGTATTGGTGGCCAGGGATGAAGCGAGACATCCGCAGATTCGTGTCAGAATGTCTCACTTTCCAGCAAGTAAAAGCTGAGCATCAGAGGCCAGCAGGATTGGTTAAGCCACTCCCCATCCCTGAGTGGAAGTGGGAGAACATTACTATGGATTTTGTGGTTGGGTTTCCAAGGTCAGTCAGATGATCGAATTCTATTTGGGTCATAGTGGACCGACTCACCAAATCAGCGCATTTTCTGCCAGTGAAGACGACCTTCTCCATGACGCAGTATGCGGAGCTTTATATCCGAGAGATAGTCCGGTTGCATGGGTTCCCAGTTTCAATTGTGTCCGACAGGGACCCGAGATTCACATCGTCCTTCTGGAAGAGCTTACACGCAGCCATGGGGACGAAGTTGCTTTTCAGTACGGCTTTTCACCCGCAGACAGATGGCCAGTCTGAGCGAGTGATTCAAGTTTTAGAGGACTTGTTGCGAGCATGTATGATTGATTTCCAAGGAAATTGGGAGTCTAGACTACCTCTAGTGGAGTTCACATACAACAACAGCTTCCAAGCGTCAATTGGTATGGCTCCCTACGAGGCATTGTATGGGAGGAAGTGCAGATCACCAGTTCATTGGGATGAAGTTGGTGAGAGGACAGAACTTGGTCCAGAGATAGTTCAACAGACTGCAGACGTAGTGATCAAGATTCGTGAGAGGATGAAGACTGCCCAAAGCCGTCAAAAGAGTTATGTCGATAAGAGGAGGAGAGACCTCGAATTTGCCGTTGGTGATCATGTATTCGTCAAAATAGCACCTATGAAAGGTGTTATGAGGTTCGGAAAAAGAGGCAAACTGAGTCCGAGGTTCATTGGGCCGTTTGAGATTCTTGACAGAGTTGGGACACTAGCCTATCGTGTAGCCCTTCCGCCGAATCTGGCCGGGGTACACAATGTGTTCCATGTCTCGATGCTAAGGAAATATTTGGCTAATCCTTCGCACATTCTGAGTTATGAGCCTTTGCAGCTTGCTCCAGATTTGTCTTATGAGGAAAGACCGACTCAAATCCTCGACCGACAGGAGCGCAGACTACGGAACAAGACGACTAAGTTGGTCAAAGTTAGTGGCTGAATCAATCAGTGGAAGAAGCCACATGGGAGTCAGAAGCAGATACGAGACTTCGCTACCCGGAGTTGTTCGGTAAGATTTAATTTCGAGGACGAAATTTTTATAAGTGGGGGAGGAACTGTAGTGCCCAAATTCAGTACACGTATGACCCATGCATTTATTTAACTATTAAATCATTTAATTTATTTAAATGAGTTTTATGCCATGCATAAATTATGAAATGCATTATTTTAAATCATTCATGTTTATTGTGATGCACGTTAAAATGTTTTTCAAGTTTCATGTTTCAGGCGATTATTCGAGGCGGGATCGAGGAAAAGACCGGTGACGGTGTTGGCAAATTAAAATGTGGTATTTTATTTTAATTTGAGGATGGCGAAATTTATTAAGTTATCAAGTTTTAATATTTTTAAATTATTACTATGTATTTAGAGATTTAAGAGTTTGAAACTTTAAAATTGGTGTGTAATTATTTTAATTGTAGAGTTTGATTAAATTAGTGTGTGTTAACTTTTTATTAGTATTTTAAATAGTTTATTTAGCTAGAGTTTCTCCTAATTAAAACACACACACACGTTACACACACTCACACACACTTACACGTTTTTACACACACTAAAACACACACAACACACACAAGTTTTAAAAATCAGATTTGTATTATTTTGAGAGAGAGCAAATTCTAGGGTTCTTCTCCCCATAGCAGCCGCCCCTCCTCTAGCAATTTCCAGCAGATTTTCGTTGGTTTCCTTCAAAGAAAATCGAGCCACCGTCGTCCCGGACCAAGCCTCGCGCCGTCTCCGCTTAGATATCGCCGTTTTGGTAAATTTACCATCAAAAAGCACGTATATTCCGTCCTTTCTGCATCGATCTTGTCATATTATGTGTTGTGTTATTTTTTATGCGTAAAAATATATGTGTGACGTTCGTCGTTTGAGCAGGAAACGATTCGGATCAGTTTTGAATTAATTTTAGATCTAAAATCACGTTTGTACTGTCTTTTTAAATACTGCGATTTTTCCGTCTGGATTTTGAGAAAACTTTCAACTAGGAAATTGTAGAAATTTTCGATACCTTCGATTTGATATAAAATTATAGATTTTTGGATGAAAATTGAGTGAGTTATGGCGTTTTTCGTGGGACTTCTCAAACTGCGTTTTCAGAAAAGTTATGATATTGATGTGTTCTTCAAGTTTAATTGTTGCAGGCTTCGTTGGGGATCGACGGGTGATCGTTGCTGCATATAGGTATATTATTTATGATGTTGGGATGTTTATTGAAGCATCGTTTCTTGTCGTTAGGTGCTTGGGAGATTGTATGTCGTATAAAACCGTTTTGTGTCAAAAAGTCTTGTTCACGGGTTTTGTTGGGTTGATTGTGATGTATGGTTGTTTTGGGACAGTTGTATAGGCTTGAGTCATTGATTTAGTAGCCTAAGATGTGCTCGTGATGTTGATTATTGGGTTGTACACCGAGCTGAGGGAGTTAAACACAACAGGTTCAGACTTTTCGTGAGCTTCTAAGTCGCGTAGGTACACGGAGGTCTACACGGACCTTGACACGGGGTCCGTGCCTTTGTTTTCTCCTTGATGTCAAATTTGCGCAGATACACGGACCTCTAGACGGACCCTAGCACGGGATCCGTGTCCTCACGTCTTCTCGAATGTCACCTTTGCGCACCTACACGGACCCCCACCCGGACTTCAGCACGGGGTCCGTGTCCTGTCTTCTTTCAGAACATTTCTTTTGCGTACCTACACGGACCTATACACGGACCCGGGGAATGGGTCCGTGTACTCACGTATTTTGGAGAAACTTATTGATTGTTTTGGGGTTGATGTCATGGTTTAGTGCAAGGATTATCAAGATCGTGTCGTGGGAAATTTTAGAATGTCCTAAGAAATGATTGAACTCGAGAGTAAGCATGATTTCTACGTCTAAGTTATGCAAGTTAAGTATGCAAGTTCATGTTAGTACGTCGCAGCAACGGCCCCAGTCGAAGTCCAACGAATCCCTCAACGCCAAGTAAGTATGTATGACGTGCAAGAAAATATTTTAAGTTTTGGAGGTATGCTAAATGTCTTGTGACCAAATTATGTTAGGATTGGAAAGCGTTAAATTATGAACGGGGACCAATCCGCCCGTTAAATTATGAACGGGTTAGATCGTGGTTGGAAAGCGTTAAATTATGAACGGGGACCAACCAGCCCGTTAAATTATGAACGGGGATCTTATGTATGCGGCAGTGGATACGTCTCTGTCAGCCCAGTACTGTGGTATAGTCTGATCAGGCTCAATTATGTTACGGGTTAGTTGCTTTGAAACATCCTCTACGCAAAATGTCGAAGTTATGAATGTTCAAGTATGTTCAAGTATGCAGCATGTTTATGAAAAGTTTAAGTTATGGCACGTCGAAGTATGTATGTACGTATGTTCAAGTTTTAATACGCAAGTTCAAGTTTCAAGTTATGTATGTCCTATTTTAAAGTTGCATGTGATTTTATTATGTGGTACTCGTTATTCCAGTTTATACGTGTTGAGTCTTTAGACTCACTAGACTTGATCGATGCAGGTGAGTATGTTGACGAGGAGGCAGGAGGTGGTGACCACGGGGCAGGCTTGGACTGAGCGGCAGGCTAAACCCGAGGACCGCCCACGTTATTTTACGATTCTTTTTATGCAAGTTTAAAATACTCTGATGTTATGTTTCGTTTCAAGACTTTTGGAACAGTGTTTCTTTTCAGCAAATTTTATTGGTGATGTCGATTTCAAATATTTTTATTGATGAAGGATGTAGTGACGACCGTACTTGATTTCATTTCCGCATTTCATTTAGTTTAAAAGAAAATTTTTAATTTTTCCGCAAATTTTAAGTAGTAAAGAATACGGTTCGTTACAGTGATGGTCGACATTTCAGTTCCCAATTTGTAGGAGTTCAGGGGACTTTTCATATTTGTGGTCAGATTGAACATTACGCCAGAGTATGTCCTAATGCAGGGAGACAGCAGTTCCAGCCACAACAGTTTGGTCAAGTTCCCCGTGGACCAGTCTTTAGACCATATGCTCCTACCCAATCATTTCAGCAATCTGTTTACCCACCTCCCAGAGGTCCTATTCAACAGCCATTTCTAGGACCACAGCAAGCCCAAGTCCATGCTTTGACTCAGGACCAGGCTCAGGATGCACCAAGAGGAGTGATTGCAGGTATTTTTTATGTTTTTGACTATCCTGCACGCATATTGATAGACACAAGAGCATCTCATTCATTTTTATCTGCTGCATTTGTTGATAAGCATGAGATTGCTACTATTCCTTTGTTGGATACGGTATCAGTTGCTACTCTTGCCGGTGTATGTTTGATGTCCCGTGAGATAGTTTTGAACTGTGTGATTAGATTTGAGGGTAATATTATGATAACAAATCTAATCAAATTAGCCATGACTGATTTTGACTGTATTTTGGGTATGGTTGTGTTGACGGATTATCGAGCCACTATGGATTGTTTCCATGGAGTTGTCATATTTAGACCGTATTATGGCAGCAAATGGAATTTTTATGTTTATGATTCACAGTCTCGAATTCCATTAGTATCTGCAATGGAAATGTTCAGGTTGTTGTCAATCGACAATGAATGATTTTTTATGTATGCTCTTGATGCAACACTGGAAGAACGATTGAAAGTTTCAGACATTCTCGTTGTCAAGGATTTTCCAGATGTATTTCCAGTTGAGATTCCAGGTTTTTCACCTCAAAGGGAAATAGATCTTAGCATTGCATTGATGCCAGGAACGAATCCTATTTCTAGAGCACCATATCGTTTATCACCAACAGAGTTGAAAGAAGTCAAAGAACAGCTTTAGGATATACTGGAAAAAGTCTATATCAGACCCAGTATGTCGCCTTGAGGAGCTCCAGTATTGTTTATTAAGAAAAAAGATGGAACGATGAGAATGTGCGTCGATTATCGGCAGTTGAACCGGGCTACTGTGAAGAATAAGTATCCTCTGCCGCATATTGATGACTTGTTTGATCACTTGCAGGGTACTTCTGTGTATTCTAAGATTGATCTTCGTTCCGGATATCATCAGCTTAGAGTCCGAGAGGAAGATGTTCCTAAGACAGCATTTCGGACATGATATGGGCATTATGAATTCTTAGTTGTGTCTTTCGGTTTGACTAATGCTCCCACAGTGTTTATGGATTTAATGAACCGTGTATTCCGAGAATTCATCGGTAGATTCGTTATCGTCTTTATTGATGATATCTTGATTAATTCTAAGTCAAAAACAGAACACAAAGAACATTTGACACTAGTCCTTCAGACACTCAAAGAAGCGCGGTTGTATGCCAAATTTTCGAAGTGTGAGTTCTGGATGGACAGAGTTTTATTTTTAGGCCATGTTATATCAGCACAAGGAGTATCTGTTGATCCTAGTAAAGTTGAAGCTATTATGAATTGGCCTAAGCCAACAAATGTTTCCGAAATTCGCAGTTTTTTGGGATTAGCTGGTTATTATAGGCGTTTCATTGAGGGATATTCTCAAATATCCAAGCATATGACTCAGTTGACACAGAAAGAACGACGTTTTGTGTGAACTGCGGAATGTGAGTCTAGTTTCCGAACTTTGAAAGAAAAGTTGACCACAGCTCCAGTACTAGCTTTGCCTTCAGGCTCAGGTGGATTTGTTGTCTGTACAGATGGTTCTCTAAATGGACTGGGTTGTGTTTTGATGCAACATGGGCGAGTGATTGCATATGCATCTCGTCAGTTGAAGGCACATGATACTCGATATCCAGTTCATGATTTGGAGTTAGCTGCCATTGTGTTTGCATTGAAGATATGGCGTCATTATCTGTACAGGGAACAATTTGTGATTTATTCTGATCACAAGAGTCTGAAGTATCTTTTCACACAGTCCGACTTGAATATGAGACCGCGTCGATGGTTGAATTGCTTAAAGATTTTGATTGTGAGATTCAGTACCAGCCAGGACGAATGAATCAAGTTGCAGATTCTCTGAGTAGAAAGGTTCACCCTAAAATGTTGGCATCTATGATTATTTCAAAGGTTCATGAGAATTTAGGAACTTCAGGATGGACTTACCACTCTAAGGACGACTACTTTATAGTTTCATCTATTCAAGTTGAACCACATATTGTTTTTAAAATCAAAGCCGCACAGAAAACCGATCCGCATGTTCATAGGTTGAAAGAATTGACTCAGACCGGTCAATCAGATAAGTTCAGTGTTGCTTCAGATGGATGTCTGCGCTATAATGGTAGACTTGTGGTTCCGAATGTGAGACTTAAAAGAAGCTATACTTTGAGAAGCACATTGTAGTCGACACAATGTTCATCCTGGAATCAGAAAGATGTATCATATCTTGAAATCTCATTACTGGTGGGAAGGTATGAAGAAAGAGATTTCTGACTTTGTGGCTAGATGTTTGACGTGCCAACAGGTTAAAGCTGAGAGAATGAGACCTGGTGGTATGTTACATAGTTTTGAAGTGCCACAGTGGAATTGGGAGCATATTGCTATGGATTTTGTGACACACCTACCTCGTTCTAATCGTGGTTGTGATGCGATTTGGGTGATTGTGGATAGATTGTCTAAATCAGCCCATTGTATTCCTTATGATCGTAATTGTACTTATAAGAAAATGGCAAAAATGTACATTGATCATGTAGTGAGATTGCATGGTGTGCCTGTAACCATAGTATCAGATCGTGATCCCAGGTTTGCTTCGAAGTTTTGGGTAGTTTGCAATCAGCATTGGGTTCAAAGTTGGCAATGAGCACTTGATATCACACACAAACATATGGTCAGTCAGAGAAGACCATTCAGACACTCGAGGACATGTTGCGAGCAGTCGTGATGGATTTTAGTGGTGGTTGGCAAGAATCATTGTCACTTGTTGAATTCTCTTACAATAACAGCTTCCAAGCAACCATCGGTATGGCACTATTTGAAGCCTTATACGGTAGAAAGTGTAGATCTCCGATATGCTGAGAAGATGTAGGAGAGCGACAGATGTCAATGCCAGAATTTATACAAGAAATAAAAGAGAAGGTTGAAATGATCAGGAAAATAATGAAAGCAGCTCAAGATCGTCAAGTCAGATATGCTAATAAAAGGCGTAGGCCTTTAGAATTTCAGGTTGGCGATCAGGTTTTCTTGAAAGTATCACCGTTTCGTGGTTCTATGAGATTTGGGCGCCAAGGGGAAGCTAGCTCCGCGTTATATTGGTCCATATGCGATTGTTGAGAGGATTGGCACTTTGACTTATCGTTTGGACTTGCCGCAGAGTTTGTGTGCGATACATAATGTGTTTCATGTATCTATGTTACGAAAGTACGAGCCGGATTGTGAGGCCCGGGGCCGAAGAGGGCGGAGGGTGATCGCTGGTGCCATGAGGTGGCACGGACAATGAGCGGCTCTTGGCAGGCTTCTAGGTGGAGGGAACATGAATGAACCGTTCTTACACCGGAAGGAGAGGGATTCCGAGACTGTTCAATGTAATGGACTGTACAGTTGAAGAGGGCTTAAAAGATTTGATTGGTACTATTCATATCACGAAGGTGCATCTTCTTTTCGATAGCTCATCACATAAGAACTCCAAAGTTAAGCGTGCTTGACTTGGGGCAATTTTGGGATGGGTGACCTCCTGGGAAGTTTCCTAGGGTGCGTGTGAGTGAGGACATAAGCACGCTGGAAAGACTCGTCTTGATACAGTGAGGACAGTCATCGAATCTGGGGCGTTACAAGTGGTATCAGAGCCGACCTCTCTGAGTACGGTGTGATTTGGGGACGAACCAAGCGGAAGCTGGTGGGCTGTGAGGCCCGGGGCCGAAGAGGGCGGGGGGTGATCGCCGGTGCCATGAGGTGGCACGGACAATGAGCGGCTCCTGGTAGGCTTCTAGGTGGAGGGAACATGAATGAACCGTTCTTACACTGGAAGGAGAGGGATTTCGAGACTGTTCAATGTAATGAACTGTACAGTTGAAGAGGGCTTAAAAGATTTGATTGGTACTACTCATATCACGAAGGTGCATCTTCTTCTCGATATCTCTTCACATAAGAACTCCAAAGTTAAGCGTGCTTGACTTGGGGCAATTTTGGGATGGGTGGCCTCCTGAGAAGTTTCCTAGGGTGCGTGTGAGTGAGGACATAAGCACGCTGGAAAGACTCGTCTTGATACAGTGAGGACAGTCATCGAATCTTGGGCGTTACACGGATCCTTCTCATGTCTTGAGGACTGATGAGGTGGAGTTGGATAGTTCCCTTAGCTATGTTGAGCATCCAGTGCAAATTCTTGATCGTAAATAAAAGCAACTCAGAAATAAGACGATTCCACTGGTTATGCTGCAATGTAGTAGACATGGGAGAGAAGAAGCTACATGAGAATTAGAGGCTAAGATGCGTCAGGAATGGATTCATTTGTTTGAAAATGTAATAAATTATTTCATGTATTCTGATTTTCCTATGTACTATCAGTGGTAAATGTTTATAAACCACTTTTGTATAAATGTTGTGTATGCTAGATTTCGAGGACGAAATCTTCTATTTGTAGGAGAGAATGTTAGAGCTCAACCCAATTTGTTCCTAAAGCCCAGCCCATATTGAGTAAGTTAAAAAATAATAAATAAAAAAAATAATAATAAAAATTGATAATTATCCAATTTACTTTCTCTCTCCCATAACTTCTCTCCAGCAAGCTTCGGTTTTCTTTTTTTTTTTTTCAATTTCGAAATTTCTTTCATCGATTGTGGTCACACCGGTGATAAAAAAATAAAGTAAATATATATTCGGAAAGCCCGTGACGAGAGCTATTCATTGATACCTATTTTGCAAGGTTTTATCGCGATCCCGTTCGAACCCGTAAACCTTGGCTCGTTCGAATTTTTTTTTTTGCCTTGATTTCGTGTTAAACCTTGGCTTGACTAATACTTATTAATCCAAAGGAAATAGTCAAATGTTTTACCAAGCTTAAAAAGCAGTAAACGTGAAATATACGATCCTCTCAAAACCACTCTAATGCATAAATAAATGGTCTTAAAAATCTTTTAACATAAAATCGTAATCAAAATCATAAGTGCGGAAATAGTAGAAGCGCTGGCCCTCGGGTTGTGTGCATCGTCAGTCCAGCCAAATCAAGTCTCAAGACCTCCCTCAACCTCACCTGCATCAATCACACCTGTCTAAAGACTCAACGCATCATAATCTCGATAACAAATATACGTATAAAATCACATGCAACAGTGAAAATATCTTTTACATAAAAATAACATTTTCATGATATGCATAACATAAACTTTACCTTTTCCTTTTCCTCAATCATAACATGACATAAAACCTTTTTCATGATCATAGACATTATCCTTTCCTTTATTGAATTCAGATCGTTAATTGTGACTTTCCTCAATCCTCAAAAGTCGATGGCACCATCTATATGAAACCACAGTACTGGACGGCGGGGACATCAGCGACACAAGATCTTCAACTGAGCCTTTGCCTATACTCAATCATATCCTCATCCTCATAGTCACAATTACTTCACTTTCATCAATGTTTTCATGTTCATCATTTTATAAAATCATGCATAAATATCATTTTCTTTTGAAACCAAACATGCGTCATGTATTAAATGTCACCCTTAAATCATAACATTCCATGGACATTTAAAAATCATAATTAAAATCATGAAAAATTCATCAACATTTAAAAATAAGCATAATAGCATAAAAACAACATTTAGAGCACTGCCATGACTTTTACTAATTTTTAGGTCTAAAAAGACCGTTTCACCCCTAAACATAAAATTCCTCGACTTTGACATTTTCTTGAATTCATTGACTCTAACATTTCCCAAAAAAATATTTAAGCTTAAATTAAAATTCCCATAATTTTATTTAGCTTAAAAACTAGGCTTTTCAATTAATCGTTAATTAATCATTTTGACGCTGTTTTAATCCCCGAAACTCCCAAACTTTAAAATAAAATTCCTAAACATAAAACTTAAACTTTTAATAATTATTTTTCCCTCGTAAACCATGACTCGACCCCCGTGAGCCATGTTAGAACCCTTTAGCCCTTTGAAAACCCTAGACCGAACCCTAACCAACATCCCTCGAGCCATCTTGTTTTTCCCTCGAGCCGCACCCGAGCCACCCCAAGCCAGCTTCTTCCTAGACCTTCTATGGACCCTAATGGACCGACACGACCCCACCGAGCCCCTAGCCCGCTGCAATGCCTGCCCGAAGACAAGGACCCGTGCGAGCCATATATACATCCATGCGCCCAAGCTTCCTAAAGCCTCTTGGAGTCCTCGCCCCGATCACCACTCGTGCCTAGCCACCCGTGACCCTCTCTGAACCCTCTTAGGAATTCATCTAGCCATCCTAACCAAGCACTAAGCGCCCTGCTGCAGCAGCCTCTCGGCCGCGCGCCCTCGCGCATGGGGAAGAGTCCTTGCTTGCATGGACTCTTCCCTTGCGCTGCACACGAGTCCTAGCCATGCTAGGACTCTACCACACCCCCAACCACGTCCAGCTCGAGCCTTGGTCAAGCCTTGGCCGAGCCGTGCATGGGTCATCCCTTGAACCGAGCCCTTGTGAGTCAAAACTCAATTTTTCGATCAACCTTCTACCAGCTTGCGTGCAGCCCCTGAGCCGAGGTCTAGTGACGTTAAACTCTCCTAAAATCTTCTCTTTTGGTGTTCCTATGATGGCAGCCTCTTCATGCAACAATATATCAAGTTTTGGGACATAAATCAATGAGTTTCACACATGTCTATGCATAATTACGAAAATATTAATAAGGAAATCATGCTTTTCATACTAATGTAATTCAAACCATGATACGATGTGATAGACAAGAAAAGGAGATGTATGGCGTGTCTTTGCGTTTTAAATACATGAATAAACGTTGACGACGAAGAACGGAGCACGACCTCGGCTTGATACTACCTTGGACCTTCGAATTCCTCACAAATTATTGTGTGTGCTATCGTGTGTATGGGTGGCCGATTTTCAGAAAGTGGGGCGAGATATGTGTAGGGTTTGGGGTGGAAATTTGGTATATTTTATAGTAAATATAGTTATTAACTCAAGTTTAGGCCTATTAAGCCAAGTTTAGGCCCATTAGTGCTTGTTTAGGATTTAAATAAAATATTACCATAACTTTGATTAAATAAATTTGTGAATTTAAATAGCCAGGTTGTCAAAAAGCTCGTATTCTAGTTGAAAAAGCAACACCGATAAAATTTACGTCCCGACGTATAAAATCACCTCAAAAACCCCTTATTTTTCAAAAATGTGAAAACTCATCAACCATATTTTAAACAATTAAAAATAATTATTTAATAAAAATATTTTACATTTTTCAGCCCACGGTCTCCGTTCCTCGATTGCAACTTGAATATTCCCTAAAAATAAAATTTTATGAATGATGATTAAAAAATCCTATTTAGCATATAGACTTGTATGTCACATAATCGATTTGCCAATAAAATCAATTAATTACTCATTTTTCATATTTCCTAGATTTGCATGCAGTTGGATTACGTCGTCTTAATTTTGGACCTTAAAATTCCTCCCCCCTTTAAATAAAATTTCGTCCTCGAAATTAGAACTTACCGAATAAATCTGGATAGCGACTCTTCAAGTCCCTCTCGGTTTCCCAAGTGGCTCCTCTTCTGAGTGATTCAGCCACTTGACCTTGACCATTGGAATGACTTTGTTTCGCAATCGCCTTTCTTGCCTTGCCAAGATCTGGACAGGTCTTTCTTCATATGTCATGTTTGGAGTTAGTTGAAATGGTTCATAATTAAGCACATGTGATTCACGTACTTCCGCAACATTGAAATGTGGAACACATTGTGAACTCCTGAAAGCGCGGGTGGCAATGCCACTCTGTAAGCTAGTGTCCCAATTCTCTCCAAAATCTCGAATGGACCAATGAATCTTGGACTAAGCTTTCCCTTCTTGCAAAAATGCATAACACCGTTCATAGGTGTTATTTTCACAAACACGTGGTAGCCCACTGCAAACTCTAAGTACCTTCGTCTTTTGTCCGCATAACTCTTTTGTCGGCTTTGTGCAGTCTTCATTCTATCATGAATTTTGACTACAAGCTCGGTTGTCTCTTCAATCACATCTGGACCAATATCTCTTCTTTCCCCAACCTCGTCCTAATGAATAGGAGATCTACACTTCCTTCCATAGAGTGCCTCAGAAAGAGCCATCCTGATTGATGATTGGAAACTATTATTGTAGGTGAACTCTACTAGAGGTAACTTTGGTTCCCAACTGCTTTGGAAATCCATAACACATGCCCGCAGTAGATCTTCCAAAATCTGTATAACTCTTTCCGACTGACCATCGGTTTGAGGATGGAATATTGTGCTGAATAATAACTTGGTCCCCATCGCTGCATGCAAACTTTTCCAAAAAGATGACGTGAATCTCGGATCTTTGTCAGAAACAATCGATACAGGAATCCCATGCAATCGAACTATCTCTCGAATATACAAGTCGGCGTACTGAATCATGGTGAATGTCGTCTTAATAGGTAGAAAATGCGCTGATTTCGTAACACGATCCACTATCACCCAAATGACATTCAATCCCTTAACGGTCTTTGGCAATCCCACTACAAAGTCCATAGTGATATTTTCCCATTTCCACTTGGGAATAGGGAGTGGCTTCAATTTCCCCGCTAGTCTTTGATGCTCTGCTTTGACTTGCTGACAAGTCAAACACTCGGATACAAATCTCAAAATGTCTCTTTTCATTCCTGGCCACCAATATAACAACTGTAAATCTTTATAAATTTTTGTACTTCCCGGATGGATGGAGTAAGGTGTGTCATGGGCTTCCTTCATAATAAGGTTTCTCAAAGAATCGTCACTAGGAACCCATAGATGATCTCGATAACGAACTAAACCATCCACCGCTGAATATAAATTCCGGCCCTTGGCTTCATCTCTAGCTCTCCACTTTTGCAACTGCTCATTAGTGGACTGTCCATCCCGTATTCTGTCTCTCAAAGTCGACTGTACTGTTAATGTGGCAAGACTAGGGGACTCTCCCCTTGCATACACTGTAAGCTCAAACCACTGTATCTCGGACTGCAACGGTCTTTGGAGTGATAATTGAGTGATAACTACTGCTTTTCTACTCAAAGCGTCTGCCATAACGTTAGCTTTCCCTTGATGGTAGCTAATGTCACAGTCATAATACTTCACTAACAAAAGCCATCTGCGCTGTCTCATTTTAAACTCCTTTTTAGTGTAGAAGTATTTCAAACTTTTATGGTCGGTGAATATCTTGCACTTCTCCCCATAAAGGTAGTGTCTCCAAATTTTAAGTGCAAATACTACTGCTGCAAGTTCAAGATCATGAGTAGGGTAGTTCTTTTCGTGGATTTTCAGCTGCCTCGATGCATAGGCGATAACTCGGTCGTTTTGCATAAGAACTGCGACCAAACCAAGTTTAGAAGCGTCGGTGTAAAGAACATACTTCCCTTGCCCTGATGGCATAGATAGCACTGGTGTTGATATCAAGGCTTGCTTCAATTTGTCAAAACTGTCTTGACACTCGGATCCCCAAATAAACATCGCATTCTTCTTAGTCAACGATGTCAAAGGTACTGCAATAGATGAGAATCCCTGAATAAACTTGCTATAATAGCCAGCTAATCCCAAGAAACTGCGAATCTCGGTAACACTCTTTGGTACTGGCCATTCCTTGACTGCCTCAACTTTACTTGGATCAACTTTGTGGGGACCCGGACGCTGATCTTCTTCTTAATCATCTTTGGGATTTAATTATCAATTAAGATAAAACAGGGTCTAAAAATTTTTCTTTTTAAAATGTAACTGCGGAAGGTAATGGAATCTTAACAATATACATCTCTGTATAAAAACTACAGTTCAGTAGAAAAGTACAATACTGTACAACCTAAGTCTAAGGTTCAATTACTAAATTCAAGTAATAAACCAAGTCTGCTACAAGTCCGGAATCACCACGCTAACTCGTCTTCTCTCATAGTCATATCGACCCTGATCCAGCCCCACCTGTTGTCATGCACACATACAAAACAAGATAACAGCCGGATAACTCCGGTGGGAATAAATCCCAGTATAAAACATGGTAAACATGCATATACACATAATAATCCATGAAACATGCTGTCATGAATAAATTAAAACAATAGTAATAGATTTCATCATCTATGAAATCTAATCTAACTAAACATGCAACTTAAATCAGCTAAACATGCATATAAACAATCTAAATCATGAAACATGTTGTCACAACTGAAAGCAATAACAATTGGTTCCAAAGTCTATGAAACCAATTCATATAAGCATGCAGTTATAAATCAAATCATGTCTAGACTTGACTCAACTATAACTCTAGGGATCCCGGGGTGAATAAGACGTCACTGGCTGTCACCTACCCAACCACTCGGGGCGACTGTACGTCTTATTCCTAGACTTCGGTCTGAGCTGTATCGACGGCTGGCAATAGGAGTAATGGCTACTCCTAAGTTGAGATACACCGAACGTCTAGAGGTCTGACAATGGCTGTCAAGACTTTCCTATCTTAAATGCAATGAATAAAAATCTGTAAACAAAGCATAATCATATTCATAACTGAATATCACAATTATCTTACATGCTTGAATACAATTCTATAATCAAAGCATAATCAGGTAACAATATAAACAATAATCTAGTATGTGATTTTATTGGGAAACTCAAATTAATCTAATTTGAGTTATGCTTCCCGAATATCACATGAATTATACCTTTGTCGTCCCTGTCTGACGAAGACGATGACCTGTATTCAACTCTATCCATATCAAATCTGAAATGACAATATCGAATACAATGTATCAGTGAATAACTCAATGCACAATCTGTTCTGATCAATACTCAATTCAGTACATAATCTGATCAATATCTGAACAGGATACAATTCAATTTATGTCATCGATATCACAATACAATCGAAATCATATCTGAATCTGATCAATCTAAATCAACTGATGTTTTGACGGCATAACAATACAATCTGAATAACCCCGTCACTCTGAATATCACAAATATCATACTGAAACTCATAATCAGTGTCAATCCAATCATACTCTGAATATTAACACAATTATGATATAGAATCTCAGTCAATATCTTTCAAAAATCATAACAATTACAGAAACGGTCTTTTATTTAATCTGACTTCAATTCTATAATGTCTACGGTAGCAGAAACATCATATCTGAATCATATTCAATTCTAGCAACATCATATTTTCAAAACATCTCAAAACGTAACAAAACTTACGTCCAAATGAAGCCTGCGTTGCTAGGAACTCAATACCGTAATCGGATTCAAAAACAGACGGACAGATTGTCAAAATCTTCAATCAAAATCAAGAGCTTCCTTCGGTTTCCCTCTGAATTCCCCAAGAAATCTTGCATGTATATATATATATATATATATATATATACACACGAACATGCAATAGGCCAAGTGGCTCGCCTTTCAAGCTACATGTTACTCGCTCGGGCGGACAAAAGTTTCCGCTCGGGCAAAGAACTCTCGGCCCTCACAAATTATTCAAGCGCGCTCGGGCGGATATAATTTACCGCTCGGGCGCGAGATGTTCGGTCGAACATCTTGAGATGTTCGGTCGAACATCTTGAGATGTTAGGTGTAAAATACACCAACGCCCGGCTTCGTCATTTGAGTTCCTATAACCTCAATTATGTCAATTAATCAACATCTGATTACAGTAATTAAATCTCGGGCATTACATTTCTCCCCCTCTTTGATCTGATTTCGTCCTCGAACTCACAACAATCAATTCAGATATATCAGAAGAAATGCGTACAGAGTTTAAACCAAAACTCAAATATCTGATTCCAGTCTGGAATAAGAATTCACGAAGTATAATGTCATAATACTTCTTCTCCAGTTCTTCTGACAGAATCAATCTTGCCATGTTGGTTATACAACATCCGTATAAACCAATCTACAGCTTATCACATATCAGTATCATCAGCTGTTAACAAATCTGGTTACCTCAAACAAAGACATAAACAATCTTTAGCTTCAACTACCAATCGTCATCATCCGACGTTGGTTTCTTAAATCTGTCCATTCTGAACTATCTGCATCTTCCTTCGAATTGTCTTCTAAAGAAATCTGTAGTACTCATCGTATACTGTCTTGTCTATACTATCTCATTACCCCTCTGATAAGCTGATAGCTATTGTCACACAGTAATGTTGAATCATATCAATTAGCGCTAACATCCAGCACTAAAGCTGTACAAAAATCTTCCAATATCTGGATAAAATATACTCTGACTGTCTGTCAGTCTGTGACAAATCTATAAGAAGGTTCATAATATATTCTGTCACAAGTACAAAATCAATCAAAAATCACAATCTGAAATAATCTACTCTGGCATTCTGATTATTCTGACCATTTCTCTGACATCGATATGTGTCATTTGGTCATGTTTGTACGTTATCTGGTATAAACGGATAGATATAGATTGAACAATCTGTCAATCATAATCATATTATCTTACAATCTGTAAAAAAAATGACGGTACTGTCATTACGAAAGCCATAGAAATGTACTCTCATTTCTATTTAGAACTATACAATTCTGTAATAAATCTTCTGATTTCTATCTTTCTTTCTTTTCTGTTAGCAATTCAGACATATCAGTATAATTTCTGCCAACATTTCCGTACAATTTCTGTCATAGCTGATCTAATCTGTTTATATCAAAACTATCTGTTCGAATAAAATACATTCTCAATCATCAAACTGAAAACTGAATCTACTACTATCTGTTTCTGACACCATCTGTCGTCTCAGATTCGAACTATTCGATACAAACCAATCAGTTAATAACATAAGTTAAAAAAAAATATACCTACCTGGTATTTGGCTCTGATTATCGATATCAATTCTGTTATACAATTCTGAAACATTTTGATTTCCAAAACATCTCAAAACGTAACAAAACTTACGTCCAAATGAAGCCTGCGTTGCTAGGAACTCAATACCGTAATCGGATTCAAAAACAGACGGACAGATTGTCAAAATCTTCAATCAAAATCAAGAGCTTCCTTCGGTTTCCCTCTGAATTCCCCAAGAAATCTTGCATGTATATATATATATATATACACACACGAACATGCAATAGGCCAAGTGGCTCGCCTTTCAAGCTACACGTTACTCGCTCGGGCGGACAAAAGTTTTCGCTCGGGTGAAGAACTCTCGGCCCTCACAAATTATTCAAGCGCGCTCGGGCGGATATAATTTACCGCTCGGGCGCGAGATGTTCGGTCGAACATCTTGAGATGTTCGGTCGAACATCTAGGTGTAAAATACACCAACGCCCGGCTTCGTCATTTGAGTTCCTATAACCTCAATTATGTCAATTAATCAACATCTGATTACAGTAATTAAATCTCGGGCATTACAAACTTCAACACCATCACTAGAAATGGTGTGGCCTAAGAATGCCACTCTATGAAGCCAAAACTCGCACTTGCTGAATTTTGGATAAAGCTTTCTATCTTGCAGTACTTGCAGTGATGTCCTCAAATGACGGATATGCTCCTCTTTGCTCTTGGAATAGATCAATATGTCATCAATGAAGACAATAATAAACTGATCCAATACGGTTGAAATACGCGATTCATGATATCCATGAAGATCGCTGGCGCATTGGTCAACCCGAATGACATGACCATAAACTCATAGTGCCCATATCTCGTGCGAAATGCTGTCTTATGAACATCTGACTCTTTCACCTTCAATTGATGGTATCCAGATCGCAGATCGATCTTAGAAAATATCTATGCTCCTTGCAACTGATCAAATAAATCTTCGATTCTTGGCAATGGATACTTATTTTTGATAGTGACTCTGTAAAGCTCTCAATAATCAATGCAAAGACGCATACTGCCATCCTTCTTTTTCACAAATAATATCGGAGCGTCCCATGGAGAATAACTAGGGCGAATGAAACCCTTGTCTAGCAAGTCCTGTATTTGATCTTTTAATTCTTTCATTTCAGCAGGTGCTAGACGATAAGGTGCTTTAGATATAGGAACTGTGCCCGGCATTAGATCAATAGAGAACTCCACTTCACGATCGGGCGGAATGCCAAAAACGTCCTCGGGAAATACGCTAGGAAAATCTCTCACAAACTCAACATCTGCAAATTTCTGACTGACAGGAGCGTGTGTGGTAGTGACACATGCTAGATAAGCTTGGCATCCACGTTTAATAAGCTTCCTTGCACATAGACAAGAGATAATGTTCGGCATTTGCTTGTTTCTCGCCGCCTTAAAGACAAAAGACTTGCCACTCGGTGGTCGTATAGACACTGATCGCTGACTGAAATCAATCGAAGCTCCATTTGCTGATAACCAATCCATCCCAAGTATAATATCGAATTCGGGCATAGGAAGGACAATAAGATCTTCCCGCACAATATCTTTGAATAACCGAAGCTCCAGATTCTTTACTATTTTAGACGTGAGCATTTGATCACCGGAAGGAATAGAAACTTTGAAACCCAAACCCATATCTTGAAGAGTAATTCTTTTGACGAAGGTTTCAGATATGAAAGAATGTGTAGCTCCTGAATCTAGCAATGCATAGGTAGTTACACCTAGAATGATGATCCTCCCTGCGGTGAAAATATCTTTTAAATCTTTTCGGGTTGAAGCTTAAGGACTTACTATCATAAATTCCCAAATTTATAGGAAGATTGCGTGTTGAACTTAAGCATTTCATGAAAATTGTATTTAGCCCTTACATTTTCAAACTTTTTGCATTCCAGTCCCCGAATTTTTGGATAATTGCAATTTGGCCCTAAAATTTTCGCAAATTTTCATTTTAGTCCTTGAAGTTTTCAAAAATTCATTCATGGTCCTTACGAGTTCGGTAATTGCTTTTTGGTCCCTTAATCATCGAAAATTACATTTTAGACCTCATAATTTCGAAATTTGCACAATAAACCCCCAAAAATTTCGAAATTCCTTAAAACCCCTTAGTTATGTTTTTCTTTAATTTTGGCCCTAAAATTTTTATTTGGAATCATTACATCCTTCACATAATATAAGGCACAAAATTCATAACATTTTCCATGGTTTCTAAATTCATAACTTAAATCCAACTACGTAGAACATGCAACCTAATTTCCACTAGGTTAAAACTCGTTCCCCAAATCAATTCTAATAACCAATTAACATTTCATGCAATAATAAGCAATATAAAAATGTTAAAGGACTAGATTACCCGTGATAAGCGTAATGTCTGCTTCCTCCTCTACTTCTTCAGCATTCATCACGTAAGCTCGTCCTACAGTAGGTGCTTTCCTTTTCAGGCAATCAGCAGCTTTGTGCCCATTCTCCTTGCAGTAGAAACACTTGTATGTCCCCCATTCACACTTGCCAAGATGCGGGAAATTGCACTCCTTGCATATTTGCCTCTCAGCAGGCTGTGGTGCTCCTGGATTCTTTGGCCTTTGCTGCCCTTGCTTCTTGTTTTGACCTTGGGGCTTTTGGGGCCCTTGAGGTCTAGGAGGACCTGTATACTACTTCTTGTTTGGCTGATTGTTATTATGGTGCTGTTGCCTCTTGCGCTGAATCTCAAACTCAATATCCCTCAAAGCTTGCTCAGACTTGAATGCACATGTAGTAGCAGTAGCATAATCCAATGGGTGCATCATCATAACATTGTTGCGTAGAGTAGGACGTAGGCCATCCATGAAGTGTCTGAGTTTCTCCGCAGGCTCTATTGCAATAAGGGGTACAAAGTGACAACCCCTATCAAATTTCTTTACATATTCGGCAACAGACAAGTCTCCCTGACGGAGGCTCATAAACTCCCTCTTTAGTCGACCTTTAATATCCGCAGTGAATTATTTCTCATAGAAAATCTCTTTGAATTGAGGCCAAGTGATAGTAGCAAGGTTAACACCATGCTCGACTCTCTCCCATCACAATGAAGTTTCATCCCTAAGTAGATAAGTGGTACACCTCACACGGTCAGCATCTCCCATATTCAGATAATGGAAGTGTACCTCAAGTGAACGTATCCATCTCTCAGCAGCAAATGGATCGGTGGAGCCAGAAAATTCCTTTGGCCCTAGCCTCCGGAACTAATCATAGATATCCTGAGGTGGCCTAGGCGCCTGCTGTAACTGCTGTTGCTGTAACTGCTGTAACTGTAACTATAACTGCTGCAGCTACAACTGTTGCTGCTGTAACTGTTGCTCGAATAGGCGAGCCATCCCTTCAAGAGCACGAGTAGCAGCATCTGGTGGTGGTGGTGGTGGTGCATTTCCTTGACGATTCACGCTGTTCTCTTCCTGATTCTCAATAACAGGGGCACGTCTAGGAGGCATTTTATCTGAAAGTTTTCCAAATTCTAACGTAACCAACATCCATTTAAATCTATGTTTTCTAATCATGTGACATTTCCTTATTCAATTAGCAATTTAAGCATGCATGAAATATATACTTAAAAAGCTAGTAAACATTTAATGTACACATATTATTCATGTCATCAAGCAGGTAATATCATAATGAATCATATAAAGCATGTAAAAACTTACAAGTTTGAGGCTTGACGATTGATCTTTTCGGTGTTGATGGTGGCACAACTCTTTGCAGGACCTTTGCTCTGATACCAACTGAAACGTCTGCCTTTCTTAATGTTTAAAATGGACTAGTTTTTTTAAAAAAAACATCCAATTCTCGGCCATAAGCATTATCCCATAAGAATAATTTCCAAAATATTTTGCATCATTTTAAATGTAAAACACCAACCAACTAATACTTATTAATCCAAAAGAAATAGTCAAATATTTTACCAAGCTTAAAAGGCAGTAAACATGAAATATATCATCCTCTCAAAACCATTTTAAATCATAAATAAATGATCTTAAAAATCTTTTAACGTAAAATCGTAATCAAAATCATAAGTGCGGAAATAGTATAAGCACTGGCCTTCGGGTTGTGTGCACCTTCAGTCCAGCCAAATCAAGTGTCAAGACCTCCCTCAACCTCACCTGCATCCATCACACCTAGTGAGTCTAAAGACTCAACACATCATAATCTTGATAGCAAATATACGAATAAAATTACATGCAACAGTGAAAATATCTTTTACATAAAAATAACATTTTCATGATATACATAACATAAACTTAACATTTTTCTTTTCCTCAATCATAACATGACATAAAACCTTTTTCATGATCATAAACATTATCCTTTCTTTTATAGAATTCAGATCGTTAATTGTGACTTTCCTCAATCCTCAAAAGTCGATGGCACTATCTACATGAAACTACAGTACTGGGCGACGAGGACATCAGCGACACAAGATCTTCAACTGAACCTTGGCCTATCCTCAATCATATCCTCATATCCTCATAGTCACAATTACTTCACTTTCATCAATGTTTTCATGTTTTCATCAATTTATAAAATCATGCATAAATATCATTTTCTTTTGAAACCAAACATGCGTCATGTATTTTAAATGTCACCCTTAAATCATAACATTCCATGGACATTTAAAAAACATAATTAAAATCATGAAAAATTCATAAACATTTAAAAATAATCATAATAGCATAAAAAAAACATTTAGAGCACTGCCATGACCTTTACTAATTTTTAGGTCTAAAAAGATCGTTTCACCTCTAAACATAAAATTCCTCGACTTTGACATTTTTTTTGAATTCATTGACTCTAACATTTGCCAAACGAATATTTAAGCTTAAATTAAAATTCCCATAATTTTATTTAGCTTAAAAACTATGATTTTCAATTAATCTTTAATTAATCGTTTTGACGGTGTTTTAATCCCGAAAACTCCCAAAATTTAGAATAAAATTCATAAACATAAAAATTAAATTTTTAATAATTATTTGTCCCTCGTGAACCATGACTCGACCCCCATGAGCCATGTTAGAACACTTTAGCTCTTTGAAAACCCTAGACCAAACCCTAACCAACATCCCTCGAGCCGCATCTGAGCGACTCCTCGTCCCGATCCCCACTCGTGCCCAGACACACGTGACCCTCTCTGAACCCTCTTAGGACTTCATCTAGCCATCCTAACCAAGCCCTAAGCGCCCTACTGCAGCAGCCTCTCGGCCGCACGCCCTCGCTCATGGGGAAGAGTCCTTGCTTGCATGGACTCTTCCCTTGCGCTGCACACGTGTCCTAGCCATGCTAGGACTCTACCACACCCCCAACCACGTCCAGCTCGAGCCTCGGTCAAGCCCTGGTCGAGCCGTGCGTGGGTCGTCCCTTGAACCGAGCCCTTCTGAGTCAAAACTCAATTTTTCGATCAACCTTCTACCAGCTTGCATGCAGCCCCTGAGCCGGGGTCTAGTGACGTTTAAACTCTCCCAAAATCTTCTCTTTTGGTGTTCCTATGATGACAGCCTCTTCATGCAACAATATATCAAGTTTTGGGACATAAATCAATGAGTTTCACACATGTCTATGCATAATTACGAAAATATTAATAAGGAAATCATGATTTTCGTACTTATGTAATTCAAACCATAATACAATGTGATAGACGAGAAAAAGATATGTATGGCGTGTCTTTGCATTTTAAACGCACGAATAAACGTTGACGACGAAGAACGGAGCACGACCTCAGCTTGATACTACCTTGGACCTTCGAATTCCTCCCAAATTATTGTGTGTGCTGTCGTGTGTATGGGTGGCCGATTTTCAGAAAGTGGGGCGAGATATGTGTAGGGTTTGGCGTGAAAATTAAGCTTAGGCCTATTAAGCCAAGTTTAGGCCCATTAGTGCTTATTTAGGATTTAAATAAAATATTACCATAACTTTGATTAAATTAATTTGTGAATTTAAATAGTCGGGTTGTCAAAAAGCTCGTATTCTAATTGAAAAACCATCACCGATAAAATTTACGTCCCAGCATATAAAATCACCTCAAAACCCCTTATTTTTCAAAAATGTGAAAACCCATCAACCATATTTTAAACAATTAAAAATAATTATTTAATAAAACATTTTACATTTTTCAGCCCCCTCGGTTTCAGTTCCTTGATCGCAACTTGAATATTCCTTAAAAATACATTTTTATGCATGATGATAAAAAAAAAATCCTATTTAGCATATAGACATGTATGTCACATAATCAATTTGCCAATAAAATCAATTAATTACTCATTTTTCATATTTCCTAGATTTTCATGCAGTTGGATTACGTCGTCTTAATTTTTGACCTTACAAACATGATTTCATTCACGCATTAATTTGAGTTGAACTTATTAGTGCACAGAATTTCGAGCCGTGACTTCTTTGATTGCTATTGATATTGATCTATCGAGTTGTTGCTTCATCGATGGATCGGGTGGGTAGGATTAGCACTCCTGATGATTTGCATGAGGGATGAGCGGGTAGCTCCCGTACCCTCGATTACGTGCATGGATGAGCGGCGGCATGATATTACGTTGCTGCATTCCTGGCACGGGTGGCCACTGTTCTTGTTGCTGATGCGTTTCATTTGTACTCTGCTTTGGTATCTATTATTTTGTTGTTACCGACACGCATTGCATTGCATTTCATTGTATTTTACTTGATTTTATTTCACGTCAATTATAATTGTCATAATTTTACTGGTTCGTCGTACTGGGGCTTGACCCCTTGTTTCTTTTTATGCTTTGGTTATTTTTGATGTCATAGCAGGTTATCCAGGAGGATTTGACGCGTCTGGTGAAGCGTCAGGTAGTGGTGCCCAGTCGACGAGTCATGGTTGAGAGTTCCCATATATATATATAATATATTATGGAGTCATACATTTACCGGGGAGATGCCCCGTGTAGCTGTACTATTATTTTTACGATGTTTTGAATTGATAGTTGTGTGATCAAGCCTTGCCGGCTCTGCATGTATTTAGTCCTAGCCAGTGCGGCTATAGGTTGTGTTATGACTTTATTTCGAGTATATAAATATTATTTGCGATGTTTTGATTTTTTTGAGATGTCCTATTTACGAATAGGTCAGGCCGAAATTTCTGTAGGCCCAAAATAGAAAATTTTAATTGCTTTCGCTGTTTACATTAATAAATCCTGGTTGTTTGGTAATTAAATATTAATCAGGAGCACGGGCCCCCACAAAAATCATCAGCCATGGAAGGGTAGGGTTGGAGTCAAATATTATGAGATTTGAAGCAACTTTGGGCATGATTGTACTACCATATTGAGCTCCATCCTCCTCCACTATAAATAGTCCACCATACCTAGCATTCTCTACACCCTAACTTCAAAATTCCTTGCTACAAATTTCGAGTTTCCAGCAGCTTCTCCCTAGCCAAAACTCTGCTAAAAAATCGTCCCGAAGTTAGGCTAGAATCGAGCCGAAGTGCTGCTCAATCGAGGATCGAGAAGCAATCCAATCCAAAGCCGTGCACCTACGTTTTTTAGCATTCCAAAACTATAGTAAGTGGGCTTGTTTTAAAAATTAAAATTTCGTTATGCGTGATTCTTCGTTTTTTTGAAAATACGGTCGAGTACTCCTTTTCTTGTGTTGGTTGTCATACGGTTTTGGGCACTGTGAGGAGTCGACTGTATATGAGTGGGAATCCCGACCATGATATGACCCTTACGCGGTGGGAATGTAACCGCTATATGGCCTCGCCCCCTTAGAGGATTAAATTAGATACTGATATCAGTAAACCATAGAAAGTAGAGGAATCTCAGTACCTGGTTAATGTTATGCATGTGTTACGAATTATGTATGCAAGTCATGTGTTTCGAAATTTATGTCTGTTGTTATATTGTGCTCGATACTGCCCTCACTTGCTGAGTATTTCCCAAAATACTCACCCTCCCCCCCCCCCCCCCCCCCCCACAACCTTTTCACAGATAAACCCGAGGAAGAACTCGAGGAAGAAGAGTCAGACCAGTTTTGGGGTTAGTGAACTATCAAGTTTTTATATTTAAGTTTAAGTTTATTCAGTTGTAATGTTTCCGCATTAGATTCTGTCGTTTATTTATTTTGGGATTGTAAAGACAATTGTTATTTCGTTGAATTATGATATATAAACTAATTTTGGTTTATACTGTGCAACAAGGCTGGTTGTTTTCGATTATGTGATTGTTAAACAATGCCAGTGTCAACCCTGAGTTTCAGAACGTGACAAGAGTAATCAGCTAAGGGAAATTTCTTCTACCGAATCGGATACTAGCTAGGCTGATTAAAAGAATAGGATGGGCCGACACTAGCCGAACAACCAGGAGAGTAGAGACAACGTATGAAACCGATTGTGAGAGCTAGCTGAAATATTTTAAAAGGTCTTCTGGAGTTGGGATAAGTAAAATCATTTCTATTTTCATTTAACTACTTCGAATTCGGGGATCTAAATCTGACTCTTTACCTTCCGACTTAGGTGAATAAATTGTCCTTTCCTTAGTATCGAGACTCAGATTCGAATATTGTCTCTGATGTACCAAAATTCAGTAATAATGCGAATAAAATAATTTCCAGTGATTCTCATTGTTCAAGAGACGTCAGATGCGATAGTTTTGTATGCGAGAAAATTGCAGTTTTAGTCTTGTTGGTTTGGTTTGGGTTTTAGTCATATAAATTATCAAAGTCTGATTTTAATACAATAACTAATTTTTTTTATTTAGGTCATTTTCTGCCCGAAACCACTAAATCAATCGAATCTGTTTAATTTGACACTAATTTTCTTCTACGTGTGACACATATGGCGAGAATTAGTCTCTTATTGCTCAAATTAAAATCCATCTCATCAAAATAAAAGGAAAAATAAAGCAAAACGACCTCCAATACTTCAAAATGGGAGGAAAATTAATGTTTGTCATTTTCTATTGTTTGTGTTTATGTATATTTTAATGTGTGTAATATAATATTTATTCTTGTTACATGAGCCACGTAGAAGAGTATCAGTGACAAATAAACAATATCCCGTGGAATTAGTGGTTTCGGGAAACAAAATCAAAATTACTGGATTAAAACGAATTTTGACAAGCTAAAAAATTAAAACTTAAAATAAATCAACTTATACTAAAATTACAATTTATTCTCTGCACGCATGGAATTTTGTGTTGAATAATTATGTATAATCTGAAAAAAAAAAATTATGAAATTTTCTTTTATTAATTGTTTTGTCGTTTCGATTTTAGTCTTTTTTTTTTACAACGTCCACTCAAATGAAATTTTCTTTTATTAATTGTTTTGTTGTTACACACAAATCGAATCAACCTCAATCGCCCGATATCATTGAATTTTTCCAAGAATTATTTTAATTATATATGCTTCCTTTTATTTTCACTATTGTTTTAATAAAACTGGGTATAAAGGAAAAAAAAACTTTCATCAAATGATTTTTTTTTTATTATGAAGTAATGAAATTTTATCCAAATGCACTTGTTGTTGACAATAATGAAGGAAAGAAAATCATCAAAGACACATAAGAAATTATTCTAAATTGGCATTAAAAAAAAAGTATTGCATATCATTTAATTTATAAGAGATTAATATTTTACATCTTGAGAAGAAACTTATCTTGTGCATTCAAAATGGATCCAAAAGTCACACATTGAACAATGAAAAGCCATATTATCTACGAAACCTTGAATTGTTTTCTTGCAAGACCCGCACCTTTGGCTTCCCATAGTAAGCATACGAGTCAGAGTCACCGGATGATCATGAACGCGTCTTGGCAGATCGATATTGTATCCGAACTTGATCTTCGACAACTTACCAGTTGAAGGAATGCAGTTAATATGAAATGAATGATCACATTTGCCACAATGATAAAACCAGAACTTTGTATTGATGTCTTCTTCACAAAACTCACATAGGTAATCATTTTCTTTGTTTACTTCTGGCGGAATTTGAACGGCGGGGTCGTAAATGAGGTCAAGAGGATGTTTATCAAATTTGTGCTCAACTGTTTTCGGTAGAAAGGCACATTTGGCATGGATATGGTGATCACAAAGTCTACACGAGTAAGCGGCTGGAGAGTAATAAACATCACAACAAGGAAAAGTTTTCCTTGGATAAAACGGGATTGATAAAGCGAGAAGGTGTTGGCTGTGCGATTCATGCTTGATGGCATGTGGAGAAGCGACACATTCCAGATCGATATTAATGAAAAGAATATTCATCTTTGTATCCAAATCCATTGCTCTTTTCTCCGCACATTGAACACTCAAACACAGAACAAATACCACTTGATTTTGAAAAAAGTTCTCTTGGAAGGTTCAAAAAATAATCCTTGATAGTTGGGAGTAAATTTGCACAAGGTTGATGGAGGAGAAAAGAACACTGCTGTTCGGAGCAACTATAGCATGAAGCAGTAGATGGAACAATGGGTTGAGTACATGCATTGCAAACTAATTGAATATCATTCTGATCTTGGTGATCATGATAGATCCAAGAAGAATGGTCAGTGTGGTATTTCTCTATCTTCGATTTAACATCTTCGATTTGATCAGCAACTTCTGTGTTTTTGAGAAATGTACGTAATATCAAATTTGGAAAGGTATCCGGTGCCCATGGAAGATGAACGGATGCTTTAACTATCTCTGTAAAAATATTCAGCAACAAACTAAGTATAGAGGCATCAAATGTGTACTCTAGCTAGCAACATGAAACTAGTGTTTACCTAGGTTCTCCATCTCTGATGCTACACAATGAATATGGGCCGCAAGCTCACACCATCCACAAATATAAGCGCCAAGGGTCAACGACACCACTTCGCCGCAGATTAAACAATTTGGGCTCTCGAAATTGAAACTACTAAGCGAATATAGGAGAGTCAGATGGTGATCATGATGTTTGGTATTTATAATGCTAGGCAGTAAGCAACAATCTTGATGAATGTAGAAACTACACTTTGAACAAGAGAAAAATATTCCCCTTTCGTTCTTTTCCACATGCATGACATACCAACGTTGATTCGTTACACATTGCCGTCAATGAATGTTCACGATGGCTAATGTGATTTATTTTGATCTCCAAAGGAAAAGCACATTGGCAGTGGAGATAAAATGTAGTCAACCCAGAGCATTTGTAAGTAAAGTTCTTACATAAGTTTCCACATTTCTCGCAGTTGCAATTGCCATGCGGTGGCTTTGTTAGTATCTCAAGATTATAGCAAAATCCGCCGAAATCACGGTCTGATGATCGGAGCAATTCTGTGCATGGTTGGTGCAGGAAAAAATCGCAATCTCGGCTACATCCATAAGAAGGACTAGATATTATTGCCACCCCGCATGCACTGCAACACGCCTTGGGATTTTCTTCTTCAACATATATTAGTGGATGGTTATGGCTAAAATGTTCAAGCTTCTTTTCGTTGGGCACTATGTGATCAATGTGCGGATGCATCATGTTGCACTTTATTATTTTTTTTTTGTATGGTACGTAGTGAAAAGAGACTACAAAATTAAAAAGAAAAATAGAGTAATTTTTTATATTGTCAATGCATGTGACATACAATATTGTGATATTTATAGGGAAGAAACACGAAAACTTGTAATCAGACATGGAACAAGAGCAAGCAAGGTATATGGGAAAGTTGTGCTTTGAGGGTAATATTTTCAAGATCTTAGTAATAATATTCTTGAACTTTTTTTACTTTTAATAATAAAAAGAATATATGTCGTAAAAATGACATAATATTTTATTATTATGATTATTTTGATATTAACAGGGAAGAAATCTAACGAATTAAAGTAATTAGACATGGAACAAGAGCAAGCAAGGTATCTCGGAAAGTTGTAATATTGGCAAGCACGATATTAGTTAAATATTCTGGAACCTTTCTCTAACTAGTAAAAAAAAGAAGTAATTGTTCCCCCAAAAAAAAAAGAAATTTTTATTTATTGTTTTCTCCAAACATATATAGGTGTGTTTGGTTGAGAGGATTAAACAAGGATAGATTAATAGTCCAATATTTATCGTTAAAATTTTAAGATGTTTTAATAATCATTTTGACCCGGTTTAAGATCCAATTTTATGGATAACTATTTGATTAATAAAATTGGATCTTAAACCGGGTCAAAATGATTATCAATACCGGGTATATAAGCAGTGATTTCAAATCCAGAGAAAAATATCTTAAAATTTTAACGATAAATATTGGACTATTAATCTATCCTTATTTAATCCATCCAACCAAACACACATGTTATGAAGTAAACTGGTATGAGGTGGCTTTAATTGAAACTCTCTAAAATGAGTGAGAGGCTTGAGTAACGGAATATAAGCATTTTATAAAAGATCTTCAGCTCGGCCACGCGCTGGTAAGGCGTTGTGTGCAATGGCGGAGCAAGAAATCCGATTTTACTCGAGCTAGAATTTTAAACTCTAAAATCTTTTAATATTATAAATTGATCTACCCAGTCTAATATCAAATTTATCTAAAATTATAAAAAAAAATTAATATAAATTTTTTAAATTTTTTTTTGGAATAATGGTGTGCCTCCGCCCCTGGTTGTGTGTAGTACACACTGTCGTGTTTCTTGATTTTCACAATGGTCGAACATTGCTGCAATATTTTTATACATTTCTGAAAAGTTTTATAATTTTTGGATTTGTATTTTAATTGTTATGAATTTCTAAATTTTTAACCAAAATTATATATTATAAGTTTTATGCAAAAATGTTTTTTAAAGGTTCCAACATCTATTAATAACGCTAATTGATCGAGATTTTCTTGCATTGAAAATATCCAATAAAAATAAAATAAAAGTTTAAGCACCACTGAATCAAAAGTATACGAATCAAGTTATAATATAGTGTAAAAAATAGGAGTATCGATCTTACAGAGATTGATTAGACAAGTTTACCTCAAGCCAAATTCTTTAGTTAATTGAACTAATTTATAAACTAAAATAATAATTAAGTAAAAGGACGAAACAAACTTAACATAAATAATTAGACTGAAAGTAATAAATAAACAATTGTTAGAATCTCGGTTCAAATACCCTTTACTTTTATCTAAGAAATGAATTTCATTTCATAAGCAATACTTTTGATGAGATTCCCTAATTTATCAATATAGTTTGTCGAACTATATTAATCTAATTAATAATATGCAGTAACCAATTATGTTTGTGTTATTTAACAATTGTAAGTGGATTCCTTTAACTTTCGATCTATTAGACTATGACTATCAAAATGTGTTCAACCTTATATGTCTATGCAAGTTATAGATACATAAATTATGTTATCTATCGTGTTATAAAATCTTATGTCGTCTCAATTATAAAATATAAAATCATTTCGAAATTGATCATGCTCCAAAGACGCAAGATAAACCAATAATATAATCAAGTATACTAAAGAGTAAAATAAAATTTAAAAAAAAATCATAACATAAATGTTTGGGGATAGGATCCCATAAATCCTAACTAAAATAAATGATAAAATAAGAAAGCATTTGTGAAGTTCTTGTTCTTGGTTTGTTCTCTTGCTCTCTCTTTTTCCTCTTCCTTGCTAGCTCTCTCTTGTATATCTTGTGTAAATCTGATGGCTATTGAATATTTTCGTGTATTAAGGCTGCTTTAAGATATAAATGTAGCAAAGAGTCTAGAAAAACAAAAGCAAATCGAGCAAATCCTTATTTCCTTATCGCGTGCCCTAGGACGGGTAAAATCTACAGTCCTAACACAGCCTGCGCGCAATTCTTTTTTTTCTTTTCTACGTAGGACGCGTTGGGGTGGGCGAAATCACTTGCCCTAGCGCAAGCTCTATGCAAATCTGCATTTTTTTCTTCATTAGCGCGCTGAGACGGGCTAAACCATCCACCCTCCTCGCACTTCTAGTCAACAAGTCCTTATTTTTTATCCAATCTACCTATAAATCAACTCGAAACAAGCGAAGAATGAACAATATGCATAAATAATGAGTTAAATGATGAAATGAAAACTCGGTACCCTAAAATCATGCAATAATGGACTAAAAAACAACATAATAAAACATACAAAAAAGACCATTATTTGTCTCTTCATACTAACATGATAGATATGAATTAATTGTGGCAATGAAAATAAAAACCAGCAGCATTCCTTAAGAAAACAGTAGACGATAAGAAAATCAGAAGCTACTGCTCTAGTAAAACAAAAGCAGTAGAAAGGATAGAAAAACAGAATCAGAAAAGATGTTACCTAATGGGACTATCTTAAATGTTACCGTTAAGTTTAAAAAGTACTAGTATTAATTGCAGCATTAATTACTGTACGGAGTCATTTAATTCACTTTACCGATTATAGTATAAATCAGTACTGATTGTTTTATAGCTTTTCTGCAGGAACCTTTTTAGGTAATAAAGCACATTCAATCAGAAGTCTGAAGACATCTTCTGATCATAGACGTTGTACTCAGTCACTTATATATACGTGGAACAAACCCATATAGAAGATACGACAGTGCGCAAAATATCTTTCAAGGATTAACGCTATTTCACTCAACGAGACAACCTCGAAATTCCTTGATAACTTTACACGTTTCATAGCAAATATCTGATCTTTTGAAGATCATCTTGTGCTACTGTTTCTTACCCTCTTCACAATCAGTTACAACACTTATACTTTATTAGAAGAGTTTGTAATCTGAAAAGAGTCTTTTCAGAACCTTGTGTATCACGTCTTCGCTGTGTTGAGTAACTAAGAGTTTCAGTAGCAAAAGTGTAAGTCCTTCTGAAGTGGGTGTGTACAAGAGTTGTACTGTAATATCCAAAGTCTTTTAGTGATACCTTCTGGAAACAGGAGAAGGACAGACGTAGAAGATTTCATCTTCGAACTTCCATAAACAACCACTGTCTACTGTTATTACTGTCTTTCACTCACTTCATCAGATTGTTTCCGCACTTATATTTGTAATCTGGTGAAAGTATACGCAACAAGATAAACTACTATCTCTAATAGGATTTTAGTTCCTCCTTCAGAAGAAAAACGAGTAGAGTTTATTCACCCCCCCTCTAAACTCAACTTCGATCCACAACAATTGGTATCAGAGCAGGTTATTCTTGTTCGTGAAAAACTACAATAGATGGCACACTTTAGCAAGATTCCTATGTTCTCTAAGGAAGACTTTGATGATTGGAATATTAGAATGCAAGCTCATCTTGCAGCACAAGATGATGACATGTGGTATGTCATCACAGATGGTCCATTAAAGATATTAAAGCCTAACACAGCTGTTGCTATCACTGAGGGTGCACCACAGATGGTTGAAAAATCATGAAGTGAATGGACCAGCGAAAATAAGAAGAAGGCCAACCTTGATAATGTTGCAAAGGATATATTATATAAAACTCTCGACAAGAACACCTTCAGCAAGATTAAAATGTGTTCTACTGCAAAATATATTTGGGAAAAGCTCATCCAGTTATGTGAAGGAAATGAGCAAACGAAAGAAAACAAACTGTCTGTAGCAATGCAGAAGTTTGAGAATCTAAAAATGAGAGCTGGTGAAACTCTAAATGAGTTCGATGAAAGATTTAGTAGCTTGATAAATGAGTTAACAGCTCTGGATAAAGAGCATAGCAACAGAGAAATAACCCTCAAGGTGATGAGAGCCTTACTCGGAGAATGGGATGTAATAACAATGTCTATGAGAGTGTCCAAAGACCTAAACAAGTTGGAACTGCACGACTTAGCTTGTTTGCAGATCTAAAAGCTTATGAGTTCGAATTGGATGTAAGAAGTGGAGAAGAGCCTTCAAGTCTACCTACCAAGGCTCTTGCTGCTACTACTACTGCTACTGCCTCTTCTACTGCTGCTACAGTTGCTCCTCAAGCATTACCTACTATCATCATTGATAGCACATTGGAGAAGACTGCTGAACAGATCAGCAGTGATGCTATGTCCTTGTTTGTAAAGAAATTCTCCAGGTTCATGAAAAAGAACCATCGAGCTTATCAGGGTCCAATCGCAATTTCAAGAAAGATTCACCATCTTGTGATATCGGATGCTTTAACTGTGGAAAAATCGGTCACTTCATTGCTGATTGTCCTAAACCAAAGAAGGATGACCAGAAGAAAAAGGATCACAAGAGGAATGACAAAAAGAACAGAAGAGACCGAAAAGCAATGATTGCTGAAGAAAGCAAATCCAAATGGGCGGACTCCAGCTCTGAGTCATCTAATTCAGAAAGTCATTCTAGTGACAGTGATGCAAAAGAAGTCAAATGTCTCATGGCAGATACTGATTCAACCTCGACATCTGGAGAGGTATTTGATTTTGATTCTAATGAATTCACACGAACTGATCTGATTAATGCATTACATGAGATGGTTAATGAGTACTCAGGACTTTCTCAATCATTCGAAGAAGTGAAAAGTGAAAATCAGAACCTAAAGGATCAAATTAGTAAGTTTGATTGCTTACAAGAAAGTAGTTGTACCGATCTGAAGGTTGAGATTAATAGGTTGAAAACTGAGAATGATAGGATAAACACACATTACCAGACACTAAAATCTGAAATTCAGAAGTTATCTGTTCTGGTAAATGCTTGGAATAAGTCCTCAGTTTCACTGGAAAAGATGCAGGAATTGCAGAAGCAATCTGGAGATAAAAGTGGTCTTGGATTCAGCAATAGTGAAAGCATCTCTGAAACTAGTACTAAGCCAGAACTGGATACGAACAAAGAAAAGTACATTCGCTTTGTAAGATCCAGCCTGGTATATGAATCAGAAGTACCTACTGTTCAAATTGAAAGGAATGTAGATCAAATGAACAAAATAAAACATTATGGTCTTTGTTATGTTGAACCCAAGGGAAGAGTCCACCAAAGCTCTGGATCCAGTAAGGGATTCAACTCAGGAGAACAAATCTCTATGAAGGTTAAAAACTACCAACACTATAATTATAGACCTGTTCAAAAGAGATACAGACTAGACAACAAAAACAGAAGAGAAAAACAACATTTTAATTTGCATACTGTTAGAAGCAATAGACCTCATTTTGCACGCACATCTTCGGATATTTGAAGTACAAGGTCACCAAATATTGTACAAATGTGGGTCCCCAAAGGACTGTTAAAGCTTGAACCCAAATAGATTTGGGTACCATATACTAAAATTTGTGTTTGCAGGAACAGGAGAAGAAAACAGAAATCAGTAACTCTACATGGTATCTAGACAGTGGATGTTTCAAACACATGACTGGACATAAAAACCTACTTTCCGAAATAATGAGTTGCACTGGACCAAAGATAACCTTTGGAGACAACTCAAAAGGTAAAACCGTGGGTAAGGGTAAGATTATACATGGCAATATAACCATTAATGATGTGCTACTAGTTGAGAACCTTTGTTACAATCTGATTAGTATTAGTCAACTATGTGATAATGGTTATTCTGTAGCTTTCCAGAAGCACTCGTGTATAGTTAAATATTCTGCTGAATCTACTGTATTAACTGGAAAGAGAGAAGGCAACACCTACAGAGTCTCTTGGAACTCAAATCATGTCAATACTCCTACATGCTTAGTTGAATCTCTTAGTAATAAACACTGGCTCTGGCACAAGAAATTGAATCATCTGAATTTCAGGTCAATCAGTCATCTCAAAAAGCAGAATATAGTTGATGGCTTACCTGACATTAATTTTGTTAAGAATCATATTTGTTCTGCCTGTCAGCTTGGGAAACAGATAAGATCTAGTTTCAAGAACAAAGATAGCAAATCAACTTCAAGATGTTTGGAATTGCTGCATATGGACTTATTTGGTCCAATCCCTATCATGAGCCTAGAGGGAATGAAATATACTCTTGTTGTTATTGATGATTTTTCTAGATTCACTTGGGTAATATTTCTCGCAGGAAAAGATCAAACCAGTAGCCTCCTGATCAAGCTTCTGAAAACGATTCAAAATGAAAAATCTTCTTCTATCATTAAAATCAGAAGTGATCGGGGTACTGAGTTCACTAACAAAAATCTTGAGTTATATTTGGATGAACAGGGGATTCATCATGAATATTCAGCTACCAGAACACCTCAACAAAACGGAGTAGCTGAGAGGAGAAACAGAACTCTAAAAGAAGCAGCTAGAACAATGCTAGCAGATGCAGAAATTTCTCAGCGCTTCTTGGCAGAAGCAATTAACATTGCTTGTTACATGCAAAACAGAACAATGGTCAACAAAAGGTTAGACAAGATCCACTTGGAACTGGACAGTGAAGATGATGTAGAAACAAACATCAAGGATGTTCAAAATCCAGAACCAGACATTCCGATAATGGAACCAGAAGTACAGACATTAGATCTACCAGTACCAGCAGAAGACACTCAAGAACCTAATACTGGTTCTGTCGAGAACAATCCTAACATATCAAATCAGGAAGATATCCTTTTAAATCCTTTTATTTGGAGAGAATCTCATCCTCCATTGTTGGTTATTGGAAATCCAGCAGCGCCTCTGAGAACCAGAAGACAAATGATTAATGAATACATGCATGCTGCTTTTATTTCTCAGGACTAACCAAAGAAAATTGAATAAGCCCTTCTGGATCCTAATTGGATTGAAGCTATGCAAGAATAGTTGAATCAATTCAAACGAAACGAAGTTTGGTTTCTAGTACCTAGACCATCTCACCAAGCTGTCATTGGAACTCGGTGGGTATTCAGAAACAAACTAAATGAAGAAGGCACAGTGATCAGAAATAAAGCAAGACTGGTAGCTCAGGGTTTTAGACAACAAGAAGGAATAGACTATGATGAGACCTACGCACCAGTAGCAAGGCTCGAAGCTATCAGAATATTTTTGGCCTTTGCTGCGTTTAAGAACTTCAAAGTTTATCAAATGGATGTGAAGAGTGCCTTTCTAAATGGTCTATTACAAGAAGAGGTCTACGTCGAACAACCTCCAGGTTTTATCGATCATTTCTCACCTCACCATGTATTCAAATTACACAAAGCATTATATGGTCTAAAACAGGCACCTAGAGCGTGGTATGACAATTTATCGCAATTTCTTATCGATCATGACTTTACAATTGGGACAGTAGACAAAACTCTGTATACCTTAGTCAAGAATAAACATATACTTTTAGTACAGATCTATGTTGATGATATTATTTTCGGGTCAACCAACCCCAAATTATGTGCAAAGTTTGGAAAGTTGATGCAGGATCAATTCGAAATGAGCATGATGGGAGAATTAACATTCTTCTTAAGATTTCAGATCAAAATGTCGGTTTATGGTATCCCTATGATTCTTCGTTAAATCTTATTGGATATTCAGATGCTGATTATGGTGGTTGCAAACTAGACAGGAAAAGTACATGTGGTTTCTGTAAATTTCTTGGTGATAGGTTGATATCCTGGTTTAGTAAAAAGAAGACTTCCATAGCCACATCTACTGCAGAAGCAGAATATCTGGCTGCTGGAAGCTGCTGTTCTCAAATACTATGGATACAACAACAATAAAAGACTATGGAATTCAAGCCTCCGACTCACCTATTTTCTGTGACAATATCAGTGCCATTGCAATCACACAAAATCCAGTACTTCATTCCAGAACGAAGCACATAGACATCAGACATCATTTCATCAGGGATCATGTGCAGAAGAAGAACATTCGTTTGGAATATGTTTCTACTGATCAACAAACAGCAGATATCTTTACAAAACCTTTGCCTGAAAATAAGTTTTCTTATTTTCGAAACTCACTTGGATTGATAGACTTAAATTAATTATCTGTTATCTTCATTAATGTGTTGTGACTTCTTCTGTTTCTTCAGAGTTGTTTTGCATAAAATAAAAGACAAGCGAGAGAGACAATCAGTAAACATAA
Organism: Primulina eburnea; assembly: GCF_022965805.1. NCBI lineage: Eukaryota > Viridiplantae > Streptophyta > Magnoliopsida > Lamiales > Gesneriaceae > Primulina > Primulina eburnea. The sequence continues at coordinate 9,328,022 of NC_133117.1, forward strand.
CATAATATTTTCATTAATAATATAGGCGGGGGCGTACAACTTTCACTTCATTTTTAATGTACTCTCTCCAAAATGCCAACCAAGTGGTCAGATCTCCAGTAGAGGTACGCAAAAATTCCTCTGAAAAAGAAATCTTTTTCAGAGTCCTCTGCTCCTTTAAGAGCATGAGGAGGTAGATGCCATCATCAGAGAAGACGTCTTCGCTGTCAGCACTATGGAGACGTTGATAATAGTTCTCCATTGCTACCAGCTGTTTGGTAGTAGCATACATCCCAGCTTCAAAAGAGGACTGAAGCTCCTGGATCTTGGTCCAGGTAGCCAGTGTCTTCTCGAACACCTTGTTCTCAATCGCTTTCTTTCTTGCTGCTACCACCTCTTTCATGAACTCATCAGCCAGATCGGGACTATTTTCTCTTGCCATTTTGTTTAAAGGTGAATGTATGACTAACCTCTATGCCGGTATTTATAGATGATAAATCAGGTACCAGAGATCGAGGTAATCATAACATTCAGCGGGAAATACGAAGCGTTCTGAATCAAGTCATCGACGGTTCACTTACCAAGATGTGACATTTAATAATTACATTAATTTAGGGGGAACTTTATTATGATTATATAGGTGTCCGTCGCCACTATATTTTGCGACGGTTTTTAAAAAGCCGTCGCAACTATCATTGGCGACGGTTTTAAAAACCGTCGTAAAATGCAACGACGACAGTTTTTCATTTGCGACGGTTTTGCGTAGCTACGACAACACTTTTTAACCGTTGTCTTTGAGCGAACATTTAACAACACTGGCTTCAACAACAGTTTTAAAAAGGCTACGACAACGGAATTTATCCGTTGTCGTATAGCATTTTTCTTGTAGTGTCTGTTTAAAACTTCTAGTAGAAGCTGTCAAAGTCTCTTCTGATTTTTTCATATATGAATGTCAATTTATCTTTTATAAATTATGCCTTATTTAGCTAATATTGAGTTATTTGCAGAAGAAAACGATTTAAGAAAAATACTGGTTTTCCATTGCACATTTACTCAAAGATAGATTACAACATACAATTCCACTTCTATGGAGTACTTCCACTCAACCGGATGCATCTGATAATGAAGAAGTTGACGAGTCTCAAGTCGGCCGAAGCACTTACTGATTCACCAGACTAATTCTTTCTTACTCTTTTTTTATTCAATGAAAGCAGTAGATGAACAAAAATGTCAAGATTTCCTTACATTAAGTTTATCTACTCCATTCATTGTTATCAGCAGCTTGAAGTACTTTTTATGTTGCAAAGTACTTCAACAGGAACTTATCTAAGGACTGATTAGGAATTCTAAACCGAGGATTTTCTTCCTAATCCTTATATCTTGGATAAGGATGGTCTTCTTCGAAAATTATCCAACAAGCTTGAATCTTGTCAGCACTAATGTATTGGAAAAAGATGTCTTCAAACATCTGTATGCTAGTGACTGAAAGTTGCTTTTGGAATTTCTCTGCTGATTCTGATTCCGGAGAAGGCTCCGATAGATCACTTGCACCTATCATTTATACTGATTTGAGAAAAGAAAAGTTTGAATGACTTAGTTTGTAAATTTGCAGGCATTTATATAGAAGTATCAGGAAGCTGAAGAGCCGGCAATTTTGGTTACACGAATACCGAGATTCATCCATCTTGTCCTCAGATTTCATATCTCTACATTTATTAGTTGCATTTATGAAGAGGGAACAGTATCGTAGTCAGACTAAGATTTTTATATCTTTCTCAGAAAACAGATAGAATTTTTGTCTTTTCGATAAAACAACGAGTCTGCTGGTTTTATCAAAGTGCTCAAATATTTCAGTACTTTGAAACTTCCAGCAGACGTTATCATAAAACGACAAATCATTTTCTGATTACTCTTAATAACCGTCTGGACAGCCCGCCTCTTTCAAATTTTAAAATCATTCGAGTCTCTGACAAACTCTGCATGTCTTTTCAAATACTCAACCGTAAACATACTGACACGTGTCCTTGTGTTTACTTGACGGCTGTACATTTATTTTAAAATATCACTTTATCACTTTTCACTATTACCGTCTCAAAACTTTTGTTACTCAGCTACTGCTTTCTCTTAAACATCTTCTCTCTACTGCAAAATCTATCTGACTCTCTCCTACTTACAGAAATGGCCGGAGCATATACTCTTAATGCCTATCAAGTCAACTTTGCTTCAGTTCTCAATATCAAAGATGAGAACCTTGTTAAAATGTTTTAAGCCCTTGAAAAATCAAGACTTCGACAATTCTTGGAATCACCCGCTGTTATATACAAAACTGCCCTTCTGGACTTCTATGCTAAAGCAACTGTTCATGAAGGAAAGATCATACATTCCCAAGGAGACGCATCCATCTCCATTGATGCCACACTGTTAGGAGCAACTTTACTCCTCCCACTTTCAGGTATCTCTGAACTCTTTGATATCTCTAGGATAGAAATATCTACTGCTCTCAGCACTTTCTCAGCTTCTGGAGAAGAACTGTCTCCCTCTTGCCACAAAAAGTTCCTCAAAATGGAATATCAAATTCTTGCTGATATTTTGGCGAAAGCGCTGTTAGTCAAAGCTGTAACGTTCGATAAACTGACAAAGGAGAAAGTCCGAGTGATGGCTGCCATCACTTCAGGAACTAAAGTGGATTGGAGTCATTTTCTATTCCGAATTATGAAAGAAATGGTTACAAAGAAAAGCTCTGGATTTGCTATTCAGATCAGCACAATGTTAAAGGATGTTGGTTTCGCTCTTACAAGTGAACAGAATGCTGCTTCTGTAACAATGATTGATGCTGAAAATGTACTCGCTTTAAGGCCCAAGCCAACTGTGGCCGAATTTGTTGCTTTGAAAAAAGAGATTGGAGAAATTCTTTATGAGGTTCAAAGACCTCAAAGAAAGATTAAAAGAAAGAGAGTGATTATCTCTACTGATTCTGATAAAACAGTATCCGAAGAGTCTGCTGCACATATTCAACCATCCTTACCACCAAATCCCATCAAAAAGAAAGCTAGTACTGATGCTAAGATCAAGAAGGCAGCAGAAATTTGTGAAACTGAGAGTGTACCAATCAGACAAGTGTTTACAAAAGTTGTTTCCTCTGCACGACCCACTTCTCCTACTTCACTACCAGCTGCTGTATTTGTTCCAGCAACATCTACTGCTTCTATTCTCAGACCGGTGTCTGGAATTGTAATTCGAGAACCAACTACGGGGTCTTCTGCCTTTCGACCCATTTTTCCTATCTCATCAACCGATAAAGGCAAAGGAAAGCTGAATGAAGAACCACAAATTCCTGGACCCAAGACATTTGTGACCACTGGTGTTGATCTTCACTTGGCAGAAATAAAAAGCTCTGCCAATGATGACATGAATTTCTTTGACGAATGGTACAAGGTCCGAGTTTTTCATTCCTTTGCATACTTCCAGAAGAAAGGGTCTTATGGGAAAATGATGAAAACTGAGAAGAAGTTTTTTCAGCTTGCCAAAACTGAAAATGTAATCGAGGCAATGCGTAGAAGAAACTACATCCTCGAACAGCTGAAATGTCAGAAGTTAGAATCTGTTCTGAAAACTCTTGAGTCAAATTTTGATCCTACGATTCCTACTGTTGTTCAGGATCAGAACGTCATTCATATTCTAACTGAAAGATTGAAACAGATGAGTGAACAACTTCTTGCTCAAGAACAGGCTTTTGGAGAGCCAGTTGCATATCATGTCGGCTTTGTTCCAGACTCTCCACATATTCAGACAGTTTAGGAATGGACTACAGCTTCACCAAAAGCTCCTGCTCTCAGTACTCCTGCATCACCAAAAAGGCCTCTTCAGTCATCATCTCTCATGTTTGTTCGTGAACTGGCTTCGGTGGAAGAAGTCATTGAATCAATTGTTCCCACGTCCTCTACTGCTCAGGAAACTGATCCAGCTGCTTTGTTAGTCCCATCATCTTCTCCAACAGCAGACCAATCCATGGCAGAATCAGATGCTATATCCTTTTTGCCAAATATAAAGAACTTTTCTGCTGCACATCAAGCAGAAAAGAAATTTCTTTTGAATCAGCAATCTGAACCCATGACTGCAAACCAATCAGTTATACCTGCTGAAATTGTTCCATCAGAAGAGAACTTGGTCTCTACATTTGTTGCTCCTGATGAAGAGACTGTTCCTACGAACACTGCTGCCGAACCAACTGTCACTGCTACTCCAGATGAAAGCTCTGCTAACCCTGGCCCTTCTACTAATTTGGTGGATACCATTTCCCATCTCAATAATCAAGTCTCTACTGCGTTGATTGTCACTAATCCTGTACAAACTCACACGGATATTCGCCTTGCTGAAATTAGGCAACGCTTGCTTGAGCGAACTCCATCACCAGAATCAGAACCATTCAATTTAGAGTTTCAGATTGACTCTCTACAAAGGGAACTCAATAATCTTTCTGATTTAGTCAAGCGGATGTCTCGTGAAAGTGTAGCAGAATTCAGTGGTGCTGAGTTCTTCCTAGAACGAATGTCCAAAGAAATACATAAAACGGCAGAATCTATGGATAGAATGTATGCTGAAACCATTGTTTCCAGACAAGCTATATCCAGAAATCATGGTAAAATCATTCTTGCTCAATCTGACATGCTTAATTGACTCACCGAGCATGATGATCTCATTCGCTCATTTTCCACCTCCATGAATTTAATGGATGCCAAGATTGACTCTCAAACTCAATCTCTCACGACCCTTAATGATCGAATCTCTACTCAAGCTCCATATATGGAAATGTTGACCAATGGCATTCAAAACTTTTCTGGAAGAATGGATGATTTTATGGCCCGTATTATTGCCGCTGATGCCGAAAAAGGGGAAGAACAACAAAGAGGAGAAAGAGATCCGTCTGAAGCAGAACAAAGGAGATCAAAAGACCAGGCGGAACCTTCAGATAGAAGATCTCAGGATCTTCTAAATGAAGAAGTCATATACAGGGACATTGGAACTAATGATTGACAATTTATTTTTTTAATTTCACTGATATTATCTTTTTGCTAATTGTTATCTTTTTTTTAACGCTTTCCTACTGTTTAGGTTTTGGCATCACCACAAAGGAGGAAATTGATAGATATGAATTAATTGTGGCGATGAAAATAAAAACCAGCAGCATTCCTTAAGAAAACAGTAGACGATAAGAAAATCAGAAGCTACTGCTCTAGTAAAACAAAAGCAGTAGAAAGGATAGAAAAACAGAATCAGAATAAGATGTTACCTAACGGGACTATCTTAAATGTTACCGTTAAGTTAACCAAGTACTAGTATTAATTGCAGCATTAATTACTGTACAGAGTCATTTAATTCACTTTACCGATTTTAGTATAAATCAGGACTGATTGTTTTATAGCTTTTTAGCAGGAACCTTTTTAGGTAATAAAGCTGATTCAATCAGAAGTCTGAAGACATCTTCTGATCATAGACGTTGAACTCAGTCACTTATATATACGTGGAAAAAACCCATATAGAAGATACGACAGTGCGCAAAATATCTTTCAAGGAGTAACGCTATTTCACTCAACGAGACAACCTCGAAATTCCTTGATAACTTTGAGTTCAACACAGAGAAAAGTAGCACATGCTTCATAGCAAATATCTGATCTTTTGAAGATCATCTTGTGCTACTGTTTCTTACACTCTTCACAATCATTTACAACATTTATACTTTATCAGAAGAGTTTGTAATCTGAAAAGAGTCTTTTCAGAACCTTGTGTATCACGTCTTCACTGTGTTGAGTAACTAAGAGTTTCAGTAGGCAAAAGTGTAAGTCCTTCTGAAGTGGGTGTGTACAAGAGTTGTACTGTAATATCCAAAGTCTTTTAGTGATACCTTCTGGAAAAAGGAGAAGGGGAGACGTAGAAGATTTCATCTTCGAACTTCCATAAACAACCACTGTCTACTGTTATTACTGTCTTTCACTCACTTCATCAGATTGTTTCCGCACTTATATTTGTAATCTGGTGAAAGTATACACAACAAGATAAACTAATATCATTAACAGGATTTTCGTTCCTCCTTCAGAAGAAAAAGGAGCAGAGTTTATTCACCCCCCTCTAAACTCAACTTCGATCCACAACAGAACATTTTTCTTGCCCTTGAGCAAAATAGGTGACAAAACAAAACAAAAACAACAAAAACTAGTTCAATTGTGGTTTCATGGCTTTCTTTCATGCCTCAACAAATCTCTGAAATAATTCTCATCAATCAAAGACAATTTAAATTATCGCACACCCCATGAATTTTACACACTAAATTTCTGCATTGAACTTGAACGTTTGTAAGTGCTATGTTGTTTTCAGTTTCATGCATTTCAAATAGATTCATTCTTTAAATTTGCAAGTAACTCAATCTACATGTTGATATAAGTATCCTTTCACACACTCCTGTTTCCCATATTCACTAATCAGCAATCACAAATCATTATGATATGATTTCATTTTTTTATTTGGTTCTCCCACACTTTACATCTTCTTTTTTCAAAAGTTCTTTTTTACAAGAAACTTTTATTTCATAAGTGCAATTTTTATTCACATGTGTACTCCTTAGATATGAGCATTCAATTTTTGGTTTCATTTTTTTTCCTAAGGGTATAATTAGGAGAAGCATGTAAGGATGAGTTTCCCATTAATTCATTTCAATTCAATAATCCAAGAAAAATTTGCCAAAGTAATTTTAAGACATGCATTCGAGTTCAACAGACATATCATGTTTCTCAAATTGCCCACAAAAATTTTAAATCTTACTATTATTCATATAATTCACTAGTTACAACATATGTTCTTAAGATTATTCAACATTCATGCAAATATTTCATGTTTAACAAATGAGTGTCCTAAACTAATGAAGTAACCAAAATCATTGAACCTGTTTGACATAAATTAGTATCATATTTGTCATAAATTAGTATTTTTCATCGGTCAAATGTCACCATCCCATCATTCTCAACTAGTTTTTACGTGACCAGATACAACTAAATGCATGAATTTTTTTTTTCAAATGACAATAAATAAATAAAAGAAAAGAACTACCGCTCTCCATACTAAAGTCGTACATCATCCCCAATGAACTAGAAGACACACTGTAAGTTAATAGTTATTTTCTTACAAGTTTTGTTCATAATTCATGCAATATTTTCGAAAGGACATAAAATTCTCATACGAAATATCCATAGGAAATATGGTACTAAATAAGAGACAAGAGGTACTTTTGTACCTTTATTTAAAAATAATTTCAGTTTGGCTCGCAGAAAACTTCTTTAGAGAAGATCAATTGGTTTTGTACAATTCAGAGATAGATGGTCCAACTGTGTATCTTTATGAGCATGTTCAACTGATTTATTTATATCTTAATCTAGATTGATAATCTTTTAAAAAATAATACATATGTTTCCAAATATAAATGTCGTTGTTGTCGTGTCATCATCATTTCTGAAATGTTCTGTTAGTGCACCGAAACCTGACATTCTGTTAAGATTCAGTGACTGTTAGTATATAAAGCTTTATCAACTATTTCAGCTGGGCTCTGGTCCTCAATCACTAATTATACTTATTCTTTAGGGAATATATAGATTTGGATTGACTGATCAAGTTATATAGATAGTAAGTTAAGCTTCATCAGTGTCATTCTTATGTGGAGTTAACAACAAGAAAACTAAATTTATCAATTGTCCATTTTATCTTATTTTTTTTGTGAAAAAGTGAAAATTTATGGTAAAAAGTAAAAATATCAAACTCTCAAAATTTACCAAACTACACACTTTATAATATTTTTCTCTCTACTCAATTATGAATTTCTTCACAAATGGTGAGCCTATTTATAGAATTTCTTTACAAATAATTCAAAAATAAAATACATCATTACCTACATCATCAAACACTAATTTTCAATATTTACAACTCTTATTTTCAACATTCAAATATTCAATACACACATTTTAAATATTATTTTTCAACACTCCCCCTTGTGAAGATGATTATAATGATTGTCTTCATTACGTGTTTTTATACTGCCTCGTTATAAACCTTACTAGGAAAAACCTATTGGGATAAAAACCATAGTAAGGGAAAAAGAGTGCAGTCACGTAAACTCCCCCTCGTGTTGACACGAACAATTCTTCACAAATTTCGTAGATTGCGCATCCCAATATTATATATGTGCTTTCTGAATATTGACGTAGGAAGTGCCTTTGTTAAGAGATCTGATGAGTGTTCACTTGATTGAATGTGACGAATATCAATACATTTATTCCTCTCTAGCTCCTTAGTGAATGCGAAGAACTTAGGAGGAATATGTTTAGTTCTGTCGCTTTTTATGTATCCCTCTTTCATTTGAGCAACACATGCAGCATTATGTTCATATAGTATCACAGGCTTCTCGTCGAATGATAATGCGCATGAGATTTGGATATGTTGGGTCATTGATTTTAACCACACACATTCACGACTTGCTTCATGTAGTGCAATAATCTCGGCATGATTTGATGAAGTTGTTACGAGCGTTTGTTTCTGTGAACGCCAAGAAATTGCAGTGCCTCCACGAGTAAATACATATCCAGTTTGGGAACGTGCTTTGTGTGGATCAGATAAGTATCCAGCATCGGCATAACCAATTATACTTGGATTATCATCTTTTGAATACAAAAGTCCCAAGTTTGTCGTTCCTTGTAGATAACGGAATATATGTTTAATTCCGTTCCAATGTCTCTTTGTTGGATATGTGCTAAATCTTGCCAACAAATTTACGGCAAAACATATATCAGGCTTGTACAATTTGTAAGATACATAAGGACACCGATAGCACTTAGAAATGGTACTTCTGGACCAAGAATATCTTCATCATCTTCACATGGACGAAATGGATCCTTCTCTATGTTTAATGATCTAACAACCATTGGAGTACTTAAAGAATTTGTTTTATCCATATTAAAATGTTTAAGGATCTTTTCTGTATAATTTGTTTGGTGAACAAACATTCCACATTCTTTTTGTTCAATTTGTAAACCTAGACAATACTTGGTTTTTTCAAGATCCTTCATTTCAAATTCTTCCATCAAGTATGACACAACTTCTTGAATTTCCTTATTCGTTCCAATGATGTTTAAATCATCAACATATACAGCAATAATTACGCATCCGGATGTTGTTTTCTTAATGAAAACACAAGGGCATATTGAATTATTTACATATCCCTTTTTCATCAAGTGATCACTTAGTCGATTATACCACATTCGACCGGATTGCTTTAACCCATATAATGATCTTTGTAATTTCAAAGAAAAACATTCTCTGAGTTTTGAACTTTGTGCTTCAGGCATCTTAAATACTTGAGGGATTTTCATATATATATATATATATATATATATATATATATATATATATATATATATATATATATATATATATATATATATATATATATATATATATATATTACTATCAAGTGATCCATATAAGTAAGCTGTAACAACATCCATAAGACGCATTTCTAAATTTTCAGATACCTCCAAGGTAATCAAATACCGAAACGTAATTGCATCCATCACGGGAGAATACATTTCTTCATAATCAATTCCAGGCCTTTAAGAAAAACCTTGTGCAGCAAGTCGAGCTTTATATCTTACTATTTCATTTTTATCATTTCGTTTTCGAATAAAAACCCATTTGTATCCAACAGGTTTTACACCTTCAGGTGTAAGGACTATAGGTCCAAAAACATTACGTTTATTTATCCAATTCAACATGGATGACTTCTTTCCATTTTATCCAATCCTGCCAATTTTTACATTCACCAAAAGATTTTGGTTCATGATCTTCTTATCATTTATGATGTCGATTTCCACATTATAAGAAAATATATCATCAATTTCTTTTATATCTTTTCGGTTCCATCTTTTTCCAGTATTAATATAAATAATAGAGATTTCATGATTCTTGTCAGTTTGTGGTTCTGACAGAACATTTTCATCATCATGTGTTTCTTCAGGAACACCATTCTCTATTTTGTTATCATCATGTGTTTCTTTAAGAACAGCATTCTCTATTTTGTGATCATCTTGTTTCTCTATTAATTTTCTTTTTCGAGGATTTTATTCTTGGAACCGACTGGCCTTCCACGCTTCAGGCGTTTAATGACATCATGAGTATCTTCAATTTGTTTCTTCGGAATTTCAATTCGAGCAGGAGAATTTGCAGCATGTATATATGATTTAGTTACCCCTTTTGTGTCTGCAAATGCATCTGGTATTTGATTTGCTATTCTTTGCAAGTGCACAATTTGTTGTACATCTTTTTCACATTGTTTTGTTCTTGGATCCAGATGTAACAATGATGACACATACCATGTAATTTTTTTTGGTATGTTTCTGTTCTCCCCCTAACATTGGGAAGATTTCCTCATTAAAATGACAATCAGCAAAACGTGTTGTGAACACGTCGCCTGTCTGAGGTTCAAGATATCAAATGATTGATGGACTATCATAACCGATATAAATTCCAACCTTTCTTTGAGGTCCCATTTTCTTTCGTTGCGGTGGTGCAATAGGCACATACACCATACATCCAAAAATTCTCAGATGAGAAATGTCTGGTTCTTTACCAAATGCAAGCTGCAATGGGGAGTATTTATGATATGCACTTGGTCTGATGCGAATTAATGAAGCAGCGTGTAAAATTGCATGTCCCCATATAGAAATAGGTAGCTTTGTTTTCATAATCATTGGTCTAGCAATCAGTTGCAGATGTTTAATCAATGATTCAGCCAATCCATTTTGTGTATGTACATGAGCAACATGATGCTCAACATTGATTCCCATAGTCATACAATAATCATTGAAAGTGTGGGAAGTAAATTCACCAACATTATCAAGTCTAATTTTCTTGATTGTATAATCGAGAAATTGATTCTTCAATTTTATTATTTGAGCAAGTAATCTTGCAAATACAACATTTCGAGTTGACAATAAACATACATGTGACCATCTGCTGGAGGCATCAATCAATACCATAAAGTATCGGAATGGTCCACATGGTGGATGGATTGGTCCACAAAAATCACCCTAAATACGTTCAAGAAATATTGGTGATTCAATTTGGATTTTGACTGGTGATGGTCTTATAATAAGTTTTCCAAGAGAACATGATTTACATTGAAACTTATTATTCTGAAAGATCTTCTGGTCTTTCAGTGGATGACCATGTGTATTTTCTATGATTCTTCACATCATTGTTGAACCAGGATGTCCCAATCGGTCATGCCAATTTGCTAATATTGAAGGATTATCAACTACCATGTTTGATTCAATGGGACTTATATGTGAATAATGCAATCCAGTAGGGTGCATTGGTAGTTTTTCAATCACATATTTCTTTCCTGATTTATATGTGATAATACACATATATTTCTCATTCCCTTCATTCATTGTTTGATTATCATACCCATAGGAATATATATCATTAAAACTCAACAAATTTCTTTTCGATTGTGGTGAATATAAAGAATCATTGATAAAAAAATTTGTACCATTAGATAACAAAAATTGTGCTTTACCACATCCTTCAATCAAGTCTACATGCCTGATATTTTATTCACCATTGTTTTTGTTGGTTTTAGTTCCAAGAAATATCTTTTATCTCGGAGGATAGTGTGCGTTGTACCACAATCGGGTATGCAAACTTCAGCTTTGTTCATAGCATTTTCCATGTTTGAACTTCAAAAAAATATGCAATGAAATAAAATTACTGACAATACATTTATAAAAATAAAATACATTACAATACATATGTAAAAAAAAATAGCACACGATAAAGCATTATCATATGGGTACATAAAATATTTTACATATTTATTCCACCAGCAAATTGATAATTGTCTGAGAAATCAATCAGAAAATCTCCAGCATCAAAATGAGTAGAATCACTCAAAGGTTCATTTTGTTCAGTGAAGTAAGTCTCCTTTTCTTTCCCCTTTATTGATTCTTTATAAAGTTTACAAAGGTGCTCAGGGGCTCGACAAATACGGGACCAATGACCTGGAGTACCACATTTGAAACAAGAACTTTCAAATATTTTTGAGTGATTCTCATTAACTCTCATATTTTCATAATGCATTTTCTGTGGATGGTTTGGGACGTTCTTTTGAGATGAGTTATAAAAGTAACTATTTCGATTATTTTCAAAACTACGACCACGACCACGACCTCAACCAAAATCTTGTCTATAACTTTGATTTTGGTTTCCAGATTTAAATTCATTTTTGTTTACGACATTTACTTCAGGAAATGCCGTTGAACCAGTGGGTCGTGCCTGATGATTTCTCATTAGCAGCTCATTATTCTTTTCCGCCACTAGGAGACAGGCGTTAAGTTCAGAATATCTCGAAAATCCACGCATTCTATATTGTTGTTGTAGAGTTATATTCGATGCGTGAAAAGTGGAAAATGTTTTTTCAAGCATTTCCAATTCAGTAATTTCGTGCCCAAAAAATTTCAATTGCGAGATTATTCTATACATCGCCGAGTTGTAATCAATGATTTTTTTAAAGTCTTGGAATCTCAACTTATTCCATTCATCCCGGACGGTCGGAATTATAACTTCCCTTATATGTTCAAATCTTTCTTTTAATCCCTTCCACAAAGCCATGGGATCTTTTTCAATTAAATATTCACATTTCAATCCCTCGTCGAGATGTCAACGCAAAAATAACATGGCTTTTGCCTTTTCTTGGGATGTCGATATGCCATTTTCTTTTATGGTCTCATTTAGACCCATTGACTCAAGATGCATTTCTACATCGAGAGTCCATGGCATATAATTTTTTCCCGTGATATGAAGAGCAATGAATTAGAGTTTTGCCAAGTTTGACATGGTGGTACTAAAAAAATTACGATGTATTTTATTAGTTAATGAATATTGCAATACAAAGTAATGGATAAACAACAAGTATAAGCATTTGTAAAAATAAAGAAAACACACGAGGAGGATATTCTCCGATAAATACAAGACTCGTGAATATGATAACCAAAATAATTAAAAATAACCTTGAGAAAGTCATCTTCATTCTTCTTCAAAAATTTGATGAAGAATAATTTTTAGAGAAGAAGTGAAAGTTGGAGTGATTGAATGAATTTGTGAGATCATAGTTATAGGGCAAAAACTAGCCGTTTTATTACCGTTTATGACCGTTGGTATACAAAAAATTAAATGTATGTATTTGTATACTTTTATGGTAATAATATGATGTATATAATATTAGACATGTTTAAATAATTATGTATATCATATCATATTATTATAACGAGGTGTCATAATTTATTTTATTTAAAAACTTTATATAGGCTTTTATACTTGTGGTATCCCTTACCGGGAGTGTGGGATGTCGTCTTAACATCCTCCCAGGATTTATAACAAGTTTTTGAAAAATTAATTTTTATTATTTCTAATAATAACATTATATTATATATTAAATATATACACAATAAATAAATAACAGTAAATATTATTACTTTTGTTACCTTTTTCTTCTATTTGGAGCTTGGAAAAGTATGGAGGACTTTTAGAGCTTCGTGCTGATAACGTGTTGTGAAAAAGAAAAAATTTATGGTAAAAAGTAAAAATCTCAAACTCTCAAAATTTACAAACTACACAATTTATAATATTTTTCTCTTTACTCAATTGTGAATTTCTTCACAAATAGTGAGCCTATTTATAGAATTTCTTTACAAATAATCCAAAAATAAAATACATCATTATCTACATCATCACACACTATTTTTCAATATTTACAACTCTTATTTTCAACATTCAAATATTCAATACACACATTTTAAATATTATTTTTCAACAATTTTCTCTTTATTGAGTGATGAATTTTTATTTATTTATTTATTTATTGATGAATAGGGAAGACTGATTTTGGAAGTTCAAAGCTGGAAAACGTTGGATAAATTAAAACTAAGCCGCATCAACAATCAATTCCCTCGTAATTTTTTTTTTTTTTTTTTTGTGTAATGTCTAAAAACTAAATTAGCCAAAAAATTAGGAAATAGTAATTTCAGGTCGCAAATTGGCCTTAAATTGGATTTCGGTTATAAAATTAATCAAAAAATAGGTATCAGTGCTAAATAATAAGTATCATTTTTTTAACTAATAAGTAGAGGACAAAAATCCAATTTATGGGATTAAATTTTCTATTTTCTTCAAAAAAAAATATCTCTCATAAATAAAAAAAATCAAGAGAAATGATATATCTCAACTCAAACCCAAAACGTACTTATACGTTTAAAGAATATTTTTATAACATTCTCATCCTCAATAATTATTTTTTAGATCAAATAATTCAATGTCCTTGCCATTGAGAGGATGCATGTCAAACTATATTGGCAAAAACTTGTGTTAGACAGTATCACGAGTCTTATTTTGTGAGACGGGTCTTTTATTTGGGTCATCTATGAAAAATATTACTTTTTATGCTAAGAGTATTACTTTTTATTGTGAATATTAATATGGTTGACCCGTCTCACATATACAGATTCGTGAAACCGTCTCACAAGAAACCTAAACTATATTTATCCTAGATAATCATAAAATTGACTTTAAAATATTTCTGCCCCCCAACTTCTCAAGTTGCAATTTATTAAACAAATATTCACAAATAGGCCACAAATTGGTTGGGGACATAATTTAATTCCTCCTAATGATTAGTCTTTTGGTCAAAATAGTATCCATTTTTCAGCAAGATTGATTTAAAATTTAATACGTGTATCTATATACAATTGAGAGAAAAAATATATATGATATTTTATATAATTTTATTTAGATATATTTTTCACAAGTCATCAAATTTTTTAAATAAATGTTAAATTAACACGGGATATTTTTCACAACCCTTCATAATTATATAATGCGCTCACACCTATTTATCTCTTAATATTAAATAAATGTTGGAGTGCAATATTTGTCAACGTGTTTTTGGGTTGCTGTGAAGTCAAATAATTTAAGTTGTACCGTTAGCCATAATTAATAGTTTTAGTAAAGAAGCAAACACTCATTCATACAATTGTTATCAGAGTCATTGAAGTGTTCGATAATCAGGATTGCAATAAAGGTAACTTTTAGGAAAAAAGTTATTGTGGTGCAATAATTTTTATTTTTAGGAGAATAATCGAAATGTGACTTTTATGATATGATTTAAAATATTTAAGTTAATATGATATCAATAACCATGAAATAAATGTAAAGGTACACTTTGCACCAAAGAAATTTAATAATAAATAACTTTCAATTATCAAGCACTCATCAAAAATACAAAATAAATAGGACCGGTCACAGGATCAAGACTAGAGGTGGTCGGTATGGTATATTTCGGATACCGTACTGAAAATATCGGTATGAGAAAAATGATATCGTTACCGTACCGAGTTTTCAGTTGTATGCTGCATTTTCGATACGGTATCGATAAAATACCGTCATGCCGAAAGTATGTATAAAAATATTCATTCTATTGTAATTTCAAATTCAGCGATCGTCAATACTAAACAAATCCCTCAAGATAGTCAAAGAGAACAGGAAATATATATACAAAACAAATCCATCAAGAAAAATTAACACCAACCGCAACATGTGTCTAGAGATCCAAAACATCAATGAACACCAGTAAACTTCAACCGCAACATGTGTGACTTCTTCATCTGCTATCTTTGCAACAATGTCTGAGGTCCTGTGATTTCTGAAGTCTGTCAGCTTTTTAATAAGTCGAGGCCAGCATCCAGTCCTATAGCTAGCTCTAAGGTTAGACGACACAAAGATAAGACTTCTCAACGATTTTTTCTCAATTATGAGTCGAGTTGCTTTACTGAACTTCGGTTTGGACTATTCCAACACGATGAATCCAAATAGAAGTTAAATTATTTATTTTGTTACGATATCGATATATATCGTTTTATGCCAAAAAAATATCTTATATTTTTAAAAAATGTAACTTTATTATTTAAAAATATTATATATATTATTTCTGTATTTTGGTATATATATACTGAAAATTTCAAATATTATACCGTTACCGTACCGACTATTTCGGTATCAATACTATATTGTACCGAAAATTTCAATAAATTCGATATTTTTCGGTACAATAACCTCGATATACTGAGAATTCGATATTTTTCTCCACCCCTAATCAAGACCCAGTCTTACAAAGTTGATTTTCAAAGCATTACGTACGTACTTGCAATTGGGTTTATTTAATTCCTGAAGGAAAAAATATAATTTAAAAAAATTGCTTACTTTTCAAATAGCACTTTTAAAATATTTTATTGATCAAGTAGTGATGGGTCGTTATATTCACTCACAATAAGCTAAAACTAGTTCAACGTCGACCAAGCACATAAGAATTAAAAGACGAAAATATTGTGACTTGAGCATCCCCATAATTGGTTTTGGATAATAAAGAGTAATTGATCCGGATCGATAAACAGGATGGGAAAAATCGAATAAATCGTCATGTAACTTGTCTATATTGGTTTTTGGTCATATAAATAGCTAAGAGTAGGTCTCTTGTGAAAGAGCCTCACGAATCTTTATCTGTGAGACGGGTCAACCCTACCGATATTCACAATAAAAAGTAATACTCTTAACATAAAAAGTAATATTTTTTCATGGATGACCCAAATAAGAGATCCGACTCATAAAATACGACACGTGAGACCGTCTCACACAAGTTTTTGTTAATAGTTAAAGTTATTTTTTTTAGTATTAATCATTTTTCAGTCGTATTGCTGAAATACCACCAAATATTGATAATATGCCACTCGAAAATTTCTAACATGGCTCCGGTAGAAAAATATGAAAATTTTTATTTAGGGTAAAAAAACATAATCGATTAGGGAAAAAACTAACTAATTATAGGACTTTTTTTTTCCAATTTTCTCACATATTTTAAGGGGGGGGGGGGGGGGGGGGGGGGGGGGGGGGGGGGGGTGGACGGAAAAACACAGTCAGGTCTCAGGATATTTCATATTTATTGTTACCCACCATTTCTATTATTTTTATCACTTGTTCGATCAAGGTGAGATTATTTTCGAGCGAACAAATCCTGAATTGATGTGTTTTCTTCATAGGCCATCATAGAAAAATTCGTGCGCTCACAATTACATATCTAAAATATCCAACCATTCAAATTATTTAAGTAGCTAGATCGGGTAGCGTATTGTTTAAGGTCATAATAATATGGAAGCTTCAACATCTCGATCCACATGTTAGAGTACAATAATTGTCGTCGCTAGGAGACCAATCGAAACATTACGTTTATATCAATTAACCCAGAAACGTACTTATATGATTAAAGATTCTTTTATAATATTCCCATCATTAATATTTATTTTTTAGATCAAATAATTCAATGGCTTTACAAATAAGAGGAAACATTTCAAACTATATTTTATAAAACGACTTTCAAATATTAAATGCTTCTTACTTTTCAAATTGCGATTTTTTTTTTTACAAAGATTCACCATTGGCAACAAATTGGTTGGAGAAATAATTTAATTCCAGAAGTGTCTCCAAATATTGGACTTTTCAGGTTACTGGGCCTATGAAGGGAAAAATCAATAATATTTAGTGAGGAAATAACTGGGCCAGAAAGTTATGCATAAAGAAAAAAGAAGCCCAAATTGGAAAACATATATAACGGCTTCAGTGAGAGAAGTCTCATGTGAGACTATCTCACGAATCATAATCTGTGAGACGAGTCAACCCTACCTATATTCACAATAAAAATTAATACTCTTAGCATACAAAGTAATACTTTTTCATGGGTGACCCAAATAATAGATTCATCTCACAAATACGACCCGTGAGATCGTCTCACACAAATTTTTGCCTAACGGCTTGGGGTAGCTTTCTTGATAGAAATTCGAATCTTTCGAATAAGCTCCAGGAAGATATGTGAGAAAAGATACTCGAGTGATACACTGAAACAAGTCTCAGAGAATACACTCTAGAAGGAAGGAAGGAAGAAAAATAGAGAGGAATCAAGGGATTTAAAGCCTTGACTCAAGTTTGTTCGATTTGTGTGTGTAGTAATTGTTCTTGTGAATCAATAAAGTGCGGCTGTTTCTGCGTGGATGGCAGTGGCAGAGACAGAAATATGGCTCTGTCCGAGCTAGAATTTTAAACTTTAGAATCTTTTAATAATTTAAATTGATCTACTCGAGCTAATATCATATTATTCTAAAATTATACACAATTTACATATAAATTCATTTTGTGGCTTAAACACCTCCTAATGTTTAGAATACTACCCATTCTTCAAAAAGATTGATTCATAATATAATTCGTATCAACTATTATTTAGATATCCAATTGAGAGAGAAAAATATATTATGAGAGTATACATAATTTTATTTAGATATTTTTCACAACCCTTCATAATTATAGATAGGGATGTAATCGAATCGAGCCGAGCCGAACTCTTGAATGTTTGAGCTGGGCTCGTTTGTAATCAAGCCGAGCTCGAGCTTTATTTGACGAATATATGCATGGCTCACGAGCTTATTCAAGCCTTTATCGAGCCTAAACAAGCTTAATAAATATGAATTATACATTTAAATTTTTATTAAATTAATTAAAAATAAATTATATATTTAAAGAAAAATATATTATTTTTATTAAAATTTGTAAATTTATTATACTAAATAAATTTAATATATTTTTCTATATATTTCATAAATAATATGCAAAATCAATAAATCAAATATCAAAACTATTATTTTTTCATCTAAAAGATTACTCATCATGACTTACCAACAAACATGTTCACGAGCTAACGAGCCCAATACTTTAAAGCTTGAGTTTGGTTTTTTATCTTAACGAGCCTCATTAAACGAGCTCAAACGAGCTTTTATCGAATCGAGCTTCGAATAGCTCACAAACGAATTGGTTCATTTACATCCCTAGTTATAGATTAACCATGAAGGGTGTGAAATAAATGTTAAATTAACCATTATGGATATTTTTCACAACTCTGCATAATTATATATTGCCCTCAATATTTATCTCTTAATATAATTATTCGGGTCTGATAATTTTTCGTTCTAGAAGAGCGATCGAAACATAATTCTTAGGCTGCTTTAGGGTTTAAAACATTTAAGTTACATTATTATCACAAGTTATAGTTTTTGGTAAAATAACAATCGATTAATCCTAAATTTGGTATCAAATATATGGTTACGTGTTCGATTCTCATATATTGCAATGAATGTCGTTTTTTACATAAAATTATTAGGGTACAATAATTGTTACTGCTAATATACCAATCGAAACATATATTATGTTTAATATCAATAACCTTTAAAGAAATATTAAAATACTCTTCTGCATCAAAGAAATTTAATAAAAAAAAATAACTTTCAATTATCAAGCACTCGTTAATTAATATTAAAATGTAAACATGAATCCTAATAAATTGATTCAATCAAGAATGTTTTGGCTATTCATTACTTAATGAACGAAATATATAAATAACTTAAAAGACATTGTTGGAATAAGTGTGTCAGGACGAGAGACGTCAGATCCATCTTCCTGCATTGAGTGATTTATATTTTCGAAAAGGTAAAAACTTGTGTGAGACGGTCTCATGGGTCGTATTTGTGAGACGGATCTCTTATTTGGGTCACCCATGTAAAAGTATTACTTTTTATGCTAAGAGTATTACTTTTTATTGTGAATATGGGTAGGGTTTACTCGTCTCACAGATTATGATCCGTGAGACGGTCTCACATGAGACCCACTTTTTCGAAAAATATGGCTTCGTCAGCAATGAAGGGTAACATTGGATAATAAGAAAAATGGTAGAATAATGGATAATCATAAGATTATCTGAATTGAACTGGATATCATGTATATTTATCAAACAATTGTCTCAAAAATTAAATATATTATCTATCATGTTAAGAAGTACAAATAAAAACTATCAAATAAAAATTAGCTCAGAATTCTTTAGAAAAAGTTACAAATATATTGTTCACGTATTAAATATTATTTAACGGATTCAAATAAAAATGGTTTTGGATTAATTTCCAATAATACAATCTGATTCAATATTGATATCGGATTAAACTCGACTAGATTCAGATAAGACTCTCTAGCTTCTGTCTATAGAATTATTAATGAGGACTTGATTGTGAGAGAAGCTAGAAATGGATATATTTAAAATTGAACTTGATTAAAAGAGTAATTTGATAGATCAATTTAATTTAGTTTAATTCATTATGCTACTCTAACGGATGCCTTTTAAGTTAGAGTATGTCTATTGTGAGACGGTCTCACGAATATTTATCTGTGAGACGGGTCAACCCAACGATATTCACAATAAAAAGTAATAATTTTAGCATATAAAGTAATATTTTTTCATGGATGACCCAATTAAGAGATCTGTATCACGAAATACGACCCGTGAGACTGTCTCACACAAGTTTTTGCCTTTAAGCTAATCCCTCGAAATTTTATTAATGCTGAATTTGATATACTAATTAACACATTTCCTTTAGGCGACGGAAATCGGTACTTACAATTTACCAAGGTCGTCCCTATTTGTATTGATTACAAAAAAAAAACAATTGTTTTGGGGCTGCAGCGTATGTAATTTGTTTAGGCATGCATATTTTCATTTTTATTTTTAAAAATTTTGGTTCGATTATTTCGGTAACATAATATTCGATGTGTTCGGTTTGGAAAAAAATTCAAATAATGCGGTTTCGATATATTCGACATGGTTCTAACCGAACCCCTAAATGATACATCTAATCTTTACAATAGTCGCTAAACCTGAGACTAGTCTTAAAAGGTAGATTTTCAATGTAGGTATGTCCAACTTGCGATTTGGTTTGTATGTTCGTGCTTTTATTTTTTAATACTAGCAACTGGTGCGCACGCGTTGCATTTATAATATTACATAATATCACGTGTACAATAAAATTTCATTTTTATGGCATTTGGTTTAGCATGATGGATTGATAATAACCTGGCATAAATGCACAAACTGAATACGTGAAGCTCATCCTGTAGCTCACTTTCCAAAATTTGACTACAGAAACACATTAACAAAGTAGAGGCTAGATTTTTTCGCTTATGTTACGAGTGTCAGCCAAAATGTTAAAATTTAAAGTTTGAAAGCAACAATTTTAGACCAGCGAACAAAAAAAATATCATAAAAATACAGACAGAGTGCTAAACAAAAGCAGTATACAACTGAAAGTATAAATATTCAGTACGTAAAACAATAGGAAACCAGTAAATTAAACTGAGGGATGTATGAAATACAGTTTCTTTAAAACAAATTTGTCTCCTTTGAAGGTGCTTCGAGAATCAGGACGAACAACTGTTTCCTATGATTTCACGACAAAACCATGCAACAACTTAACATAAAGTAACTACACCGACAAACCTTCACTTTATCAAAAAAACTTGATGGATGTCCAATGGAAAGCTAATAATATGAAATGAAAAAAATGTTTAAATGAGTTCTTGTGCGTGTTTTTAAAAGAATATTTTTATCTGTGCATTGAGAAAATAGACACACTGTTTATAAGTTTCAAATTGCACACCAAAAGTCATTTGAGATTAATTAACTTAATTAATCTGACAATTAACTCATGAATATTAAGAGCCAAAAATCTCTAATTAAATCAAGAATGTGAAAATCCAAAATACACTTCTATAATCATTAACCACAACTAAATCAAGAATGTGGAGACTCAAAAGACACCCTCACATTCATGAGTCCTAATTTTCATTCAAACTTTAAATTTAATTCAAATTTCCAATAATCCCCACATGAATGAAAATTGATACAAATCTTGATGATAAAGTTCTACAGTTGAATCCTACATAGGATAGGTAGGTGTTACCCTTTGAACATTTTCTTGTGAAATATATTTTCTTTACTAGCTGAGCAATAGACATGATGTCCTTGAACTATTCTGGCTATTATAGTTTTTTAAAGAATTTCACGTAATTGTTGCACATTCTAAAGTAAATATCAACCCACTTGTATATTTTGATTATTTCATATAAGATATCCAATTTGCATCTTTTCATCCTTCAATAACGGTATGATATATGATATAGTCTAGCACATGCTCATGATGGTATCTTAGCAATCCGAACTAATCCAACTGCATGCAAATCTAGAGAAAATGAAAAATAGCTAATTATAAACTGTATTTTTAAAAAGTTATTCGAGATGCGATAGAAGAATGGAGACAGAAGGCCAAAGGGAAAATATTTTTATTAAATAAATTTTTTAATTTATAAAAATAAGGTTGATGTTTTATGATATTTTTAACAATAAGGATTTTTGAGGTGATTTTATACGCTGAGACTTAATTTTTAACGGTATTCGATTTTCGACTAAAATATGAACTTTTTGAGAACTCGGCTAATATTTTCACGAACTTTCCTATATAATATTTTAATTATGCAATAATGGGATTAATGGGCCTATTTTACCATACTAATGGGCTTAGGCTTGTACACTTAATAATTATCAATTATTTAAACCACAAACCCTCCCCATTATTTTCATCATACACGCCCAACACACACACAACACAACACACACAAGACTCCCGTCCCATCAAAACACAGCACACACACACGCAAGGTTGCAAAGGAAGCCACAGTTCTTGCAAAGGAAATTTATCCAAGGTTCTTTGTCGCCGTTCTTCGCATCTCAACGTATTTGTCATGCGTAAAATACGCAAAGGCACGCCTTAACAATCTTTTTCTCATTCATCACACCATAATACATTTTTGAATGGTGTTTGCATGAAAAAGATGTTTGGCTTATGATTTTTTTTTCGTTTTTATGCATTAACATGTGAATAATTGATGATTTCATGATTCAAAACTTATGTTATATTTGCGTGAAGGGGCTGCCACATTAGGAGATCATGGAGGGATGTTTTTACATGAGTTTAAGGGCCACATTATGCACGTTTAAGGCGGCACACGAAGTAGAATAAGCTGGAACGAATTAGTTGCATGTTTTGATACAAGGGTTTGGCTAGGAATCTCACCAGAACGGCTCGTCCAGGGCGAGACCAGGGCTCGGGTCAGGCGTGGTTGAGTTTGAGGAAAATTCCTAGCCATGCTACGACTCAAGCACCGCGGCTGGGGAGGAGTCCAAGCGAGCTAGGACTCCTACCGAACCAAACACGTGTAGCTGCTGAGCGTGGGAGTCAAGGCTCGGCAAGGGTAGTCAGGGATGGGCTAGGTTAGGTCTGTAATGGTTCACATGGGGCTGGGCTTGGTGGTGGCTCGAGGGTAGGAGTCCTACTGCAATAGGAGTTCTAGGCGCAAAGGTGATGAACTCGCGCATGCTTCCTTGTCTTCGTGCAGGGGGTTTCTGGGGGCTAAGGGTTGGTTCAAGGGGTAATGGTTGGTCATTAGGGTCCATAGGTGGTTTGGGAGGGGCTTGGCTCAAGGTGGCTCGAGCATGGCTCGATAAAACCGAGATTTGGCTCAAGGGTTCATACTAGGGTTCGGTTTTAGGGTTTTAAATGGCTAAGGGTTCAAACCATGGTCTACAAGGGTCAAATCATGGTTCATGAGGGTAGTTTAGTAATAAAAATTTTATGTTTAAAATTTGAGAATTTATTAATAAAGTTTGAATTAATTCGGGATTAAAACGCACTACGAATTAATAATTATGAAAATAAATAAAAATCCATGAATTAAGCTAAAATAAAAATATAATAAATTTAATTTAGGTTTAAATAATTATTTGGGATGGTCTAGAGTCAACGAAAGTAAGAAAAATCAAAATCGAGAAATTTTAAGTCTATGGGTAAAATGTTCATTTTACACCTGAAAAATAGTAAACGTCTTGACAATGCCTTGAATGCAGTAAATAATGATAATATGCTTATTTTTAATGTTTGTGGAATTTTACGATAAAATGATAACGCTAAAAGATATGTTGCACGCTTGGTTTAAAAGAAAAATGATTTATGCATGGTTAATTTTTATAAAGTGATGAAAATACTAAATGTTGAAGGAAATGAAGTAATTGTGAATAATACGATGATACGTTGATTACGATGATATGTAAGGCCAAGGCTCAGTTGACGGGTGAGAGTGTCGCTGATGATACGAAAGTTACAATTAACGATCTGAAATCAACGAAAAGGAAAACATATACGTATATGATGAAAAGTAAATGTTTATGATGAAAGGAAAAATGTTTATGTTATGTATATTCATGAAATGTTATGTTAAGTAAAGTATTTTCACTGTTGCATGTAATTGTATATGTATTTTTCGTTATTATAGTTATGGTTTGATGAGTCAATAGACTCAATAGGTGTGATAGATGCAGGTGAGCATGATATTGATGTTGAGGGACTTGATGGTTGATCTTACTGGACTGAAGGTACACATAACCCGAAGACTAGCGCTAGTTTTCCGCACTTATGATTTAAAGTTTATGTTAAAATTTTTTACAACTTTTATGAGGATTTTGAATGGTTTTTGAGAGGTTGTTAGAGTTAGCTTTATTTTGAAATATTTCTAAGTTTAGGTTGGTAAAACGTTTGACGGTTTTATGTTTTGAAGTCTTTCTTTTGAATTTTCAAATATATTTGGTTTGTTTTATTTTAATTGTGTCAAAACATTTTATTTATATATGTATATGTATCGGCTGAATTATTAGAAATAATAGAAAAAATTTCTAGTATTTTTTAAGAAAAACGAGTAGTGGACGTTTCAATTGATATCAGAGCAATGTTCTTGCAAAGGGTTGTGCCATCGTCAGTGCTGGGAAGTTCAGTCGTCAAGCCTCAATCTGTAAGTTTAATTTCTTTGTATGATTCTTATGATGATACCTGCATGATTACATGAATTATACGTTTACGTTACATGTTTAATAGCTTTTGGAGATTATATGTTTTATATGCTTAAAATTGCTCAAAAATGGATTAGTATATGCAGCATGATTAGAACTTAGATTTAAATGCATGTTGGTTACGTTTATAAATTTGGAAAACGTTCAGATATAATGCCTCCTAGACGCGCACCTAGTATTTATAGGCAAGCTGAGAATGTTGAGGATCGTCATGTGAATGCACCCCAACCTCTGAATGGGGATGCTGCTTTTCGCGCACTACAGGGCATGGCACGCCTATTTGAACAGCAGTTTTGGCATGCTCTGAGGCCACATCATGATGTATATGATTAGTTCTGGAGGCTCAGTCCAAAGGAATTTTCTGCCACCGCTGACCCATTTGCCGCTGAGGGTTGGATTCGATTACTTGAGGTGCACTTTCACTACCTGAATATGGGATATGCTGACTGCGTGAGGTATGCTACTTATATGTTTAGAATGATTCTTCCCATTGGTGGGAAGGATCGGAGCATGGTATTAATCTCGCCACACTTACTTGAGAGCAATTCAAGAATATTTCTATGAGAAGTACTTTACTGCTGACGTCCGAGGACGCTTGAAGAGAGAATTTATGACTCTCTGCCAGGGAGATACTACTGTGGCTGAGTTTGTAAAGAAGTTTGATAGAGGCTGTCACTTTGTGTCCCTCATTGCTAGGGATGCTGCTGAGAAACTTAGACACTTTATGGATGGTCTACAACCTACTATACGTCGTGACGTGATGATGATGTGACCCATGGATTATGCAGCTGCCACTGCCTATGCATTTCAATCCGAGAAAACTTTGAAAGATAATGATTTTGAGATGCAACACAAAAGACAGCAACACCAGCAAAGTTTTCATCATAATAAGAACCATATATGGGAGCTCCTAGACCTCAAGGGCAAAAAAAGACCCAAGGAAAAATAAAGAAGCCAGGACCAACGAAACTACCATAACCTGGAGCACCAAAATTTGAGGATAGGCCACAATGCAAGGAATGTAATCGTTTACACTATGGCAAGTGCATGTGGGGGACATACAAGTGCTTCATATGCAAGGAGGAAGGACATAAAGCTGCGGATTTTCCAAAGAAGAAAGCGCCAACTGTGGGGAGAGCTTATGTTATGCATGCTGAGGAAGTTGAGGAGGAGCCACACACGATCCTTATCACCGGTAACCTAGTTATTTAATGTTTTTACATTGTTTTATTGCATGAAATGTTAAATTGGTTATTTGAATTGATATGTGAGTAAGAATAACCTAGTGTAAATTAGGTTGCATGCCCTATCTTAGTTGTAATTAAAACATGATAATGGAAACCATAGAATTTGGACTCGAATTTTGAGCCTTAATTACGTAAAGAAGGTAATTATATTCAAAGGAAAGTTTTAGGGCTTAATATTGAAGAAAACCGAAACTTTGGGCATGATTTAATATTTTCAAAAATGTGAGGGAATACATTGCAATTAATCGAAAACTTAAGGGACTATATTGTAATTAACCAAAATCTAAGGGACTAAAGTGTAATTTTCGAATTTTTTGGCTAAAACGCAAATTTCGAAAATTGAAGGACCGAAAATGTAATTTCTCAAAATAGAGGGATCGAAAATGCAATTTCCAAAAATAAAAGGACCGAAAATGTAATTTCTGAAAAAAATTTAGGTGGCCAAAATCGTAATTTCCGAATCTTGGGACTAAAATGCAATTTTCAGAAGAATTGAAGGGTTAAATGGAAATTATTCAAAAATATAAGGGGGAAATTGTGAATTTTACTAGGAATAATAGGGTCCAATAACTAATCTTCAAAAATATTTGGGAAAATAATGAGAAATTTTTTGAGCTTCAACATGAATAGATTTAAAAACTTTTTTTTCGCATGAAGGATATTCATTCTAGATGTAGCTACATGTGCATTGCTGGATTCGGGAGCTACGCACTCTTTTATATCCAAGGCTTTCGTCAAATGACTAAATATTATACATGGGGATATGAGATTGGGTTTCAAAGTTTCTATTTCTTCTGGTGATCAATGGTCACTATGAGCATTGTGAAGAATATGGAGCTTCGTTTACAAAAAGATGTGGTTCGGGCAAATCTTATCGTACTGCCTATGCCTGAATTCGACATTTTACTTGGCATGGATTGATTATCAGTGAATGAAGCTTCGATAGATTTTCGGCAGAGGACAGTGTCTATTCGACTGCCTAGTGGAAAATCTTTTGTCTTTGAGGCAGCAAAGAACAAGCAAATGCCGCACATTATCTCTTGTATGTGCGCGAGGAAGCTTATGAGACGAGGATGCCAAGATTTTCTAGCATGTGTCACTACAGCACACGCCCCTATCAGTCAGAAGCTAGAGGATGTTGACATTGTCAGAGACTTTTCTTGTATCTTCCCTGAGGACGTTTCTGGCATTCCACCTGATCGTGAGGTGGAATTTTATATTGAGTTGATGATGTGCACTTTACCCATATCTAAAGTACCTTATCGTCTAGCACTTTCCGAAATGAAAGAGCTAAAAGATCAAATTCAAGATTAATTGAACAAGGGTTTTATTCACCTTAGTTGTTCTCACTGGGCTCACCGGTATTGTTCGTGAAGAAGAATGATGGTACTATGAGATTCTGTATTGATTATCGAGAGCTGAATAGAGTCACTATCAAGAATAAATATCCTCTACAAAGAATTGAAGACTTATTTGATCAATTACAAGGAACATCGATATTCTCAAAGATAGATCTTCGTTCTTGATACCATCAGTGGAAAGTTAAAGAGTATGATGTTCATAAGACATGGTTTAGGACTACATATGGGCATTACAAGTTTATGGTCCTGCCATTTGGGTTGACCAATGCGCCAGCAATCTTCATGGATCTCATGAATCACATATTTCAGCCGTCTCTGGATCATTTCGTTATAGTCATCATCGATGATATTTTGACCTATTCGAAGAGTAAAAATGAGCATATTCAGCATTTGAGGACAGCAATGCAAGTACTGCAAGATAAGAAATTATATGCAAAATTCATCAAGTGTGAGTTTTGGCTTGATAGAGTGGCGTTCTTAGGCCACATCATCTCTAGAGATGTAGTTGAGGTTGATCCGAGTAAAGTGGAAGCAACGAAAGAATAGCTCGTACCGAAGAGCGTAACCGAGATTCGTAGTTTCTCGGGACTAGCTGGTTATTACCGAAAGTTTATTCAAGGATTCTCGTATATTGTGGTACTCATGACCTCCTTGACAAAGAATAATGCAAAGTTTTCATCGGGATCCGAGTGCAAAGATAGTTTTGACAAGTTGAAGCAAGCCTTGATTTCAGCGCCAATATTATCAATGCCATCGGGGCAAGGAGAGTATGTTCTTTACACTGACACTTCGAAACTTGGTTTGGATGAAGTTCTGATGAAAAATGACCGAGTTATAGCCTATACGTCGAGACAGTTGAAGATTCACGAGAAATATTACCCCACTCATGATCTTGAGCTTGAAGCAGCGGTATTTGCACTAAAGATTTCAAGACATTACTTATATGGGGAGAATTGCAATATTTTCACCGACCATAAAAGTTTGAAATACTTCTTCATACAAAAAAAAGATTAGTATGAGGCAAAGAAGATGGCTAGAGTTGGTAAAAGAATACGACTGTGATATTAGCTACCATCCGAGAAAAGTTAATGTAGTAGTAGACGCATTGAGTTGAAAGACAACAGTTATTACTCATTTATCACTTCAGAGACCTTTGCAGTCCAAGATTCAGCGATTTGAGCTTCAGTGTATGCTAGGGACGGTGCCCCTAATCATGCCACCATGTTAGTACATCCGAATTTGAGAGATAGAATCCGTGAGGGACGGTCTACTGATGAGAAATTGCAAAATGGAGAGCGAGATATGAAGCCAAGGGCCGGAAGCCGTATTTTGAGGTAGATGGTATAGTTCATTATCGAGATCGACTATGGGTTCCTAGTGACGATTCTTTGAGGGAGATCATTATGAAGGAAGCCCATGACATGACATATTCCATTCATCCTGGAAGCACGAAGATGTACAAGGATATTCAATTATTGTATTGGTGGTCGGACATGAAGCGAGATATCCTGCGATTTGTATCTGATTGTTTGACATATCAGCAAGTTAAAGCCGAGCATCAGGAGCCAGCGGGAAAATTTAAGCCACTTCCTATTCTCGAGTGGAAATGTGTAAGGACCGTGTATCGTATTATCGTAAATCCTGTGTGATTATCGGTAATTAATAAAATGGTCATGTGATTATGTATATGATGTATATTATGACAATGAATTGAGAAATGAATATTGTATATGAATTGATGTTGTAAGAATTTGATTTGAGAAGCCGGACGCCAAAATAGTACAAAACCAATATTTTGTACAGAACATGTGGCGCCCGAGCGGTAGGAAATTACCGCCCGAGCGCCAAGGAATGAAAACTTGATACTCGGGCAGAAAGTTCCGCGCTCGAGCGGTAACTTTTGACCGCCCGAGCGCGGTGTACTTAAAGTTCGAGGCAGAACCTCTCGCGCTCGAGCGCGAGAAGTTTACCGCCCGAGCGCCGAATCGGTGAGGTGATAAGTACGGGTTTTGTCTTCATTTCATTCATTCCCCTTTTATTTCCTACGAAGATAACCGAGAGAATTTGATTTTCTTTCGTCCGAATCGACTTCGAAACGCCGTCTAAACGCGAAACAAATTATATATTTGTTATCTGCGCATCGAGGGCTTCTGGCTGAGGTAATTTTCTTCCAGTTCCATCAGCTTTAAATATCAAGGTGCTGGAATATTATGTATTTGAAGTTGAATTTCTGATATGTAGTAGAATAACCGACAATAAACTCGTAATCGAAGTCGGAATTGAATTATGATATGATTTGAATTTGATATGAATTTTTGAAGTTTCAAATGATATTTGAAACTCATATTATTGATTTCGGAGTATGTTATTGATTGAAATGAATATGTAATTGATGTAGATAAAGTGTATCTTCAAGCTACATCAATTGGAACGAAGAATTGAGGTATGTTGCGACCGGGTAACATACGACAGGTATCTGTATTATATGATATATGTTGGATTGATTGGATTGGATTGGAATACGTGTCTAAATGCCTATTTGTTGATTTGATGTGGCATACATGACATTGAGATTGAGATATCGATGTATTAAATAAATGTTTTGTTAACACACATCATTTTATGCATACATCGATACATGACATGCACGTTGAGCTATGATCCTTGGATACCCTGATATGATTTGATTGGATTCCGGGGTTTGTGAACACAATCGCTATGCCGGTATTATATGACCCGTAAAGCATAGACAATTGTGGCCCCATATGATTGGATATGAGATGTGGGATTGACGACGCTTCGTCGACGTTGTCATATGTGTATTCCCATATCGGCCGGTGTGCCAGCTCGAGCATTGATTTGATTTGATAGCGATTTGATTGATTCTGACATGTGCTTAGTGGATGGGCATTTGACCCTATACCTCCACGACATACATGCATTGCATACCATATATCATTGTTTAGATACTTGTGGTATATATTGTGGTTGTTCCATACGGAGCTTTGCTCACCCCCAAGGGGGCTGTTGTTGTCTTTGTGTGTGGACAATGGCAGGTACTCCAGGACATCCGGAGACCGGAGAGGGTACTTCTGGAGGGAGCCACTGTTGAGTTGAGGTTTTTATATGTTGTTCCCAGTATGTATGTATATGTATCTATATACCGGGGCATGTCCCGAGAATATGAGTTGTTTGTATGTGATTGGTTTTGATTATGTGTGGGCGTGTTTTATGATTTGAATTTAGATACTATTTTAGTATTTAAATATCAGAAGAGATATTTTGGGCTCATTGTAAAGAAATTTTAAACCCGTTTTCCGCTGTGATTAATTAAACCCTAATCAGATTGCATTGTAATAACGATTAGGAGTTAAGGGCCCCACAAAATGGGAAAATAAAACTATGGATTTTGTTTTGGGATTACCGAGGACTATCAAGTGGTTTAATGCTATATGGGTGATAGTAGATCGTCTTACGAAATCAGCGCATTTTCTACCTATCAAGATGATATTCACCATGACATGGTATGCCGAGTTGTATATTCGAGAGATAGTTCGTCTACATGGGATTACCGTATCTATTGTTTCTGACAAAGATCCGAGATTTACATTATCTTTCTAGAAGAGTCTGCATGCAGCGATGGGGACTAAGTTATTATTCAGCACAACATTACATCCTCAAATCGACGGTCAGTCCGAAAGAGTGATTCAAATATTGGAGAATCTACTTCGAGCTTGTGTCATTGATTTTCAAGGAAGTTGGAAACCGAAGTTGCCACTAGTGGAGTTTACCTGTAATAATAATTATCAATCATCAATAGGGATGGCTCCTTATGAGACACTATATGGGAGGAAGTGTATATCACCCATATATTGGGACGAGGTTGGTGAAAGAGGAGAATTTGGTCCGGACTTCATCAAGCAAACAGCGGAGCTAGTAGTCAAAATTTGAGATAGAATGAAGACTGCACAAAGCCGACATAAAAGCTATGCCGACAAGCCACGAAGCGAACTAGAGTTTGCAGTAGGCAACCAAGTATTTGTGAAAATTGCACCTATGAAGGGTATTATGAGATTTGGCAAGAATGGAAAACTTAGTCCAAGATTCATGATAGGCTCATAATAGTTTGAATTTTTTGTTGTCATATCTCTAATTGTTACCACTTTCAACATGCTTAATTGACACATTTTTTGTGTGATTTTATTGTAGGATGAAGTTTTCTGTTCATGCGATAAATCTGGGCTAAAATGGTGATTTTATATCACAATTAAAGTTGCCGATATGATCTTAGTGGAAGACTTGAACATAAAAATTCAGAAGTAATTTTTAGACAAGACATGATCACGCCTTGTGACTACTCTTCGGCTTCCTAGTGAGAAATAAAGAATTTTTATATCAAGGAAGAAATAAAGAAAGAGTTTTTTATGGAAAAAAACTCTATATTCTTAGTGGATATTTCCTAACATCTTTTAATTTTTAGGGATTAGATTTTATTTTTTAGGTTATTGGTTTTTTTATGTTTTGGGCCCATTTTCTTTCTCTTGAGAACCTACAAAAAACGTGAAAGAGGGGAAGCGGCAAAAATCCACTAAGAATATAGAGTTTTTTCCATAAAAAAACTATATCTTATATATATTCCTTGATAAGAAAATTTCTCAATTCTCACTAAGTAACTGAGGAGCTGTCACAAGGCGTGATCACGCCATATCCAAAACCACTTCTTAATTTTTCTGTTTCAAGTCTTCCACTAAGATCATATCGACAACTTTAATTGTGATATAAAATCACACTTTTTAGCCCAGATTTATCGCATGAACATAAAACTTTGTCCTACAATATAATCACACAAAAATATGTCAGTTAAGCACGTGGGTAGTGGTAACACTGAGAGATATGATAACAAAAATATAAACTATTATGAGCCTATCAAATCTCCACACCTAAACCATGCTTTTCCTCAAGCATAAAAGAATTTGATTCATTATCCCAACTCATTATCCTCTTTCTGCTTCATTTACTTATACGTAAAATATTTTGTCATGCACCAAAGAAATTTAATTTTTAAGCTCCTAACATACCAACATCATGAACAATTGCTTCCATCCGAATGTGTAGAAATAAAAATGCATAGATTCCAAACACTCCTCACATGATTCGCTCATTTCACTCGTAAGTGTCTAGGTATGTTTCAAGGAGCTCTCATGTCAAAACACTAAAATTTTTACCATAAGCTTGCAAATATATCACATCCTCCACCAAATGAATGAATTAAAATGCACAAACAATGACTGTAAATGGGTTGTACCGTGGCTGGAGGTCAGGTAGGAAAGAAGTACAATGGTTTATGGAACTGAAGAACACATACACACTTTCCACCGAAACAATTTCATCCAGCTAACAATAATATTTTCAATCTCATTATAAAATCCAAGAGTGCAACTGATTTTGCATTCTTACTGCTACGTTTATGGGTACTTGCTCTTCATGATGTTTTGAAATGATAAGTGTATAGGGTCTAGCACACATACCTTTTTGTTTGGTTAGCTTTGAGCCAATGAATAAACATTATATCATGCTCCATTTTATTTGATTGTGTGTTGGTCATCCATTGTTGATTTTTCTAAAACTTGCATTGTTATACATGTCTTTGTTGACACCTTGTGATGGATTAAAAGCATAAACAAAGTAAAGGGCATTAGGTTCAAAACGTTTTCTTTTGCATCATCAGTGTCGTTCATTTGAGCCTACCCTGATTTATTTACCCCTAGTGAGCCAAGTTCGAGCCTGAGCATATTCATTGGAAAATAACCACATTACAAGCCATGATAAATCTCTTTTGTTGGTTATTCTTCTATTTGAACCTTGAATTGGAGAATCATACAAACTTTTCACATTTAGCCTCATTTTGAGCCAAGAAAGCTGCAAATTATTAAGATCGAGTGATTAATGCTCGAAGTCGTTGTCTCAAAAAACTTCGTATGCAAAAGAAAAAAAATGAAAAAATATATATATGAAAAAAGGGAGTGAGAAGGAAAATAAGAGAACCGAAGAAGAAAAAAATTGTGCTCTTGAATGTTATAACGAGATTGAAGATGTTATTGTTAGCGAGATGCAATTGTCTCTGTGGAAAGTGATTATGTGTTCTTCAGTTCCATAAACTGTTGTACTTCTTTCCTACCTCACCTCTAGCCACAGTACAACCCATTTATAGCTCTTGTTTGTGCGTTTCAATTTATTTATTTGGTGGAAGATGTGATATATTTGCAAGCTTATGGTAAAAATTTTCAGTGTTTTAACATGAGAGCTCCTTTATATCTAGACACTTACGTGTGAAATGAGCGAATCTTGTGAGGAGTGTTTGAACCTTATGCATTTTTATTTCTACACATTCGGATGGAAGCAATTGTTCATGATATTGGTATGTTAGGTGTTTAAAAATTAAATTGCTTTGGTGCATGACAAAATATTTTACGGACAAGTAAATCAAACAGAAAGAGTATAATGAGTTGAGATAATGAATTGAACTCTTTTATGCTTGAGGACAAGCATCGCTTAGATGCGGGAGATGTGATAGGCTCATAATAGTTTGCATTTTTGTTGTCATATCTCTCATTGTTACCACTTTCAACGTGCTTAATTGACACATTTTTGTGTGATTTTGTTGTAGGATGAAGTTTTCTGTTTATGCGATAAATATGGGCTAAAAGGGTGATTTTATATCACAACTAAAGTTTCCGATATTGGTGAAAGACTTGAACATAAAAATTCAGAAGTGGTTTTTGGACAAGACGTGATCACACCTTGTGACTATTCTTCGGCTGACTAGTGAGAAATAAGGAATTTTTATATCAAGGAAGAAATAAAAAATAGAGTTTTTTTATAGAAAAAAACTCTATATTCTTAGTGGATATTTCCTAACATCTTTTAATTTTTAAGGATTAGATTTTATTTTTTAGGTTATTGGTTTTTTTATGTTTTGGGCCCATTTTCTTTCTCTTGAGAACCTACAAAAAACGTGAAAGAGGGGAGGCGGCAAAAAGCACAATTTTTCAATACAACTCACAACACGTGAAGCACAAGAAAAAAAGTGGCTCAAGAATTTTCTTTTCAACTCTCTCGAAACCTTTAGGCTAAGTTTTATTTCTAGTTCAAGGATAATTCTACTATTTCAATTTTATCATTGTGAGGCTTTTTTTGTGCTTTAATTTAATATTCGTGCTTGTTCAAGTATTTGTTAATTTATATTTAATTCTATGACAGTTTTATATCGATTAATCTGACAATTTAATTCGATATAGGATTTTCTACTGCTAACCATGAATTCAGTTATCCATAATTGTCATGAATGATTGGTACACGAGTAGCATAGATTAGATGCGTTGTGCTATCATAATATATTTAATCTAAATAAATTAACAAAACTAGATTTATCAATTGCATCTATCTCGGTTGTTAGATTTCAGGATTAACTGTTTTCACAAATATAAAAGCTATCTTTAATTTATATGGAACGCTATCGTGCCCAGTTAATTCTTGATAAGCTTTGACTGGATGCTGGGTTTGGCCAATTAAATTATGAAAACACAAGAATTTTAGCGGCTATCCTTATAATTCTAAGGTTAATTACTTGTAAATGCATGAATAAATAATTTGTTAGCCGATGAACAGTGATACAATTGGATAGTAGAAACCCCTTGAATCAGAGTTTGGTAATTTAATTCTCGTTTAGAGTTACTATTTTTTATTGCTTTGTAATTTTAGTTTTAATATTTTATTTTGTTCTTATCCAACAAAAATACCCCTTTTATTTTCATTAACTCGAAAGGAATCATCCCCCGTTCCCTGTGCATTCGACCCTGCTCACCATTATACTAATTTTATTTAGAGAGTAGGAATCTAAGTTTAGTGTCTCAACGACACCACACCAATTCATAGGGCCATTTAAGATTTTGGAGAGGATTGGAACACTAGCCTATAGAGTGGCATTGCCACCGATGCTATTCGGAGTACACCATGTGTTCCACATATCTATGATGCGAAAGTACATGTCGAACCATTCACGTGTACTAAATTATGAACCTCTGCAATTGACTCCAAACATGACTTATGAGGAACGACCCATACAAATCTTGGCTAGGCAAGAAAGAAGACTCTGAAACAAAGTCATATCAATGATCAAGGTCAAATGGCTAAATCACTCGGAGGAATAAGCTACTTGGGAAATCGAGAAGGACATGAGGAGTCGCTACTCGGAATTATTCGGTAAGTTCTAATTTCGAGGACGCTTATTTAAGGGGATGGAGGAATTGTAAGGTCCAATATTAAAATGACGTAATCCAACTGCATGCAAATCTAGGAGAAATGGAAAATAGATAATTAAATAGTTTTAATTACGTAATTGAATATGATGTGCATGGTTGCATTTATAAAATGTACTTATACACGAATGAATGTAAACTGTATTTTTAAAAGGTTATTTGAGATGCGATCGATGAATAGAGACCGATGGCTGAAAAATGAAAAATATTTTTATTAAATAATTGTTTTTAATTATTTAAAATAAGGTTGATGCTTTACGATATTTTAAGAATCAGGATTTTTGATATGATTTTATACGTCGAGACAGTAATTTTTAACAGTATTCGATTTTCGACTAAAATATGAACTTTTTGAGAACTAGGCTAATATTTTCACGAACTTTAATAAACGAAATATTTTAATTATGCACTAATGTACTTATTAGGTAATTGTACCATTCTAATGGGCCTAGGCTTGTACACAATAATTTCAATTATTTAAGCCACAAACCCTCCTCCATTCTTTTCATCATACATACCCAACACACACAACACACACAAGACTCCCCTCCCATCAAAACACAACACACACGCACGCAAGGTTGCAAAGGAAGCCACGGTTCTTGCAAAGGAAATTCAGCCAAGGTTCTTTGTCTGCGTTCTTTGCATCTCAATGTATTTGTCATGCCTAAAATACGCAAAGGCACGACTTAACTATATTTTTCTCATCCATCAAACCATAATGCATGTTTGAATTGTGTTTGCATGAAAAAGATGTTATCCTTATGATTATTTTCGTTTTTATGCATTAACATGTGATTAATTGATGATTTCATGATTCAAATCTTATGTTATATTTGTGTGAAGGGGCTGCACATTAGGGGGTCATGGAGGGATGTTTTTACACGAGTTTAAGGGCCACATGATTCACGGTTAAGGCGTCACACGAACTAGAATAAGCTGGAACGAATTAATTGCCTGTTTCGATACGAGGGTTCGCCTAGGAAGCTCACCAGCACGGCTCGTCCAGGGCAGTACCAGGGCTCGCGCCAGGCGTGGTTGAGTGTGAGGAAGAGTCCTAAGCATGCTAGGACTCAAGCACCTCGGCTGGGGAGGAGTCCAAGCGAGCTAGGACTCCTACCGAGCCAAACGCGTGTAGCTGCTGAGCGTGGGAGTCAAGGCTCAACCAAGGTGGTCAAGGATGGGCTAGGTTAGGTCCGTGATGGTTCACAAGGGCTGGGCTCGGTGGTGGCTCGAGGGTAGGAGTCCTAGTACGATAGGAGTTCTAGGCGCAAAGGTGATGAACTCGTGCATGCTTCCTTGTCTTCTGTAGGGGCTTGCTGCAGGCTAAGGGATGGTTCAAGGGGTCATGGCTGGTCATTAGGGTCCATATGTGGTCTGGGAGGGGCTTGGCTCGAGCATGGCTCGATAAAATCGAGAGATGGCTCGGTGTTCATGATAGGGTTTGATTTTAGGGTTTTAAATGGCTAAGGGTTCAAACCATGGTCCACTGGGGTCGAATCATGGTTCACGAGGGTAGTTTAGGAATAAAAAGTCTATGTTTAAAATTTGGAAATTTAATAATAAAGTTTGAATTAATTCGGGATTAAAACACACTACGAATTAATAATTACAAAAATAAATAAAAAGCCATGAATTTAAGCAAATTAAAAATATAAAAAAATTAATTTAGGCTTAAATAATTATTTGGGATGGTCTAATGTCAACGAAAGTAAGAAAAATCAAAATCGAGAAATTTTACGTCTAGGGAGAAAAACGGTCATTTTACATATGAAAAATAACAAACGTCTTGGCAGTGCCCTGAATGCAGTAAATAATGATAATATGCTTATTTTTAATGTCTATAGAATTTTACGATAAAACGATAATGTTGAAAGATATGTTGATGATTGGTTTAAAAGAAAAATGATTTATGCATGGTTAATTTTTATAAAGGGATTAAAATCATAAATGTTGAAGGAAATGAAGTAATTGTGAATAATATTATGATACAATGATTATGATGATATGTAATGCAAAGGCTCAGTTGGCGGGTGAGAGTTTGTCCCACCGCCCAGTACTGTGGTTACACGTAGATGGATCCATCGACCTTCAGCTGATACGAAAGTCATAATTAACGATATGAATTCAATGAAAAGGAAAACATATACGTATATGATGAAAAGGAAATGTTTATGATGAAATGAAAAATGTTTATGTAATGGATATTCATGAAATGTTATATTAGTTAAAAGTATTTTCACTGTTGCATGTGATTGTATATGCATTATTTGTTATTATAGGTTATGGTTTGCTGAGTCAATAGACTCAGTAGGTGTGGTCGATATAGCTGAGCATGTTATTGATGTTGAGGGACTTGATGATTGATCTTACTGGACTGAAGTTGCACATAACTCGAGGACCAACACTAGGTTTCCGAACTTATGATTTAAAGTTTATGTTAAAGATTTTACGACTTTTATGAGTATTTTGAGTGGTTTTTGTGAGGTTATTAGAGTTAGCTTTATTTTGAAATATTGCTAAGTTTAGGTTGGTAAAACATTTGACGGTTTTATGTTTTGAAGTCTTTCATTTGCTTCAAATATATTTGGTATGTTATTTTAAAATGGTGTCAAAACATTTTATTTAGATATGTATATGTATCGGCCGAATTATTAATAATAGAAAAAAAAATTCAAGTACTTTTTAAGAAAAAACGAGTAGTGGATGTTTCATTTTTAGTGTTCAACTCCCAGATTACTCTGAATCTACTCAATTTTCTTACTGTATGAGCTATGTATGGTCTTGTACAACTCATTAATTGAATCATACTTTCAATGATTCGATAGTATTCTAATTGAGAAATACTCTTACCTCAATACTTTGATAGATACAAGTACTTTGATAGATGCGCATTATGTCGAATTTCGGGTTTATGGGATTGAAACGCGTTGTGGTTGCGTGTCATTGTTTGGGGACTTTTGGGGCATTTGTATGGGTTTGAGTCAATACCATAGCGTCTTAGGCCGAGTCTCGAGGTTAGTCCATGGTTGGTTCGATTCGGTTGCACGTGGTTTAGAGTTTGGATCAAGAGTCGTTTTTGGCAAAATATTTTGCAGGTCGGCGCCGCGACGCTGCCCCTGTGACGCCGCAACGCTAGTTCCTCTGTGCTTGTCGCTGCATTGCACGGCGCCTAGGCGCTAGTCCAGGGATTTTTGAGCTACTAATTGGTAATATTGGTATGTGTCTTCCATTACTTTGGAAATGTTCATACTCCATATCAAGATTGTTTCGGGGTTCTATGTCATGGTTTAGTATAATGATTAAACATGGTCAAGTCTCGAGTGATCTAGAAATTTATAAGTTATTTAATTACTTCGGTAGTGAGTACGATTGGTATGGTTAATTTATGAAATTTAAGTTGTATGAATAATGTGTTAGTATGTGTAGCAGTAGCCCAAACGAGATCCAACGAAGCCCTCAACGCTATGTAAGTATGTTTGACGTGCAAAAAAAATTTTTTATGTTATTGAGGTATGCGAATTGTCTTGTGACCAATTATGTTACGGGTTTGAGAGCCGGAGAACGTGTCCGGTGATCTCTCCACCCAGTAAAGCATGACCAGGGATCTTATGTATGTGGGAGTGAATGCTCGGTCGAAAGGCTGCGATGATCCATGCCAGCCCAGTAATGTGGTTTAGTCTGATCAAGCACATTATGTAATGAGTTACTTGCTTTGAAACATATCTCTACGCAAAATGATGACGAGTATGCATGTTTATGTATATATGACGCAAGAACGTTTATGAAAAATTTATGAAATGATGGCACGTCTATGTTTATCTAAATATGTTCAGAGTTTAGGCCGAAAGATTAAGAAAGAAAGAAAAATTCCCATTCTATAAATGAAAATTAAAATAAGAATATAACATTATTATAATAAAATTTTGGTGGGGGTGAAAGTTTTATTATATTTTCCACAAAAGCAGAATTAGAATTGCGTCTAAGTTGGCCTCATGTAAACTCATCTATTGATTTCCTCCACCCTAACCCCCATTCTATCTCTAAAGCATTTCCGTTTCTCTCTCTTCTTCCCTACTTCGATTTCATCTTCTTTCCTTTCCTGTTGAACACAACGGCGATTCCGAATCTCTACGCGTGAATAGAATATAGTAGTAGATATATTTATAGCCTCACTCTTTCTTTTTATGGACTCTACATCGGAGAAATTTTGCTTCCAACTTTTTTCCTGTACGAATAGGTGAAAGTTAGGCGGGAGAACAAAGAAGGGAAAGGTAACAGTACCGTGAGAAACGCAGAAGATTTGTGGGTTACGAGATCCAGTAGTAGGTTAGACCTTGGGTTTTTTTTAGAATTAATTTAAAAATAAAATAAGAATTCAAAAAAAAATTAAAATAAAATAATTTTGTAAAATTACTTTAATCCAAATTAGAGTGAGGTTGCACATTATCCGTGCTTTGTAAGCACGGGCCGTGGTCCACGTGGAGTATTTGTGCTTACTCCACCTATATACATAAGAGTCATGGGCCATGGCATAGTATGAGCTTCGGTCCATATCCACGCACCATTATGCATAGGACTTATCCAGCCCAAACACTGGAGTTTTTACTTTCATAGGATTAGAACCCAAGAGCTCCTGGACTTATATAGGTCCTGGCAGCAATCCTGATACCAATTGTTGTAACGGTCATGGGCCATGGCATACCATGGGCCTCGTCCCATATCCACGACTCATTATGCATAAGACTTATCCATCCCAAGCACTGGAGTTTTTCCTCCCCACGATTAGAATCCAAGACCTCTCAGACTTATATAGGTCTTGAGAGCAATCCTGGTACCAATTGTTGTAACGGTCATGGGCCATGACATAGCATGGACCTCGGTCTATACCCAAACATTATTACGCATAAAACTTATCTAGCCTAGACATTGGAGTTTTTACCATGGCCCATGATCATTACCATTACAATATAAGTATATTATTATTATTATTATTTATTATAATTTTTTAATTCGAATGTGAAATATGAATAAATATAAATATTTAGAATATACTGTAAATATTTTGTATTATTTGTTTTTGTGATTGAAAAATTAGAGATATGAAAGGATTGAAGGGAGAAAATTAAGGATATGTGAGAGGATTGAAGGGAGAAAATTAAGGGGAAAAATAGTAGTCTTTCACAAATACACCAATAAAAAGTTTAACTTTAAAATATATTATCGATAAAACTTATGATATATTATAATATTTTCATTCTATTATTAAATTTACATTGTTTGTTTTCTATTTAAGCTATTATTATTAATTGAATTTCAATCGAAACATAAAACTCCCACGACGTGAAAGTATATTTATAAATATATTATTATTATTATTATTATTATTTTATTATTATTATTATTAATTAATTTAATTCGAATGAAAATATTCGAAAATATAAAAATATAAATATTTATAATATATGGTAATTATTAAATATTTTGTATTATTTGGTTGAGTGATTGAAACACAAATACGGGGTTTAACTTTAGAATATAGTATCGATAAAACTTACGCTGAATTATAATATTTTCATTATATTCCTAATTTACATTGTTTATTGTCTATTTAAGTTATTATTATTAATTAAATTTCTAGCACAACATAAAAATACAATATTAATCACAATATAAAAATACAATATTAATATATTATACAAGTAATTGTTAATGCTTGCATGACTCTTTCACTGTTGGCCTTCTTCATTTTTATAGATTTATTTATTTAATAAATCTACTATATATAATTATATGTTTTACAATCATTTTTTTTTTATGAAATATGTGTTTATATAATTTTGAGAGAATTCGAAATGAGTCTTCTTGAAATATCCTTTTGACCAATTGATTTTATGTACGTTTTCTTGAATGCAAACTTTCAATATTTTTTATAATTATATATATATATATATATATATATATATATATATATTGTGGTTGTATTTAGATTAGTATTTTTGAAATGGAACAATAATTTAAAAATAAAATATCCGAAAATCCAATGAAGGGAATAAAAATCTAAAATTAAAATAGCAGGAAATTCATGAAATTGAAATGATACGTGCCATGTAATCACTTGAAATTGCTTCAAAATGTATATAAAACTGTAAGGAAGGAGACAGTGAAATTTAAAACATATAACTAAAATATGATTTATTTTATGCTAAATCGAGAATGTTTTGTTTTGCCTCATATTTCAATATCATTGAATCATGTGAGTCTTTTATATTTTTATGGAAGTTACATATATGTTAATGATATAAAGACTTAAATTTCTCCCTTCAATCCTCTCATATCTTTAATTTTTCAATCACCCAACCAAATAATACAAAATATTTAATAATTACCATATATTATAAATATTTATATTTTATATTTTTCATTCCAATTAAATTAATTATTAAAAATTATAATAATAATATACTTATATAGGTGGAGCATCCGTGCTTACAAAGCACGGATAATGCTCCACCTCACTCTAATCCATGCTTACGTATCACGGATTAAAGTAATTTTGCAAAATTATTTTATTTTGAATTATTTTTTTAATTTTAAATTAATTATAAAAAAACCTGTTAGACCTTACTTCGAAATCATTGATATGTCATCACACGTAAGGTAATAAGAAAAATGAGAGGATGTGAGTTGTCAATCGTAATATTGTCAAGATAGGAAATGAACATCTATCATGTCATGAAGAGTGGTAGAACGCTCATCATAAAAGATTTGATTTTACTAAAAAAATTTGGCCAAGTTGGAGAAAAATACATCTGCTTATGATATATTTAAGATTCAGTACTGTTGGATCGTTTGCTGAGCATCTTTCGGATGCTTTAAACAAATATTCTCCAAGAGCTGTAATAGCTCGTGTTCTAAGAATGTTTACACCGATGATGTAGAGCCCAATTTCGTACACGTAAAACTCATGCATTTATTTAAATTAGTAAAGCATTTAATTTATTTTAAAGGAGTTTAGTCATGCATAATTATTTAAATGCATTATCTTTAATTTAATTACGTTTATGCAATGCACGTTAAAATGTCTTTCGAGTTTCATGTTTCAGGCGATTATTCGAGGCGGGATTGAGGAAAAGACCCGGGGACGATTTTTGGCAATTTTAAAGATGGTATTTTATTTTAAGTTGAGTTTGGGGGCATTTTAAATAATTTAGTGAGTTTTAGCATTTTTGAGCCTAAATGTTTAGTTAGTGATTTTAAGAGTTTAAAACTTTTAAAATTTAGTATTTTATGAGATGTTAGTATTGTGAATCCTAAATTTATTTATTTTTGTGAGTTTATGATTTTAGAACTTTTAAAGTCTAGTATGGTGTGCGATATTTTAACTAAAGAGTTTTATTTAAAAGTTAAGTGTGAGTTAGTGTTTTGATTAGTAGACTATTATTTTAATTAAACAAAAGCTAGTCTCCTAATTTATTTAATACCCACGCACATACACAAACCCACTTTTACACACACTAAAACTCACGTATAACACACACAACACACACACTAGTTATTTTTCAGATTTTAAAAGATAGAAAAGTTTAGGGTTCTTCTCCTTCGAGCAGCCGCCCCCCTCCCCCTATTATTTTTCCCTGCAAGTTTCGGTGGATTTTATTGCAAGAAATCGGTGTCACGTTCGTCCCGGATCAACCTCGCTCCTATCTCCGCTTCGGTGTCGTCGTTCGGTAACGTTTATCGTTAAAAAGGCACGTATAATCTGTTCTTGCTGTGTCGATCAAGTCATATACTGTATTGCGTTGTTTTTATGCGTAAAAGTTATGTATGATGATAGTATTTTGAGCGGATCATGAATCGGATCAATTTCGAAGGAAAATTTTTAGATCTAAAACTCGTTTTTCTGTTCATGTCAAAACTGCGATTTTTCTGTTCATATTTTGGGAAAACTTTCAACGGCAAAAACGTAGAACTCTTCGATACCTTCGAATTGATATATGATTCGAAATTTTTAGACGAAAAATGAGTGAGTTATGATATTTTCCGTGCGACTGCGCAAACTGGAATTTTCAGAAAATTATGTTATTGATACGTTTCTTGAAGTTTATTGTTGCAGGCTTCGTTGGGGATCGACGGGTGTTTGTTGCTGCGAATAAGTATATTGGTAAAGATGTTTGGAGTATTTTTGAGGCTTTGTTCCATGTCGTTAGGCACCACGTTGAATTAAGCGTCGTAGGAGGAGAAATTGATATCAAATCCGTTTTGTGTCGTTGGTTGTGAATTGTTACGCTTGGGGTTGATTTTAATATTCACTCAGGTTTGGCATATTGTTATGGTGTTCTATGAATGTCTTGAGGAGTAGTTTTGTAGCCATTGAAGTTGATTAGGGAGAAGAATTTTAGTTGACAGATTTTCACGCAGGTTTCAGCGTTCAGTAGCTATACGGACCTAGGGACGGACCCTGACACGGGGTCCGTGTCTTTGCTTTCCCCTTGGTGCGTCTATACAGTAGGTACACGGACCTGGTTCCGGATCCTTACACGGGGTCCGTGCCCCGTCCCTTCCCGAGTACTCCTATCACAGTATGTACACGGACCCTCACCCGGACCCTCACACGGGGTCCGTGTCTTCGAGTTTCAGTCGATGTCCTCTTCCAGAGCCTACACGGACCCCCATCCGGACCCAAGCACGGGGTCCGTGCCTCCTTCATTTTTTTGACACGTACTTTACAGTAGGTAGACGGACCCGTACACGGACCCGGGCTAGGGATCCGTGTACACACTGTTTGGGAAAAATATATTTTTGGTACTTTTAAGTTCGAAGTTATGGCTTAGTGCAAGGATTATTATGGTCATGTCATGGATAATTATAGAAGGTCCTAAGGTATGATCGAGCTTGAGAGTAAGTACGATTTCTACGTCTAAGTTTTGCATGTTAAGCCTTTGAATTCATGTTAGTACGTTGCAGCAACTACCCCG
The DNA here is from genome assembly GCF_022965805.1 of Primulina eburnea. Classification (NCBI taxonomy): domain Eukaryota; kingdom Viridiplantae; phylum Streptophyta; class Magnoliopsida; order Lamiales; family Gesneriaceae; genus Primulina; species Primulina eburnea. The sequence goes on from NC_133117.1 coordinate 9,372,872, forward strand.
GTCGAAGTCCAACGAATCCCTCAACGCCAAGTAAGTATGTTGACGTGCAAAGAAAATATGTTTAAGTTTTTGAGGTATGCTAAATGTCTTGTGACCATATTATGTTAGGATTGGAAAGCGTTAAATTATGAACGGGGACCAATCCGCCCGTTAAATTATGAACGGGTTAGATCGTGGTTGTGAAACGTTAAATTATGAACGTGGATCAACTGGCCTGTTAAATTATGAACAGGGATCTTATGTATGTGACAGTGGATACGTCCCTGTCAGCCCAGTACTGTGGTGTGTCTGATCAGGCGTCTATTATGTATGGGTCACTTGCTTTGAAACATCCTCTACGCAAAATGATGAAGTTATGTATGTTTACGTATGCAGTATGTTTATGAAAGTTTAAGTTATGGCACGTCGAAGTATGTATGTACGTATGTTCAAGTTGTAATGCGCAAGTTCAAGTTTCAAATTATGTATGTCCTATTTTAAAGTTGCATGCGACCTTATTATGTAGTACTCGTTATTCCAGTTTATACGTGTTGAGTCTTTAGACTCACTAGACTTGATCGATGCAGGTGACTATGTTGAGGAGACAGGAGGTGATGACCAAGGGGCAGGCTTGGGCTGAGTGGCAGGCTAAACCCGAGGACCGCAAGTTTATGTTTATGCAAATTTTTAAAATACTCTGATGTTTTGATTTGAACGTGAGACGTTTTGAGATAGTTTATTTTAGCAAAATTTTATTGGTGACGGATGATGGTGAGATTTATTTTTATGAATGTTGAGTGACGACCGTATGAATGTTTTTATTTAAGAAAATTTTTAATTCTTCCGCAAATTTTAAGTAGTGTAGAATACGGTTCGTTACAGTTGGTATCAGAGCGGTGTTCTTGTAAAGGGTTACGCCTACTGCCAGTCGCAAGAAGCTCTCGAAGTCACACCTCAAGTCTGTGAGTTTTAAAGTTTTGAGTTATGCTATGTACTATGCATTGGATCATGATTTCAGCATGTTTATGTTTTAAAGTTAAAATTTTGTGCATCTTATGATATTGGTATTACATTCATGCATATTGGGTTTACGTGTTGGGTAATTGTTGGAACAGCATGCCTCCTAGACGTATGGTTAACCAGGAAGATAGGACTGAGGACAGGGAGCACCGAGAGGAGGAAAGAGCCAATCCTCCACCTCCACCACCACCTCCAGATATGCAGGCGCAGATACTTGCAGGCATGACGCAGTTCTTCGCGCAGTTTGCGAGGAACCAGACTGCTGTAGGCCCCGAGGAGAGGCCTAGACCTGAGGCGGTATATGAGAGGTTCCGGAGGATGAGTCCGAAGGAGTTTGCGGGTACCACTGACCCGATGATAGCTGAAGGGTGGATCAAGTCCATCGAAGTGATTTTTGACTTTATGGAGCTGGCAGATGCTGATAGGGTACGTTGTGCCATTTTCTTATTAACTGGAGACGCCAGGCTATGGTGGGAGAGTGCGTCAGTGGCAGTCAATTTACAGGTGCTGCCTTGGAATGGTTTTAAAGAGGTTTTCTACTCCAAGTACTTCACTGAGGAAGTACGAACCCGACTCACCAACGAGTTCATGACGCTGCGGCAAGGAGATAGTAGCGTGGCAGAGTTTGTGAGAAAGTTTGAGAGGGGGTGTCACTTCGTGCCCCTCATTGCGAATGATGCCCAAGCAAAGTTGAGGCATTTTCTGAATGGTCTGCGGCCGATCCTTCGCCGTGACGTGAGAGTAGCTGGTCCCACTTCTTATGCAGTCGCCGTATCTAGAGCATTGGCGGCAGAGCAGGACCAGCGAGATATTGAGGCAGATAGGCAGGGCAAGAGGCCCTACCAGGCTCCACCGCAGCAGCAGAATCAGAGGCCTCAGTTTAAGAGGCCGTTTCAGGGACCGCCAGCGAAGAAGCCATATCATGGACCGCCTAAGGGCAAGGGTCCAGTTCAGCAGCAAGGGGCGCCTCAGAAGCCAGTCGCCTTCCCCGTGTGTCCTAAATGCAACCGTCAGCACCCGGGGCAGTGCTTGTATGGATCAGGCAGGTGCTTCAAGTGTGGAGCTACAGATCATATGCTGAAGGAGTGCCCGCAGTGGAAGCAGCCAACCCAGGGCAGGGTATTCGCCATGCATGCACAGGAGGCGGACCCAGACACTACTTTACTTACCGGTAAACTTTTCTACCTAAGTTCAGTACTATTTGATTTGCATGTGGAATTTTACTCGGGGTAAGTAGGAATGCTAGTATTGTTTGAGTATATTTGGGTTACTATCTTGTTAGTGTCTTGGGGTATAAGTTGTGTTGTGCTAACGCTTCTCAGGGAATATTTTCATAAAGAGATTAGCTACAACTGCACTGATAGATTCAGGAGCCACCCACTCCTTCATATCAGAGACGTTTGCCAATCATTTAGACCTCAAGTCCATTGGCCTAGACGTGAATTTTTCGGTAGTAGTCCCATCAGGGGAAGAGCTGTTAGCTACCAGTGTGGTCAGAGATATCGACCTAGAACTGCATGGTCACCTAGTGTATGCAGATTTAATCATATTGCCGATGCCAGAATTCGACATTATCTTGGGCATGGACTGGCTGACTAAGAATAGAGTTCTGATAGATTTTCAGAAGAGGTCAGTTTTAGTTAGACCGCCGGGCATGGAGCAGTTTCTTTTTGAGCCAGCCAGATGGAGAAGCTTTCCTCGCATGATTTCATGCATGCAGGCGAGGAGTTTGATCTCCAAGGGATGTCAGGCCTTTTTGGCTAGTATTATTTCAGCGCCTGACGTGCCCACTCCTTCTATTTCAGAAGTGCCAGTAGTCAGCGAATTTCCAGACGTCTTTCCTGATGACGTCACCGGCCTTCCACCAGAGAGAGAGGTGGAATTTGCAATCGATCTCGTGCTAGGCACAGCGCCAATCTCTAAGGCGCCATACAGGTTAGCTCCAGCTGAGGTGTTAGAGCTCAAGCAGCAGATTCAAGAGCTCCTCAACAAAGGCTTTATCCGCCCCAGTTTCTCACCGTGGGGCGCACCAGTGCTCTTTGTGAAGAAGAAGGATGGGAGCATAAGGTTGTGCATCGATTACCGTTAACTAAACAAGGTAACGATTAAGAACAAATACCCGTTGCCTAGAATCGAAGACTTGTTCGATCAGTTGCAGGGAGCTACCGTGTTCTCTAAGATAGATCTTCGATCAGGGTATCATCAGCTGAAAGTGAAGGATGCAGATGTTCATAAGACCGCTTTCAGGACCAGATACGGGCATTACGAGTTCTTAGTAATGCCGTTTGGATTGACCAATGCTCCAGCAATTTTCATGGATCTCATGAACCGAGTATTTCAGCCGTTCCTCGACCAATTCGTCATAGTATTCATTGACGACATTCTAATATACTCGAAGAGCCATGAAGAGCACAACCAGCACTTGAGGACAGTATTACAGACATTGCAGAGTCGCAAGTTATTTGCGAAGTTCAGTAAGTGTGAATTTTGGCTGCAGAAAGTTGCATTTTTGGGGCATATAGTATCCAGCAGCGGTATTGAGGTGGACCCATCGAAGGTAGCAGCCGTTAAGGAATGGGTTGAGCCAAAGAACGCATCAGAAATCCGCAGCTTTTTGGGTTTAGCAGGCTACTACCGTAAGTTTATTAAGGGATTTTCGTCCATAGCAGTGCCGCTCACCTCACTAACCAAGAAAAATGCAGAGTTTGTGTGGAGCGAGGAATGCCAGAAGAGCTTCGACACCTTGAAGCAAGCTCTTATTTCAGCGCCAGTGCTATCCATGCCGACAGGGCAAGGCGAGTTTGTGCTTTATACCGATGCATCTAAGCTCGGATTAGGCGCAGTGTTGATGCAGCAAGGTCGGGTCATAGCTTATGCTTCCAGACAGTTAAAGGTGCACGAGAAGAACTACCCGACGCACGATCTTGAGTTAGCCGCCGTCGTCTTCGCGCTGAAAATTTGGAGACACTATCTATACGGCGAGAAATGTCAGATTTTCACCGACGACAAGAGTCTCAAATATTTCTTCACGCAGAAAGAATTGAATATGAGGCAGAGACGGTGGTTAGAACTGGTGAAAGACTACGATTGCGAGATTAGCTACCATCCGGGAAAAGCTAACGTCGTGGCAGACGCTTTGAGCAGAAAGGTGGCAGTCATAGCACAATTGTCAGCTCAGAAACCCCTTCAATCTGAGATTCAGAAGTTTGGTCTAGAGATTTATCGTGATGGCAAGGCTCCTAGGCTGTCTAATCTGACAGTCAAATCTGATTTGCTAGACCGAATCCGAGCAGGTCAGCCTTCAGATGAGCAGTTACAGAAATGGAGACTGAAAGACGAAGCCAAGGGCAGTGTGCTGTACACCAGTTTCGGACGGCATTGTGAGATACAGAGGTAGAATGTGGGTGCCTAGTGTTGGTTCGATCAGACAGGATATTTTGACAGAGGCACACGCATCTCCGTATTCCATTCACCCAGGAGGCACCAAGATGTACAAAGACCTTCAGTTATTGTATTGGAGGCCAGGGATGAAGCGAGACATCCGTAGGTTCGTATCAGAATGTCTCACTTGTCAGCAAGTAAAAGCTGAACATCAGAGACCAGCAGGGTTGGTAAAGTCACTCCCCATCCCCGAGTGGAAGTGGGAGAACATTACTATGGATTTTGTAGTTGGGTTGCCGAGATCAGTCAGAGGATCGAATTCCATTTGGGTTATAGTGGACCGACTCACTAAGTCAGCGCATTTTCTGCCAGTGAAGACGACTTTCTCCATGACGCAGTATGCGGATCTTTATATCCAGGAGATCGTCCGGTTGCATGGTTTCTCAGCCTCTATTGTGTCCGATAGGGACCCGAGGTTTACATCGTCCTTCTGGAAGAGCTTACATGCAGCTATGGGGACGAAGTTGCTTTTTAGTACAGCTTTTCACCCGCAGACAGATGGCCAGTCTGAGCGAGTGATTCAGATTTTAGAGGATTTGCTAAGGGCATGAATGATTGACTTCCAAGGAAATTGGGAGTCTAGACTACCTCTAGTGGAGTTCACATACAACAACAGTTTCCAAGCATCTATTGGTATGGCTCCCTACGAGGCATTGTATGGGAGGAAGTGCAGATCACCAGTTCATTGGGATGAAGTTGGTGAGAGGACAGAACTTGGCCCAGAAATAGTTCAGCAGACTGCAGACGTGGTGGTCAAAATTCGTGATAGAATGAAGACCGCCCAGAGCCGTCAGAAGAGCTATGCAGATAAAAGAAGGAGAGATCTCGAGTTTGCCGTAGGAGATCACGTTTTTATCAAGATAGCACCTATGAAGGGTGTTATGAGATTTGGAAAGAGAGGCAAGTTGAGTCCGAGGTTTATTGGACCGTTTGAGATCTTGGACAGAGTTGGGACGCTAGCGTATCGTGTAGCCTTTCCGCCGAATCTGGCCGGGGTGCACAACGTGTTCCATGTCTCGATGCTGAGAAAATATTTGGCTAATCCTTCTCATGTTCTGAGTTATGAGCCGCTGCAGTTGACTCCAGACCTGTCTTATGAGGAGAAACCAGTCCAAATCCTAGACAGACAGGAGCGCAGACTTCGGAACAAGACGACTAAGTTGGTCAAAGTTCAATGGCTGAACCAATCAGTGGAAGAGGCCACTTGGGAGTCAGAGACAGATATGAGACTTCGCTACCCGGAATTGTTCGGTAAGGCTTAATTTCGAGGACGAAATTTTTATAAGTGGGGGAGGAACTGTAGAGCCCAATTTCGTACACATAAAACCCATGCATTTATTTAAATTAGTAAAGCATTTAATTTATTTTAAAGGAGTTTAGTCATGCATAATTATTTAAATGCATTATCTTTAATTTAATTACGTTTATGCAATGCACGTTAAAATGTCTTTCGAGTTTCATGTTTCAGGCGATTATTCGAGGCGGGATTGAGGAAAAGACCCGGGGACGATTTTTGGCAATTTTAAAGATGGTATTTTATTTTAAGTTGAGTTTGGGGGCATTTTAAATAATTTAGTGAGTTTTAGCATTTTTGAGCCTAAATGTTTAGTTAGTGATTTTAAGAGTTTAAAACTTTTAAAATTTAGTATTTTATGAGATGTTAGTATTGTGAATCCTAAATTTATTTATTTTTGTGAGTTTATGATTTTAGAACTTTTAAAGTCTAGTATGGTGTGCGATATTTTAACTAAAGAGTTTTATTTAAAAGTTAAGTGTGAGTTAGTGTTTTGATTAGTAGACTATTATTTTAATTAAACAAAAGCTAGTCTCCTAATTTATTTAATACCCACGCACACACACAAACCCACTTTTACACACACTAAAACTCACGTATAACACACACAACACACACACTAGTTATTTTTCAGATTTTAAAAGATAGAAAAGTTTAGGGTTCTTCTCCTTCGAGCAGCCGCCCCCTCCCCCTATTATTTTTCCCTGCAAGTTTCGGTGGATTTTATTGCAAGAAATCGGTGCCACGTTCGTCCCGGATCAACCTCGCTCCTATCTCCGCTTCGGTGTCGTCGTTCGGTAACGTTTATCGTTAAAAAGGCACGTATAATCTGTTCTTGCTGTGTCGATCAAGTCATATACTGTATTGCGTTGTTTTTATGCGTAAAAGTTATGTATGATGATAGTATTTTGAGCGGATCATGAATCGGATCAATTTCGAAGGAAAATTTTTAGATCTAAAACTCGTTTTTCTGTTCATGTCAAAACTGCGATTTTTCTGTTCATATTTTGGGAAAACTTTCAACGACAAAAACGTAGAACTCTTCGATACCTTCGAATTGATATATGATTCGAAATTTTTGGACGAAAAATGAGTGAGTTATGATATTTTCCGTGCGACTGCGCAAACTGGAATTTTCAGAAAATTATGTTATTGATACGTTTCTTGAAGTTTATTGTTGCAGGCTTCGTTGGGGATCGACGGGTGTTTGTTGCTGCGAATAAGTATATTGGTAAAGATGTTTGGAGTATTTTTGAGGCTTTGTTCCATGTCGTTAGGCACCACGTTGAATTAAGCGTCGTAGGAGGAGAAATTGATATCAAATCCGTTTTGTGTCGTTGGTTGTGAATTGTTACGCTTGGGGTTGATTTTAATATTCACTCAGGTTTGGCATATTGTTATGGTGTTCTATGAATGTCTTGAGGAGTAGTTTTGTAGCCATTGAAGTTGATTAGGGAGAAGAATTTTAGTTGACAGATTTTCACGCAGGTTTCAGCGTTCAGTAGCTATACGGACCTAGGGACGGACCCTGACACGGGGTCCGTGTCTTTGCTTTCCCCTTGGTGCGTCTATACAGTAGGTACACGGACCTGGTTCCGGATCCTTACACGGGGTCCGTGCCCCGTCCCTTCCCGAGTACTCCTATCACAGTATGTACACGGACCCTCACCCGGACCCTCACACGGGGTCCGTGTCTTCGAGTTTCAGTCGATGTCCTCTTCCAGAGCCTACACGGACCCCCATCCGGACCCAAGCACGGGGTCCGTGCCTCCTTCATTTTTTTGACACGTACTTTACAGTAGGTAGACGGACCCGTACACGGACCCGGGCTAGGGATCCGTGTACACACTGTTTGGGAAAAATATATTTTTGGTACTTTTAAGTTCGAAGTTATGGCTTAGTGCAAGGATTATTATGGTCATGTCATGGATAATTATAGAAGGTCCTAAGGTATGATCGAGCTTGAGAGTAAGTATGATTTCTACGTCTAAGTTTTGCATGTTAAGCCTTTGAATTCATGTTAGTACGTTGCAGCAACTACCCCGGTCGAAGTCCAACGAATCCCTCAACGCCAAGTAAGTATGTTGACGTGCAAAGAAAATATGTTTAAGTTTTTGAGGTATGCTAAATGTCTTGTGACCATATTATGTTAGGATTGGAAAGCGTTAAATTATGAATGGGGACCAATCCGCCCGTTAAATTATGAACGGGTTAGATCGTGGTTGTGAAACGTTAAATTATGAACGTGGATCAACTGGCCTGTTAAATTATGAACAGGGATCTTATGTATGTGACAGTGGATACGTCCCTGTCAGCCCAGTACTGTGGTGTGTCTGATCAGGCGTCTATTATGTATGGGTGACTTGCTTTGAAACATCCTCTACGCAAAATGATGAAGTTATGTATGTTTACGTATGCAGTATGTTTATGAAAGTTTAAGTTATGGCACGTCGAAGTATGTATGTACGTATGTTCAAGTTGTAATGCGCAAGTTCAAGTTTCAAATTATGTATGTCCTATTTTAAAGTTGCATGCGACCTTATTATGTAGTACTCGTTATTCCAGTTTATACGTGTTGAGTCTTTAGACTCACTAGACTTGATCGATGCAGGTGACTATGTTGAGGAGACAGGAGGTGATGACCAAGGGGCAGGCTTGGGCTGAGTGGCAGGCTAAACCCGAGGACCGCAAGTTTATGTTTATGCAAATTTTTAAAATACTCTGATGTTTTGATTTGAACGTGAGACGTTTTAAGACAGTTTATTTTAGCAAAATTTTATTGGTGACGGATGATGGTGAGATTTATTTTTATGAATGTTGAGTGACGACCGTATGAATGTTTTTATTTAAGAAAATTTTTAATTCTTCCGCAAATTTTAAGTAGTGTAGAATACGGTTCGTTACAGATGAATTAGATCGAGTTTGGTATTAAACTAAGCGAAAAACACTCGAAATAATCATTCGTTAAGAAACACTGATATATTTTAAATATTCTGTGCAACTGAATAAGTTGAATCAGTTTAGACATATATCAGTTCAGTTATGGTGAAGAACTGAACCGACGGATGATATATTTAGTTGAAGACAATAGTTAAACAATTAGTTGAAGACAATAGTTAAACAATAGTTAAACAATTAAATACACAAGATATATTTATGGATGTTCGGAGACTTCAACTGCTCCTACGTAACCCCTTCTACCACATTGGGTATAATTCAATAGAAGACTTTGATTAATTACAACAGGTGTAATAACCCACCCAGCTTAGGACTTACCCACTGCCTAACTGAACTCCTAGACTAGACGGAAGGACAGCACCTTCCAGTCAACACTTGTTTAACGTCTATGTGAAAGACTACATACACAAGTTTATTGTATTTGTGAAAGACTGTATTTGAGTGGTGGTGTGTGTGTGTGTGAGAACCGATCTTTGAAAACTACCCGAAAGTATTCTCACACACTGAGGAAAATATTCTTCTAAAACTAAGCTGATAACACGTTGAAGTGTTCCCTCTGGGCTGATTGCTTCTTGTAAGCTGATAAGTAAATAAAAGTGCCATTTCTTTTGGTTTACACACACTCTTGTATGTGTTCTCTCTTATTGCTGATGGTCAGAGCTTGTATATATATTGAGGCATTGAGACCGTACTTCAAGACTCATCACATGTGATCGTTAGAGCTTTGAATGCGTTCCTTGGTATATGTGTCTTGACTTTTCTGACATGCTTCCAGGAATCTCTCGAATTTAATCTTTGCTGCAACGTCTATTATTGTACTTTTGATTGTATAGTTGTTCTGTATCTTTGTGCGTAGCTAGAATCCACTAAGATAAGCTTGTCTTGATCTACAACTGAATGATTCCTAACTGATGTCCTAACTGGTTATCTGAACTGATCTTCAGTTGGGCTGGTGAAATCAGCTGACTCGTCAATTGAACTGATTTCACTCTTTCAGTTAAACTGGTCAGCTGGGTTCTTCATCAGTTGAACTCTTCATCAGCTAGCCGGGCTTCTGAAGGTCTTCTGCTGAACCACTTATGTTGAGATCGGGAAAGAATTTGGGGGGGGGGGGGGGGGGGGGGTCAATGAACTCTTTCAAAATTTTCTCCTTTAAAACGTTGATTTCAACTGTTTTTGAGGCGGTTGAAAATTCTTCTCAAAAGGTTGGAAATGTGAACTACCATTAAGTGCGGAAAACGGTTCACAATTTCCAATGACAACTTAAACACGTTAATAGGCTTAACAAAAATTTGAGGCTGGAAAAGTAAGTGCTTGTGAGAAATAACCCTTCTTCTTCTTCTTCTTCTTGAAGGATTCCACTAAAAGACTTTGGCTTTACAAACTTTTTGCAACAGCCTACTCCAATCAGGACTTATCGCGCTGCCTGTTTTGGAACTCTTAATGATCATTTTACACTTCTGGATTTTAAGAATAATCAGTTTACCAGACACCAAGACTTAATCGAATAACCAAAAGGTTACTGATATAACTAAACAATTTGGTTTACGTAGCACGAAGATGATCCTTAGATGATTGAGCGTATTTCTGTTCAACGCGTGCTGATTGAGCGATGAAGTATGTAGACTTTTGATAGCGCTCTAAATCTTTTGAGTATGCAAGCTAATGATGATTTTTAGCAGTGAATAGATTGATATTTCTCGTGTGTATTCATCTTGCATACTTCTCTGTTAATATAGCCGATCTTCCTAACGGTCGGGAAGGACAAACAACGTTAACCTAAGCCACTGAATAGATGTGTCGTTGTCGTCTTTATGAGCATTAAATGTTCTTCAATCGACGCATTTAATGTTCTTTTTGCCCATCGTAGTTCTGAAACACTTTTCTTGAGGAGTTCTTTTTATGGTAACTGTTTTCGACATTAGAACTTTTTAGTCTATATTTGATCTTCCTTTTCTGGGATATAGACATAAATGCAGATCATTCTTGGGACCGGTGTAAAGATAAGTTAAATTTGAGGCGGTGTAATACTTTGAATGTCTAGAGCCGGTCAGAGAATGTCTTTGAATAAATGAGCAATAAATTGCTTTCTTTAATGATCTGGTTCTGAGGAAGATCATTTACGTCCAAATTCCAGCTGTCTGAAATTCAAGCGGTTTAGACTTCTTGTGCTTTAGCCGGTTGAAACATTTTCTTGATGCTGAGTTGGACGGTTGAACTGATACATGTTACATATATGAAAAACAGTTGTTTCCTGAAACAGTGAAATGTTGTCTTGATTTTGTCATACACCAAAATTCTTGGGTAATAATAATTTCTTAACAATTTTCTCCTTTTTGGTGATGACAAAACTCAGCTGGAAGACTATAAAACACAATGATCTTTAAAGAGATATGTAAGACCAAAAGTATTGTATTTCATTTAGTAAATGAAATTATATTTTTTGAAATGACCAACTTAACGTTTCTTTTGACATGACGTTTGTTCTGCTGCTCTGTCTTCCTTTTCTTTCAACTCTTCTAATTCTTTCATTACAGATAATTCTGCTTCTTGAATTACCCTTTGTCATTCTCTTTGCCCATTTTTGACATCACTGTGAACAAGGAACGTCATAATTTCTGCAAGCTGAGCACCTTGGGCATCGATACGTTGTTCAAAATTTGTTTGTAGACGAGTAATTTGTTCCGATAAGCCAAGGCACATGTTAAGGTGTGCAGAATTATGTATGTCCTGCCGGAGGGAAACATTTTTATGCATGGTGGAAAAATCTTTGTGGAGATCAGACTTCAGTGTTTGAAAGGCCTCCTTTAGATCAAAGTGTTTGCGATTTAGAGCTAGAATGGATTGATCCATAGTGATAAGTCTGGTCAGAATATCATGTTGGCAATTTTCTTCTAGGATTTCTTGTTCTTCAGGTTCACCTGGATCAAATAATAACCTGTTCTTAAAAGAAACCAGTTGAGAGGAGGATGCTTTACCAGCACATTTTGATGGCTCGGGCTCATGGAGTTCAACCGTTATGTTCTCAATGATGTGGTCAATATCTTCAGTCGAAGCAGAGGTTTTAGAGCCGGTGACTTCTTGTTCATCTGTTTTTGCTGATGGAGGAGAATGAGTAGGCATTGATGAAGTGGTCAGCTCGGCTTCTTGTAACTCTTTGGGAGAGGTCATCAACGGTTCTTGGAGATCGGCTTGATGATTATCATTAGTAAAAGTGGTTTTTGGGGAAACCGATTTTTCTATAAACATTGCAACTTTATCCAAGTTAGATAAAAATTGTACTGCCTTGTCAACAGAAAGAGTTTGAGCTTCTGAAGGACCAACCAGAGGCTGTTGAGCAGATGCATTAGTGGCATAGATTGTGTGCGAAACATATAGGAGGTCTGGATCATTCTGATGGCATTGTTGTTCAGCACTGGGAATGTACTCTGTCACGATCTTTTCAGATGGAGGTAAAGTGTTCTCCTCATCCCTTACCGAAATTGTTTCAATCAGAACTTCTGATGAGTTTGATTTAGTCTGCTCGCCAGAGGAGGAAGTTGGGTGAGTCTGATCTTTGGATTGTGCTTCCAACGTTGCAGAACTTAATTCTTCATGCAGCATGAGTTTGGAGTTCTGCTTAATCTGTGTTTCATCGACTGGAAGTTTAAGATCTTGACTCATCTTTAATACCTCTTTTTTCATTTTCTGGACAATTGGTTTAGATATGACCTCTTGCTCCACATGTCCAGCAATTACAATCTTTAAAACTTTCATTGGCTCGAGTATGAGCTCTTCTAAAAGTTTTCTTTGTAGGTTTTCTTCATGTGCTTTGAGAGGTACTCGATGCTTAAGATGATATCCTACTTCTTGATAGTCCACTTCTTTGTCTAGATTTGTAAGATCTGGCTTTCTCTCTAGACCAAACTGTTTTTGGTTTCCAAGAACTTCTTCCACTTCTAGCAGAAGGATGAGTTCTAAAACTTTTCCTCTTATGCTTGTGTGGTTTACTTCCAATAATCGTTGAAAGATCATTTTCCTTACAACACAAAGGAGTACGTTTGTTAATACCCCTTAGACATTTGTAATTCTTTTGTAATACTGCCAAAAGGCACAAATCTGCCAATTTTCCTTTAAGGAAAGAGGCTCTTCGTGCCAATGTATCTGGATTGCCAGAAACATATTTGTAAAACCCAATTTCGTACACGTACAACCTATGCATTTATTTAATTCGTTAAATCATTTATTTTGATTTAAAATGAGTTTAGCCATGCATAATTTAATTAAATGCATTATTTTAAATATAGTCATGCTTATGTGATGCACGCTAAAATACTTTTCGAGTTTCATGTTTCAGGCGTTTATTCGAGGCGAGATTGAGGAAAAGACCCGGTGACGATTCTTGGCAATTTTAAAGATGATATTTTATTTTAAGTTGAGTTTGGGGGCATTTTAAATAATTTATTGAGTTTTAGCATTTTAAGCCTAATTTATTTATTTAGTAATTTTAAGACTTTAAAACTTTTAAAAGTTTAACAAGTGTGCACTTTATTTTATTAGGGGGATTTTATTTAAAGATGAGTATAGTTAATATTTTAACTAATTTATTATTTGTGTCAACCTTTTTAATTAGTATTTGATTAGCATGTTATTTATTTTAATTAAGCAAAATAAATTCCCTAATTAAGCACAAAACTCACGCACACATTACACACTTTTACACACACCTGTCACGCTTAAACACACACACACTCTATCAATTCTAGTTTTATTATTTTAAAAGAGAAAACTAGGGTTCTTCATTAGCATAGCAGCCGCCCACCCCCTCTTCAGATTCCAGCAAGGTTTTCGTGAATTTTATTGCAAGAAAACGGTGCAACGTTCGTCCCGGATCAACCTCGCTTCTATCTCCGCTTCGGTAACATCGTTCGGTATTTTTAAATATCAAAAGGCACGTATATTCTGTTTTTGATGCATCGATCTTGTCATATTATGCGTGGTGTTGTTATTTATGCCAAAAATATATGTGTGGTGCGTAGGAGTTTGAGCAATCGTGTTTAGATCAAGTTTGAAGCGATTTTGAATCACCAAATTCACGTTCTTACTGTTCTGGAGAAAAATGCGATTTTTCGGTTCATATTTTGAGGAAACTTTCAGCTAGAAAATTGTAGAACTTTTGACGTCTTCGATTTGATATAAAATTCGAGATTTTTTGAAGAAAATTGAGTGAGTTATGATGTTTTTCGTGAGACTGCTCAAACTGAAATTTTCAGAAAATTATGTTATTGATGTGTTTCTTGAAGTTTTATGTTGCAGGCTTCGTTGGAGATCGACGGGCAATCGTTGCTGCGTACGGGTATGTTAGTTATGATGTTAAGAGTGTTTTTGAGGTTTCGTTTTATGTCGTTAGGCACTCGAATTAATTAGAAGTCATAGGAAGCATTTGATGTCAATGTCCGTATTGATGGGTCGTACGAATTGTAGGGTGAACGTCGTTATGTTGAGGCGTATTCACGAGTTTAGTTCATTGCTATGGTGACCTAGGATAGTCTCAAATTGTTGAATCTTGTTCCATTAGGTGATAATTGGGATAATAAGCATTGTGTAAGTTTTTCCTCGCAAGTTCAGTATTTCGAGGCCACACGGACCCCAACACGGATCCAGGCACGGGGTCCGAGCCTTTGTTTTCTTCACGGTGTCAAACTTGCGCACGGACACGGACCCCCACACGGATGTAGGCACGGGGTCCGTGCCTTCCCATTTCTTCGAGACATTTTTCCAGCGCACGGACACGGACCTCCACCCGGATCTAAGCACGGGGTCCGTGCCCCCTTTTCTTCCCGAGCACTTCCTTCACAGTAGGTAGACGGACCCGTACATGGATCCGGGATAGGGGTCCGTGTACTCACTGTTTGGGAAAGATTTGAAAGTTGTTTTCGAAGCTTGATGTCATGGTTTAGTGCAAGGATTATCAAGGTAGAGTCAAGGGAAATTTTAGAATGTCCTAAGAATTTATTTAACTTGAGAGTGAGTATGATTCTACGGCTAAGTTATGCAAGTTAAGAATGGAACTTCATGTTAGTATGTGCAGCAACGGCCCCGATCGACGTCCAACGAATCCCTCAACGCCAAGTAAGTATGTATGACGTGTAAAGAAAATATTTGAAGTTTTGAGGTATGCTAAATGTCTCGTGACCAAAAATTGAATGGGTTTGGAAGTCGGTGAACGTGGCCGAGGACCTCTCCACCCCGTTAAATGATGAACGGGTTAGATCGTGGTTGGAAAGCGTTAAATGATGAACGGGGACCAACCGGCCCGTTAAATGATGAACGGGGATCTCATGTATGTGGCAGTGGATACGTCCCTGTCAGCCCAGTACTGTGGTGTGTCTGATCAGGCATTTATTAAGTTAAAGGTCACTTGCTTTGAAACATCCTCTACGCAAATGATGAAGTTTAGTATGTTGAAGTATGAAAGCATGTTTAAGAAAAGTTTATGTTCTTCGCACGTCATAGTATGCATGTTCAAGTTCAAGTTCAAGTTTAATTCAAGTTTAAGTTTATTATTAAACTTCCGGTTTCAAGTTATGTACGTTCTATTTTAAAGATGCATGCGATTTTTATTATTGCAGTATTCGTTATTCCAGTTTATACGTGTTGAGTCTTTAGACTCACTAGATTTGATCGATGCAGGTGAGTACGTTGAGGAGGAGACAGGAGGTGGCGACCAAGGGGCAGGCTTGGATTGAGCGGCAGGCTAAACCCGAGGACCGCAAGTTTATGTTTTTAAGCACAGTTTAAAATACTCTGAATTTTTATGATTGGATGTGAGACATTTCGAGATAACCTTTCTTTAAACAAATTTTATTGATGGCGAATGATTTCAAAACTATTTATGAACGTTGAGTGACTACCGTATGGATGTTTACATTTAATAAAGAAAATTTTAAATTTTTCCGCAATTTTTGAATGATAAAAGTACGGTACGTTACAATATTCCCTGATTAAAATTTCTCTCCAGGGACTTGGCATCTTGGCGAAGAAGAGCTGCATTGCTATGTCTTCTTAGACTCCTGAATTCCATCTGTATTTAGTGAATAACATAATGTATTCATCCACTAAATATATATCATGTAATTCAAGACTATACAGAGCTTGAGTATATTTCTTTTTCTTTTCTGTATCTTGACTGTTAAAATAGTATACCCCTATAAATTGAGCTTTAAAAAGGGTAGCAATTCTTCCGGCTATCTTGCTAAGAGATCTCCGGATATGACTTATTCTTTGGTTTCTACCGAAGTCATGTTCCAAGCAATTTTCACTGATCCCATAAGACTCATTTCCAGGAGTTTAATGAATCCTTCTCTGTTGATATCAAGTGTTCCTGCTACGATTCTCATAGCTGATGTCCAATCATCTATGAGATCTTCTCTATTTTTAAAATCTAATACATCTAGGTCAAGCATAACCCCATAAGGATGTATTGGTTCTAAAACAGATTTCTCATAGGTGTTTGTTGCAAAGGAATTTTATTCTTCCTTGACCTTGTTCCCGCTGGGTGTGCTTCTCCACCATTGTAAAAGTCTGCTTGGGATTCTCTCATATTTATATTCTGAGATCCCACACTTTCTCTTGGTGGTTCCTGCGAATATGATCAGATTATAAAAGGTTGTTCAATAGTTCGTATGTATTCTGATTGGATTTTTGAAAGCAGAACAATGGCATCTCACATTGTTGGATATCCCCGTATGGGTCCTAAGAGAGAGTTTAAGTTTGCTCTAGAATATTTCTGGGACGGCAAGAGTAGTGCTGAAGATTTGGAGAATTTGGCTGCTGATCTCAGACCTGGAAGCCGATGTCTAAAGCTGGGATCAAGTACATTCCCAACAATACATTCACTTACTATGACCAGGTGCTTGATACAACTGCAATGCTTGGTGATGTCCCTCCAAGATACAACTGGAATGGTGGTGAGATTGGTTTCTCGACCTACTTTTCTATGGCTAGAGGTAATGCCTCGGTTCTTGCCATGGAAATGACCAAGTGGTTTGACACCAACTAGTAAGTGATGGACCAAGTTCCCCTAAATGGTTTCGTTTTTTCCCCTGCTTCTATTTATCTAACTAATTCTGTCGGCATGTGAATGCAGCCACTTCATTGTCCCAGAATTGGAACCTGATGTGAAATTTTCTTATGCTTCTCACAAGGTAGTGAATGAATACAAAGAGGCTAAAGCGGTATGAGATAGATGTTCCCAATTTTAGTGTAGAATATTATACGTGTCTTTTCTTCTAAATGATGAAGATTAAAGTCCGTGTGTCTTATGTGAGGCCCGGCGCTGAAGAGCGGGGGTGATCGCCGGTGCCATGAGGTTGCACGGACAATGAGCGGCTCTTGCCAGGCTTCTAGGTGGAGGGAACATGAATGAACCAATCCCACACCGGAATGAGAGGGATTCCGAGACTGTTCAATGTAATGGATTGTACAGTTGAAGAGGGTTTAAAAGATTTGATATGTACTACTCATATCAAGAAGGTGAATCTTCTTTTTTGTAGCTCATCACATAAGAACTCCAAAGTTAAGCGTGCTTGACTTGGGGCAATTTTGGGATGGGTGATTCCCCGAGAAGTTTCTTAGGGTGCGTGTGAGTGAGGACATAAGCACGCTGGAAAGACTCGTCTTGATACAGTGAGGACATTCGTCGAATCTGGGGCATTACAGTTGGTATCAGAGCCGACCTCTCTTAGTACGGTGTGGTTCGGGGACGAACCAAGCGGAAGCTGGTGGGCATGTGAGGTCAAGGGCTGAAGAGGTCGGGGGGTGATCGCCGGTTCCATGAGGTTGCACGGACCATGAGCGGCTCCTGGCAGGCTTCTAGGTGGAGAGAACATGAATGAACTGATCTCACATCGGAATGAGATGGATTTTGAGACTGTTCAATGTAATGGACTGTATAGTTGAAGATGGCTTAAAAGATTTGATATGTACTACTCATATCAAGAAGGTGCATCTTCTTTTCGGTAGCTCATCACTAAGAACTCCAAAGTTAAGCGTGCTTGACTTGGGGCAATTTTGGGATGGGTGACCCACTGGGAAGTTTCTTAGGGTGCGTGTGAGTGAGGACATAAGCACGCTGGAAAGACTCGTCTTGATACAGTGAGGACAGTCGCCGAATCTGGGGCGTTACATCTTAGTATCCGTACTTCATATATAGTTGAATTATCGATGTGTGTTTCTTGATCATTCGTTTGCTTCGTTCTGCCTCCTGATGAACTTCACTTTCATGTGGCTTGGTGTCGATACTGTTCTAGTATTTATTGGCCCTGTTACCTACTTTTTGCTTTCTAAGCCAGCCAAGGGTGTTTAGAAAACTTTTCCTCTTCTTTCTCTGCTCGACAAAATTCTTCCAATCTACAAGTGAGAACTATATTTAGATTTTTGGTCACCTCGAGATGGTCTCTCCTTATTCACATTATATCTCATCCTGCAGAGAAGTTATTGCTGAGTTGAAGGCAGTTGGTGCTTCATGGATTCAATTTGATGAGCCCACGCTTGTTTTGGATCTCGAGTCTCACCAATTGGAAGCATTCACAAAGGCATATGCTGAAATAGAATCAAGCTTATCTGGACTAAGTGTTCTAGTTGAGACCTATTTTGCTGATGTTCATGTGGCTGCATTCAAAACCCTTACCACACTTAGTGAAGCCACATGTTTTGGTTTTGACTTGGTACGTGGAACCAAGACCATTGATTTGATCAAGAGTGGGTTCCCTTCTTGAAAATTCGTCTTTGCGGGGGTGGTTGATGGAAGGAATGTAATGCCCGGTTAATCGTACAAATGATAATAATGTGTTTATGTCATAATATATAGTTATTTAGCTCATTATGTTTTACATGTTGATTGAGGTATCGATATTGAGATTGAATATGATTTCTAGATTGCCCATGGTGTATTGAGAATGAATATGTGTTTAAATAGTGATAGTAAGATGTGTAGGTAGAAGTAGTGTAATGAAGTTGGTAGGAAATGATATGAAAATATGACAGTTTTTACGGGTTTTAGCACAATTATTAGAATATTTATCCAAATTATGTGAGGCTATAACCATTAGAAAGCTAAGATGTAATGCTACAACTTTCATGTTTTGTGTTTTGTCAAAATCATTGTGGAAGACAAGCCAAAAATGTCTCGAAGTGTGTCGTGTATATCGTCATTTCTTCGCTGACACATGTTGGGAGAATAAGCATAAATTTTTACTCCGACTTCCAAATGACATGAAACTAGTTGGAGATGCAAGCGAAGACATAGGGCTACAACTTTATGTTTACCACTCTTTCCGATTATGGAAGGAAGAAACGTTTTTGGAGCGATTTTTGATGAAATAGTGTGCAGAGCCGAAAGCTGCTCGCCGGGCCGAAGAGAATGTCCGCCCGGGCGGACCTGCACAAAACGTTTTCTGAGAGTTCCTCGCTCGGGCGGTAAAAGACGTCCGCCCGGGCGCTGCCTCATGTATAAAAAGATAAGTTTCGACTTTCTAAGCTAATCCTACCATTTCTTAACCTCTTTACCACCAAAACACGAAGGAAACAAGATTTCTTCCTCCCAAAAGCTCCCTTCTTATTCCTTTCATCCTTTTGAAGTTACAATTAAGTTCTCCATCACAACAACTTCCTAAGGGTGTAAGTTTTCTTCTCTTTTAGTTATTATACTTGTAGAGGACAATAAAGGAATGATTTTCACATAGTTTATACATAGTGATTGGTTTATTGATGTATTTGACAGTATAGAAGCGAGAAACATCGTCTCAAACCAGTAGTCATACACTTGGACTGTAAGTTGGTATGTTCTTGAAGTAATACATGAGTAATATTATGATTTCAAATAATTTCCATTGATTATTTCTATATGTACATTGTTAGTATCTTATTGATGAAAACATAGCGCCATATTCCATTATTATGTATTAAATATGAAAGAAACTCACGAATATTGAATATGGGTGCTATGTTATGAACATGAACATTAACATGAAAGGAAAAGAACTGATTTTTACATGATATAGAGCTCGTTGACATCATGGGTGGTTTTAAGTCCACCAAACCTATAGGTCAATATATGTTCATGGGGCGTGGGGTTGCCAAAGGTGCTCCCTGACGTCCAACACAGTAGGAGCTATATAATAAAGCAAGCACGGTAGTACAGGTCAACTAATGAGGCTCAAGTACAAAAATTAACATGAATATATGCTATGATATGACATGGTTTAAAGATTCATTATTCATCACGACTTGATACATATGTTCCTTCTACGCATATTGATATGTATAAGTGCCAACTTATTGAGTTTTATAAACTCACGTAACTCATGTATTACAGGATTAGGTAATGAAGATATATGGGATGTCGGTTCGCAAATGGATGCTTGTGACGTGCCTCACCTCAACAAGAACCGGGACGTCTTATTTTATAGCTTCTGCATATGTATTATAATGAATTTAATGTCATGGTTTGAAACAAGTTTTACAAGGTGTATATCTATGTGTATAATGATACCGAATATGTTTGTATATAAAGATAAGATTATATGTACATATTTTTATTGTTGCTTGAGTGTTGGTGTATTACATGTTGTTATTATTGCTTGAGTGTTGGTGTATTCAAAATATAGGGAAATCATGCCAAAATTTTTATAAATTGTCGTATTGATGCCCCTTGTTTAAATTGCTTCATAATATAGATATATCATTCAAATCCTATTTTGATTATGGTAATCATGTCAAGTATAAAGTAAGGGTGTGACAAGGAACATTTGGGCTAATAATCACAATGCATCTCTTATCACCCTAAAATCTCTAGAAGGCATTAGTCAGAAAAGGTTTGTGGAAAAACTCTTGTTTATCAGGTAACAAATTTTCTATGATAAACAATTGTTTTCCAATTTTGAATGCAGACAAGCTTATTGTGTCCACCTCCTGCTCGCTTCTCCACACGGCTGTTGATCTTGTGAATGAACCTAAACTGGAAAAAGAAATTAAGTCCCGGCTCGCATTTGCTGCACAAAAAGTTGTTGAAGTAGATGCTCTTGCAAAGGCATTGGCTGGAAAGAAGGATGAGGTCTATGTCGCAATCGCTATCCTTTAAATTGAGGTTGTTGGGCAATTTTCGATTTTTACTTCGTATAAACATTTTCAAAATGGCTATTTAATTTTTTTTCCATTTTTGGTAGGCCTTTTAAAAAACGGCTATGTTACACATTGGTTGTTCTTTACGTTTCAGGCATTCTTCACTGCAAATGCTGAAGCTCAGGATTTCTAGGAAATCATCTCCAAGGGTGAACGACGAAGCTGTCCAAAAGGCCGTAAGTTATTGATCTGCATACTTTTTATTTGATAAGTTTCTAAAATTGTTTGCACTCACCCGTGGAATCTCTTTGTTATCTACCAGGCTGCTGCTCTGAAGGGTTCTGATCATCGTCGTGCTACAAATGTCAGTGCTAGGCTTGATGCTCAACAAAAGAAGCTCAACCTTCCGATCCTTCCAACCACCACTATTGGTTCTTTCCCTCAAACCATAGAACTCAGAAGAATCCGCCGTGAATACAAAGCCAAGAAGTGAGTGATTTTGCCATATTGTCAATTTGTAATTCTTATTTTTCTAAAAGCCCATATTTTAAAGGTGAAAATTCTTCATTCTAGGATCTCGGAGGAAGAGTATGTTAAATCGATCTAAGAGGATATCACAAAGTTGTCAAGCTTCAGGAAGATCTTGACATTGACGTCCTTGTTCATGGAGAGCCAGAGGTAACCCAATAAAAAATTAACAAATAAGTTAAATGTCATGTAACACTTTCTAATAATTGAATCTAATGATGAAATCTTTGTTTTTAATAGTGATTTTACTTTTTTAACTATTGCAATTCCAGAGGAACGATATGGTAGAGTACTTCGGAGAACAATTGTCTGGTTTTGTATTCACCGCTAATGGAGCGGTACAATTTTATGGCTCTCGCTGTGTGAATCCACCAATCATTTATGGTGATGTGAGTCGCCCCAGCCCAATGACAGTCTTCTGGTCCACTACCACCCAGAGTATGACTAAGCGTCCAATGAGAGGAATGCTTACTAGCCCTGTAACCATTCTCAACTGGTCCTTCGTACGAAATGACCTACCGAGGTATATACATATATATCTGACCATAATATTTATCAGGATGGATGTACTCTACTTCTGTTTCTTACTGTTCGAAATAATCCCAACTCACATTTTGTGGTTCAGGTTTGAAACATGCTATCAGATTACTTTGGCCATTAAAGATGAAGTTGAGGATCTTGAGAAATCTGGCATCACTGTCATTCAGATCGATGAAGAAGCATTGAGATAAGGTTTGCCTCTGAGGAAGGCGGAGCATGCCTTCTACTTGGACTGGGCTGCCCACTCTTTCAGAATCACCAATTGTGGTGTCGAGGACACTACCCAGGTACTTTTTCTTTAATCTTTGCACTTCATTTCGTGACAATCGATGTAAATTTTCTGGTACATTTGTTGCCTTGTGTTCAGTTCAGTCCATAATTGAGATACATTTTTTAAATATCAAGTTAGTATAACAGAAATAACTATCGTTAAAAATCATTGTCCCAAATAGCTGAATTCGTAAGTGGTGGAACAATAACATTTTATATTTTATCACGTCTCTTCACATGTAAGTCAGGGACCAAACAACATAGATTCGATATTAGTATCTAACGCATATACATCTCTGTTGATCAGGTATAAAGCGAGGCAATGTTATATCGATTTGGTGAAATATAAGGAAGATTGCATGTTAGGGGTTTGAACTCTTGGGCACGTTGTTATGATACAATGTTAGAAAGCAATACTTTTGTGCCTTGTTTAGCACCAATGATTTATCCTACAAAATGCTATAAATTTCGCTTTCTAATGTTTCGTCAACAGATCCACACCCACATGTGCTACTCCAACTTCAACGACATCTTCGATCCAGTCCAATATTGACATGGATGCGGATGTGATCATCATTGAAAACTCTCGATCTAATGAGAAGCTGTTATCAGTTTTCTGTGAAGGAGTGAAATACGGTGTTGGAATTGGACCGGGTGTGTATGAAATTCACTCCCCCAGGATACCATCAACCGAAGAAATTGCTGATAGGATTAACAAGATGCTCAATGTCCTCGAGACCAACATCTTGTTGGTGAACCCTGACAATGGACTCAAAACTCGCAAGTACGGGGAAGTGAAGCCTGCATTGGAAAACATGGTTTCTGCAGCCAAGATCCTCCGAACTTAGCTTGCTAGCGTGAAATGAGGCGCTCGATGCATCAAACTTCTATAGTTCTCAAATTTGTTGTTAAAGGAATTGTTGTCTAATTATTGAATAATTGTTGTTTATGGTGAAATTTTTATTATTAGCAGTTGTAGCCCGCTCGTTGGGAATTTTTCTTGTTTCATTTTTGTTTTGGAGTTTTCAAGTCAATGAACTATATATCATATTCTCTACACTTTTAACTTCTGATGTTCTTATATACTGACTCTTAGATTGGGAGAGGAGAGGTATCGTGCATTAAATTTAACAACACATCAGTCATCAATGTTCATTTCTCTTTATGTCTGGTGATAAAAGTGAATCTCCAAAACCCATATATTACTAGGTTCCAACCTACAATTTGGTTAGTAGTTAGATTAGATAAGAAATTCTCAGATCTCTCCTCATATTATTCTTTTCCGTTTGGTAGGTTTCTACTTTCTAGGCTTAAATTGACTATTTTTTCCCGATGGTATCTTCTGCCTCACTTAAGCTGAGTCTTAATTTCATTTCTAGTGGCCACATGTCAGGGTCTGACTACTACCATCAAATGAGTCGGGATAGTTAGATCAAAAATATATCTTGCTACATAGGGACGAACTACGTTTGGATCCCCTGAATCGCAATGAATTCGTATGGAACCCTTCCGGAGAATTCAAAGTAGTAACCATTTTTAAATTTGAATTTTAAAAGATCATCTTTGTTTTGATTAAAAGCATATGATCGCGTCTATTTTAACAAATGGAGATTATTCTTCGGATGCGTGATTTTTTTTATGCAAAAAGCAAATGATAAATTGTTGGTGAGATTTCGAGAATAAAATGGGCACATATTTTCGTTGTTTTTCATTATTCCAAAAGGTGAAATCGCTCACCCCGGGCGCCCCTCACACCTTGCCCGACGGGTATGTGAGAGGAGGTAAATCATGGTAACCTGACCAACCAGCAGTGGCTAGACCTGTGCTCACCGCGCACAAGGAGCCTCCCCCCTACTTCGAAGGGAGTTACTCCCACACTGTCGCTTGTGAGACTCGATCCTTAGTCATTATTCCAAGATGTCACCACTGCTAGCCAGTCAGGCTAAGCCCATGCGGGCTCGTTGTTTTTCATGCTCAGAGAAGAACGTAGTTGAGTTTGCTGGGAATCAACCAAAAAAAGAGGTTGACTTGTGTTACAAAATTCACCAGTTCTTATGTACAAAGCAATTGGTGAACTATGTCTTAAATATTTGTAAAAATAAAAATAAAATGTGTAAGTTTAAAAATTATATTATCATTAAAAAAAAATCAATCAAAAGTTTGGCCCGCCATGGCCAATGCATATGTTATATCATTTTCTCTTTAAATGGTAAAGAACGAGAGCTACGCAATTTTTTTTAAAAAAAAATTGATTTTTGACTTGAAGTCTCTTTAGCATTCGACTACTCTTAGTTTTTTTAAAAAAAATTTAATTAGCAAGTATTTAAGTAAATAAATACTAAATGAAATTATAACGTAGGAACTTTTTTTATATTGGAGTTGGGGATCTACAAAGTCTCGGACATGACACTGTTTTATTTTGTACACAATGTAACTAGATCAAGGGATTCGTGGCCAACACCAGGACTTAATATAATGGTATGGCGAGCAATATGTTGCATTGGGAAAAGATATACAGGTGTAACTTCGTCGTCTTTTTCTTTTTTTATTCTCTTTTATTTTTTCTGCTTTGTGTACGATGTGGGAGATCTTGTATCTAAATCCAATGATACTGGATTACTTTCTTTTCCTTTTCACAATTTCTGTCGGTGCTATTCCCGATTGAATGACTCCGCTTTGTTATTTTTAATGTATAACAAGGAACTATTAAAATAATAAACCATGTATTACTAGATCGAATAATAAATCACAGATATAATAATATATATGTGATTTTAAAACCGTTGAATTACGGTTATTTTATTAATTCCAAGATATGGTTAATGTATTGATTTATATGGCAAATCAGAAGAATGGATCACCTCACAACGACATGGAGAATATTCATTCATTTGGACAAAAGATGTATCAATCGGAAGTATACGAAAACAAAGAACAATTTTACTTGCTCATTTGCAGTTATTTAAGCTAAATGTTGACTAATACATATGAAAAAGGAACATAGCTCTCAAAAAATTTGGAAAGTTACTCTGCAATAATATTATCAAATCATTTTTTCTCAATATATATATATATATATATATATATATATATATATATATATATTAGAAATCGATTTTCTGCCTACAAAATTGGGACCTGAAAGGACAGTTTGGCCTGGCCAAATGTCACATTACAACACCCTCAATATTGAGGAGAGCTTTTCTCGCAATCTTGAACTTTTTTGTCAAGGAACTTTGGCTACTCAGAACATACTTGGTGATGAAGAACTCGATCCCGTTCCTCAGAGATTCGTACTCAGGAATGGTAGTAATACGCGTAAAAACATTCCAGATGAGTTTATCTGGAAACTCGAGTATGGCCTCAAATAAAACCCGGAAATGCATAATCCTTTTG
The DNA here is from genome assembly GCF_022965805.1 of Primulina eburnea. Lineage (NCBI taxonomy): Eukaryota > Viridiplantae > Streptophyta > Magnoliopsida > Lamiales > Gesneriaceae > Primulina > Primulina eburnea. The sequence goes on from NC_133117.1 coordinate 9,398,400, forward strand.
GGAGTCGGATGGATGGCGTCGTTTAACTCAACTGCCTTCAAAACTGCTAATGAAAGACTAAAACATCCAACCATTTCTGCAACAAATTTAGCTAGGTGCATGGATCTGATCAATGGCATTGAATCCAGTTCCTTGAAATGATCCCACAAACAGTACTGTGAAATTAAAACAAAGGGCTAATATAAGTTAAAGAAATGCTAAAAAAAAGAAGTGGAATGAACGGAAAAAGTAAAGCCACAGCAAGATGCATATGGGCCACGACTTTCAGTAATCTCAGATTTGTTTCCATTAAAAAATATTCAACAGAAAATGCCATAAATGGAAATCAATGCCGAGTAAAAATACATAAAGGAGTGGATATATCAACATAGATGCTTAGTTCATGTTCACATTGCTGCTAATCCTACAGGTTATTTTAAAACTGTAGTTTAATTGCATCTAAATCAATTATCTGATGCACACTTACCTATATGAAGCCAGCAACCTCTCTAATGATATAGGAAAAAAATTATTTTAAAAACTGAACAGAATGCAAGTTTTATAGACCATCCATTTTATGTAATTATTTAGTTTGTTACATATGAAATAATCTTCGTATTTTGAAATATTTTTTTCATATTTACCTGTCACATTAAAATTACGTATATTTTCCGCATCGAAAAACATTAAACTGTGTCGTCAAATAACCAAAACTGCTAAACTATGAGTTCATTTCAATTCCAGATTGTAAATAACTACCGCAAAGGTCTGAAACACTTGGTACTTCAATCTCTCAATTATTGAATAAGTGGTTAAACTAGATAAAGACATTCAGATACAGAAATCAAGAAGCCCTACCTGCAAAGTGAACCTGTGGTTTTTGTCGAAGCTGCACAATTTAGATGCAAGAAGACAGTAGTACTTGTTAAATATTTTTTCCTGCAGACAGCACTCCACGAGTACCCGCATGATCTCTCGATCCTAAACATAAATGTATAAAAGATGAGAAAAATTTTGAAATATCAGATAAACAATTAAGAAAACCGAATACGTATATGGAACCTGCTTCCCCAGTAACTCTAGTCTCAGAAGTTTCTCAAATGCATCAATGTAATCCTCGGCACTCATAATTATGCAAAAAATTGCTCTTCTTGCATCTGTATTCATCCTTTGCGATGCAGCAAGCTGTAGCATCTTTTTGGTTTCAGGAATCTCCTTATCGATTGCTCCGGCAACATCTTCGAGGTTATCTATACCTGAAGCAATAACCTCAGACAACCACCATTGACCTTTCTTGTAGGGATCAAGAAGCTGACTCCATTTTAACCCTCGAATTAATATATTATCTACTTTTAACTGCAAAAACAATAGAACTTTACCAAAAGACCATTGGCATTCACATCACAAAAAATGGCAAATCACATATTTTCAGTATCTATATCTATTTAATATGGAAGAAATAAATAGAAAAAACTTCAGAAGTTTCAGGCCATTATTATTATATTACAACTTGTGTGTTTCGCTGAGTAATCAAGCTAATGCTTTCTTTCACAAATTTCAACATTTAGTAAACTTCGTCATACTGCATAATTAAGTCTTGCAGCTTTTTCCAACAAAGTGCTTGATCATTGTTCCAGGCCATCTTAGATCAACCAAAACATAAGACAGAAAAAATTACCAGAATTCAACATGTTGCCTGAGACAAATAACTGTGAAAATATGGGGGAAATTGGAAATATACTAATATAGTGGAAAGAAGACAAAAAAGGGTGTAGCTTGCAGCTAGGTCCATAACAGTAGACACGAGACAAAAGAATGATATTAAATACATGAAATTAATAAGCTATATGAATCAAAATAGGAATGGCAGGGTCTTCAAATGCATTAATGCCCATCCACTCATGTAAAAAGTCTTACGGAAGTAATTCATGATGCAACAGATGTCAGATGGTATTAAACAGGAAGGAAAACATAAGCCAGTGGACACCTTTTGTAGCCACTTCTTTACTTGGGTATACTTTGGAGTATTTTCCTCGGATCTTTTTCTATTGTTCTTGATATCGTAAATAGTTTCAAGCATAAACCTCATCTGCAGAAAATGATGAACATCAATTGATGTTTGAAGCAGATATGATTCAGAAAATAATAGAAAAAAATATTTACTCTGTTACAGCTCAAATTTGATTGCCCCTCTTCAGAAGATGCCTTCAAATAATTTGCCCTACTCTGAACACTTGAGATTAAGTTTTTCATCTCACTAGGATCATCTCCTCGTAATTTCATGCCACAACCTATCAGAAGCAAGACGATTTTATGAGAAGCTAGCCCAATAAACCGCAACCAAGTTCATTTAAAGAATAAAGAATACAATAAATAGCAGGCTGTCAAAAGACATGACAATAAGTATATACAAACGTGTTGGTAAAGACATTCTGCAAATAGGAAAAGAAAGTTAGAACCAAGAATATTTCTAACAAGGAAACTCCAGATGTTGTGTTTGTGTATCTAGTATATTATGGAAATATCAAGCTATCACATAAAGAATCTATGAACTTTTGGTGCAATTACTTGAACTTCAGTGTTCCCTGCACATAGAAATTTCCTTGATAATTGTAAATAATTGACAACCAGAACTACTTGAATAGTTGAGCAGTGGAAAAGTTTATGGTTTCAAGCATAAACAAATACAAGCATCGCATTCTGAAACCGATCTTTCATATCTATCACTGAAAAAAGGGTTCTTGTTTAAAATGAGGTGATACTGGCAAACAGGCACAAAAACAAAGGTTAATTAACATCATAGTTATTAAAGACACTCGCCTGGCTGCGCCAATAACCCAGGCGCGACACTTTAAACAAGTGTGCCCTTTAGGCGCGCCTAGGCAGATGGAAAGCACATAAGCATGTGCTGGTTGCTGTGTATTGAGATTTTGTGCATGCATATAAAATAATTCAACCAAACAAATTCAAGGAAACAATTTTAAAGCCCAATTGCAAAATTCTGCCTATTTAATGTTTAAAAAACCCTATATGCATATGTTTCATCTCCCTCGTGCTCAAATTCTCTCCGCGTCTACACGAGTCGCTAAATTTTAGAGTGCAACTGCGCAGCAGCTGACCTTCCATCAAGGCAATAATAATACTCAGTTTTGTTTCTGTCACTGAAGGTTAGCATAATTATTCCACAGTTCTGTTTCTGTCAAAGTTCAGCAATTATTTCTCAAAGGTTAGCAATAAGTGATCATGATTCGTGAGAATAGCAATACAGCCACTACCCAATTTTGTTTTTGTCAAAGTTCACTAGATGATGATGTTCCTTATTTCAATATATTTACACTTTGTATTTCAGCAATATATTTATATTTTATAATTTGTATTTAATTTATGTGATATCTTAGTATAAATCACTCTATACATATGTTGAATTTTAAATGCGCTTTACTTCTACTTTGGTACTTCTACTTTTGTAAAGCGTGCCTTGCGCCTCAGGCTCCTGGCGTTTTAGTATGTCTTGCGCCGTAAATAACTATGATTAACATCCAAAGCCATAAAAGGTTTGATCGCAGTCAAAAAACATTGGAAAAAAAATGAACTTACATTGTAAAACTGTTTTGATTGTAGAAACGTCAAGCTCTGTTAACCGCTTGCTTAGAATGAGCAAGAAATCATACATCAACTCACTGGAAATTGTCAAAGAGAGAGCTTATCAATGGGTAAAAATATGCACATACAAAGTTTTAAGTGTCAAATATTTAAGTCACTGATGGAGGGATTATAGATTATTCATTTGAAGAAGTACAATCACAGTGTTCAATAGCAAACACGACTTTTTGGTAAAGTCAATGACGTTACTACAAATAAGAGTACAACAAGAATCACAGATTTCTAACAGTTAGATGCTCAAGAAAATATTTTCAAGAGATACAGCTTAACTTCTCCGACCTCATAAATTACCTTGAGCAGACTCCAAAAACATATAAATTTGATAGTAGAAGAGCCAGATTCTGTAAGGAGATTTTGTCCTCCTTCAAATACTCTTCCTGAAAATAGAACAAAAAATAGCCTTAGTTGAATGAACATAGGAGCTGGTCACATTCCACAACTAATTACACATAATTTTGAACTACATAACCAATGCCTTTTCATTAATTGCAGAACTGATTACTTAGAATATAATGACATAAATACAAAGGTGTAAAACATGCTCTAAAAGTAAGCACCTCAAAACGTTTTGCCAGGCATGACAGAAGCTTGGCCCCAAAGTCAATCCCAACCAAACAAGCCATGCCAGCAACAGAAGCAGCAAAAACAGCTGCATGCCTTTGAAAAGAAACACAGAGCGAGGATCCGTGTCAGCAAAAATGATAAAATAGAAGCTAATTGATAGGAATCATAAAAAAAACCTAAATAATCTTTGACTTTAAATATCATTCAACGGCAAGTAAAAGTCAAAAAGATTACAAGTGTAAATCATCGAACACTTGGGTAAAAGCTCAGATGGTAATAGTAGGATGTACCAGAAGCAGTAAAGAAAAAAATGAGTTAAAGCAAAAAACAGCCAAATAAATGGCATAAACTTCCAAAAATACAATTAGTTTCTTATTCTTGCATGGCTTATCACCTGCATGTTCGAAAATCTGCTCACTTTATACTTGGTGCACAATTGATTCCTGCAAGCCTTTATACAAGAATAATTAAACCACATATGAAGAAGATAAAGAAATAAATCCAACATTTCCTCAAAAATCTGCATGGTTTGATACTGGAGGAATATTAGCAGGCCCAAATGTTGAAAATATTGGGCCAAGAAAGAGGCCTATAAAGGAAACCCAACAATTTATAAAGCATACCAGAGGAGATAGAAAAAGCAAGTGGGAGGGAGCCGGTAGTTTGTTATGCAAGGTGGGGTAGGAAAAGGAGATAAATAGAGAAGGAGGGGGGTGGGGGGGTGGGAGTGAGTATGTCAAATATTGCTATGTGAATGCTAGATAAGCTAGGGCAAGAGGGAATATTTCCTTCTTCATAGTAAGGGTGAGAATCGTCTTGCTGTGATTCTTCTTATTATACCAGCAATATAATTCAATACATTTTACGTTCATAACATATTAGTTCCATTCATCAATTTTTTTCTATTCGAATATCCTATTTGTGTTAACTATTGAAGACTGCATTAGAACCATTTACAGAAATTCTCAAATAATGTGTCAACCAAATGATGCATCTGACTGGCGCAAAAAGTTGTAAACTTCTAATTCATTGATAGTTCAACTGGGGGCAAATGAGGGAAAAAAGAGGAAACAATAAGAAACTTAAGAGTAGGCATCAAACTCAACTGTTCGAAGCCACTGATATCCCTAGAACATGATCTGACAACCTCTTCACACACCATTTGAGAGTAAACCTTGTGGCCAGCTGACTGCATATAGATCAAGTTATCAGAGAATGGAATACCAACAAATTTGCTCTGCCATTCCATAATGAAGCAGGCATTCATAAGAACCAATGATAGTTGAAAAAGTTAAATAGCACTCCAAATATCATATAAATAGATGATACAAAATGAATATAGTAATATGCGGCTTACTTGAATACATCTAAAGACTTCACCCGTTATTGATTCAGCGTCAGAAAGCTTATTTAATATCCCTGAAGAGAAACAAGTAAATCAGGAGATATAACATCATGGTGAAGAGATCATACACTTAACTTATTGTCAAGTGCACTGCACCTTCACTTATTTATTTATTGGTATAAATTGACAATCATGCACTTTATAGATTAATTCATAATCTAAAACAAAGCCATCTCAAACTTTAGTTGCTAAAAAATTATATTTACTAACATTGTACACAAGAAAAGAATTCAAAATAATTTCTTTAACTTTAAAATTTATGAAAAATCAATAGAGGGTATATCAGGCATTTTGCCGAAGAGAGAGAACGTGGAGTGCACTCGACAAGGAAAATGGCGAGCATCTCTCAATCAGTACAAAATTAAAAGGAATCAACATGCCAAGGTAAATTTGTACCTCGTACTTGGAGACGTAGTTGATCGTATTCTTCTGATCCATCTCCACCATGAGATCTAAGATGAGGATGCAAATATTTTGTTGGTGCCTCGTTTGGAAAGTTTTCCAGCACCACATCAGCAAAAGATGATTCAACCTTATCAGAGGTTCTAATATCTGAATCATTTGCTAGTTCGGTTTTTTGTTTTTTTTTGAGTCGCTTACAAGTTTTAAGTTTTTCAGCTGAAAATTGGTTATCGAGGTCTTTGCTCTGCCCATCGTTCGATGAATCAATTACTGAAGGAATACCATCAAACAACATGTTGATTTCATCATCTACCCATAAGTTCCCTTCCTTTATCTTGAGTTTCTTTGTGAGTTTCCTTTCCAATGTCAAATCAGCTTCAGCCAAATTTCTGTCACCTAGCATGTCTGCCTCAAGATACTCTTCAAACTTTGTTTTCCTTCCTTTCACCTTTTTGGTATGATTTGGTAAGATCACCTCCTCCACCACATTGTTATGCTCCTCAAAACTACCAACCCTTGAGTTAGAATCTTCACTCCTTTCATCATCTGAATTTTCATCTTGTACTCTTCCACTCTCAGTACTTTCAGGAATTCCTTCAGTTGCCGCAATAGAATCAAGAACAGAAGGTATTCCCTCAATTAATGAGTCAATATCATCATTGGCGGCACTCAACCTCCCATTTTTCACCTTGAGTCTCTTCGCAAGTTTCCTCTCAAATCTTAAATCATCCTCTGCAGACAAAGACCTTCCTCCCATCTCCATTTCAAGATACTGGCTGAAACCGCTTTTCGAACACCCTCCTAAACCTTTTTTTCTCTTGGATTCCTTCGACTTAATTTTGGAATCTGCTATCGTAGAAAGTTGTCCACTGCAATCCTCACTACTTACGCCCTTTACAGTTATCAGATCATTTGATTTACTTTTGAATTTCTTCACCTTCTGGGGCTGCACGGTGCAACCTTTTACTATATTATCCATGGGAGTTAATTTTTGGACAGGCTTCGAATTCAACTCTGCAGAGGATTTCTTTGACTCCCGGGACTGCTAACACAATTTGCAAAAATAAAAATCTCATCATCAGAAAGCATAAACTCCGCAGAATTAACTATTCATTGATCAATTAGAAGCAAACAAAAACAGGGCATATAAACAAAATGAATCCATCATGCTATATATATGTTACTTGATGTTGGACCCAAGAATCAAACTTTTTCTTGTTCTTAGCTGATCGAGCTTCTTTTCTGCGCTCTCTGCGGGATTTATCACTGGATTTTTCAATTGCAGCTACATAACAGACGAATTTCAAAAGAAAAAATAAAAAAACATCAGTTTCTCCCATTTTCTCCTAATAGACTGAAATACACATAGAAGTTGAGAAAATCTCACCCATTATTCTTCAGCAACAGCAGTTGTATAGATATTGAAACGTGAGATTGGATTGTCAGCACCGTATATACCTAATGGCAATTTTGTTTCAATAAATTACTCCGAACAGATTGATATCGAAATTCATTAACAGCACACAATCAAGAAAAATCATGCTTAAACACTTCTCCGGCAACGTCATAATCGAATCAAAAACCTAATATATAGTTGAGTCTGATGAAATTTGATTCGATTAAGGTTTTATTCTTTACATGTTACTTGGGTTTCCGACCTAACCGAATAGACCGAAACAGATATAACCGAAAAAAAATTGAATAAAACCAAACCGAGAGAATTGGTAACCAATGTAACTGAATTTTCTGAGATAAAAATAAAAGGCAAGAAGATAAATCATGAAACAAAGTTTGGGCGGAAAGTGCTAGGCTGAACTTGCCCAAATACCGTACACAAAGGATACATGAATACCTCAGAGAATCTTGAGAGAAACAATAATTTGATAGCAATTTATAGATATCGAAAACTGTAAAGTTAGTGCTTATAATTTAAAAGCATTTTATAGATATCGAAAGGCGTAAATTAGTGCTTTTAATAGCAATACCTCTGAACTCTGATTCAAGCGTCGGTTACTCGATTCCTAGCTACCTTCTATCGCGGCTATGGGTAGTGAAAAAGGAGTTTCCGATGACTCAGAGGCAAAGGCTTTTGATATAACTTGTAAGACTCCGGCGATGCATGCGAGGGTTGACTGAAGAGAAAAGATTGCCGGCTTAGTGAAAGATTTTTGTATGGGTCATGCCCAATCCAATATTATACATATAATATATATGCCCTATAAAAATCGAATTTTATTTAAATATTAATTCGGTTAATTCATTAAACTAAATTTTTATGAAGTTAATTGAAATCGAATCGATTTAACATATTTTTTAAAAATCGGAGTTCTTAATTAATTCTATCTGGTCGGTTAATTCCGTTTAAATAAAATTTTGCTCATCCTGAAGTGACATGAAATCGAAAAATACGCTAGTTCGAAACCCAATCACAAGGATCCAAAAAATTGAATTTTCATTATTAATTTTAAAAAAATTCTAGATTTAACTCGTTTCGGAGTCCAGATCATATTATTTTTAGTCCGAGAAAAATACTATTATTTTTTCCAAGTTAGAGCTAATAAGAATTTATTTTCAGACAACCATGTCATACCCCATTTTTTTTATTATTATCTATGCAAGTTTTTACTTTGGCTCACCAAATTCCATCATTTCCACATATAAAGTCCAGTCCAACTCTTTAATTTTATAGCTTTGTAATAATAATATATGATTTATTACATTAAGTTCAATCTCTTCCAACTCTAATTTTTGGATCCAAGAATAGCAACGTTATCAACGGGGAGAGAGATGGTTGATAATCTTGATTGTGCAAACTTAAATAACGCTTGGGGAAAACACAAAAGTTCCTGTGAGACGGTCTTACGGGTCAATTTTGTGAAACGGATATTCTATATCGGTCACCCATGAAATAGTATTATTTTTAATGTCAAATATATTAATTTTTATTGTAAATATGAACATGATTTATTTGTCTCACGAATAAAGATCTGTGAGACCGTCTTATAAAAGACCTACGCTGTGGAAAAATAGTGAATCGAGTAATTAGATTTATAATTTGATTGCGTTAAATATATTATAAATTTTATTATATGTTATCATCTCCTCGAATTTAGTTTGAAATGGTCTTTTTAGTTAAAAATATATATGATTGATAATTGATTTTTAAAATTTTAAATAATTCTTTATGGGCATGCTTTGTTTATATGAAAAAATAACTTTAAATTGGAAATTATTTAAAATATAATGATAATAATTTATAAATTACTAGTTAGTAATGTGGCACAATTATACATTTATTGATTAAGATAAGATTTTCCATGCATTCAGAATAACTAATTAACTCGATGGAAGACGGTTGAATGTCTACTTTTTTTTAAAATAGTAAGTGACCTTACAAACCATTAAACATAGATGACAAATGTCTCATGTCTCTCCCACTAACTATAATCGAATGGAAACACTAATCAAATAGACAAAACCCACAAAGCCAAATGCAGTTTATCTATATATAGATGTCAAAATGTGTTAGATTTGTCACCAAAGTTATTATCTTAATATAGAGATGTCAAAATGTGTTAGATTTGTCGAGCCAACCATACCCACTATGATTATATTAAAAAAAAGTATATTGAATTAAAATTTTAGCAACTCATTTGAAAGGCGATGAAAATGAGCTAGACTGCTTGGGTTATGGTTTACAAAATTTTCGAGACGTTACAACAAATGTCTCGTGTCTCTTCCACCAACTATAATCGAATGGAAGCACTAATCAAACAGACAAAGCCACAAAGTCAAATTGTTGCCTCGATTTACATATTTGTTATATAACATGGACAACTATTTATATATATTTTAATTCCATATGTTTAGTAATCCAGCTAAGTTACATATTGGTCACACCTGGAAGCTTAAGAAAATGGATTGTTTCTTATTTAATTTGTGTACCCAAAAAGAATAAACAAGCAGATGCCACATTCAAGAGCCTCTATTTATAAAGTAAGAAACAATAGTCAATATGAAAAAAAAGCCAAAACAAATAAATACTTCTCCCAAACGGACATTTTATTTGATTTCAATTAAAAAAAACATATTATAAACTTCTAACGAAATATATATTATTATTTTATAAAAAACGAATATAATTAAGTAAAAATACCATTCACCTCAAACAAACCCTTTGTTATATATTGTCATCAATCATGGAAATATACTCCTATTGGCTAAAAATAAAAAATCTCATGAAACCAAAGAACTCAGATAATGGTCATTATGTTTTAATAAAATCTAAAAGAGAAGGAAAGCTGACATATGTGTGTGTGTGTGTGTGTGACAGATCAATGGTCGACTGATGGAGTATAAGCTGTATTGTCCATGTTTAAATCTTATATAATCATATCTAGAATATAAGTTTGATATTCTCGTGAAATGTTATTGAAACCGTCAATGGCTTTATTGAAGCTGGCTTTTCTCTATTTATGAGTGTTGGTCAGATTACATGTAATAGACTGATTACTAGAAAATCTTAATCAGATTCATAACAAACCAACATACAATTATTAGGGTTCTGATTATGGTTAAGATATGTTTAACAGTACTCTTGCTAGACCAATAAAGTCATGTGTTTTCACTGAAATTTCTTTCCAATCAATTCAAACTATTTTTAAAGAACAGAACAAGGGACAATGTTATTTAAGCTATCACAGGTGTTGGGATAGCTCTTACATAATGAGCTTGAATCAGCTCCATTTTTTCTTCCAAGAGATTCTCATTTATTGGATCTTTTCCGAATGAAAATAGTTTTTAAGTGCAGGATCTGTCGAATAATATTTAGTTTTTTTTGGTCTGTTTGTCATATGTATGTGCACATTAATGAAAACTTATGTACTTTTCAGATGGATGAAATATAACATAGGGAATTGCCGAATTCAGTTAAAAATGTGAGATCTTTTGAATCATTTTCTACTCTACTCATTTTTTTGCTATGGCGTGCCCAATTCATCAAAATCTTTAAATTAATAAAAAGCAATAATCAAGGTTAATGACAGCAAAACATTGGATATAGCTGGGAATGAATAGGAACTAGAAAATTTCATGTGGGAGAAAAATAACTGCGAAATTTCATTGCAAAATCTATGAACGAATTGCTCTATTTAATTATGAGGCAACACCTGTGATAGCTTAAAGAACAGATCCCTTGTTCTGTGTTCTCTCAGATTTACAACGAGATATCATAAACCAATCGAGCGAATATTTATAAAGAAGAACACACAACACAAAACAAGGGATTCGAACACTCCTCTATTCTCAATCAAGCGAATATCATAAACTAATCAAGCGATATCATAAACCAATCAAGCGAATATTTAGCGACACAGAAGAACGCAGAACAATATTTATATTATGAATCAACTTTGTAATCACAAAAATTGTGACCCAAATCGAACACTCCTCTATTCTCAATAAATCAATCAAGCATATCACGTAAACTTCTTCAATATGAATCGAACACTCTTATAAAAAAAACCGTGACCAAAATCTCTTACAAAACAGGGGATTCGGAACTTACCGGAGATGAGAAGCGGCTGGACAAATCTGAAACCGTGACACTGGAAAAAAGAAATAAGAAGGAAGGATTCTGTAGATGGAAATAAATGTATAGCGGCTGAATAAGGGAAAAGAGGAGCGCGAGACGGCTGAATGAAGGAAAAGAGAGGCGTAAGAGATTTGGGAGAAGAGTGCAAGAGATTTGGCACACTGTTATACTTAATCCATCGTTCTTTCTTTTTCTTTTTTTTCCTTTTAATTAATTTTTTTTTTTTAGATTTTTAATGATTTTTATAATCTGGAAAAAATAGATAAAATAAATGTGAAAATATTTGGATTTGATAAATATTGGAGGAAGGATAATTATTTCTCTTTATATAAAAAATAACATCAATTAAAAATATCATAATAACTAATCTAATATATATTTTGTACTTTACACATTTTTTTACAAATGTCATTATTAAGCATTTGTTACAACGTTTAATTAAAAGTATCACACTAGCCATTTATTGTTGTAGTGAGATATGATTATTTTGACAATCTTATTTTTTCTTGATAGATTTTTATGTAGCCACAGAAAGAGAAACCTAAGTTTTTTCCAAAAAAAAAATTTGAATATCCGAACTCGACATTATAGGGTATTCGACTAATCGGGTTGTTACCAAAGTCGAGTCTAGTTTGCTACCCAGAAAAATCGGGTACCCAACCCGTGTCCACCCCTAACTAATATAGCTTCTCATATACCTATTATATATGTACGTTTTTGTGTGTATGTATATGTATATGTATATGTTTATGGATATGTGTTTGTATGTATATTCTCTTATTTACATTTCATTGATTTCACTATGTTATATATCATCAATTAAACATAAGAAAATTACAAGATGTGACTTTCAATGCACTGTCTTCATCAACTCTGTTGGAGATTAAGAATTAGGTCATCTTTGTCCATTAACTCTAACATGTCCACCTTCAAAACGATAAGGAGAGTTCGTGAAAAATAGTAATGGGAAATCGTTTCAAATAATAATTGAAAAACTTTCATATACCCATTCTAAATACTTTCACAAACAAAAATATATCAGTCACCAAAATAAAAAAAATATTTGTCACCAAAGTTATTACCTTGAGATAGAGATGTCAAAATATGTTAGATTTGTCGAGTCAACCATACTCACTATGATTATATAAAAAAAATTAGATTGAATTAAAATTTTAGCAACTTATTTGAAAGTCGACCAAAATGAGCTAGACCACTTGGGTTATGGTTTAGGACGGATTGGATCAGATTAACCCATCATTTTATTAATTAAAAATATATTCATCATTCATATCAAATTATGTCCAATAAATTTTAAGTCCACCGTCTCTTTAAATTTTAAAACACATTGTGACGCTCTGAGCTGGGATTTGATAACTCCGGAGTTGTTTAACAAATAAACTTTGAAAAACACCAAAACTCATAACATAATATTCATTCATTATAAAATAAAGTTGTCTTCACAATGAAAAATGATAACATACAAGAACAAAAGCTTACCCAAAAAAACATAGATCTGTCTAACACGATTGATACCCAAAAAACACATAGATCTTAAAAATAGCAGCAACTAAAGACATAGCATTATCGCTTGATCCTCTTCTTGTAGATCTTCTTAGTTCTTTATATCGAGAATGAAGGTAAGGGATGAATGTCGAGGCCGATCAAACACGACATATAACATGGTTTATAAAATAGATACACGAATGTTGTTGGTTGCTCGAAAATATGGTTGTCTTTCTAGTTTTTGGGTATGGTCTCCTCAAGCTGAGGCAATGTTTATAGGTGGCGAGGAGCTTTAACACAAAAATTACTATGAGATGGTCTCACGAGTCAATTTTGTGAAACGGATATTCTATATGTGTTACTCACAAAAAAGTATTACTTTTAATTTATGTCAAATATATTAATTTTTATTGTAAATATGAACATAATTGATCAATCTCACGAATAAAAATATGTGATGCTGTCTTATGAAAGACTACTCGGAGCTTAATTATGGTCTTCACATCCCTCAATTTCGAAATTATGGTCTTCATACACAGCCCATTACCTATTTAATTTTTTAAACGTATTTTTTGGTTTTTTGTTTTCAATTTTCATATCTATCACAGCTGACGTTTGAGCCGAAATTTAAAACCCTTCAAAAACTTCTAAACTTTGAAGAACGAAACAATTTATTATATTTTTTTGTGAACAATGCTTCAACAATATTACAAGAGAAGGATAAAATATTTTGAAGATTATTGATAAAGAGAAAGAGTGGAATTAAGGAGAAGAAGATGAATGTGTTGGATCCCGGTTTTCTAGACGTCCAAACGCAGCGGAAGTTTAAAAATTTTATTTATTTTGACAATCAAAATATGTTTGGACGCTCGTATGATTTTATCATAAAAACATTCATCGGGATGTCAGAAATTATACCTTTGTGAATTAATCACGTGGCTCCAACTAATCCGGTATAAACGGATTAGCTCTTGTTGATTCCCTACGAACTTTCTTCGATGAAATCCTTTCTTTCCTTCTAATTAGGTCCACGACTGAATAGATTGATCATCTTCCAAATTGCACTAGAAATATTGGAAGATATTTGGCGTAGGAGAAATTATTTGAGAGACGGCTCAAACCCTAACAATTAAGGTGGCCGAAATTTTTTCTCTTCTATGAGTGGAGGCTTACGTAAGATGTGTTGTGGTGGGCTGGTGAAGGGTTTTTTTTTTTTTTTGTATTATATATATAATTAAATTATAATCTAATTACATAATTAACATTAATGAGCTTGATTTGATTAATTGTGCTAGTTCAACTAGTTTAATTAATTTAACCAAATCCCATTAAAACTTTAATTATTTAATATGTTGGACCTGTACCCCTACAAGCCCATTAAACCACTACAAAAAAACGGTATGATTAGCGACGCTTTCATAAAAAACCGTCGCTCAAATAGCGACGGTTTTCATTTTTCATTGCTATATAGCGACGGTTTTTATATACACCGTCGCTTTTTAAATTATAGCGACGGTTTTATAAAACCGGTCGCTAAAATAGCCACGGTTTTAAAAAATCGTCGCTATAATAGCCACGGTTTTAAAACACCGTCGCTATAATAGCCACGGTTTTATAAAACCGGTCGCTATTATTGCGACTGTTCCACACACCCGTCGCTATTTTGTGCAACAGGTTAAACAAAAGCGACGGTCTTGTGTCCTACCGTCGCTACTATAGCGACAAATTTTCATAAACTGTCGCTAAACTAAACAGACGACGGTTTTATTAATACCGTCGCTTGTGTGAAGCGACGGTTTAATATTAAATAGTCGCTATATTAGCGACGAAAAAAAAAACCGTAGCTATATTTAACGTTGGTTTAATTAAACCGTCGTTATCTTCAAAAATAGCAACGTTTTTAAAAAAACCGTCGTCACTTTTGGCGACGTTCAAAGTTAAACCGTCGCCGATTTAGATCGGCGACGGTTTCTAAAATCTGTCGCTATTAGCGACGGATTTTGAAAATCCGTCGCTATTAGCAATCTGTCTATAAATTGTCGCGTCTTCAACTGATTTTCTTCACACCTCTCCTCTCCCTTCGCTCACATTTGCGAGCGATAAACAAGTCTTCTCTCGTGGACGATTTTTGCTTCTACTCAAGTAAGTTTTTTTGCAATTCAATTTTTTATTTTTTGTATTGGATTATTACAACTGGTATTTTCATGGAGAGGAGTATATTCCCCCGGTATTTCCTAATTTTAATATGGAAGTTCCTTCGTCATCTAGGTCTCGTGTAGCACCACCAACTGCTCAAACTACAGCTCCGGAATTTTTGAATTTTCTTCAACAAAATGTTAACTTTGAAGAGAACCCAGAAAATGAGAATGTGAATTTTGGTGAAGAAAATCCAACAATAAATAATGTTCCTGAAGATCCTGAAAGTCCAAACATATTATCCACCATATTTAATTTATTAATTAATCAACTCAACTTCTGAGCTTAATAAATTAAATACATTATAAATTCAACATTTGAATTTATTATTTAAATTATAAATTCAACTCCTTGAATTTTTATCACCTCCAAAATTTAATATTTAATAAGCCCAACATTTGAGTTTAATAAATTAAATTATCAAATTTTTATAAATTCAACTCCTTGAATTTATTATCTCGAAATTTAATTATCATAAATTCAATTCCTTGAATTTACTATTTAATATAAATTAAACTTCTTGATTTTATTCTCTCAACGGGAACAAACAATCCAGTACTTGTGTGACCCTCAATTGTTCAG
Organism: Primulina eburnea; assembly: GCF_022965805.1. NCBI lineage: Eukaryota > Viridiplantae > Streptophyta > Magnoliopsida > Lamiales > Gesneriaceae > Primulina > Primulina eburnea. The sequence goes on from NC_133117.1 coordinate 9,414,287, forward strand.
GGATACAGCTAGCCGTGGGTTCACAACTCCTTGTGATTCAGAATAACATTTATTCTTATTCGGGCTTACCCTAGTTAGCCCCATTTTTTTCATCAACACTTTGATCAAGAATGTCAGAACTCATTTCTGATTGCACCCATCGGATTATGGTAAGAGCGTCTAGTAGCATCGCCCCATGATCCCCTAGGTATCACTGATATTGTCTGCAAGAACCAGTCGATTATGATTAGCGTACAGTACGGCCCCTTCATCTCATATATCCTGATCGAATCTGCAACCATTGGTTCATCGAGGGTTGCATATTAATTCAATAACTATGTGATAACTATAATAGTGGCATCGCGTGTACTATTTGGAGAACTCCTTCTCCAATGTACATCTCGTACTCTGGCCAGAGATTTCATGCACTATTATTTCATCAGATCACTTAGGATATCCACACCCGTAGGTGAGCGGTGAATCCCTGACTACAATGCACTGGCTCCTATATGTGTCGCAACTGTACCCAACCTCGCCACCCGATGACTCTCCTGCAGCCGGTAAACGAGTCAAAGCACAGCCCTAGCATATAGAGCCTCAGTGTTGTCCCGAGTCGTAAGGACTAATGATGTACAATCATAACCACGGACTTATCTTCTCGATGAATGGTAACCACTTGGAAAGTCCGAGGGAGGGTTGCTCGGTATAATCATCATATGACTACCCATCTGCATGTTTGGACATCTCTATGCCCTTACCAAGAAACGCAGTACACAACATCACAGATGCTAGTCTCGAGCTCAAGCGGCCTTTATCCCTGTTTTAGGCGGCTGAATCGACTAGGAACGAATTTAGAATATGCAGTGTTTACAGATGAGTTTCAACATCGAAATACGATTCATTTTTATTAAAGCATAATCAAGGACTTTATCTCTGCTGTTTGCATGAGTATACAGATAAAGTATAACAAGACCATAAAAGGTTAAATTATATTAAAATAAAGATTGTTTATTTCACTTGAGTCAATAAATTCCCTAGCCAACCGTTGGCTTGCAGGACATCTACTCTAACAGAACGAAATGATCATATAATAGCTTATGGATTTGAAGAATTTATATTATTTATTCAGTTTTAAGACTTGTTAAATTAAATTTTATGAACTTTTTCTGAGAAACTTTATGCATCTTTTATTTCTCATGATAATGATATCGATTGTTGAATTATTTTGCTCGATATAACGGATAATATATGTATTACTAAAATATGGATTTTGTTGTTTTTTTGTTGTTTTCGCGTTACAAAGTGGGTTGAGTTGATATTTTTCCAACTTGTCAATTGATGGGCCACCCGCACGACTCCATTGATGGCAGGGACGGATTTAGTGTAGGGCGAACAGGGGCCACGGCCCCCCAAAAAATTTTAAAAAAAAATTTAGTATATATTAATTTTTTTTAAACTAAATATATAAACATATATATATACATGGCCCCCCCAAAATGAAAGATACGTCCATGTATCTCAGTGGCTAAAGTCAATTATAACGTTTGCTCCACCCGATTTCGAGACCTGATTCCGTCTTTTTTTTTTGGATTAGCGACGGTCGTGACGGACACCGTCGCAACATCCGCGACGGTTTCTGAGAACCGTCGCCATATGTTCAAAAACCGTCGCAATATAGCGACGGTTGTTAAAATCGGAATCCTAGATCCGCCCCTGATTGATGGTGGGTTGTTGATTCGGGTTGACCCAAACATCTCTATCTATAGACCATAATATAATTTTCTTTTAATTGTCTTAATATGCTTAAAGAATGCTTATTTAAAAGTTCATAATTTTATTTAAAAACGGTGAGTTATATTTTTTTGTAAAAAATTTATAAATTACTCAAATTATTAATTAAAACTAATGTTTATGGCATCTTCTACGTGTGTTTATATATATATATATATATATATATATATATATATATATATATATATATATATATATATATATATATATATATATATATATATTATTTTTTTGTTATTTTTGAATTTTATAACAATTTTTTAAGTCGAGATGTTATGATTATTTAAAAATTTTAAATATACACACACACACACACACACACATATATATATAAACTGAAAATTTATTATAATAAATTTCGTAAATTTCTATTACATTATTTATAAAAAAAATGGAAAACTTTTGTAATTCAATATGCGTATTTTTGGTACTTTAAAAAATTCATTCTTTTTTTGTTGGATTGCTCACTTGAAAGTAATGGACTGTAGTTTATAGAGATTGTTGCGAGCGGTGTGGTTCATACGATCCACAACCGTTCACCACTTTTCCTTGAAGTTCCAATTAAGAAGCTTGGATGTCCCAATGAGAGAACATTTTGGGTCGCAAATAAATAAACCATCACGTACTTCAGCGCTGAAGGGGGCAAAATTGGAGTCCAAGGGGGTCTTCCTCTTAAATGAATTGCCATAATAACATGGTATCGATTAGGTCTCCAAATTTTTAATTTAGTGGTTGGACATGTTGTATCAATTTTATTTATATGAGCTTATATGTGAATATATCTAATATGTTGTGAGCATTTAATGTGTAGAAACATAAGTGTAATTTTTACATTTATTATGTGCTAAAACAAAAATATCGAAAGATAATGAAAAACATTATCTATATATGGGTTATAGTTCCCAGATCGCGCATAATCACGTTCCATATTCTTTATCACATTAAGAAAATAGTTCAAAAGAGAAAACTAAAGTATCATCTCAAGGAAAAGAGCGCGTATATCTGAAATATCAAAACACGTTATAAAGAATTCGGAATTATGACTTCGAGTACGTATCTGCTTAAAGTTTTAATCAAACTATTAATGATATAGCATGTTGGATTATGTGGTTTATGTGGATTTTCTCCAACGGGTGGTGTCAGAGTCAATCATGCTTGAATCATTAAGATTTGTTTAAAGTTCTAGATATTTCTCCAACCGTCCAGTTTTATTCGGTTTGAAATTAAATTTTTAACTATTCAAAAAATGATAAGATTATATGTATTCTAAATTAAATTTATTGAAATAAAATGTCGTGAAAGTGACCTTTTTATATAGATTAATTTTACGTGAAAGTGACCATTTTATAGAGATTAATTTTATTTTATTATACAAAACAGTTTTGGTATATGTAATCTGTATGGATATTGTTCCCTCCAAACGAAGTTCAATATTAATATAATTACATTTGCGTTTCCGGTGGTAAACACGTGATATTTTTTTATTTTTCATGTGCATAATAAATCGGCTCAAAATAATGTTGTTATTTGACATGATAGTTAATATCAGTATTTGACTGTTGCAACATAATATCACTTACAAGTTAATATATTTTTCAAAGATAAAACATTAATGGAGTATTCAGTATCTCGTTTACGTGGTTTATATTATTTGAATTTATTAATTAGTTTATTTGGATATTTTGTTGAGCATGTATATTTGATTTTTTGTTTTATGTTCAAATTTGACTCCGAAAAATATTCATTCCAACATAAATTTTTAGCATGCTAATCTTTCTTTTATTATTAGTCCACCTTAATTAATTAATGGTTGAGCATTATCCTAGTCTAGGGAGCTTAAAATTTCGGCCCCCCCTTCTAGATACATCCACCAACTCATTTGATATCAAACAAGAATTCAAATTTCAAAAAGGGGAAACTTGGTCTTGCATGCATCCCACCTATATTGCACCTATCTTCCTCACTCCCCTAACCATTTCCTCCCCCTCCATTTTTTCGAAAATCAGAGAGTAGTAGAGAGAAAAAAAAACGTGAGGTGCATAGCTAGGAGGGTAGGATAAACCGAGAGCAAGAAAACAAGAGAAGCGTTCCACTCCTCCGTGCCGCGTCGTCGTCGTTTCGTTCATTTTCTTTCGAAACGAAACCAGGCATGTCTAGATTTCTTTCAAACCTCAATCAAGTCATATTATCAATTATTTTTCAGTATATGATCATGTTTTATCAAGCAAAAACCGAGATACATGTCAAAACATTTTGAAACAACACGTGCAGAATTTTCGATTTTTTCTTGGCAAGCTTCACGGTTTCTTTTGGTTTGTGAGTTTCAGGTATTGGATCGACTCTAGGCTCCCAAGGCGACTTATATACATGTAATAGGATGCATTAGGACCACATTTGTCCATCGGTTTCACCCCATGCTCGCTGGAAAGCAAGAAATGACAGCAACACCATTTGTGTCCCTTTTTGAGTTCGAAAATTTCAGTTTTTATGTCAAGGGGTTGGATCTGATCTGGCTGCCCTAAGGGCTCTTAGCCATGGTTGGATCACTCCCCTAGCATGTCTAAGACGTGACTAAGTCGCACTTTTGGTGGCTTGGTCCATGGCTCATCGGTTTTTAAATAAACAACAAGAACAGCCCCTCCCCTCTCGGTTTCCCTTCTTTTGACAGCAACATGTATTTCGAATTGTGTGGTTTGATGTGGATCTTGGTTGGCCTATGGCCCTTAGCCACGGTTCATACCATACCCCTAGATGTCTAGATCGTGCCATGGTCAATCAAATGGCCACTGGAACGACACGAGACATCAATCGAAGCAACACACTACACACGCATACAATAGGATTCTCGGTATGAGTTTTCGGTTGTTGCTGGAATGGTGCGAATTATGGCTGGCCAAAAGCCCTTAGCCATGGTTCAAATCATTCCTTAGGATGTTGGTAAGGGTCTCTGGTGGGTGGTTCACGCCCCAATGGCCGATAGACTCGAAACCAACACAAGACGCACGGGTGCGCAGCTGCTGGAAATTACAGCAAGTTGCTGTGTCGGTTCGGAGGCTCGTTCGAGTTCTCGGTCGGCTTTTAGCCTATGGCCTTGGACTGGACAGTGCCCCATTGAGTTAGGAAGGTCATTTTTTTGACCGTTCGTGATTCGGATCATTTTTGAGGTCGTACGAGAATTTACGGTGCGATGTGTCAAATTGACTCTCGAAAGAGCGTTTCACGTTTTGGCCTCCATTTCACCTAGATTTCGACCCTCATCATTTTAGGAGCATTATTTTAGTATTTTAAGCGTATTTTAATCATGACTATATGTCGGTTCAGGTTGGTTCGGAGTCATGATTAAATACGAAGTCATTAGACGTCTTAGTCGCATCTTTTGAACATAAATTGCATAGTTGGTCAAGTTTAAGCTACTGCATATTTTCATGGCACAGTTAGGTTGCAGCGAGCCTGGGGACGATCCAATCCAATCCAGTTGGTAAAATATACAGGAATTTTCATTATGCCAGTTAATTATTTTACGTGCATTAAATAGAAAATGATTATTTTTGAGATTTATGCGATATGGCTTGTGGTTCATTCACTGTGTGGGAGTATTATTTTATACGGTCGCTAGTGACCGCTCAGTTCAGTTTGGTACCACCCGGTCGCCAGTGACCGGCCAGCTCAGTTCAGTTTCAGACTCCCCGGTAGCCAGTTACCGATCAGTTCAGCTTAGTGCAGGGCCCACAGGCATAGACCATAATCTCAACAGAAAATTTTACCAGTTATTTCAGTACATGGCTCCAAGGAGCAAATATTTTTACTGTGATTTTCAGTTCAGTTATGCACGTATTATAATTGCTCAGTACAGATTATTTTCAGCATGCCTCATGACATGATATTTTATCTCATGCACATTTTACTTCAGTATTTACTCGTTACCTACGATATATGCGTGCTGAGTCTTTAGGCTCACTAGACTTGATTGTTGTAGGAGCTGATGAGGCCAGGGCCGAGGGCGGGGACCAGTGAGCTAGCTTGGGTCGGCAGTAGTGGCACCCGAGCACCTCAGTTTCAGCATTTTGTCATTTTATTTGATGCTCAAACCTTTTTATCAGTCGTTGGATATTTTTAATTTGCTATTGTTGGCAAACTTTATTTTCTTCCGCTGCGATATTTTAAACATTGAACTGGATTTATCAGTTGATTTTATGAATGAGGCCATTTAAGTTCTTTTAAAAAGAAAATTTTTAATTTTCCGCAAATTTTCAAGCAAGGAGTTTTAGGGCCTTTACAGTTGGTATCAGAGCCTATGTTCTTGTAAAGGGTTACACTACTACTGACCACGAGAAGCTCACGAAGTCACGCCTTCGGTCTGTAAGTTTTACTTTTCAGCATTTTATTTAAAGCACGAATTATTTTGACAGCATGCTTCCATGAAATAATTTCGACCAGATTTTCAGTATTTCAGTGTTCATTTCAAATAAATTATGGAATTATGCATGTTGGGTACGTTTGGAATTGGACATGTCTAAAAATTCGAATATTGGGCTTTAGTAGAGGTTGAAAATGATTTGACTATATTAATTTTTAGTTCAGTATTGTTGATGTTCTCCTTATGTGTTATAAGTTAATCTTGAAATTATGAATGCTGTTGAGACTTGTAGAATTTCTAAGAAATTATTAATGGTTCTTGGTTGCTAGTCGAGTAAATTTTTGAGGATTTCATATAAGCAATAGCGATTCGAAGACTACGACAATCTTCAGGATTATAAATGTACAATTTGAGGATTTTAATTATCTATGGAAATGTAAGATTAATTATGAGAATTTATTTATGATGCATGCTCTACATAGTTGGATTTAAGGATCGAATTGCGGAAATTGAGAATTTTAAGGATTAAATGCGAACTTTTGAGAAATTGGAATTTTAAGTATTTGTAGAAATTTAAGACGTGTTATGGGAATTAATTTTTGGGTTTAATAAACTTAAGGCTATTGAACCTTATGATACGGGAAATCTATAAAATGAAATTGAGAATACTGAGGACTCATGGCTAATTGTGGAATTTTCGAGATTTAGGGAAAAATTGGATGATGTTCGAGGAAAGTAAGAATTAATTTTACAATTTTAAAAAAATTAAGAACTTATTTAGTAGTAAGTGAGAATTGAACAATTTAAAGGATATGACTTTTCGGTTATTTAGGCTTGAAGAAAATATAGAATATTTAGATATTTGAGTTATAATGTTATAATGAATGGTAACTAAGGACATTGTAGGATGAACCAATCTTAGGCATGAAAATCTAAGCGTTAGTGAAATAATGTTGTGGCAAATTAAGAATTTAAAGTGATGACGACTTAAGGTAAATTTGATCGGTTAGTTAAGTTATAAGAATAAACATTGAGTTAGTAAATTTTTGGGAACATAAGTTTGATGTGTCACAAGTTTTAGTCATGATGTTAACAATTAAGATTATACCTTGTGAGAATTTTAAAATTTTGGGAAGTTGGGTACGATGATGGTTAGTTTAATTGGTAGACGCACGTAAGAGGTGAGGTAGACATCTTGTCTTGAGAAATTTTTGCAAGTCATTAAGAAACTTGAGAATAAGTGAATATGTGTGTTGGGATTATGTTATCTAATACTATTTGGGTCGCGTAAGCTTGAAGTTTAAGTTTATGAAATAGGTGTTCGTACGAAAATTTTGGGTGAGATAAAAACCAAAAGAAGCGAGTTGTGTTCATCATAGGTTATCAATAAACGAATATTAAGATTTTTATCGAGTAAGAAATCTGAAACTTTGATATGGGGATTCTAGAACTCTATGGGGGTATAAATGAGGTTGATTCATTAGAGTTATTCTAAGGCTACCATGGGATGACTTAATAAGTTTTTACGTTGATACGTAAGAATGTGACACTTGTTCCAATGAGGAGAGTCCAAGGATCTTAGGCTAATTTTGTTATAGGGTTGAGATAAGGTTAACTTTTAAGTGTATTAACGAGGATAGAAGTCGGTCAGTAAATTTTGGGGGCTAAGGTTTCCTAAGTTGAACTGTCTAAATGCTAATATAATAAGTCGATGAATATTACGAGTATAGTATAAGAAAAGTAAGGTGCGATAAGTTTAGACATCCATCTCTAGTATGAGAAACTGCGGGATAAGTCAAAATTCGGGGTTATAGTTGAATAGAACTAAGGCACCGTAAGTTGTTTTAAGTTGCGATTCAAAACGAGGACTTTGGTAGACAAATTTATTTAGGATTGAGAAGACATAAGGTACATCTTAATATTTATCTTATCAGAGTAGCGCATCGGAAGCGTGGATTATTAGGATTCTAGAATTAAGAGTCTAAAATTTTTGTTTATCAAGGATAAGCGAATTTCGGGGACGAAATTTCTTTTAAGGGGGGAAGGATTGTAGAACCCGTAACTTAGACTACCTATAAGCCATGCATAATTCTAGTATTTTAAATAATTTTATTTCATGAGTATTTAAATGATTTTCCTTAAGTTAATTATTTCATGCAGCAGTTTGATTTTTATCAGTTCAGTTATTTCAGTGAGGCCAGACTGGAGTTGGAGTTTTGAGATAGAATTTAAGATTCGAGAAATATTTCCAGAAGTTAATTTAGCTAGCAAGTAAGTTCATTTAAGTTAAAAAGGAGGTTGATGATTTAATTTAAGTTGCTTGAGGTGATTAAGAAATAAGCTCATTTAAGTTGCATAATTAAGGGGTTAGCTCACTAAATTATTTAAAGGAATAGTGAGGCTTTTAAGAGTTATTAAATTACTAGATAATCAACATTTCCCCTCCATATATTAGTGCATTTTTCGGCCCTTAGTACCTAGACTAGTCATTGCCAACTCATCACCCTTTGACCCATTCCATGTAAATTTTTAGCATGCTAATCTTTCTTTTATAATTAGTCCACCTTAATTAATTAATGGTTGAGCATTATCCTAGTCTAGGGAGCTTAAAATTTCGGCCCCCCCTTCTAGATACATCCACCAACTCATTTGATATCAAACAAGAATTCAAATTTCAAAAAGGTGAAACTTGGTCTTGCATGCATCCCACCTATATTGCACCTATCTTCCTCACTCCCCTAACCATTTCCTCCCCCTCCATTATTTCGAAAATCAGAGAGTAGTAGAGAGAAAAAAAAAACGTGAGGTGCATAGCTAGGAGGGTAGGATAAACCGAGAGCAAGAAAACAAGAGAAGCGTTCCACTCCTCCGTGCCGCGTCGTCGTCGTTTCGTTCATTTTCTTTCGAAACGAAACCAGGCATGTCTAGATTTCTTTCAAACCTCAATCAAGTCATATTATCAATTATTTTTCAGTATATGATCATGTTTTATCAAGCAAAAACCGAGATACATGTCAAAACATTTTGAAACAACACGTGCAGAATTTTCGATTTTTCCTTGGCAAGCTTCACGGTTTCTTTTGGTTTGTGAGTTTCAGGTATTGGATCGACTCTAGGCTCCCAAGGCGACTTATATACATGTAATAGGATGCATTAGGACCACATTTGTCCATCGGTTTCACCCCATGCTCGCTGGAAAGAAAGAAATGACAGCAACACCATTTGTGTCCCTTTTTGAGTTCGAAAATTTCAGTTTTTATGTCAAGGGGTTGGATCTGATCTTGGCTGCCCTAAGGGCTCTTAGCCATGGTTGGATCACTCCCCTAGCATGTCTAAGACGTGACTAAGTCGCCCTTTTGGTGGCTTGGTCCATGGCTCATCGGTTTTTAAATAAACAACAAGAACAGCCCCTCCCCTCTCGGTTTCCCTTCTTTTGACAGCAACATGTATTTCGAATTGTGCGGTTTGATGTGGATCTTGGTTGGCCTATGGCCCTTAGCCACGGTTCATACCATGACCCTAGATGTCTAGATCGTGCCATGGTCAATCAAATGGCCACTGGAACGACACGAGACATCAATCGAAGCAACACACTACACACGCATACAAAAGCATTCTCGGTATGAGTTTCCGGTTGTTGCTGGAATGGTGCAAATTATGGCTGGCCAAAAGCCCTTAGCCATGGTTCAAATCATTCTTAGGATGTTGGTAAGGGTCTCTGGTGGGTGGTTCACGCCCCAATGGCCGATAGACTCGAAACCAACACAAGACGCATGGGTGCGCAGCTGCTGGAAATTACAGCAAGTTGCTGTGTCGGTTCGGAGGCTCGTTCGAGTTCTCGGTCGGCTTTTAGCCTATGGCCTTGGACTGGACAGTGCCCCATTGAGTTAGGAAGGTCATGTTTTTGACCGTTTGTGATTCGGATCATTTTTGAGGTCGTACGAGAATTTACGGTGCGATGTGCCAAATTGACTCTCGAAAGAGCGTTTCACGTTTTGGCCTCCATTTCACCTAGATTTCGACCCTCATCATTTTAGGAGCATTATTTCAGTATTTTAAGCGTATTTTAATTATGAATATATGTCGGTTCAGGTTGGTTCGGAGTCATGATTAAATACGAAGTCATTAGGCGTCTTAGTCGCATCTTTTGAACATAAATTACATAGTTGGTCAAGTTTAAGCTACTGCATATTTTCATGGCACAGTTAGGTTGCAGCGAGCTTGGGGACGATCCAATCCAATCCAGTTGGTAAAATATACAGGAATTTTCATTATGCCAGTTAATTATTTTACGTGCATTAAATAGAAAATGATTATTTTTGAGATTTATGCGATATGACTTGTGGTTCATTCACTATGTGGGAGTATTATTTTATACGGTCGCCAGTGACCGCTCAGTTCAGTTTGGTACCACCCGGTCGCCAGTGACCGGCCAGCTCAGTTCAGTTTCAGACTCCCCGGTAGCCAGTTATCGATCAGTTCAGCTTAGTGCAGGGGCCACAGGCGTAGACCATAATCTCAACAGAAAATTTTACCAGTTATTTCAGTACAGGGCTCCAAGGAGCAAATATTTTTACTGTGATTTTCAGTTCAGTTATGCACGTATTATAATTGCTCAGTACAAGTTATTTTCAGCATGCCTCATGACATGATATTTTATCTCATGCACATTTTACTTCGGTATTTACTCGTTACCTACGATATATGCGTGCTGAGTCTTTAGGCTCACTAGACTTGATTGTTGTAGGTGCTGATGAGGCTAGGGCCGAGGGCGGGGACCAGTGAGCTAGCTTGGGTCGGCCGTAGTGGCATCCGAGGACCTCAGTTTCAGCATTTTGCCATTTTATTTGATGCTCAAACCTTTTTATCAGTCGTTGGATATTTTTAAATTGCTATTGTCGGCAAACTTTATTTTCTTCCGCTGCGATATTTTAAACATTGAACTGGATTTATCAGTTGATTTTATGAATGAGGCCATTTAAGTTCTTTTTAAAAGAAAATTTTTAATTTTCCGCAAATTTTCAAGCACGGAGTTTTAGGGCCTTTACACAAGCCCTTCCTTGTTTTCCCTTCACCCTTGTAGTGGCTGCGTCGTATATTTTCTGTCCAAATTTGAAATCCAAATATTCTTGAAGTGTTGTCTTCCTAACATCTTAACCTTTGATTCAAGCTATAAATCAGTCATCTTGAGCAAGGATCCAATTAGATCAAATCTGTTGTTCTTGTGCTCTATTTCTCAGAGATTTCTTGACCCATTTGGTGAGCTTTTCTTCTTGTTGCTGCGATTTTTACATCTTGAGTTTGAAAAAATGACAAATAAATATTGTAGATCTTTGTGTTGGCTATCATTTAGCACTACAACCATCGAATTTCAGTTTGAAACGGATTTGATATGATTTTGCTGCCAAAATGTGTCAAAACCAGATTCGAAATTGAACTGTGTAGAAAGGTTATTGTAATTTGAGGTTATGACCTTTGTACACTTGGATTCTGAAATTGTGGCTCAAATAAAAAGTGTAGATCTATGTGTTGTCTTATAAATGAGACTTGAATCGTTAAAATATATCAAGAATTGAGACACTTGTGTATTTTTTTGTGAAACTACTTAGCTGGCATGTTATGTCCAAGAATAGATTGGATATAGTGAATTCAACGAAATGTTGGGCTCAATCGATTGAGAATTTGAATATGACTTCAACAAGACAAAAAATAGATAAATGAGTTTCTTTCATTTCCAATTGGCGTATATTGGTTTGAGTCAATATTGAGGTAGATATGAATTTTATGCTATGAAGTGCCGAATTTGGAACTATAGCAGAATGTAGTTTTCATGGTTTATGTTTTTGGGAGTTTTAATCGTGTCGAGATGATTGAATTTCTTATTTATTTTTTCGGTGAAATGGTTCATTATTCGGCTTGTGTTATGTGTTTTAGGCGATGATCTTGAAGTAAAGTTGATCATTGGAATTGTCAAATTGGTATAGGTATATTACAGTTCGCTAAAATACAACGGTAACACATATATTAAGTTTTAACATAAATACGTGTTATTGTTGTTTACGTGCTTATGTGGGTTATGTGTGTTGTTAAATACCTCGTTGTTTTATATGATCATTATGTGGCATATTCTATGGTATTTAGTATAGGACATGATATCATGACATTAATGTTGAGCCGTATCATTCTTGTTAGACCGTTGTCGATATTCATTGTTATTTGGCACTGTTGTTTATCTCGGGATCATGGTGCGGCTGATAGGCCTATATAAATTGACTCACATGAAACCGTAGATATGATTGAACAATCATGTGGTTAGTTCAGCCTTTTGAGGTGAGCGCTGGGATTGTGTCATCCAGTTGTTTTGTGTCATTCTTGTTATATATTGTTACAGCTTTATGGAGGCCGAGTTGTGGGTGTTGATTTGCACAGCCTGACATACCTCGCATACTTGGATCATTTTACTATTTTTCATTTACTATTTTTCTGACGCTTGAGTTTTCTGGATGTCCTATTTACCAAGAGGTCATGTCGAAATTTGTTTTAAGCTTTGAGGTCCGTTTTAAAGTATTTTAAACCATTTTCTGCTGCATAATTAAATCAAATCATTATTGTTTGATCACTAATTGCCATTTGAGTAAATGAGCCTCACATTTTGGTATCATGCGTAAACTAGGATACACTCAAACTATATTCTAGTACACGATTCTTTTCACTAATGGTTGTTGCGCATGTGTTTGTTACTTGACAGCGTGCTTATGTGATTATATGATTTTTTTATTTTCATTCTAATTGTTATAATGTTATATTGTATAGAATGGAAGGAGATATTGAGATTCTTGTTGGTTAGATTTCTGTTGTTAGAGGTCGTGGTTGTGGTCGTGGACGGGGTAGGCCTCGTACCCGTGTTAATGATACTAATGCTGAGCAAGATGTTGATCAGTTAGAGCAACTTAGGATGAATGAGTTATTTGTTCGTTTTCACTCTATACATCCATCTTGATCCAGTTTTATTCGGTTTGAAATTAAATTTTTAACTATTCAAAAAATGATAAGATTATATGTATTTTAAATTAAATTTATTGTAATAAAATGTCGTGAAAGTGACCTTTTTATATAGATTTATTTTATCGTGAAAGTGACCTTTTTTATAGAGATTAATTTTATTTTGTTATACAAAACAGTTTTGGTATATGTAATCTGTATGGATATTGTTCCCTCCAAACGAAGTTCAATATTAATATAATTACATTTACGTTTCCGGTGGTAAACACGTGATATTTTTTTATTTTTCATGTGCATAATAAATCGGCTCAAAATAATGTTGTTATTTGACATGATAGTTAATATCAGTATTTGACTGTTGCGACATAATATCACTTACAAGTTAATATATTTTTCAAAGATAAAACATTAATGGAGTATTCAGTATCTCGTTTACGTGGTTTATATTATTTGAATTTATTAATTAGTTTATTTGGATATTTTGTTGAGCATGTATATTTGATTTTTTGTTTTCCGTTCAAATTTGACTCCGAAAAATATTCATTCCAACATAAATTTATTCCTATGTTAAATGGCTCGAACTTTGAATTGTGACAAGAGAATTTACTGATATTTTTTCGGAGTCATGGATTTGGACCTTGCGGTAAGGGTTGACTCTCCTCCTGCCATTAACGATAAGAGTACTTCTGAGGAAAAGAGGGAGTTTGACAGGTGAGAGAGGTCGAATCGCATGTGTATGATGATCATGAAGAGGGTCATTCCAGAAACATTTAGAGGCAAAATGTCTAGTGACATTGCTACAATTAATGCATTTTTTTAGGACCTCGAAAATAGGTTTGTTAAAGGGAAAAGTCTGAAATTGGTACACTTTTGGCAAGACTCGTTTCAATGAGGTACATGGGTAAGGGCAACATAAGAGAGTACATAATGGAGAGATGTCTCATTTTGCTTAAAGGTTGAAAGCACTGAAGCTTGACCTCTCTGAGGGTTGCTGGAGAATTTAGCTTTTATATATCTTCCTCTATAATTTAATCACTTTAAGGTGAGCCATAACTGTTAAAAAGAGACTTGGTCAGTGTACTAAAAAAAAGAGTTGGTCTCTGAATGAGCTCATATCGCACTGTGTTCAGGAAGAGGAAAGGTTGAAGTACGACAAGAAAAAAAAGTGTTTATTATGCTTCTACCTCGAAAGATAAAGGAAAGAAAAGAAACGATAAGGAATATGTGTGCTGGTTGTTTCTTTTGTGGTAGTTATGGGCATACAAAGAAGCAACACACAAATTATTACGATTGGCATGCTAAGAAATGTGTGCTTCTTAATATGGTTTGTTATTAGATTAATTTAACCTCAATTCCTAGACACACATGGTGGTTTTAGACTCTAGTACAACAACTTACATCAGTGTGTCTATGAACGGTTGCTTGAAATGTCGAAAGCCAAGTGATGCTAAAAAGATGCATCTAAGTTGGTGACGACAACAAATTTGAAGTTGAGACAATAGAAAAATTTAGATTATTGTTAAATAATGGAATATGTTTGGAAATTTTTGAAATATTTGTTGTACTGTATTTTGGATGGAATTTGATTTCTATTTATACATTGAACAAATTAGGTTATTTTTGTTCATTTGGAAATGAAATATTCAGTTTGTTTCATGATTCAAAATTGGTTAGTTCCGGCCCTTTATTAGGATACATAATATTTATTTTTTGGATATTATTGCTTCATTTATTGAATCCCTGGAAAAAAGGCGCTAAAAGAAAATTAACCAGTGAGAATTCAGCAGTGTTATGACACAAGATATTGAGTCATATCTCTGAGAAGAGAATAAAGACTTGTTCAGGCGAAATTCTCGAACATTTAGATTACACATATTTTAATAACTGTGTTAATTGTATAAAGGGAAAAGAAACCAACAAAAAGGAGATTTGAAGCCAACATGAGTTCAGGCGTCTTAGAACTTTAACATACTAATATTTGTGGATCATTCTCTTCGGCTACTTGGAATGGTCAACAATATTTTATAACGTTCACAGACGATTTGTCAAGATATAGTTTCATTTATCTCATTCATAAAAATACACAGTCATTGGATGCGTTCAAAAGTTATAAAGTTGAAGTTGGAAATCAACTTAGCTTAAAGATTAAAAGTGTTAGATCTCACCGTGGTGGTGAATACTCACTACAAGAAATTTCTTGATCAATAACACACATACGACACCGGTTTTTAATAAAATCGTTGTTAAAAAACTTTTGACAACAGTTTTAGTGAAAACCGTTGTCGTAGAGCCTTTTCTTAAGCAAAAAACAACGGTTTTATAAAACCGTTGTCTTTTGGGGGTCAAAGACAACAGTTTTTTAGGTCAAAGACAACATTTTTTTGGTTCTATAATAGTTTTTCTATTATAGAACCGTTGTCTTTGAGCGCTTATCAACGGTTCATAGAACTGTTGTCTATTAACGTGTTTTTTTGGACAATTGACAACGATTTTCTAAAACCGTTGTTGGTAGAAGTGTTGTTTGAAACATTTTAGCGACGGTTTAGCAATACCGTCGCTAATATTAGCGACTGTTTTTGCCAAACCGTTGCGATTTTAAAATTGCATCGTAGCTAAATTTAGCGACGGTTAAAATTAGATCCGTTGCATTTTTCACGTCGCGACGGTTACACTTAAACCGTCGCTAATTTTAGCGACTGTTTTAGTATAACCGTCGTGAAATATAGCGACGGGTATTAGTGAAAGATTTTGGTAATGCATTTTTGTACTTGGTATCCAGATACATCTGAATCGTTCTAGAGCTATTCCTGGTTATCTCAGAAAGACTATATAGAGAAAGCTCCCAAGCGATATGGATGCAAGACTGTAAACCAATAGATACCCCTGTGGCTAAGGGAGACAAATATAGTCTTAAATAATGTCCCAAGAATGATTTTGAGGAGAAAGAAATACAGAAAGTTCCATATGCATTTTCAGTAAGGAGACTAATGTATGCTCAGATTTGTATAAGTCCAGATATTCTGTACGTGACAAGAATGTTGGTAAGATATCTAAGTAATCCATGAGTAGAAAATTGGAAAGCAATCAAAAGATTTTTACAGTACATACAGAGAACAAAATATTACATGCTCATATATCGGATGTTGGATCAACTTGAGATCATTGGTATACTGATCCCGGTTTTGCTGGATGCCAAGATAGTATGAAATCTACGACAAACTTTATCTATCTCCTTACTGGAGGTGTCATTTCATGGAAGAATTCTAAATAGTCTCTTATAGACTCTTCCACCATGACAACTGAGTTTATATCATGTTATGAGACATCAAATTATGAAATGTGACTGCAAAAATTTGTCACGATATTGCGATTGTTGATGTCATTGAAAGACCACTAAGAATACATTGTGACAATGTATCAACAATCATGTATTCCAATAACAACATGAGCTCGATGAAGTCAAAACACATTGACTTCAAGTTCCTGATTGTTAAAGAAATAATTTAGAGTGACAAGTTGTCTCTTGGAGAAATGTAAGGCCCTAGAGTATATTTGTAACGAACCGTACTTTTCATACTTAAAATTTGCTGAAAAATTAAAAATTTTCTTTTAAACTAAATGAAATGCGGAACTGAAATCAAATACGGTCGTCACTACATCCTTCATCAATAAAAATATTTGAAATCGACATCACCAATAAAATTTTGTTAAAGGAAACTGTCTCAAAATATTTCGCATCCAGATGCTTAAAAGCTCAGAGTATTTTTAAACTTTGCATAAAACGTAAACTTTGCGGTCCTCGGGTCTAGCCTGCTACTCAGCCCAAGCCTGCCCCTTGGTCATCACCTCCTGCCTCCTCAGCATAGTCACCTGCATCGATCAAGTCTAGTGAGTCTAAAGTGTCAACACGTATAAACTGGAATAACGAGTACTACATAATAAGATCGCATGCAACTTTAAAATAGGACATACATAACTTGAAATTTGAGCTTGCATAATAAACTTAAACATAGGTACGTACGCAGTTAGACGTGCCATCAACATAAACATTCATAAACATATTGCATACTTGAACATACGTAACTTCATCATTTTGCGTAGAGGCATGTTTCAAAGCAAGTGACCCATAACATAATAAACGCCTGATCAGAAACACCAAAGTACTGGGCTGACAGGGACGTATCCACTGCCACATACATAAGATCCCCGTTCATAATTTAACGGGCTGGTTGGTCCCTGTTCATAATTTAACGCTTTCCAACCATGATCTAACCCGTTCATAATTTAACGGGCGGATTGGTCCCCGTTCATAATTTAACGCTTTCCAATCCTAACATAATTTGGTCACAAGACATTTAGCATACCTCAAAAACTTGACATATTTTCTTTGCACGTCAACATACTTACTTGGCGTTGAGGGATTCGTTGGACTTCGATCGGGGCCGTTGCTGCACCAACTAACATGAATTTGCATAACTTAAACGTAGGAATCATACTTACTCTCAAGTCCAAATCAATACTTAGGACGTTCTAACATTTCCCATGACACGACCTTGAAAATCCTTGCACTAAACAATGACGTCAAATCCCAAAATATACTTACAATTCTTTTCCAAAAAGTGAGTACACGGACCCCTACCCCGGGTCCATGTACAGGTCCGTCTAGGTGCGGTGCAGTGACACTCGGAAAAAAGAAGGGACACGGACCCCGTGCCTACCTCCGTGTAGGGGTCTGTGAAGACTCGGGTGAAAGACTCCATGAAAAAGGGTGGACACGGACCCCGTGCCAGGGTATGTGCCAGGGTCCGTGCAGACTCTGGAAAAAATGGCACTCCGGAAGAATAAAGGCACGGACCCCGTGCCAGGGTCCGTGCAGGCTCTGTGATCGCGAACTTACGAAAATTCTTGTACATGCTTTGCTTAACTTTCTAGACCCGGTTGCACGAACTATGAACCGACACCCCGAGACCCATCCTAGCATACCATAACATAAAACCAATTTCGTACAACATCTCAAGCAACGACGTTCATCTTACGACGCATACAATTTCAAAAACGTGACAATCGACACTAATTTCTTTCCTACGACTTCTAATGCATTCGAGTGCCGATCGACAGTAAACGACGTACCACATATCGACGCAACAACATAATAATCATACCTAGGTTCAACAACGATCGTCCGTCGATCTCCAACGAAGCCTGCAACAAATAAACTTCGAGAACACAATTATCGTAAAAGTCGCAGTTTGAGCAGTCCCACGAAACACGCCATTACTCGCTCAATTTTCATCCAAAAATCTCGAATTTTATATCAAAACGAAGGTATCGAAAAGTTCTACAATTTTGTAGTTGAAAGTTTTCTCAAATTCTCGACGGAAAAATCACAGTTTCGAGAAGAACAGCAAGTTACGAGATTTCAGATCTAAAAAGTATTTCAAACGCATTCAAATCAATTTCCGCACGACGAACGTCATACATAAATTTTCACGCATAAAAATACACAACGCATACTATACAAGATCGATTCAGAAAGAACAGAATATACATGCCTTTTGATAATAAACGTTACCGAACCGGCGATATCGAAGCGGCGAAGAATGCGAGGTTGATCCGGGACGAACGTGGCACCGTTTTCTTGCGATAAACTGAACGAAATCTTGCAGGAAATCCAAAGGGAAGGGGGCGGCTGCTATAGACCTTATAACCCTAGGTTTTGCTCTTTTGAAAATAATAAAAAATCTAGAATGAAACTTGTGTGTGTGTTTAGGCGTGACAGGTGTGTGTAAAAGTGTGTAACGTGTGCGTGAGTTTTGTGTGTAATTAGGGAATTTATTTTGCTTAATTAAAATCAATAACATGCTAATCAAATACTAATTACAAAGGTTGACACACAATAAATTAGTTAAAATATTAACTATACTCATCTTTAACTAAAATCCCCTAATAAAATAAAGAGCACACTTTTTAAACTTTTAAAAGTTTTAAAGTCTTAAAATTACCAAATAAATAAATTGGGCTTAAAAATGCTAAACTCCATAAATTATTTAAAATGCCCCCAAACTCAACTTAAAATAAAATACCACGTTTTAAATTGCCAAAATCGTCACCGGGTCTTTTCCTCAATCCCGCTTCGAATAATCGCCTGAAACATGAAACTCGAAAAACGTTTTAACGTGCATCGCATAAACATAATTAATTTAAAATAATGCATTTAAATAAATCATGCATCGCTAAAACTCATTTAAAATTAATTTAAATGATTTAATAATTTAGTGAATGCATGGGTTATACGCGTACTGAATTTGGGCACTACAGTTCCTCCCCCACTTATAAAAATTTTGTCCTCGAAATTAAGTCTTACCGAACAACTCCGGGTAGCGAAGTCTCATGTCGGCCTCTGACTCCCAAGTGGCTTCCTCCACTGATTGATTCAGCCACTGAACTTTGACCAACTTAGTCGTCTTGTTCCGAAGTCTGCGCTCCTGTCTGTCTAGGATTTGGACTGGTTTCTCCTCATAAGACAGGTCTGGAGTCAACTGTAACGGCTCATAACTCAGAACATGAGAAGGATTAGCCCAATATTTTCTCAGCATCGAGACATGGAACACATTGTGCACCCCGGACAGATTCGGCTGAAGGGCTACACGATAAGCTAGTGTCCCAACTCTGTCCAAAACCTCGAACGGTCCAAGAAACCTCGGACTCAACTTGCCTCTTTTTCCAAATCTCATCACACCCTTCATGGGTGCTATCTTGACGAAAACGTGATCACCCACTGAAAATTCGAGATCTCTCCTCCTCTTATCAGCATAACTCTTCTGACGGCTTTGGGCAGTCTTCATTCTCTCACGAATCTTGACCACCACGTCTGCAGTCTGTTGAACTATCTCTGGACCTAGATCTGATCTCTCACCCACTTCATCCCAATGAACTGGTGATCTGCACTTCCGACCATACAACGCCTCATAGGAAGCCATACCAATAGATGCTTGGAAGCTGTTGTTGTATGTGAACTCCACTAGAGGTAGTCTAGACTCCCATGTTCCCTGAAAATCAATCATGCAAGCTCTTAGCAAGTCTTCTAAAATCTGTATCACTCGCTCAGACTGGCCATCTGTCTACGGGTGAAAAGCTGTACTAAAAAGCAACTTCGTCCCCATAGTTGCATGTAAGCTCTTCCAGAAGGACGATGTAAACCTCGGGTCCCTGTCGGACACAATAGAGACTGGGAAACCATGCAACCGGACGATCTCCCGGATATAAAGATCCGCATACTGCGTCATGGAGAAAGTCGTCTTCACTGGCAGAAAATATGCTGACTTAGTGAGTCTGTCTACTATAACCCAAATGGAGTTCGATCCTCTGACTGATCTCGGTAATCCAACCACAAAATCAATAGTAATGTTCTCCCACTTCCACTCGGGAATGGGAAGTGGCTTAACCAATCCTGCTGGCCTCTGATGTTCAGCTTTTACTTGCTGGCAAGTGAGACATTCTGATACAAATCTACGGATGTCTCGCTTCATCCCTGGCCACCAATACAATAACTGTAGGTCTTTGTAGATCTTGGTACCTCCCAGGTGGATAGAATACGGAGATGCGTGCGCCTCTGTCAAAATATCCTGTCTGATCGAACTAACACTAGGCACCTACATTCTACCTCTGTATCTCACAATCCCATCTGACACTGTATAAAGAACACTGCCCTTGGCCTCATCTTTCAGTCTCCATTTCTGTAACTGCTCATCTGAAGACTGACCCGCTCGGATTCGGTCTAGCAAATCAGATTTGACTGTCAGATTAGACAGTCTAGGAGCTCTGCCCTCACGATAAATCTCTAGACCAAACTTCTGAATCTCAGATTGAAGGGGTTTCTGAGCTGACAACTGAGCTACCACTGCCACTTTTCTGCTCAAAGCGTCTGCGACAACATTAGCTTTTCCCGGGTGGTAGCTAATTTTGCAGTCGTAATCTTTCACGAGTTCCAACCACCGTCTCTGTCTCATATTCAGCTCTTTCTGTGTGAATAAATATTTGAGACTCTTGTGGTTGGTGAAAATCTGACATTTCTTGCCGTATAGGTAGTGTCTCCAAATTTTCAGTGCGAAGACAACGGCGGCTAACTCTAGGTCGTGAGTCGGATAGTTCTTCTCATGCACTTTCAACTGCCTGGATGCATAAGCTATGACTCGACCCTGCTGCATCAATACTGCGCCTAATCCGAGCTTAGATGCATCGGTATAAAGCACAAACTCGCCTTGCCCTATTGGCATGGCTAGCACTGGCGCCGAAATAAGAGCTTGCTTCAAAGTATCAAAGCTCTTCTGACATTCTTCACTCCACACAAACTTAGCATTCTTCTTGGTTAGTGAAGTGAGTGGCACTGCTATGGACAAAAACCCCTTAATAAACTTACGGTAGTAACCAGCTAAGCCCAAAAAGCTGCGGATTTCTGATGCATTCTTTGGCTCAACCCAATCCTTGACAGCTGCTACTTTCGCTGGATCCACCTCGATTCCACTGCTAGATACTATATGCCCCAAAAACGCTACCTTCTCTAGCCAAAATTCACACTTACTAAACTTCGCAAACAACTTACGGCTCTGCAAGGTCTGTAGAACTGTCCTCAAATGCTGGCTGTGCTCCTCATGGCCCTTCGAGTATATGAGAATATCGTCAATGAATACTATGACGAACTGGTCGAGGAACGACTGAAATACTCGGTTCATGAGATCCATGAAAATTGTTGGAGCATTTGTCAGACCGAATGGCATTACTAAGAACTCGAAATGCCCATACCTGGTCCTGAAGGCCGTCTTGTGAACACCTGCATCCTTAACCTTCAGCTGGTGATACCCTGATCGAAGATCTATCTTAGAGAAAACTGTAGCTCCCTGCAATTGATCAAACAAGTCTTCGATTCTTGGAAGTGGGTACTTATTCTTGATCGTTACCTTGTTCAGCTCTCGGTAATCGATGCACAGTCTCATGCTCCCGTCTTTCTTCTTTACAAAGAGCACTGGTGCGCCCCACGGTGAGAAACTAGGGCGGATAAATCCTTTGTCGAGGAGCTCCTGAATCTGCTGCTTGAGCTCTAACATCTCAGCTGGAGCTAACCTGTACTGTGCCTTAGAGGTTGGCGCTGTGCCTGGCACGAGATCGATTGCAAACTCCACCTCTCTCTCTGGTGGAAGGCCGGTGACGTCATCGGGAAAGACGTCTGGAAATTCTTTGACTACAGGTACCTCTGATAAAGATGGAGTGGGCACGTCAGGCGCTGAAATAATACTAGCCAAGATGGCCTGACATCCCTTGGAGATCAACCTCTTCGCCTGCATGCACGAAATCATGCGAGGAAAGCTTCTCCATCTGGCTGGCTCAAAAAGAAATTGCTCCATGCCCGGCGGTCTAACCAAAACTGACCTCTTCTGAAAATCTATCAGAACTCTATTCTTAGTCAGCCAGTCCATGCCCAAGATAATGTCGAATTCTGGCATCGGCAATAGGATTAAATCTGCATATACCAGGTGGCCATGCAGTTCTAGATCAATATCTCTGATCACACTGGTAGCCAACAGCTCTTCCCCTGACGGGACTGTCACTGAAAAGTTCACGTCTAGGCCTATGGACTTGAGGTCCAAATGATTAGCAAACGTTTACGATATGAAAGAGTGAGTGGCTCCTGAGTCTATCAGTGCAGTTGTGGATAGTCTCTTAATAAAAATGTTTCCTGAGATGCGTCAGCACAATACAAACTTATATCCCCAACATGCAAACAGTAACTTAAAGCACAACAGAACTCAATATCCCAAGTCATACAAACTATCACTAGCACACTAATAATCCCAAATGAAAATTCCACATGCAAAGCAAAAATAATACTGAGCTTAGGTAGGAAAGTTTACCAGTCAGTAAGGTGGTGTCTGGATCCGCCTCCTGTGCGTGCATGGCGAATACCCTGCCCTGGGTTGGCTGCTTCCATTGCGGGCACTCTTTCAGCATGTGGTCGCTAGCTCCACACTTGAAGCACTTGCCCGATCCATATAAGCATGGCCCCGGGTGCTGGCGATTGCACTTAGGGCACACCGGAAAGTTAACGGGTTTCTGAGGCGCCCTTGCTGCTGTACTGGACCCTTGCCCCTTGGTGGTCCATGAAAAGGCTTCTTAGCTGGCGGCCCCTGAAACGGCCTCTTAAACTGGGGCCTCTGATTCTGCTGCTGGTGGTGCTGCGGCGGTGCTTGGTAGGGCCTCTTGCCCTGTCTATCCGCCTCTATATCTCGCTGGTCCTGTTCTGCCGCCAAAGCTCTGGACACGGCGACTGTATACGTAGTAGGACCAGCTACCCTCACATCCCGGCGCAAGATCGGCCGCAAACCGTCCATAAAATGCCTCAGCTTTGCCTGGGCATCATTCGAAATGAGGGGTACGAAGTAACACCCCCTCTCAAACTTTCTGACAAAGTCTGCCACGCTGCTATCCCCTTGCCTCAGTGTCATAAACTCCCTGGTCAGGCGGGAGCGTACTTCCTCAGTGAAGTACTTTGAGTAGAAAACTTCTTTGAATCCATTCCAAGGCAGCACTTGCAGATTGACTGCCACTGACGCGCTCTCCCACCATAGTCTAGCGTCCCCTGTCAGCAAGAATATAGCACATCTGACCCTGTCAGCGTCCGTCAGCTCCATAAAGTCAAATATCACCTCGATGGACTTGATCCATCCCTCAGCCACCATCGGGTCAGTAGTACCCGAAAACTCCTTCGGGCTCATCCTCCGGAACCTCTCATATACTGCCTCCGGTCTAGGCCTCTCCTCGGGGCCTGCAACAGTCTGGTTCCTCGCAAATTGTGCGAAGAATTGCGTCATGCCAGCAAGCATCTGTGCTTGCATATCTGGCGGTGGCGGTGGTGGGGGATTGGCCCTCTCCTCATCTCGATGCTCTCTGTTCTCATCCCTTGTTTCACGGTCGATCACACGTCTAGGAGGCATAGTGTTCCAATAAATTACCCAACACGTAAACCCAACATGCATGAATATAATACCAATATCATAAGATGCACGTAATTTTGAACTTTAAAACATAAACATGCTGAAATCATGACCTAATGCATAGTACATAGCATAACTCAAAACTTTAAAACTTACAGACTTGAGGTGTGACTTCGAGAGCTTCTTGCGACTGGCAGTAGGCGTAACCCTTTACAAGAACACCGCTCTGATACCAACTGTAACGAACCGTACTTTTCATACTTAAAATTTGCGGAAAAATTAAAAATTTTCTTTTAAACTAAATGAAATGCGGAACTGAAATCAAATACGGTCGTCACTACATCCTTCATCAATAAAAATATTTGAAATCGACATCACCAATAAAATTTTGTTAAAGGAAACTGTCTCAAAATATTTCGCATCCAGATGCTTAAAAGCTCAGAGTATTTTTAAACTTTGCATAAAACGTAAACTTTGCGGTCCTCGGGTCTAGCCTGCTACTCAGCCCAAGCCTGCCCTTTGGTCATCACCTCCTGCCTCCTTAGCATAGTCACCTGCATCGATCAAGTCTAGTGAGTCTAAAGACTCAACACGTATAAACTGGAATAACGAGTACTACATAATAAGATCGCATGCAACTTTAAAATAGGACATACATAACTTGAAACTTGAGCTTGCATAATAAACTTAAACATAGGTACGTACGCAGTTAGACGTGCCATCAACATAAACATTCATAAACATATTGCATACTTGAACATACGTAACTTCATCATTTATCGTAGAGGCATGTTTCAAAGCAAGTGACCCATAACATAATAAACGCCTGATCAGACACACCACAGTACTGGGCTGACAGGGACGTATCCACTGCCACATACATAAGATCCCCGTTCATAAGTTAACGGGCTGGTTGGTCCCCATTCATAATTTAACGCTTTCCAACCATGATCTAACCCGTTCATAATTTAACGGGCGGATTGGTCCCCGTTCATAATTTAACGCTTTCCAATCCTAACATAATTTGGTCACAAGACATTTAGCATACCTCAAAAACTTGACATATTTTCTTTGCACGTCAACATACTTACTTGGCGTTGAGGGATTCGTTGGACTTCGATCGGGGCCGTTGCTGCACCAACTAACATGAATTTGCATAACTTAAACGTAGGAATCATACTTACTCTCAAGTCCAAATCAATACTTAGGACGTTCTAACATTTCCCATGACACGACCTTGAAAATCCTTGCACTAAACCATGACGTCAAATCCCAAAATATACTTACAATTCTTTTCCAAACAGTGAGTACACGGACCCCTACCCCGGGTCCGTGTACAGGTCCATCTAGGTGCGGTGCAGTGACACTCGGAAAGAAGAAGGGACACGGACCCCGTGCCTACCTCCGTGTAGGGGACCGTGTAGACTCAGGTGAAAGACTCCATGAAAAAGGGTGGACACGGACCCCGTGCCAGGGTCCGTGCAGACTCTGGAAAAAAGGGCACTCCGGAAGAATAAAGGCACGGACCCCGTGCCAGGGTCCGTGTAAGGGTCCGTGCAGGCTCTGTGATCGCGAACTTACGAAAATTCTTGTACATGCTTTGCTTAACTTTCTAGACCCGGTTGCACGAACTATGAACCGACACCCCGAGACCCATCCTAGCATACCATAACATAAAACCAATTTCGTACAACATCTCAAGCAACGACGTTCATCTTACGACGCATACAATTTCAAAAACGTGACAATCGATAACATGCTAATCAAATACTAATTACAAAAGTTGACACACAAAATAATAAAAATCTAGAATGAAACTTGTGTGTGTTTAGGCGTGACATGTGTGTGTAAAAGTGTGTAACGTGTGCGTGAGTTTTGTGCGTAAT
The DNA here is from genome assembly GCF_022965805.1 of Primulina eburnea. Taxonomy (NCBI): domain Eukaryota; kingdom Viridiplantae; phylum Streptophyta; class Magnoliopsida; order Lamiales; family Gesneriaceae; genus Primulina; species Primulina eburnea. Next base: position 9,440,290 of record NC_133117.1, read on the forward strand.
TAGGGAATTTATTTTGCTTAATTAAAATCAATAACATGCTAATCAAATACTAATTACAAAAGTTGACACACAAAATAAATTAGTTAAAATATTAACTATACTCATCTTTAACTAAAATCCCTTAATAAAATAAAGTGCACACTTTTTAAATTTTTAAAAGTTTTAAAGTCTTAAAATTACCAAATAAATAAATTGGGCTTAAAAATGCTAAACTCCATAAATTATTTAAAATGCCCCCAAACTCAACTTAAAATAAAATACCACGTTTTAAATTGCCAAAATCGTCACCGGGTCTTTTCCTCAATCCCGCTTCGAATAATCGCCTGAAACATGAAACTCGAAAAACGTTTTAACGTGCATCGCATAAATATAATTAATTTAAAATAATGCATTTAAATAAATCATGCATCGCTAAAACTCATTTAAAATTAATTTAAATGATTTAATAATTTAGTGAATGCATGGGTTATACGCGTACTGAATTTGGGCACTACAATATTATCTGGTAAATTGGCATAATTAGAATAATTACTGAGTTGCGAGAGCAAAATAATTCAAAACCGGGATAAATGAGCTTGAGTTACTATTTTTAGTAACCATTTAATATATATATATATATATATATATATATATATATATATATATATATATATATATATATATATATATATATATATACGTATATGTACATACATTGAACACACACCCATCAAAAGAAAAGACAGAAGAAAGAAGAAAGAAGACCCAAGCCCTTCCTTGTTTTCCCTTCACCCTTGTAGTGGCTGCGTCGTATATTTTCTGTCCAAAGTTGAAATCCAAATATTCTTGAAGTGTTGTCTTCCTAACATCTTAACCTTTGATTCAAGCTATAAATCAGTCATCTTGAGCAAGGATCCGATTAGATCAAAGCTGTTGTTCTTGTGCTCTATTTCTCAGAGATTTCTTGACTGATTTGGTGAGCTTTTCTTCTTGTTGCTGCGATTTTTACAGCTTGAGTTTGAAAAAATGACATAAATAAATATTGTAGATCTTTGTGTTGGCTATCATTTAGCACTACAACCATCGAATTTCAGTTTTAAACGGATTTGATATGATTTTGCTGCCAAAATGTGTCAAAACCAGATTCGAAATTGAACTGTGTAGAAAGGTTATTGTAATTCGAGGTTATGACCTTTGTACACTTGGATTCTGAAATTGTGGCTCAAATAAAAAGTGTAGATCTATGTGTTGTCCTATAAATGAGACTTGAATCGTTAAAATATATCAAGAATTGAGACACTTGTGTATTTTTTTGTGAAACTACTTAGCTGGCATGTTATGTCCAAGAATAGATTGGATATAGTGAATGCAACGAAATGTTGGGCTCAATCGATTGAGAATTTGAATATGACTTCAACAAGACAAAAATTAGATAAATGAGTTTCTTTCATTTCCAATTGGCGTATATTGGTTTGAGTCAATATTGAGGTAGATATGAATTTTATGCTATGAAGTGCCGAATTTGTAACTATAGCAGAATGTAGTTTTCATGGTTTTTGTTTTTGGGAGTTTTAATCGTGTCGAGATGATTGAATTTCTTATTTATTTTTTCGGTGAAATGGTTCATTATTCGGCTTGTTGTTATGTGTTTTAGGCGATGATCTTGAAGTAAAGTTGATAATTGGAATTGTCAAATTGGTATAGGTATATTACAGTTCGCTAAAATACAACGGTAACACATATATTAAGTTTTAACATAAATACGTGTTATTGTTGTTTACGTGCTTATGTGGGTTATGTGTGTTGTTAAATACCTCGTTGTTTTATATGATCATTATGTGGCATATTCTATGGTATTTAGTATAGGACATGATATCATGACATTAATGTTGAGCCGTATCATTCTTGTTAGACCGTTGTCGATATTCATTGTTATCTGGCACTGTTGTTTATCTCGGGATCATGGTGCGGCTGATAGGCCTATATAAATTGACTCACATGAAACCGTAGATATTATTGAACAATCATGTGGTTAGTTCAGCCTTTTGAGGTGAGCGCTGGGATTGTGTCATCCAGTTGTTTTGTGTCATTTTTGTTATATATCGTTACAGCTTTATGGAGGCTGAGTTGTGGGTGTTGATTTGCACAGCCTGACATACCTCGCATACTTGGCAGGACGGTTTAGCAGCACGACGATGTAAATCCCCTATGTGTCGCTCAAGCATTATTCTTGTCGATCGTATCGTTCAGTTGGCTCCATTTACCCCGTTGATATTGAGCCATGTTCATGCATTTCACATTTCATCTACATATATATTGATGCGTGATTTATATTATTGTTATATTTGTTGAACTGTTTCATAATAGAATCATAACCTCAATTGTTTACTGGGGGGCTGCTGTGGTTGCTTTTGGGCACCATGGTAGATCTCTCGAGTGGCTTTGCAGCACCAAGCGGAGGTTACGCTAGCGGAGCTCGTGATTGAGGTGGAATTGCTTGGTTCTGTTCTTATGTCCATTGAACTCTCTCAGCTAGTCTTTATAGTTGTTTTGGACTTTGTGTCAGTTCTATGTCGTATTTTATATACTGGGGAGATGCCCCGAGCATCTATATGGGTGTTTGATTTATTATTATTTAGTTTGGATCAATTTTAGTATGTTTTAATGTCTTTTCGGCTTAGTTGAACTGATGCTTGAGAATTGTTGATGTGTGCCTAGTCGGCAGTTGCATGTGATTGTTTATGATTTTGCAGCGCCAATCTTGAATCATTTTACTATTTTTCTGACGCTTGAGTTTTCTGGATGTCCTATTTACCGAGAGGTCATGTCGAAATTTGTTTTAAGCTTTGAGGTCCGTTTTAAAGTATTTTAAACCATTTTCTGCTGCATAATTAAATCAAATCATTATTGTTTGATCACTAATTGCCATTTGAGTAAATGAGCCTCACATTTTGGTATCATGCGTAAACTAGGATACACTCAAACTATATTCTAGGACACGAGTCTTTTCACTAATGGTTGTTGCGCATGTGTTTGTTACTTGACAGCGTGCTTATGTGATTATATGATTTTTTTTATTTTCATTCTAATTGTTATAATGTTATATTGTATAGAATGGAAGGAGATATTGAGATTCTTGTTGGTTAGATTTCTGTTGTTAGAGGTCGTGGTTGTGGTCGTGGACGGGGTAAGCCTCGTACCCGTGTTGATGATACTAATGCTGAGCAAGATGTTGATCAGTTAGAGCAACTTAGGATGAACGAGTTAGTTGTTCGTTTTCACTCTATACATCCATCTTGATTCAGTGGTTCCAAGGGAGCTAAGAAAGCTGAACTATGGATTTCTGAGATTGAAGAATTGTTTGATCTGATTGAGTATCCTTCGTCGATTAAGATTAGCGTGCATCAGTTGAAAGATCTACCTTGATGACCTTAGATGCTCAGATGATTGTTCCATCGTGAGATGTATTTAAGTTGAAGTTAAATGGCCTCACAATGCTTAATTAACAACCATTTAATCATCTCTTAATCAGTAATTCATTCGAAATAAGGATCCGGTCATTACATGAGTTGACTATTAAGCTAAGCCCAAAATTAAACTGAATGATTAAAGTTTTTACTATTAAGCTTTAATGTATCTAATAGGTTACGAGCCTTTATTGTGTAGAGATGCAAGTGTAATTTTTGTTTTTATGATGATCTAAAACAAAAATATCAGAAGATAATTTTTGTCTTACAAATTTATATTCGTGAAACAGATCAACTGAATCTATATTTATAATAAAAATTAATATTTTTGAGAGTGATATTTCTTCCTAGGTCCGATCGGATATGAGATATATCTTATAAAATTGACCCATGAAACAATGTCATAAGAGTTTATGGATATATATTTAGTCTTTGTGTTCTTTGATGTTTCCAATTAAGAATATTTAAGCTTTCTATGTAAAATATAATATAATCTTTATGAATTCATAGTCGTGAAATGATGTAAATTCTATTAAGTAAGTAAAAAATTATATCAATTAATATAATGAATTGATAAATCGATTTTTTTTTTAAAAAAATCGATACCTAAATAAAAAAAAATCGATACACAATTTAGGTTGATATTGTGTGGCTTTAATACGAGACTTCACAGCTTTATTGCATCCCGAGAGGTCTAAGACGCTAAATCCATATATTTTAAATGTAACAATGTATATATAAAAAAACCAAAGCAAAATAGCAATCATTTAAAAAAAAATCACAATATGTAATAATTTGTCATAGCTGAATTCATGGTAAAGATGATTCATTTGCACCGAAATATCACTGTCATTCATTAAAACCTTTTAGATAAGATGTCAAAACAATTTTGTGAATTTTTATCATCAAAGCAAATAAGTTTTTTTTATTATAACACCAACTTGTAACTTTTATGATAGGCAAAAATTTGTGTGAGACGGTCTCACGGGTCGTATTTTTGAGACGGATCTCTTATTTGGATTATCCATGAAAAAATATTATTTTTTATGCTAAGAGTATTACTTTTTGTTCCGTGAGACGGTCTTACATGAGACTCGCTCTTTCTGATATCAATGTTTAAAGAGTGAGTCTCATGTGAGACCGTCTCACGCATCTTAATCTGTGAGACGGGTCAACCCTACCCATATTCACAATAAAAAGTAATACTCTTAGCATAAAAAAATAATACTTTTTCATGGATAACCCAAATAAGAGATTCGTCTCACAAATACGACCCATGAGACCGTCTTACACAAGTTTTTGTCATGTTTAAAACTTGAGATGTGATCTCGGATTCGAAATTAAATAGTAACAAACACGTTAAGCAATTCAGGAATATTATAATATTTACCCATTATGTATTATATTGGACAGAGAACTATTATTTTACCATTAATGAGTGATATAGGTGGTGGTACTAATTGCGTACCATTAACTTCCAATGAATCTCATTTTGGATTTGTAGCTTCATTCAGATCCAAGTTGAGCCAAAATCCTATCGAAATTGTCGCTTAACGAGGTTGCACCTTAGCCTTCAATCCTGACATTTTTTTTAATAAAAAATTGCGATACAATTCAAAATAAAAAAAATAATTTAAATATCAAAATCTCGATCAAGCAAATAATATATCTTAAATTATCCTACTTCATTTAAAAATAATAATTTGAGAGAAAATTACATTTTTGTCAGGTTGGTTTGTGATATGATCGGTTAACTCAAGGTGAAAGTGTTTAGAAGGGGGGTTGAATAAACACTTGCTAAATTAAGACTTTTCGAAAGGTTGGGTTCAGTTTTGTTACAAACTGACTCAAGTATCTCGTCGGTCGATAACAATCAGTTAAACTGAATAAAACAGTTGCGGAAAACTAACTGACTGAAAGATAGAATGGATAACTGAAAGTAAATAACACAGGAAATGTTTCTGGATGTTCGGAGACTTGAATAACTCCTACGTCACCCCTTCTATCACAAAGATAGGATATTCACTAAAAGACTTTGATCAAATACAATAACGTGTACTGACCCACTTCAGTTTGGACTTATCTATTGCCAAAACTGAAACTCTTAGTTAACAACTCTTTTACAGATCACAACTGATCTTAGCACAACTTGTACAATTTATCGAAGATTACAAAGTGCTTTTTTAAGCTCAAAACGTAGCCTGAATGCTACTGATAAAACTGATAAGCTTGAGCTTTGATTTGACGAAGTTGAGAGAGTATTTTCGCAGAGTAACAGCAAGTAAAATGAGTAGTTCAGAATCGGTGGTTCTTCAGCTGCTCTCTTCGACTATTTATAGGCTTTTGTCAACGGTAACATTTATTTGAATAACAGCCATTGTTTGCCACGTTGATATTCTCTGACAGATCGTACACTGTAACTTTCTGAAATGCGGCGATCCACTACCAGTTCGCAGAGGACTGTACTATTTGTCGGTTGTCGTTTTCACTTTATGACGTGTACAGCTGAAAGATCAGCTGATAATAAATCAGTTGGCGAGAATGAACTGGCGAGAATATCTACTGAAATATCAGTTAAGCTTGGTTCAGTTAAGTCGATCAGTTGGTAGCTTTTAGTTGCTGAATTCAGTTGAGTCTTTTGTCAAACGCCGGAATTAAGTTTCCAACAATTTCCCCCTTTATGGTGTTTTGACAAAACTTGGAATAAATAACTGAATTCTGCATAGTAGATAAAATAAGATCAACAACTGAAATAATAGAAATCTGATACAATCAATACTGCTGTACTACTAAGAATTCTTCTGCTCTTCCCCCTTTTTGTCAAACTGCTCCATCTTGTCAGATAGCTTGCGAACGTGAGAAGAAAGAACCGTGACAGAGCATGACATATTTTCAATAGCAGTAGACAATGTGACTTGCAGTAGATCAAATTTCCGAGACATAAGCGATTCCACATTGTTGACGCGTTGATTAATAAGTTCTTGAGTGGCAGTCAGACCGGATATGATACCTCTATTTTTCTGAATGTCACCAACTGCAAAAGAAAGAGCGGTAACAGCAGATTCGATGGCCTTCAGTCTTTTGAGGGATTCCTGATTATCGTCTAACTTCACACTGTGCGAAAGTTGCGTATTTTGAATTTTGGTAATGGCCGAAATTATTTGATTCATGCTGTCCTGCATATGTTGGACTTCCTCCAAAATAAGATCAAAATCTGCTGAAGATGGAGGATTGGATTGATGAGAAGTGCTAGGTTCACTTGTTGTTTGCTGAGTAATGACCAAGGCTTGGTCAGTTAACTTGGTATCAGCAATTGGCTGAACTGAAGTATCAGTTCCAGTTATTGTCCCGTGAACCAGAGTCTCATTAGCAGTCTTTTCTTCTTGATCTTGAGATGGTGAGGGAGGATGTTGGACAGTTGATGGTGACACAACCTGAACTGATGCCTCTAGTGAATGATCGATTGATTTAACTGGCATATCAATTTGTAAGACCTGATCAGCAGATTGGTCTGGTGGAACAATTTCGACTGAAGTAATAGTGACCTTCATATTGGTTTGATCAGCAGAGTGATCAACTGGATCATTAACTGGTTCACTAAAGTGGGACTCCTCTACCACTGCTTGAATCACTTCATCAATGTGAGCAAGAGATAGCTCAGCTTCAGTATATAGTAGTTGTTCAACAGGTGGTGAAGGAAGCTTATCAGAAACTGGCTCTCCAGTTGGAATCAGAACTAAGGCGGATGATGGTGCTGTTTTGTCAGAGGATGCTTTTTCAATTTGTTCCTCATTGTCATCATCTGAATCTCCTTGGTAGACCACGAGTTCTTGATCCGATTCCCAAAATTTGATTCGAGATAGTATCCCCATCAGATCAGTGTCAAGCTGAGTGATTACAGCTTGATCAGCATATGCAGTAGGGGCAGTTGGCAAGTAGTTGTTTTTAAGTTTAGCAACAATTTGAGCCAACTTCTTTGCTCTCAGCTGATCAAAGAAATAGCTTTTTCTCTCCAAGGCTTGAGCAATAGTTGCAGCTTTGACCGTGCGGAGAACGAAGGTCTCCAGCTTGATGAACTTTTCTCAGCTCGGACTTCTCCTTCAGTTGCTTGGCAAAAACTTCAGTACGATAGGCTACCCAAGCGTCATAGGACTTAGTCTTTGCAGCAGCAAAACTGTTCACTTTTGCCCATACGAGATCAATATGAGTCTGAATTGGGTTTGAGGGTCTGGGTTCCATAATCAATTTCTCCTTCCCTTTATCACCACTCAAGATATGAGGGATTTCCAGTCCTGTTCGAGTTGATTCCACCGGTTCTATAAACTTTATCCCTTTAGGTCTGGCAGGTGCCACACCAATTGGTCGAGATATTTAAGTAACAGGAGCTTGCGTCCTCACCGATTTTTGTATGGTACTTGCTGAATCATCTTGTGGAATGATCTGCAGAGGAACTGCTTCTATAGGTTGCTGATCAGTGAAGGAAACCATTTTGTCAGTCGGAATGGTTACCTCAGAAGTTGTTTTAACCCTTTGAGTTCTTGGCTTCTTCACAATGTGAGGTGATGGAGTCTTTTCTGATTCTGATGAACTCAAAACCAATTTTCTTTTGGCAATCTTCAGTTAAGCCAACGTTTTGGTTTTCTTGACTGATTTGGGAGCGACTAACTGAGTCCCAATTTCCTGTTTGATTTTCACAAACTGAGTAGTGGTCAAGTCCATTTTGGATTTGATTGGCATTGTGTTCTTTGCATTGAACACCTTAAATTTCGATGTTCTCTCAGAGTCCTCAGCCACTAAGCCTTTAGCTTTCAGTAAATAACTGATTTGAACTGCAAAGCCCTTGGATTGTTTAGAAGATAGAAACATATTCTTCAAAACATTAAAAATGAGATGCTTCCAGTTAAATTTGTGACCAGCCATAATGACGGTAATGGCCTGAAATTTCTCTAAAGTTAGGGCAGCGAATGATCCTGCTTTAGCCAAAATTCCTTTTGCAATTACATCAGCCAGCAGTTGAACTTCATGTTTCAGTTCTTTCTTAGGATCTGAGACCTTAATCTTTCGTCCATCAATAGAAAGAGAGACTTGCATCTCTTCAATATCAGACGCCTTGACGTCTGAGAGTTGTGCCATACCTTCAGAAGGTAAATGAAATAAATCACCAAGAGAATCTTCAGAAATGATCAGTAACTGATCATTGATAGTAGATTTGATATTTCCCTCAGAATCAATCACGCCAGAAGAGTACAAATCCTGAAGTTCTTTGGGATAGATATCCTGAGAGGATTGTCCCAAAAATGTTCTTAGACCAGCAACTTCAAGCTTCTGAAATACTTTCTGAACTTCAGCATCGCCGAAGGATAATATAGATCCAAAGTTGATGGTCATTGCATTTAGCATGAAAGCGGGAATTTGAGTTGCCATTGATAACTGATAAATTTCCTGAAAGAAAATTCGAAGAATGAGGTAGTTCTTGCCCTAAGGAGAATTTGAAGTAGTCGAAAAGTAAGACTGAAAAGAGGCGGGTAATAGTACATATGTACGTGACCATTCAAGTTCTGGACACGTGTCAGTCCAAAGAATTTTTGAAAGAAACAAAGTATGTACGTGTGCTACAATCGTGTGTACGATTTAAGTGGTGAAGATAAATCCACGTAAAGAAAATCAAGAGTCATCATTAGTTTAGCAGACGGTCACGTCATTTGATTTGGAATAAAATTGGGTTAATTAGTTAACTTATATGAGAAGATTAGTGAAAAAGTCGACTGATAGGTCAGTTGATAAGACTGAGTTCTTTCAGTCGAGAATTTACTAACAACTGTCTTCTCAGTTAACCTCTTGAACCATTATTCCCCCTTAATCTATTAAAGCAAAATGACGGCAATAGACAGTAAATATTAATGATGAGTATGGTGCTTGGTATAGCAAACGTCACAGAGAGATGTCCTTTCGTATCCCTCCTTTGTTTTGCCCTATAAATAAGAGTGAAGGGGTTAGCCAAAATTCATCTCAGCAAGTAATTTTTCACAGATAAAGAGAATGGCAGTAGCTGGAAGCTCAAGTGACGCTCAGTTTACTCTGCAAGCTAGGAAGCAGTCCATAGAAGATGAAGTCTTCTACACTAGCCTTCGTTACTGGGAAGAGATTCAGGAGCTGGAGTTCCTGTATTACTCTGGGCGAGTCTCCACTGTCAGGCGGAAGGCCCAACTTCGAGAGGTGCGGGAGCTCCTAGAGGTTCCTGCAGGGGTGGACCTTTTTAAAGAAGGTTATCTCTACAAGCTCTTTCTCCTGAAGGAGCTGGAGATCCTCCGCCGCATCGCTGCCTCCCATGATTTCTGCAAAACTTCTTCCTCAGAACTAGCTGCATGGATGAGTTTGTGGATAGATTCTGTGGAGGAAAAAATTGTGACAATGTAACCGGCTCCTCTCCTTATTAATGAAATATTTATTATGTTTTATCGTTGTTGTTCTTTTATTTCTGCCTGCAATGATTTGTTAGAATCATAACCATAAGAACAATACACACACTTGCTGACATCAGTTAAGAGTTCATAAGAATAAGCAACTCACTTAAATATTCAGTAAAACAACAATAAAGCTTAATCAACAAATTACGAACAATGATCATTAATTAAGATAAATCAATTAATCCAAGTATATTGCGGAAGTGAGAAAACTTAGTCTCAGCCAGTGGCTTGGTGAAAATGTCTGCTGCTTGTTGTTCCGTTGAGACATATTCTAATCTGATGTCCTTCTTTAGTGCATGATCCCTGATGAAGTGATGTCTGACATCTATGTGTTTGGTTCTGGAGTGAAGAACTGGATTATACGTTATAGCGATTGTACTCGTGTTGTCACAGAATATCGGTGATTCCTTTGCATCAACACCATAATCTTTCAGTTGTTGCTGAATCCAGAGCAGTTGGGCACAACAGCTTCCAGCAGCAAGATATTCTGCTTCAGTTGTGGAAGTTGCTATGGATGTTTGCTTTTTGCTGAACCAAGAAATCAGTCAGTCTCCTAGAAACTGACATGATCCACTTGTACTTTTTCGATCAAGTTTACATCCTGCATAGTCTGCATCTGAATAACCAACTAAATTGAAAGATGAGTCTTTAGAATACCATAACCCAACATTTTGTGTGCCTTTAAGATATTTCAAAATACGTTTGGCAGCAGCAAAATGTGATTGCTTAGGATTTGCCTGAAATCTAGCACACATACAGACAACAAACACAATATCAGGACGACTAGCAGTTAGATACAATAATGAACCTATTAAACCTCTGTAAAGCGTCGTCTCAACTGATATTCCCCCTTGATCAGTGTCTAGTTTAACTGATGAGCTCATGGGAGTGCTTGCAGCTGAACACGATTCCATGCCAAATTTCTTTAGCAATTCCTTTGTATATTTTGTTTGACTGATGAAGGTGCCTGAATCCAATTGTTTCACTTGTAATCCAAGAAAGAATGTCAGTTCACCCATCATGCTCATTTCGAATTTTTTCTGCATCAACTTAGCAAATTTCTCACATAATTTGGGGTTAGTTGACCCAAATATGATATCATCAACATAAATTTGAACAAGTAAGATATGATCATTCTTAGAAAATTTGAACAACGTCTTATCAACTGATTCAACAGAAAAATCATGATCAGTTAGAAATTTTGAAAGAGTTTCGTACCAAGCTCTTGGAGCTTGTTTAAGACCATATAAGGCTTTGTTCAAATGATAGACATGATCAGGAAGGTGATGATTAACAAAACCTGGAGGTTGTTCAACAAAGACTTCTTCCTGCAACTGTCCATTCAGAAATGCGCTTTTAACATCCATCTGGTACACTTTGAAATTTTTGAATGATGCATAGGCCAGGAATATTCTTATTGCTTCCAGTCTTGCAACTGGTGCATATGTCTCATCATAATCAATTCCTTCTTCCTGCCTGTATCCTTGTGCAACTAGCCTTGCTTTGTTGCGCACAACTGAACCATCCTCGTTCAGTTTGTTCCTGTATACCCATTTTGTACCTATAACAGTTTTGGAAATTGGTCTTGGAACTAAGTTCCAGACATTATTATGGATAAACTGATTTAGCTCTTCTTGCATAGCATTTATCCAGTTAGGATCAGCAAGAGCTTCATCAGTTTTCTTTGGTTCCAGTTGAGATACAAAAGCTGAATGAATGAATAAGTTAAGCATTTGATTTCTCGTTCTTACCGGATCAGATGGATTACCTATCACCAATTCTGGAGGATGTGATTTCTTCCATCTGAGTTCAGCATTTGTTGATTCCAAATTGGTAACTGCTTCAGTAGGTAACTGATTGGTTTCAGTTTCAGTTGGAGCTGTTTCAGTTGGCAACTGAATCTCATTTGTTTGTTCTACTAACTGATTAGCTTCCAATTCAACAGCCTGATCTAATATCTCAGGTTCAGGTGTTTGGAGATTGCTTTGATTAATATGAATATCTTCTTCATCATCATCCTCCAAACTAATATCTGTAAATCTGTCAGCTAGCTCAACTGTATCAGTTGGCTTATCAGTTAGTACAGTTTCATCAAAAACAACATGAATAGATTCTTCAACATTTAAAGTGTTTTTGTTGAAGACTCTGTAAGCTTTACTTACTGATGAATAACCAAGAAATATTCCTTCTGCAGATTTAGCATCAAAAGCTTTTAAATGAGTTTTACCATTGTCGAGTATAAAACATCTGCAGCCGAATATTTTAAAGTAAGAAACCACACTTTTTCTTCCATGCCAGATCTCATACGGTGTTTTCAAATGATTCTTATTAATCATTGATCTGTTTTGAGTGTAACACGCAGTGTTTACTGCTTCTGCCCAAAACCTTTGAGAGATACTAGAATCAGCAAGCATTGTTCTAGCAGCTTCCTTAAGTGTTCGATTTCTCCTTTCAGCTACACCATTTTGCTGAGGAGTTCTTGCTGCTGAGAGCTCATGTTTGATTCCAGTATTCTCTAAATAGTTTGAAAGAATTTGATTGATGAATTCAGTTCCTCGATCGGATCTGATTCTATCAATTCCAACTGATTTTTCATTTAATAATCTTTTGAAAAGCTTGATCAGTTGAGCAGCAGTTTGGTCTTTGGTCTTGAGAAAAATGACCCATGTGAATCTAGAAAAATCATCTACAACCACCAAGGTGTATTTCATTCCCCCTAAGCTCATGACTGGTATTGGACCAAAGAGATCCATATGTAACAGTTCTAAGCATCGGGAAGAAGATTTACGACCCTTGTTCTTAAAAGAAGATTTTATTTGTTTGCCAAATTGACATGCTGAGCAAATTTTGTCTTTTGTAAAATCCATTTTGGGCAGCCCAGTAACAAGATCATGTTTACTCAAATATGCAATAGATTTGAAATTCAGGTGGTTTAATCTCTTATGCCATAACCAGTTTTTGGTAGATTTTGAAGCAATAAAACATACTGGTGCATAAGGTTGATCATTCCAGTTGACTTTGTATGTGTTTCCACATCTTTTGCCAGTTAGAATGATCTCATCAGTTGAGTTTTTGACTGAGCAAATAAGTTTGTCAAATTGAACTGAAAATCCATTGTCGCATAACTGACTGATGCTTATCAGATTATACTTGAGATTTTCAACTAATAAAACATCATTAATGATAAAGTTACCATGGATAAGCTTACCCTTACCCACAGTTGTACCTTTCGAGTTGTCTCCAAAACTAATCTTTGGACCATCGTATTTGATCAGTTTGGATAGCAGTTTTGAATCACCTGTCATGTGTCTTGAGCATCCACTGTCCAGATACCAAACTGCATCTTCAGTTGTACCTGTTACCTGCATTCACACACAATATATAATTTTGGTACCCATATCTATTTGGGTCCTAAGCAGATTAGTCCTTTAGGAATCCAGACTTGGATTATCTTAACAGATTTTCCAGTTACCGTATTCCATATGGTCTTTCTCGTTTTGTGTGTGCTTTGTGTGTGATGCATAGGTGAAACAATATGTGATTTTGCCTTTCCCAACTGATTGTTCAGCCGATATCGTTTCTGAACAGGCTTACAGTTATAGTAGTTGGAGTATTCATTTGAAAATCGTTTTGAGATTCTTTTCGATGTTTGACCACGAGAGTCAGTTGAAACTTTTGGACTATATCCAATACCATATCTATTTGCCTTGTTCTTGTTCTCAATGGGCGGTTCAATCAGTTTACTTGGTTCAAGCTGTTCTTGTTCCACGACTGATTTGACAAAGCGAATGAATTTTCCTTTGCCCATATTCAGTTGTGGCTGAGTATCATTGGAAGATATCTCACTTTGACTACTGAACCCTAGTCCAGTCTTGTCAGCAACTGATTTTTGCGAATTTTGAATATCAGTTAGAGCTGCAGAAGATTTATTCCAAGCCTGAATGAGCTCGTTGTGCTTTGCATTTTCAAGCATCAATTTTTGAATCAACAATTGATTCCTGCTCTTTTCAGCATTGAGCTCAGCAATTTCCCTTTTTAGACTCAACATATCAACTGACTGATCAGTTTTAGTATTGTTGTCCAAGGGATCATCTTGCTTTGCTTTGGCTTTTTCAAACGATAAAGCAAGCTTTTGATACTCACTTACCATGTCATGAAGAGTAGAAATAAGTTCATCTCTTGAGAAGTCAGTAGAGCTAAAGTCAAATACCTGCTGGCTACTCGACTCTATTTCAATATCATCAGCCATTAGGCACTTTACTTCCTCCTCTTCATCACTTGAGCTGCATGAAATTTCCTGTTCTGACTCTTCACTGTCAGATTCTGCCCATTTGGCTTTGCTTTCTTCAGCTACTAGCACTTCATGCTTCTTTTTATAGGTTTTCCTTTCATCCTTAGGTCTCCTTTTGTGCTCATATGATTTCTTTTTTCGTTCAGTTGAGACTTGACTGTCCTTCTTTGGTTTTGGGCAGTCAGCAATGACATGTCCTGGCTTTCCACAGTTATAGCAAGCGTTTGAATCTTCTCTGGAGTTATTTCTTTGGTAGCTCTTCTGAAAATTTCCCTGATTCTTCCTCATGAATCTACCAAACTTTCTGATGAACAATGACATAGCATCATTGCTCAATTGATCTGCAGCTTTCTCAACTGAACCAGTTGGTTCTGTTCTTATAGCAGTTAGAGCAGTAGTTGCTGAAGGTGTTGATGGTTCTGCTTCTCCTCGAGTTTGTAACTCAAACTCATAAGCTTTCAGATCAGCAAACAAATCATGAATTTCAACTTTGTTCAAGTCTTTTGATTCCCTCATGGCCATTGTCTTGACATCCCATTCCCTGGGAAGTCCTCTGATAATCTTGAGAGCCACTTCTTTATTTGTATACACTTTTCCAAGTGCATTCAGTTCATTTATGATTCCACTGGTTCTTTCATCATATTCAAGCATTGATTCTCCAGCTTTCATTTTGATGTTGTCAAACTTCTGTACAGCAACAGAAAGTTTGTTTTCCTTTGTTTGCTCATTTCCCTCACATAACTGAATCAGCTTTTCCCATATCTCTTTTCCTGTCTTGCACATCTTGATCTTACTGAACGTTATCTTGTCCAGTGTTTTATACAGTATGTCCTTGGCTACATTGTCAAGGTTTGCTTTTCTTTTATCTTCAGCAGTCCACTCATCTCTGGGTTTTTCGATTCTATGAGGTGCCCCTTCGGTGATGGCAACTGCTGTGTTTGCTTTCAGAATTTTCATTGGCCCGTCAGTTATGACGTACCACATATCATCATCTTGTGCAGCTAAATGAGCCTGCATTCTGATTTTCCAGTCGTCAAAGTCTTCCCTGGAAAACATAGGAATTTTGTTGAAAGAAGACATAATGAATCAGTTGAGAGAATATGTTCTATGACAAGATAAACCTTGCTCTGATACCACTTGATAGGATCGGTTAACTCAAGGTGAAAGTGTTTAGAAGGGGGGGGGTTGAATAAACACTTGCTAAATTAAGACTTCTTCGAAAGGTTGGGTTCAGTTTTGTTACAAACTGACTCAAGTATCTCGTCGGTCGATAACAATCAGTTAAACTGAATAAAACAGTTGCGGAAAACTAACTGACTGAAAGATAGAATGGATAACTGAAAGTAAATAACACAGGAAATATTTCTGGATGTTCGGAGACTTGAATAACTCCTACGTCACCCCTTCTATCACAAAGATAGGATATTCACTAAAAGACTTTGATCAAATACAATAACGTGTACTGACCCACTTCAGTTTGAACTTATCTATTGCCAAAACTGAAACTCTTAGTTAACAACTCTTTTACAGATCACAACTGATCTTAGCACAACTTGTACAATTTATCGAAGATTACAAAGTGCTTTTTCTAGCTCAAAACGTAGCCTGAATGCTACTGATAAAACTGATAAGCTTGAGCTTTGATTTGACGAAGTTGAGAGAATATTTTCGCAGAGTAACAGCAAGTAAAATGAGTAGTTCAGAATCGGTGGTTCTTCAGCTGCTCTCTTCGACTATTTATAGGCTTCTGTCAACGGTAACATTTATTTGAATAACATCCATTGTTTGCCACGTCGATATTCTCTGACAGATCGTACACTGCAACTTTCTGAAATGCGGCGATCCACTACCAGTTCGCAGAGGACTGTACTATTTGTCGGTTGTCGTTTTCACTTTATGACGTGTACAGCTGAAAGATCAGCTGATAATAAATCAGTTGGCGAGAATGAACTGGCGAGAATATCTACTGAAATATTAGTTACGCTTGGTTCAGTTAAGTCGATCAGTTGGTAGCTTTTAGTTGCTGAATTCAGTTGAGTCTTTTGTCAAACGCCGGAATTAAGTTTCCAACAGTTTGTTTCTTTATGGTTTTGTAATATATATTATTGAATTTCAGTGTTAGTGATATATCTATCCATTTTAAAAAAATTAGTTTTTTTTTTCTGGGAGTGGTGACGAAATAATGTCGAAAAAAAGATTAAATTGCAAAAAGACAATACTAACGGACTAAAAATGAAATTCAATAATATAGATTACAAAAATGGGAAAATAAAACAGAAAAAAATTCTAAAATTTTGAATCAAATTATAGATCAAAGTTTTTGAATTTTCCTACTTCCATGTGTGTGTTAATTTTAACGGTTGGACCACACTTGGCTGTAGTTGGGTGCACTTTCCCACACCCGAAACATGACATTCTTTCCACTTGCCATCATGCCAAGACAAAAAAATTGTAGAAGCTAAACAGCAAATTAAACTCAAATTTCCTCTGCTATTGCTATCGTGTCTACCCCTTCACTAAATTCTTCATTTTCAGGATATTTTAGAGAAATTCTGCTGCCTTCTCTCAAGCCTAGTTCCATTAAACTTTGGAGAACCACCATAGATGCATGAACTCTATTTTTGGTCATTCTTGGAGAAACACCGTGTTGTATTCTTGGGCCAAAGAATTTGACTCACACTCCTACCACTGGTTAGTTTATTATTGGATATGGAATCCTGCATTTCTTTTTAACTTTTTCAAAAAGTTATTATTTTTTCTGAATGACATGGGAAGATTTAAATGTTTAATGGTTCGTTTTACGTTGAAGGTTGATTTGAACGAGTTTCCCATTTGTAATGTTTCCTCAATGTAGGCAGTATTGAGGCAAAATGGGGAAGGGCTCTGTTTTCTTGATTCTGCTTCTGGTATTTTATTGCTTGGAGCCCATTGTAGATGCAGAATACAAATTATACACCGACCCGAAAAGGCCGCTAAATCGAAGAATCAAGGATTTGATGACAAGAATGACCCTAGAGGAGAAGATTGGCCAAATGGTGCAAATCGAACGTGCTGTGGCATCGGCTAAGGTCATGAAGAATTACTTCATAGGTATGCATCAATTGGGAGGCGGACCTAAGATATTTAGTCGAGGAGCCGAGCTGGAACAAGATGGATGAAGTTTGAATTTTTGTAAAAGTTGCATGTAGAATTTTAGAATTGTTTAACTTGCTCTGCCCCACTGGATGTCCTGGATTAATCTAATTCCACATTCTCGTTTCTTTCTAGCTTGACATTTCATGATTTATGTTGTTTCGTGCTTGTTTAATGCCTTCTCTTACTTTGTAACAGGGAGTGTCTTGAGTAGTGGAGGTAGCGCCCCAGCTCCTCGCGCATCTCCTGAAAGATGGGTGGATATGGTGAACGAGATTCAGAAAGGATCGCTATTGACACGCCTTAAAATACCCATGATTTATGGGATTGACGCAGTTCATGGCCACAACACTGCTTATAAAGCCACAATTTTCCCACATAATGTCGGCCTTGGAGCTACCAGGCAAGTGAATGTAACTTAGAGCCAATTTGTTGAAACTGCTAAATCATCTGTTTCTTCACAGAGATCCTGAACTGGTCAAGAAAATTGGTGCTGCAACTGCACTTGAGATGAGAGCAACCGGAATTCCTTACACTTTTGCTCCTTGCGTTGCGGTAACAAGCGTAGTTCCAATATGTTTTAGCTAAAATAACTTTTGAACTTGTATAATTTATCTGGTCGATGTATAAAATTGCAATGGTTTATTACTTTTAGGTATGCAGAGATCCAAGATGGGGCAGGTGCTATGAGAGCTATAGTGAAGATCCTAAGATTGTTCAAGAAATGACTGAGATTATACCGGGACTTCAAGGAGATATACCGGCTAACTCTCGGAAGGGTGTTCCATATGTTGCTGAAAAGTAAGCGCCCGATCGTCTACTGTATTATATAGTTTCATTTGATAAGGTTTTCTACTATTGAAGCAACTTTGTACTTGGGTATAGAACAAAGGTCGCAGCATGTGCCAAACACTATGTTGGTGATGGTGGAACAACTAAGGGCATAAATGGTAACAATACAGAGATTAGCAAACATGGAATGCTTAGCATACATATGCCGCCGTATTATGATTCAGTTATTAAAGGAGTAGCAACTATCATGGTTTCCTACTCGAGTTTGAATGGGGTAAAGATGCATGCTAACCGTGATCTTATCACAGGATTTCTTAAGAATACACTGAACTTCAGAGTAAGTATGAATGTGTTCTTCAAGAAAGACTCAATAAGGATTTTTTTGGTTTTTGTATTTTTTGTTTTGATTTCAAGAAGCAAATTTCAGGGATTTGTGATATCTGATTATATGGGTATTGACCAAATTACTTCTCCACCCCATGCAAATTATACATATTCGATTCTTGAAGGAGTTGGTGCCGGCATTGACATGGTTGGTTGAGCTTATTTATTTATTTTGAATAATTTCATATAATCTATCTTCCCCATTTTCGATTTTTTTGGTGGCGTCATTTACAGGTTATGGGTCCATTTAATTATACAGAATTCATTGATGGAGTAACATATTTGGTTAAAAATAACTTTATTCCCATCACTCGAATTGATGATGCTGTGAAACGGATTTTAAGGGTAAAGTTTACAATGGGTTTGTTCGAAAACCCACTGGCCGATTATAGCATGGCCAAGTACTTGGGAAGCCAGGTTGGTTCAAAATTTATTTTAGCCGGATTCTGAACAACAAGCACATTTTGTTCTTATGTCTATAGCTTTCTAATATAAGGATAATAACTCGAATACATTTGTTATGACCTAACTTCAATAGAAGCATAGAGAACTAGCGAGAGAAGCGGTGAGGAAATCTCTTGTGCTGCTAAAGAATGGTGAATCTGCAGGCAAGCCATTAATGCCACTGCCTAGAAAGGCATCAAAGATACTTGTTGCAGGAACTCATGCCAACAATCTTGGTTACCAGTGCGGCGGTTGGACTATTACATGGCAAGGAAAAAGTGGCAACCTAACAATTGGTAAGTCCGGAATTGAACTCTAGTCTACCATTACTCGTATCAATGTCTGCAACAGAGATTCAGATCATTACAAAAACGTGTAATCATCTCTGAATGGCCTTTGCGTTCATCAGGTACCACAATTCTCACAGCAATAAAAAACACTATTGATCCTGATACCGAGATAATCTTCAAAGAAGAACCTCATACTGGTTACATAAGAAGGCACAAGTTCTCATATGCCATTGTTGTGGTCGGAGAACTACCATATTCAGAAGTAGTTGGAGATAGCTTCAACTTGACACTTCCTGAGCCGGGGCCGAGAACAATTAAAAACGTTTGTGCTGCTGCGAAATGTGTTGTCATTCTGATTACCGGTCGTCCTGTAGTGATTCAACCGTATCTTGATCAAATTGATGCGCTTGTAGCTGCATGGATTCCAGGCACGGAAGGACAAGGTGTCGCTGATGTTTTATATGGTGACTATGGTTTTACAGGAAAACTACCTCGTACGTGGTTCAAAACTGTCGATCAGCTTCCGATGAACGTCGGCGATGAGCACTATGATCCATTGTTTCCTTTTGGATTTGGGCTTGTCACAGAACCTATAAAGGTGAAGTGAATAGATATAGAGTGGGTTCTTGTTAAGCTAATTTCTTGATTTAATTTCATTGATGCTGAAACGAGAAAAAAATGAATAAAATGTCCACGTTTTATACAATTGGTTCTCTTGCTACTCAATCTATGAAATCTAATATTGGGCTATTATTTCTGACCTTAAAACTATGCAATTTTCATCTTTAGCTTAATTTAAGTTCCTTCAAATATGGTATATCTTGATAATATCGTCTGAGGGTCAAATTTCAGCATTTCAAGAATCTCCATGATGTTCAAAGATGTGTTACTTGATGCATGTTAATTGTATGATATAATCCCTAATCAACATATCACCAAGTATGTGAGCAATATATGAAGATAACATGTTTAGATATTAGTATGCGGTCGATCATTTCGATTTTCAACCGAATGGAAGGGCCAGTTTTGATATAGATGCTATGACTTAAAAATAAAAATGTTTTTTAGAAAGAAGTTTTAGTGTTAGGAGATAATAATGAAAATGCATGTTTTAAAATTACTTCTAAATTTTCGTGTAACAGATTCAATATATAATGAACCTACCAACCAGTATCTCAACTCGTGAAGGCGAGCAAGAAAAGTTAAGGTGGCAATATAAATCATATCAAGGACATACAACTTAATCGATAGAGATTGCACTCGAGGCAAAAGATGTTACGCCCACGGGACGAGGTTGGTCGACACCGACGTTACTCTCAAATTTTACATTCGAAACAACAAGCTTCAGAAGTACAAAAAACCAGTCTTTTTATCCATAATACTAAGTGTTTCATTGTCTGATACAAACTCAAATAACTAATATTTTACAGCGGCAATGTAAAACCAAACATAACAATGTCTTAACAGATGCAGCAGAAAATAAATTAGAACTGAGAACGACAGTCTTCTTCACCAGCCTCAAAACTGATTTTGTTCTTCTTCTTCTAATGTTTCTTTCTTGTTCTTATCTAAGATGAGTTTGGTGGGTGAGTGATTTGTTCGTCACTCAATAAGCGGGGGCGAGAATAACTCTCAGTTTTCAAAACTATTTTCAACATAAACAGTAATACAAATAATATACAGAAACTCTTACTTTCAGAACCAGAATCGCTATTCAGGAATAAAAGGTTTCAGAATAGAAATCAGAACTTAAAATTTAACAAACAAGCACTGAACGTTTGTGAATTTCATGGCTAAACTGATATCAGTCCCCTATATGTTCTCTCATCTAAGGGGTGAGGCTAGTAATCAGTAATCAGAATTCAGTAATTAGGAATGTTTCAGAATATATATTCCTATCATTACTTCACTAGGTTTCAGTGCTTCAAAAAACAGAGAAAAAAATACATATACTTTGCTTCAAAACATGAATTATCATACTGGTTTCAAGACATTTATACTTAAGCCCACCTACTGTAATTTGCTAAAAAGTTTCGGTTGAAACCTGAAAATCTGCTTGCTCTCGCTACTGGATTTTTCTGCTCGAAAAAAAGGCACTTTCTCAGCTCGAATTTCAAGTGATAACTCAAGATTTGTGTAACATCAATTCAGAGATTTGAGGGTGTTATTTATAGGCATGATTACGACTATTAGCCTCCCAATTAATGATCATAACCTGCCATGATGTGCCATTACCATCCTTTATTCAATGTTAAATGGTTCAGTTACAAGTCATAAGCTGAATCAGTAGCTATCTGCTGGAATCTCGTGATACTGACTCTTCTGCTGATGGATTCTATCTGCTAGAAAAATACCAGCTTCTGAAATATGCGTTGCTAGTGGAATTGTTAACTTCTGTTGAAATTTTTGCATTGCTGCTGAATATTGCTAGCTGCTGCAAAATGCTAGCTACAGAGGGAAATTCGAGTTCTCACATCCCTCCTTCTTTATGAGAAGTTTCGTCCTCGAAACTTGGCTATACATGATTCTCAAATAGATAAGTGTATTGTTCTCGCATCTTTTCTTCCAACTCCCAAGTAGCTTCTTTTTCGGTGTGATTGGACCATTGTACTTTGACATATGGAATAGTTCGTCGCCTCAGTACTTGGTCTTTGTTATCCACAATTTGAATCGGACTTTCTTCATACTTCAGTTCTTCATTTAGATTGTTCTCAACCAACAGTGGTCCAACTTCAAGAATATGACTTGGATTGGAAATATACCTTCTTAACTCTGAAATGTGGAAAACATTATGGATCCTTGACATATCGGGGGAAAGTGCTCATATGTAAGCAAGTGTTCTCACTTTCTCTAGAATTTCAAAAGGTCTAACAGATCTGTGATTCAATTTTCCAGTCTTATTGAATCGAATACACCTTTCATGGGTGACACTTTCTGTAACGTACCGTATTTTGAACTACTTAAAATTTACGGAAAAATAAAAATTTTCTTAAATACCAATAAACTTCCAAACTGTGATCATAAATACCGTCCAACCAAAAGTATTTGCAAAAGAGTTAACACGATTAAAGTTGTTAAAGAAAAGAAAATTTGTTTAAACGTCGTAATCAAAACGTGAAATCAGAGTATTTTGGACACTTCATAAAAAAATTAAAATATGGCGGTCCTCGGGTTTAGCCTCCCGCTCAGTCCAAGCCAGCTCATTGGTCCCCACCTCTCGTCTCTTCAAACTCATCCTCACCTGCATCGATCAAGTCTAGTGAGTCTAAAGACTCAACATGTATAAACTGGAAGTAACGAGTACTACGTAATAAGATCACATGCAACTTTAAAATAGAACGTACATACTGAGCTTGAACTTGCATAAATAAGATTGAGCATACGTACATAGACGTGCCATCAACATAAAACTTTTCTTAAACATGCTTACATTGTTCATATTTGAACATACGTAAACTTTCATCATTTTGCGTAGATGTATGTTTCAAAGCAAGTGACTCATACATAAATACACCTGATCAGACTAAACCAAAGTACTGGGCTGACAAGGAAGATCCACTGCCACATACATGAGATCCCTGTTCATAATTTAACGGGTGGATTGGTCCCTGATCATACTTTACCGCTTTCCAATCCAGATTTAAACCCGTTCATAATTTAACGGGGTGGATTGGTCCCTGGTCATACTTTACCGCTTTCCAATCACATACATAATTTGGTCACAAGACATTTAGCATACCTCAAAAACTTAAAAGTATTTTCTTTTGTACGTCGAACATACTTACTTGACGATGAGGGATTCGTTGTGTAACGTCCCATATTTTGAACTACTTGAAATTTGCGGAAGAATTAAAAATTTTCTTAAAATAAATCGTGAACCTTCAAAATTCCAGAAAACAACTGTTCATCTCAACATAGTTGCAACCAAAGATCTCAAAATAAAGTTTGCCAAAAGTACTTGTTTAAAATCTCATAATCGGTAACATAAATCAGAGTATTTTGTACGTTTCGTAAACTCTTAAAAAAATGGGCGGTCCTCGGGTCTAGCCTCCTGCTCAGTCCAAGCCAGCTCCTTGGTCCCCACCTCTCGTCTCCTCAAATGCATCCTCACCTGCATCGATCAAGTCTAGTGAGTCTAAAGACTCAACACGTATACACTGGGAGTAACGAGTAATACGGAATAAAATCACATGCGACTTTAACATAGGTCATACATACTTGAACTTGAATGTGCGTATTAACATAGATCACCACGACCGTGAATCGAGACCTCGAGACCCATCCTAGGATGCTATTATCTTGTTCCAAACACCCCCAAACAACAACATTCAACCTACGACACAACACAGCTCAAAAGCACGGGACTTGACAAAAAATCGTTTCTTACGACTTCTAATGAATTCAATTGCCTATAGACAATAACCGGTATACCAAATACCAACCCAACATCATACTAAACATACCTAAATGCAGCAGCGGTAACCCGTCGATACCCAACGAAGATTGCAACAATAAAACTTCAAGAACGTATCAATAACATAATTTTCCAGAAAACGCAATTTGAGCAGTCTTACGAAAAACACCATAACTCACTCAATACTTATCCAAATATTTCGAATTTTATATCAAATCGAAGGTATCAAAAAGTTATACATTTCATATGTTGAAAGTTTCCCAAAATCTCGACCAAAAATATGTTAAACTTTACCGAACCAACGATACGGAAGCGGGAACGGAGCGAGACTTGATCCGGAATGGTTAGTGGCTCGTTTTCTTGCACAAAAGCCAACGAAAATTGCCGGAAATATTTCAGAAAAGTGGGTCGGCCGCTACTAGAGAGAAGAACCCTTGTTTTTCTTCTAAAATCTGAAAAATGAAAATGTGTAGTGTGTGTTGTGTGTTTTGGCCGTGTAAGTGTGTGTGTGTATAGGTGTCCGTGCGTGAGTTACAACCTAATTAAGGGGATAAATTGTTTAATTACTCAATTAACTTGCTAATTAAAAATGCTAATCAAATTGATAGATTAAATGCTAATAAAATGCTAGCCCACTAAAAATGAAGTTTTAAAAACACACAATTAAAAACCTTTAAAAGTTTTAAAAATCTAAAATTCACCTGATAATTAAATTAGGCTTTAAAATGATAAAAACTTAATAAACTAGTCAAAATGCCCCATCCTCGACTTTAAAATAAAATAACACATTTAAAATTGCCACAAGCGTCGCCGATTTCTTTTCCTCGATCCAGCCCCAAAATCGCCTGAAACATGAACTCAAGAAAATATCTTAACGTGCATTACAAAATATAAATAATTTAAAGTCATGCATTTAAATAAATCTTGCATCGCTAAAACTCATTTTAAATCTAAATAAATGAATTAATAATTAAATAAATGCATGGGTTATACGTGTACTGATTTTGGGCTCTACAGTTCCTCCCCCACTTATATAAATTTTGTCCTCGAAATTAAATCTTACCAAACAACTCCGGATAGCGACTTCTCATATCTGCTTCAGTCTCTCAAGTGGCCTCTTCCACTGATTGGTTTAACCACCGGACTTTGACTAGCTTCGTCACCTTGTTCTGAAGTCTGCGTCCTGTCTGTCTAGGATTTGGACGGGTCTTTCCTCATATGACAGGTCTGGAGCAAGCTGTAACGGTTCATAGCTCAACACATGCGAAGGATTTTCTAGGTACTTTCTCAGCATCGAGACGTAGAACACATTGTGTACTCCGGCCAGATTCGGCGGGAGGGCAACACGATAAGCTAGTGTCTCAACTCTGTCAAGAATCTCAAACGGTCCAATAAACCTCGGATTGAGCTTGCCTCTCTTTCCAAATCTCATAACACCCTTCATAGGTGCTATCTTTACAAAAACGTGATCACCTACGGCAAACTCTAGATCTCTTCTTCTTTTGTCAGCATAACTGTTTTGACGACTCTGTGCGGTCTTCAACCTATCTCGGATCTTGACCACCACATCTGCAGTCTGCTGAACTATTTCTGGACCAAGTTCTGCTCTTTCACCGACTTCATCCCAATGAATCGGCGATCTGCACTTCCTCCCATACAATGCCTCGTAGGGAGCCATACCAATAGATTCTTGGAAACTGTTGTTATAGGTAAACTCTACTAGAGGTAGTTTAGATTCCCAAGTCACATGGAAATCAATCATACAGGCTCGCAACAAATCCTCCAAAATCTGAATCACTCGCTCAGACTGGCCATCTGTCTGCGGGTGAAAAGCGGTACGAAAAGTCGGACAAAATAAAAACTGGGATTCCGTGCAATTGGACTATCTCCCTGATATAGAGCTCCGCATACTACGTCATGGAGAAAGTCGTCTTAACGGGCAAGAAATGTGCCGACTTAGTAAGTCGATCCACTATAATCCAAATAGCATTGGATCCCCTAACTGACCTCAGCAATCCAACAACGAAATCCATGGTGATATTCTCCCATTTCCACTCGGAGATAGGGAGTGGCTTAAGCATCCATGTTGGCCTCTGATGCTCTGCCTTGACCTGCTAACAAGTGAGACATTCAGACACAAATTGGCGGATGTCTCTCTTCATACCTGACAACTAATACAAAATCTGCAAATCTTTGTACATCTTGGTGCCTCCTGGATGAATGGAATACGGGGATGCATGTGCCTCTGTCAGAATATCCTCTCTGATCGAAACAACACTAGGCACCCACATTCTACCTCTGTATCTCACAATACCATCGGTCACTGTGTCGAGTACACTGCCCTTGGCCTCATCCTTCAGTCTCCATTTCAGTAATTGCTCATCTGAAGACTGTCCTGCACGAATACGGTCTAGCAAGGAAGATTGTACTGTCAGATTAGACAGCCTCGGAGCTTTGTCCTTGCGATAAACTTCTAAACCATACCCTGAAGAGGTCTCTGCACTAACATCTGCGTTACGAGTGCAACTTTCCTGCTCAAGGCGTCTGCCACAACATTAGCTTTTCCCGGATGGTAGCTAATTTCGCAATCGTAGTCTTTTACCAATTCCAACCATCGTCTATGTCTCATATTCAGCTCTTTTCTGCGTGAATAAATACTTGAGACTCTTGTGATCAGTAAATATCTGGAATTTCTCGCCATACAAGTAGTGTCTCCAAATCTTCAATGCGAAGACGACAGCGGCTAACTCAAGATCATGAGTCGGATAGTTCTTCTTATGCACCTTCAACTGCCTGGAAGCATAAGCTATCACCCGACCATACTGCATCAACACCGCGCCTAACCCGAGCTTAGATGCATCGGTGTATAACACAAAATATCCTTGCCCGGCTGGCATGGCTAGCATTAGCGCTGAAATGAGAGCTTGCTTCAAAGTATCAAAGCTCTTCTGACATACATCACTACACACGAACTTATCATTCTTCTTGGTCAGTGAAGTGAGCGGCACTGCTATCGACGAAAACTCCTAGATAAACTTACGGTAGTAACCTGCAAAACCCATAAAACTGCGGATCTCCGAAGCGTTCTTCGGCTCGACCCATTCCTTAACGGCTGTCACCTTTGCTGGATCCACCTCAATACCACTGCTAGACACTATGTGACCCAAAAAAGCTACATTCTCCAACCAGAATTCGCACTTACTGAACTTCGCAAATAACTTGCGACTCTTAGGATCTGTAAAACTGTCTTCAAGTGCTGACTGTGCTCCTCATGTCTCACGAGCAAATAAGTATATCGTCAACGAACATTATGAAGAATTGATCAAGATAGGGCTGAAATACTCGGTTCATGAGGTCTATGAAAATCGCTGGAGCATTCGTCAGTCCAAACGGCATCACCAAGAACTCGTAATGCCCATACCTGGTTCTAAAGGCTGTCTTGTGAACATCTGCATCTTTCACCTTCAGATGATGATACCCCGATCGAAGATCTATTTTTGAGAACACTGTGGCTCCCTACAATTGATCAAACAAGTCCTCGATCCTTGGAAGCGGGTATTTATTCTTGATCGTTACCTTGTTCAACTCTCGGTAATCGATGCAAAGTCTCATGCTCCCATCTTTTTTCTTCACAAATAGCAATGGTGCGCCCCATGGTGAGAAAATAAGGAAGATGAATTCCTTGTCCAGAAGCTCCTGAATCTGCTGTTTGAGTTCTAGCATCTCAGCTGGAGCTAATCGGTACGGTGCCTTTGAGATTGGTACAGTGCCTGGCATAAGATCAATTTAAAACTCCACCTCTCTCTCTGGTGGAAGGCCTGTGACGTCATCTGGAAAGACGTTGGGAAATTCTCTGACTACTGTATATCAGTTAATGACGGAGTGGTTAAGTCAGGTGCAGACACAATGCTAGCCAAGAAGGCCTGACACTCTTTGGAAATAAATCTCTGTGTCTGCATGCAAGATATCATGCGAGGGAAGCTCCTCCATCTAGCTGGCTCAAAGAGAAACTGCTCCATACCCAAAGGTCTTACTAACACTGACATTTTCTGGAAGTCGATAAGGACTCTGTTCTTGGTCAACCAGTCCATTCCCAGAATGATATCAAATTCTGGCATCGGCAGCACAATCAAATCGACGTATACTAATTGGCCTTGCAGCTCGAGGTCGATGTCTTTGACCACGCTAGTAGCTGACAATTCTTCCCCTGATGGGACTGTCAATGAGTAACTCACGTCGAGCCCAATAGACTTAACGTCTAAATGATTAGCGAATGTCTCTGAAATAAAAGAGTGGGTGGCTCCTGAGTCTATCAGGGCCTTCGTGGCTAGTCTCTTTATGAATATATTTCCTGAGAGACTTTAGCACAACAAGAAACTTATCTCCTCAAAATTCGAACCTTAATCTCAGGCATAGAAGAAATTTATATCCCATAACACCCAAAAATATTACTAGCACACTAATAAACCCAAATGAAATTCCAACACATGCATGAAAAAGTACTACAGTGCTTAATTAAATAGTTTACCAGTCAATAACGTCGTGTCTAGGTTCGCCTCCTGAGCATGCATGGCAAACACTCTGCCCTGAGTTGGCTGCCTCCACTGTGGGCAATCCTTTAGCATGTGGTCACTGGCTCCACATTTGAAACATTTACCTGACTCATACAAACACTGTCCCGAGTGCTGGCGGTTGCACTTCGGGCACACCAGGTGCTCTCCTGGCCTTTGTGGCACCTTCTGCTGTGGCATAGGACCCTTTTCCTTTGGCGGTCCCTGATAAGGCTTCTTCCCTGGCTGCCCCTGGAACGGCCTTTTAAACTGAGGTCGCTGATGCTGTTGCTGTGGGGCTTGATAGGGCCTTTTGCCCTGCCTGTCAGCATCAATATACCTCTGATCCTGCTTTACCACCAAAGCTTTAGACACGGCAACTGCATATGTAGTAGGACCAGCTACTCGGACATCTCGGCGCAAGATCGGCCGCAACCCATCCATGAAATGCCTCAACTTTCCCTGGGCATCATTAGCTATCAGGGGCACAAAGTAACACCCCCTTTCAAACTTCCTGACAAATTCTGCAACACTACTGTCTCCCTGTCGGAATGTCATGAATTCCCTGGTCAGTCTGGATCGTACTTCTTCAGTGAAGTACTTGGAGTAGAATACTTCCTTAAATCCATCCCAAGAAAGGGTCTGCAAATTCACTGCCACGGATGCGCTCTCCCACCACAGTCTGGCGTCCCCGGTCAGTAGAAATGTGGCACACCTGACCCTATCTGCATCTTGCAACTCCATAAAAGCAAAAATCACCTCGATGGATTTAATTCATCCCTCGGCTATCATCGGGTCAGTGGTCCCCAAAAACTCCTTTGGGCTCATCCGCCTGAACCTCTCGTATACTACCTCTGGTCTGGGTCTCGCCTCTGTGTTTTCCGCAGCCTGGTTCCTCGCAAACTGGGAGAAAAACTGCGTCATACCTGCGAGCATCTGCGCCTGCATATCTGGCGGTGGAGGTGGGGGATTGGCCCTCCCCTCATCTCGAGGCTCTCGGTCCTCTTCCCTAGCATCACGGTCAATCAAACATCTAAGAGGCATACTGTTCCAGAGTTTACCCAACACGTAAGCCCAACATGCATGAATATGATATAAATAACATAAGATGCACGTACTTGAACTATAAAATATGCACATGCTGAAATAAGAACTTAATGTTTATTACATAACATAAATTTAAAATATTAAAACTTACAGACTTGAGGTGTGACTTCGTGAGCTTCTTGCGACTAGCGGTAGGCATAACCCTTTACAAGAACACCGCTCTGATACCAACTATAACGTCCTGTATTTTAAAATACTTGAAATTTGTGGAAGAAATAAAAATTTATTAAAATAAATCGTGAACCTTCACAATTCGAGAAAAAACTGTTCATCTCAACATAGTTGCAACCAAAGATCTCAAAATAAAGTTTTCAAAAAATACTTGTTTAAAATCTCATAATCGATAACATAAATCAGAGTATTTTGAACGTTTCGTTAACTCTTAAAAAATGGGCGGTCCTCGGGTCTAGCCTCCTACTCAGTCCAAGCCAACTCCTTGGTCCCCACCTCTCGTCTCCTAAAATGCATCCTCACCTGTATTGATCAAGTCTAGTGAGTCTAAAGACTCAACACGTATACACTGGGAGTAACGAGTAATACGTAATAAAATCACATGCGAATTTAACATAGGTCATACATACTTGAACTTGAAGGTGCGTACAAAAGCTTGAACTTACATACATACATACATAGACGTTCCATAACGTGAAACTTTTCTTAAACATGCTTTCATACTTGTACATATTTGAACATACATAACTTCATCATTTTGCGTAGAGGCATGTTTCAAAGCAAGTGACCCATACATAAATACGCCTGATCAGACTAAACCATAGTACTGGGCTGACAGGGAAAATCCACTGCCACATACATGAGATCTCCGTTCATGATTTAACGGGTGGATTGGTCCCTGGTCAAGCTTTTGCGTAGTCTCATTACGAAATTCATCGAAATATACTCCCCATGTCTAGTCAGAACTATACAAATTCTGTAAGAAATCTTTTGATCTCTATCTTTCTGTCTTTTCTGTTAGCAATTCAAACATATCAGTACAATTTCAACCAATATTTCAATACAAATTCTGTCGTAGCTACTCTAATCTGTCTATATCAACATTATCTGCTCGGATATAATACATTTTCAATCATCAAACTGAAAATTGAATTCACTACGGTGCATTTCTGACCCTATCTGCGATTTCAGATTCGAACTACTGACATAAACAAATCAGTTAATAACATAAATTAAAGAAGAAATACCCACCTGGTATTCTGTTCTGACTGTCGATATCAAATTCTGTTGACAATTCTGAAACATTCTGATATCACAAGATAATCAGTCTCATACAAAACACAAAATCACATATCTGTTACTCTGATCGATGCTCTGCTCTGATTATCGAATTCAAGTTCTGAACACTCTGATTACATTTCTAAACTGCTGTAATTCTCGAATTCAGCTCTGATTCGGTTTGAACTGTATATACTCTCATCTGTTCACAATAATCTGTAACATATACGGATTCAAAACAACAGTAATATCAAATCAAGGACAAAATATCAATATCCTATACAGATCTAGTGAGTTCAGTGAACTCATAAAACAATGATTCCTGATAAATATCTTCATGTCATTCTGATCAACTGTTATATCTCCGCTGCAATTCAAATATACTCCCCAAAACAATATAAGATGTCTCAAATACTGATTTAGAAAAATAACAATATTCAGCAGATTTAAAACAACAGTCGAATAAAATAATCTGTCAAATCAAACAAAATACATTTCTGACATTTCTGAACTTTCTGAACTTCCTGGTCTTTCTGATATCGGTATCATTCTCGGTCACTGATCACAATCTCAACTGTATCAAAATCAATCAGAACACTCCTGAACATAATGAGGCATGCCGAAGAGAAACAATAAATCAAATGTAATTCCCAGCCAATACTCTGATCTATCAATTATTTCTGTATCATTCTGTACGTTCAGTGTCATCTTGTACTGAATTCTAAAGTACAAACAGTATCTAGTATCAATTCAATTCTGAAATCTATCTTTCTGATATATATAGCAAATCTGAAATCTTATCTGGCAACATCAGCCAATTCGTACATCATTGGCAAATATGCCAATGCTAGGCACGATTTCAGTACATCTACTGAGTACATAAGGATACCATCTGTTTCTTTCTGTAACAATCGAGTCATATACGACAATATCAAAGGAATTCTAAATCTAGAATCCTTATTGCAAAATCTCTACTCAGCCATATCTGGTCTGAATCTTATATTCTCCTGAAAGGAATCTATAATAATTCTGTACTTGTTCAGCATATTAACATCAATAATGCAGTCAAATCAGAAAACACAAGTACATCATAATCTAGCTCACTCTAGTTTTCATCTTACTGTAGTATACAATATGTCACAGAAATCTCTGATATCAATCTTTCTTTTCCCAAAAGGTACAAAGATTAATACTACAGCACTACAGACCCAACAGGTACTGTAGAATCCGTAAATCAGTCTACGTATAAGCCATGCATAATTCTAGATTTTTAAATTTAATTGACTTCATTGCATGATTATTTTAAATGCATTTCTTTGAAGTTAATTATTTTATTATTTCAGTTCAGTAGTTTGATTTTTTAGCATTTCAGTTATTTCAGTGAGGCCGGACCGGAGTTGGAGTTTTGAGATAGAATTTAAGATTTGAGAAATATTTCCAGGATTTAATTTAGCTAGCAAGTAAGTTAATTTAAGTTAAAAAGGAGGTTTGAGGATTTATTTTAATTATTTGAGGTGAGTAGAAAAATTAGTTCATTTAAGTTTCTTAATTAAGAAATTAGTTCACTAAATTAATTAAAGGATTAGTGAGGCTTTTAAGGATTATAAATTTACTAGTTAGGAAATAATTCCCCTACCTTTTATTATTAAATTTCGGCCCCCATAGTGCTAGGCAATGCATTTGCCAACTCATCAAACTTTGACCCATTCTTGATTAGTTTAAGATGTTAAGTTTTTTTTTTTTAATTATTTTGTTCCACCTTAATTAATTAATGTTAGAGCACTATCCTACCCCTTGATTGGCAGGATAAAATCGGCCACTATACTCTAGAATCACCCAAGGGATCATTTGATAGCAATTCAAATTCAAAATTCAAATGCAAGAAGACTTGGTCTTGATATGATCCTTATATCTTGCACCATCCTCCTCACCCCTCATAACCACTCCATCACACTCCCTCCCCACCGAAATCAGACCCCTTTTCAGTAGAAAAAACGTGAGTAATAGCTAGGGAGAAAGGGAGAAAAAAATCGAGCAATCAAGGTAGAGAAGCTAGCCACTCCGTCTCCTCCGCGTCGCGTCGTCGTTGTTTCTTTTCGTTTCTATTTCAAACGAATCCAAGGCATGTATATACTTTTTCTAAACCTCAATCAAGTCATATTAGCAAGTATTTTTCAGTACATGATCAGATTTTATCATTTCAAAAACCGAAATTTTCAGCAAAACAAGAAAGAAAATTCTGCACAGATTTTATCGACTTCCATGCTTCACGATTGGTATGTTTTGTTTCGATTTCAGGGATGGATCATTCCAGGGGCTCAAAGCTGATTATGGACATGTACTAGGACATGTTAGGGCCATGTTAGAACGTTTGTTTCAGTCCCATGCTTGCTGGAAAAACCGAAATGACAGCAAGTCCCATAGGTGCAGGAAATGGTGTTCGAAAATTCAGTTCCTTGTCTTGAGGGTTTGATCTGATCTTGGCTGTCCCAAGGGCTCTTAGCCATGGTTGGATCACTCCCCTAGCATGTCTAAGACGTGACTAAGTCGCCCTTTTGGTGGCTTGGTCCATGACTCATCGGTTTTTAAATAAACAACACGAACAGCCCCTCCCCCTCTCGGTTTCCCTTCTTTTGACAGCATATGAGTTTCGAAATTGTGGGGTTTGATGTGAATCTTGGTTGGCC
Source organism: Primulina eburnea (assembly GCF_022965805.1). NCBI lineage: Eukaryota > Viridiplantae > Streptophyta > Magnoliopsida > Lamiales > Gesneriaceae > Primulina > Primulina eburnea. The sequence continues at coordinate 9,473,524 of NC_133117.1, forward strand.
TAGGGCCCTTAGCCACGGTTTACACCTTGCCCTAGATGTCTAGATCGTGCCATGGTCAATCAAATGGCCACTGGAACGACACGAGACATCCATCGAAGTAACACACTACACACGCATACAAAAGCATTATCGGTTGGAGTTTCGGTTTTGTTTCTGGTATGGTTCGAATTGTGGCTGGCCAAAAGCCCTTAGCCATGGTGCAAATCATTCCTTAGGACGTTGGTAAGGGTCTCTGGTCGGTGGTTCACGCCCCAATGGCCGATAGACTCGAAACCAACACAAGACGAACAAGTGCGCAGCTGCTGTATTTTTGACAGCAAGTATGCTGCTGTTCAGAGGCGTCGTTTGAGTTCTTGGTTGGCTTTTAGCCCATGACCTTGGACTGTACAATGCCTTATTGAGTTAGGAAGGTCATGTTTTCGACCGTTCGTCATTCGGATCATTTTTGAGGTCGTACGAGAATTTACGGTGCGATGTGCCAAATTGACTCTCGAAAGAGCGTTTCAGGTTTTGGCCCCCATTTCACCTAGATTTCGACCCTCATAATTTTAGGAGCATAAATTCATAATTTTAAGTGTATTTTAATCATGAAGTCACGTTGGTTCAGTGTTGGTTCGGGTTGGTTTAAAGTCATGATTAAAATACGAGGTCGTTAGACGTAATTGTCGCATCTTTTGAACGTAAATGGCAAGGTTGGTCAAGAAAATCCATTTCATATTTTCCATGGCATTTTAGGTTGCAGCGAGCCTGGGAACGATCCAATCCAGTTGGTAAAATATACAGGAATTTTCATTATGCCAGTTAATTATTTTACGTGCATAAAAACAGAAAATGATATTTTTGAGATTTATGCGATATGGCTTGTGGTTCATTCACTATGTGGGAGTGATATTTTATGCGGTCGCCAGTGACCGCTCAGTTCAGTTTGGTACCATCCGGTCGCCAGTGACCGGTCAGATCAGTTTCAGTTTCAGCCTCCCCGGTAGCCAGTTACCGACCAGTTTCAGCTTAGTGCAGTGGCCACAGGCGTAAAACATAATCTCAACAGAAAATTTTACCAGTTATTTCAGTACAGGCTCCAAGGAGCAAACATTTTTTACTGTGATTATCAGTTCAGTTATGCACGTATTATAATTGCTCAGTACAGATTATTTTCAGCATGCCTAATGACATGATATTTTACCCCATGCATATTTTACTTCAGATTTTACTCGTTACCTGCGATATATGCATGCTGAGTCTTTAGGCTCACTAGACTTGATTGTTGTAGGTACTGATGAGGCCAGGGCCGAGGGCGGGGATCAGTGAGCCAGCTTGGGTCGGCAGTAGTGGCACCCGAGGACCTCAGTGCAGCAGTGTTTATTTTATTCCGCAAACAAACATTTTATCAGTCGTTGGATAAATTTTAAAATTGTTATTTTTGGCAACTTTATTTTCTTCCGCTGCAATATTTTGGAAACATTGAACTCGATTCATCAGTGATTTTATGAACGAGGCCAGTGAAGTTCTTTTAAAAAGAAAATTTTTAATTTTCCGCAAATTTTCAAAGCAAGGATTTTCGGGCCTTCACAGTTGGTATCAGAGCATATGTTCTTGTAAAGGGTTACACTACTACTGACCATGAGAAGCTCACGAAGTCACGTCTTCGGTCTGTAAGTTTTACATTTCAGCATTTTATTTAAAGCACAAATTACTTTGACAGCATGCTTCCATGAAATAGTTTACAATCAGATCTTTTCAGTATTCATTTAAAATAAATTATGGAATTATGCATGTTGGGTACGTTTGGAATTGGACATGTCTAAGAATTCGAATATTGGGCTTTAGTAGAGGTTGAAAATGATTTGACTATATTAATTTTTAGTTCAGTATTGTTGATGTCCTCCTTATGGGTTATAAGTTAATCTTGAAATTATGAATGCTGTTGAGACTTGTAGAATTTCTAAGAAATTATTAATGGTTCTTGGTTGCTAGTCGAGTAAATTTTTGAGGATTTCATATAAGCAATAGCGATTCGAAGACTACGACAATCTTTAGGATTATAAATGTACAATTTGAGGATTTTAATTATCTATGGAAATGTAAGATTAATTATGAGAATTTATTTAGGATGCATGCTCTACATAGTTGGATTTAAGGATCGAATTGCGGAAATTGAGAATTTTAAGGATTAAATGCGAACTTTTGAGAAATTGGAATTTTAAGTATTTATATAAATGTAAGACGTGTTATAGGAATTAATTTTGGGTTTAATAAACTTAAGACTGTTGAACCTTATGATACGGGAAATCTATAAAATGAAATTGGGAATACTGAGGACTAATGGGTAATTGTGAAATTTTCGAGATTTAGGGAAAAATTGGACGACATTCGAGGAAAGTAAGAATTAATTATACAATTTTAAGAAATTTGAGAACTTATTTAGTAGTAAGTGAGAATTGAACGGTTTAATTGGTAGGAATTTTTGGTTATTTAGGCTCGAAGGAAATATAGAATATTAAAATATTTGGGTTATTATGAATGGTAACCAAGGACTTTGTAGGGTGAATCAATCTTAAGCGTGAAAATTTAAGAGTTAGTGAAATAATGTTGTGGCAAATTAAGAATTTAAAGTGATGGCAATTTAAGGTAAATTTGATCGGTTAGTTAAGTTATAAGGACAGACATTGAGTTAGTAAATTTTTGGGAACATAAGTTTGATGTGTCACAAGTTTTAGTCAGGATCTTAACAGTTAAAATTATACCTTGTGAGAATTTAAAATTTTAAAAAGTTGGGGTACGATGATGGTTAGTTTAATTGGTAAATGCACGTAAGAGGTGAGGTAGACACCTTGCCTTGAGAAATTTTGGAAGTCATTAACAAACTTGGGACTAAACGGATATGTGTATTGAAATTATTTTATTCAAAGCTATTTGGATTAGGTAAGTCTGAATTTCAAATTTATGGGATATTTGTTCATACGGAAATTTTGGGTGAAATAAAAACAAAAGGGAATTAGTTGTGTTCAATATTAGTTATCAATTGATGAATATTAAGATTTTTTTATCGAGTAAGAAATCTAAAACCTCGATATGGGGATTCTAGAATTCTATGGGTTATAAGTAAAATTGATTTATTAAAGTTAGTCTAATGCTATCATGGGCTAATTTATTAAGTTTATATGCTAGAATTAAGTAAGCATTAAGGATACATAAGAATGCGACACTTGTTCCAATGAGGAAGTTCAGAGTCCTAGGCCTCAACTAGATTGTAATTGGGAAGAGGATAGTGAGCAGGTAATTGATGCTAGAAGTGTTATTATTAAGGTAGAAGGTCGATGTTGTATAATTGAGTTTTAGGGATTAATGTTATTCGAGGTTTAAGATGTACAACGATTTCACACCCGGAATGCACTTGTAAATAATAAGTTACGTAAGTTTAGTGCCGTAAAATAAAGATTCGATTCAAGGATTTTAGGCTAATACTACTATGAGGTTGAAATAAGGTGTAACTTTTAAGCGTTCTACTGAGAATAGTAGTTGGTCAGTAAGTTTTGGTACAGAGGTTTCTTAAGTCGAACTGCATAAATGATAATATAATAAGTCGATGAATATTGCTAGTATAGTATAAGAAAATTAAGGAGCGATAAGTTTAGACATCCGTCTCTAGTATGAGAAACTGCGGGATAAGTCAAAATTCGGGGCTATAGTTGAATAGAACTAAGTCACCATAAGTTGTTTTAAGTTGCGATTCACAAACGAGGACTTTGGTAGACAAATTTATTTAGGATTGAGGAGACGTAAGGACGGCTTAATATTTATCTTATCAGAGTAGCGCATCGGAAGCGTGGATTATTAGGATTCTAGAATTAAGAACCTAAACTTTTTGTTTATCAATGATAAGCGAATTTCGAGGACAAAATTTCTTTTAAGGGGGGAAGGATTGTAGAATCCGTAAATCAGTCTACGTATAAGCCATGCATAATTCTAGATTTTTAAATTTAATTGACTTCATTGCATGATTATTTTAAATGCATTTCTTTGAAGTTAATTATTTTATTATTTCAGTTCAGTAGTTTGATTTTTAGCATTTCAGTTATTTCAGTTAGGCCGGACCGGAGTTGGAGTTTTGAGATAGAATTTAAGATTTGAGAAATATTTCCAGGATTTAATTTAGCTAGCAAGTAAGTTAATTTAAGTTAAAAAGGAGGTTTGAGAATTTATTTTAATTATTTGAGGTGAGTAGAAAAATTAGTTCATTTAAGTTTCTTAATTAAGAAATTAGTTCACTAAATTAATTAAAGGATTAGTGAGGCTTTTAAGGATTATAAATTTACTAGTTATGAAATAATACCCCTACCTTTTATTATTAAATTTCGGCCCCCATAGTGCTAGGCAATGCATTTGCCAACTCATCAAACTTTGACCCATTCTTGATTAGTTTAAGATGTTAAGTTTTTTTTTTAAATTATTTTGTTCCACCTTAATTAATTAATGTTAGAGCACTATCCTACCCCTTGATTGGCAGGATAAAATCGGCCACTATACTCTAGAATCACCCAAGGGATCATTTGATAGCAATTCAAATTCAAAATTCAAATGCAAGAAGACTTGGTCTTGATATGATCCTTATATCTTGTACCATCCTCCTCACCCCTCATAACCACTCCATCACACTCCCTCCCCACCAAAATCAGACCCCTTTTCAGTAGAAAAAACGTGAGTAATAGCTAGGGAGAAAGGGAGAAAAAAATCGAGCAATCAAGGTAGAGAAGCTAGCCACTCCGTCTCCTCCGCGTCGCGTCGTCGTTGTTTCTTTCGTTTCTATTTCAAACGAATCCAAGGCATGTATATACTTTTTCTAAACCTCAATCAAGTCATATTAGCAAGTATTTTTCAGTACATGATCAGATTTTATCATTTCAAAAACCGAAATTTTCAGCAAAACAAGAAAGAAAATTCTGCACAGATTTTATCGACTTCCATGCTTCACGATTGGTATGTTTTGTTTCGATTTCAGGGATGGATCGTTCCAGGGGCTCAAAGCTGATTATGGACATGTACTAGGACATGTTAGGGCCATGTTAGAACGTTTGTTTCAGTCCCATGCTTGCTGGAAAAACCGAAATGACAGCAAGTCCCATAGGTGCAGGAAATGGTGTTCGAAAATTCAGTTCCTTGTCTTGAGGGTTTGATCTGATCTTGGCTGCCCCAAGGGCTCTTAGCCATGGTTGGATCACTCCCCTAGCATGTCTAAGACGTGACTAAGTCGCCCTTTTGGTGGCTTGGTCCATGACTCATCGGTTTTTAAATAAACAACACGAACAGCCCCTCCCCCTCTCGGTTTCCCTTCTTTTGACAGCATATGAGTTTCGAAATTGTGGGGTTTGATGTGAATCTTGGTTGGCCTAGGGCCCTTAGCCACGGTTTACACCTTGCCCTAGATGTCTAGATCGTGCCATGGTCAATCAAATGGCCACTGGAACGACACGAGACATCCATCGAAGTAACACACTACACACGCATACAAAAGCATTATTGGTTGGAGTTTCGGTTTTGTTTCTGGTATGGTTCGAATTGTGGCTGGCCAAAAGCCCTTAGCCATGGTGCAAATCATTCCTTAGGACGTTGGTAAGGGTCTCTGGTCGGTGGTTCACGCCCCAATGGCCGATAGACTCGAAACCAACACAAGACGAACAAGTGCGCAGCTGCTGTATTTTTGACAGCAAGTATGCTGCTGTTCAGAGGCGTCGTTTGAGTTCTTGGTTGGCTTTTAGCCCATGACCTTGGACTGTACAATGCCTTATTGAGTTAGGAAGGTCATGTTTTCGACCGTTCGTCATTCGGATCATTTTTGAGGTCGTACGAGAATTTACGGTGCGATGTGCCAAATTGACTCTCGAAAGAGCGTTTCAGGTTTTGGCCCCCATTTCACCTAGATTTCGACCCTCATAATTTTAGGAGCATAAATTCATAATTTTAAGTGTATTTTAATCATGACGTCACGTTGGTTCAGTGTTGGTTCGGGTTGGTTTAAAGTCATGATTAAAATACGAGGTCGTTAGACGTAATTGTCGCATCTTTTGAACGTAAATGGCAAGGTTGGTCAAGAAAATCCATTTCATATTTTCCATGGCATTTTTAGGTTGCAGCGAGCCTGGGAACGATCCAATCCAGTTGGTAAAATATACAGGAATTTTCATTGTGCCAGTTAATTATTTTACGTGCATAAAAACAGAAAATGATATTTTTGAGATTTATGCGATATGGCTTGTGGTTCATTCACTATGTGGGAGTGATATTTTATGCAGTCGTCAGTGACCGCTCAGTTCAGTTTGGTACCATCCGGTCGCCAGTGACCGGTCAGATCAGTTTCAGTTTCAGCCTCCCCGGTAGCCAGTTACCGACCAGTTTCAGCTTAGTGCAGTGGCCACAGGCGTAAAACATAATCTCAACAGAAAATTTTACCAGTTATTTCAGTACAGGCTCCAAGGAGCAAACATTTTTTACTGTGATTATCAGTTCAGTTATGCACGTATTATAATTGCTCAGTACAGATTATTTTCAGCATGCCTAATGACATGATATTTTACCCCATGCATATTTTGCTTCAGATTTTACTCGTTACCTGCGATATATGCATGCTGAGTCTTTAGGCTCACTAGACTTGATTGTTGTAGGTACTGATGAGGCCAGGGCCGAGGGCGGGGACCAGTGAGCCAGCTTGGGTCGGCAGTAGTGGCACCCGAGGACCTCAGTGCAGCAGTGTTTATTTTATTCCGCAAACAACATTTTATCAGTCGTTGGATAAATTTTAAAATTGTTATTTTTGGCAACTTTATTTTCTTCCGCTGCAATATTTTGGAAACATTGAACTCGATTCATCAGTGATTTTATGAACGAGGCCAGTGAAGTTCTTTTAAAAAGAAAATTTTTAATTTTCCGCAAATTTTCAAAGCAAGGATTTTCGGGCCTTCACAGTTGGTATCAGAGCATATGTTCTTGTAAAGGGTTACACTACTACTGACCATGAGAAGCTCACGAAGTCACGTCTTCGGTCTGTAAGTTTTACATTTCAGCATTTTATTTAAAGCACAAATTACTTTGACAGCATGCTTCCATGAAATAGTTTACAATCAGATCTTTTCAGTATTCATTTAAAATAAATTATGGAATTATGCATGTTGGGTACGTTTGGAATTGGACATGTCTAAGAATTCGAATATTGGGCTTTAGTAGAGGTTGAAAATGATTTGACTATATTAATTTTTAGTTCAGTATTGTTGATGTCCTCCTTATGGGTTATAAGTTAATCTTGAAATTATGAATGCTGTTGAGACTTGTAGAATTTCTAAGAAATTATTAATGGTTCTTGGTTGCTAGCCGAGTAAATTTTTGAGGATTTCATATAAGCAATAGCGATTCGAAGACTACGACAATCTTTAGGATTATAAATGTACAATTTGAGGATTTTAATTATCTATGGAAATGTAAGATTAATTATGAGAATTTATTTAGGATGCATGCTCTACATAGTTGGATTTAAGGATCGAATTGCGGAAATTGAGAATTTTAAGGATTAAATGCGAACTTTTGAGAAATTGGAATTTTAAGTATTTATATAAATGTAAGACGTGTTATAGGAATTAATTTTGGGTTTAATAAACTTAAGACTGTTGAACCTTATGATACGGGAAATCTATAAAATGAAATTGGGAATACTGAGTACTAATGGGTAATTGTGAAATTTTCGAGATTTAGGGAAAAATTGGACGACATTCGAGGAAAGTAAGAATTAATTATACAATTTTAAGAAATTTGAGAACTTATTTAGTAGTAAGTGAGAATTGAACGGTTTAATTGGTAGGAATTTTTGGTTATTTAGGCTCGAAGGAAATATAGAATATTAAAATATTTGGGTTATTATGAATGGTAACCAAGGACTTTGTAGGGTGAATCAATCTTAAGCGTGAAAATTTAAGAGTTAGTGAAATAATGTTGTGGCAAATTAAGAATTTAAAGTGATGGCAATTTAAGGTAAATTTGATCGGTTAGTTAAGTTATAAGGACAGACATTGAGTTAGTAAATTTTTGAGAACATAAGTTTGATGTGTCACAAGTTTTAGTCAGGATCTTAACAGTTAAAATTATACCTTGTGAGAATTTAAAATTTTAAAAAGTTGGGGTACGATGATGGTTAGTTTAATTGGTAAATGCACGTAAGAGGTGAGGTAGACACCTTGCCTTGAGAAATTTTGGAAGTCATTAACAAACTTGGGACTAAACGGATATGTGTATTGAAATTATTTTATTCAAAGCTATTTGGATTAGGTAAGTCTGAATTTCAAATTTATGGGATATTTGTTCATACGGAAATTTTGGGTGAAATAAAAACAAAAGGGAATTAGTTGTGTTCAATATTAGTTATCAATTGATGAATATTAAGATTTTTTTTATCGAGTAAAAAATCTAAAACCTCGATATGGGGATTCTAGAATTCTATGGGTTATAAGTAAAAATTGATTTATTAAAGTTAGTCTAATGCTATCATGGGCTAATTTATTAAGTTTATATGCTAGAATTAAGTAAGCATTAAGGATACATAAGAATGCGACACTTGTTGCAATGAGGAAGTTCAGAGTCCTAGGCCTCAACTAGATTGTAATTGGGAAGAGGATAGTGAGCAGGTAATTGATGCTAGAAGTGTTATTATTAAGGTAGAAGGTCGATGTTGTATAATTGAGTTTTAGGGATTAATGTTATTCGAGGTTTAAGATGTACAACGATTTCACACCCGGAATGCACTTGTAAATAATAAGTTACGTAAGTTTAGTGCCGTAAAATAAAGATTCGATTCAAGGATTTTAGGCTAATACTACTATGAGGTTGAAATAAGGTGTAACTTTTAAGCGTTCTACTGAGAATAGTAGTTGGTCAGTAAGTTTTGGTACAGAGGTTTCTTAAGTCGAACTGCATAAATGATAATATAATAAGTCGATGAATATTGCTAGTATAGTATAAGAAAATTAAGGAGCGATAAGTTTAGACATCCGTCTCTAGTATGAGAAACTGCGGGATAAGTCAAAATTCGGGGCTATAGTTGAATAGAACTAAGTCACCATAAGTTGTTTTAAGTTGCGATTCACAAACGAGGACTTTGGTAGACAAATTTATTTAGGATTGAGGAGACGTAAGGACGGCTTAATATTTATCTTATCAGAGTAGCGCATCGGAAGCGTGGATTATTAGGATTCTAGAATTAAGAACCTAAACTTTTTGTTTATCAATGATAAGCGAATTTCGAGGACAAAATTTCTTTTAAGGGGGGAAGGATTGTAGAATCCGTAAATCAGTCTACGTATAAGCCATGCATAATTCTAGATTTTTAAATTTAATTGACTTCATTGCATGATTATTTTAAATGCATTTCTTTGAAGTTAATTATTTTATTATTTCAGTTCAGTAGTTTGATTTTTTAGCATTTCAGTTATTTCAGTTAGGCCGGACCGGAGTTGGAGTTTTGAGATAGAATTTAAGATTTGAGAAATATTTCCAGGATTTAATTTAGCTAGCAAGTAAGTTAATTTAAGTTAAAAAGGAGGTTTGAGAATTTATTTTAATTATTTGAGGTGAGTAGAAAAATTAGTTCATTTAAGTTTCTTAATTAAGAAATTAGTTCACTAAATTAATTAAAGGATTAGTGAGGCTTTTAAGGATTATAAATTTACTAGTTATGAAATAATACCCCTACCTTTTATTATTAAATTTCGGCCCCCATAGTGCTAGGCAATGCATTTGCCAACTCATCAAACTTTGACCCATTCTTGATTAGTTTAAGATGTTAAGTTTTTTTTTAAAATTATTTTGTTCCACCTTAATTAATTAATGTTAGAGCACTATCCTACCCCTTGATTGGCAGGATAAAATCGGCCACTATACTCTAGAATCACCCAAGGGATCATTTGATAGCAATTCAAATTCAAAATTCAAATGCAAGAAGACTTGGTCTTGATATGATCCTTATATCTTGTACCATCCTCCTCACCCCTCATAACCACTCCATCACACTCCCTCCCCACCAAAATCAGACCCCTTTTCAGTAGAAAAAACGTGAGTAATAGCTAGGGAGAAAGGGAGAAAAAAATCGAGCAATCAAGGTAGAGAAGCTAGCCACTCCGTCTCCTCCGCGTCGCGTCGTCGTTGTTTCTTTCGTTTCTATTTCAAACGAATCCAAGGCATGTATATACTTTTTCTAAACCTCAATCAAGTCATATTAGCAAGTATTTTTCAGTACATGATCAGATTTTATCATTTCAAAAACCGAAATTTTCAGCAAAACAAGAAAGAAAATTCTGCACAGATTTTATCGACTTCCATGCTTCACGATTGGTATGTTTTGTTTCGATTTCAGGGATGGATCGTTCCAGGGGCTCAAAGCTGATTATGGACATGTACTAGGACATGTTAGGGCCATGTTAGAACGTTTGTTTCAGTCTCATGCTTGCTGGAAAAACCGAAATGACAGCAAGTCCCATAGGTGCAGGAAATGGTGTTCGAAAATTCAGTTCCTTGTCTTGAGGGTTTGATCTGATCTTGGCTGCCCCAAGGGCTCTTAGCCATGGTTGGATCACTCCCCTAGCATGTCTAAGACATGACTAAGTCGCCTTTTTGGTGGCTTGGTCCATGGCTCATCGGTTTTTAAATAAACAACACGAACAGCCCCTCCCCCTCTCGGTTTCCCTTCTTTTGACAGCATATGAGTTTCGAAATTGTGGGGTTTGATGTGAATCTTGGTTGGCCTAGGGCCCTTAGCCACGGTTTACACCTTGCCCCTAGATGTCTAGATCGTGCCATGGTCAATCAAATGGCCACTGGAACGACACGAGACATCCATCGAAGTAACACACTACACACGCATACAAAAGCATTATCGGTTGGAGTTTCGGTTTTGTTTCTGGTATGGTTCGAATTGTGGCTGGCCAAAAGCCCTTAGCCATGGTGCAAATCATTCCTTAGGACTTTGGTAAGGGTCTCTGGTCGGTGGTTCATGCCCCAATGGCCGATAGACTCGAAACCAACACAAGACGAACAAGTGCGCAGCTGCTGTATTTTTGACAGCAAGTATGCTGCTGTTCAGAGGCGTCGTTTGAGTTCTTGGTTGGCTTTTAGCCCATGAACTTGGACTGTACAATGCCTTATTGAGTTAGGAAGGTCATGTTTTCGACCGTTCGTCATTCGGATCATTTTTGAGGTCGTACGAGAATTTACGGTGTGATGTGCCAAATTGACTCTCGAAAGAGCGTTTCAGGTTTTGGCCCCCATTTCACCTAGATTTCGACCCTCATAATTTTAGGAGCATAAATTCATAATTTTAAGTGTATTTTAATCATGACGTCATGTTGGTTCAGTGTTGGTTCGGGTTGGTTTAAAGTCATGATTAAAATACGAGGTCGTTAGACGTAATTGTCGCATCTTTTGAACGTAAATGGCAAGGTTGGTCAAGAAAATCCATTTCATATTTTCCATGGCATTTTTAGGTTGCAGCGAGCCTGGGAACGATCCAATCCAATCCAGTTGGTAAAATATACAGGAATTTTCATTATGCCAGTTAATTATTTTACGTGCATAAAAACAGAAAATGATATTTTTGAGATTTATGCGATATGGCTTGTGGTTCATTCACTATGTGGGAGTGATATTTTATACGGTCGTCAGTGACCGCTCAGTTCAGTTTGGTACCATCCGGTCGCCAGTGACCGGTCAGATCAGTTTCAGTTTCAGCCTCCCCGGTAGCCAGTTACCGACCAGTTTCAGCTTAGTGCAGTGGCCACAGGAGTAAAACATAATCTCAACAGAAAATTTTACCAGTTATTTCAGTACAGGCTCCAAGGAGCAAACATTTTTTACTGTGATTATCAGTTCAGTTATGCACGTATTATAATTGCTCAGTACAGATTATTTTCAGCATGCCTCATGACATGATATTTTATGTCACGCCCCGAGACCGGGGTTAGTCGACACCGGCATTGTTTTACAACCACACAATTGAAAACAATAAGCCTCGTAGTACAGTATAAACCAAAAACCAGTTTATTACTCATAATCAATCAAAAGATTGTCTTTACAACGTAGATTCTTAAAATGATAAAATTATGCGGAAGAGTTTACAACTTACTAAGCCAAAACTAATGTAAACTTCTTGAATCATCTTATTATCAGCTCCAAAACTGGTCTTGTTCATCTTCCTCGATTTTCTTTTTTGTTTATCTGGGGAGGGTAGAGTAAGGGGTGAGTATTTTGGGAAATACTCAGCAAGTGAGGGCCGTTCGAGCACAATATAACAACATGCATAATTTCGAAAATCACATGACTTGCACTTACGTAACATTATTCATATCATATGCATAACATTTACCAGCACTGAGATTCATCTACTTTCTATGGTTTACTGATATCAGTCCCTAATTTTTACTCCTCTAAGGGGGCGAGGCCGTATAGCGGTTATGTCCCCCACCGCGTAAGGGTGCGTCATGGTTGGGATTCCCACCCATATACAGTCGAATCCTCACAGTGCTCAAAACCATATGACAACCAACACAAGAACGGAGTAGAAGAAGAACGTACTCGACCGTATTTTCAAAAAACGGAATAAATATGCATAAACGAAAGTTTAATCTTTAAAACAAGCCCACTTACCTTAGGTATGCTAAAAATCAGCCGTCTTGAAAAATTCACTGCACCCTATTTCACCGTTGGATCGGACTCAAAATTTTACAGTACGTTCACAAGTACGTTAAATATATTATGAACGGTGGAGATCGGGTTTGGAAGTCGTTTAGGCCTGTTCATACAGAAAAACCGTAGGTATGCTAAATTTCCGCCTAAAATCTGAGCAGTTTTCTTTCAAAGGCTATAAACGAAAAACTAACCGTTGGATTTTGCTGAAATTTGGATATGTTATGCGAAACATACCGAAGCATATTTTGAACGGTGGAGATCGGATTCCGAGCAACCGAGCGAGAGAAACAAATTTCTGAACTTCAAAAGAATTTTGACGACTCGTGCAGAATTTTTGGGAGGAATTTCGAAAATTGAAGAGTAAAATTCCGAAAATTGAGGTGTGAAATTTGAATGTGAGGTCCTCCTATTTATAGAGGGATGGTAAAAATCTTGTCATAATTTGATTGATATCTTTCCATAATTTGGAGATGTTCCTTCCATAAATTCGAGATAATCCTTCCATAAATATTGATATGCTTCCTTGTTGAGAAAATCTACCTTTTATGTAATATTTCCTTCCAATTTGGTTGATATCCAGCCTTACATGATTTGTACTGAATTTTGAATTTCATGTATTTATTGGCTTGAAATTTCAAATACCATGTATTATTTAATATTTTTGAATTTATTATAACTCAAAAATAAATCCTTATACATGTCTATATTTAATTAATTACATGCCCAAAAATCTGGGTTCTCACATCCCTCCCTCCTTATTGGAAGTTTCGTCCTCGAAACTTGAGTCGGCTTGACCTTGGAAAAGGTAGTGGTATTGCTTGCACATTTTCCCTTCAAACTCTCATGTACTTTTCTTGTTCTGTGTAGTTTGACCATTGCACCTTGACGTAGGGAATGATACGCCGTCTCAGTACTTGGTCCTTGGTGAATATATACATCTTTATATTTCAGCTCTTTCCCCAAGTTACCTTTGATCGTGAGCGGTTTAATTTTCACAACATGACTTGGGTTCGGGATGTATTTTCTTAGTTTGGGCTTGTGGAATACCTTGTAGATTCTAGATATCTGGTGGCAATGCTATTATGTAAGCCAATGTGCCAATCTCTCCAGAATTTTGAATGGTCCTATGTACCGGGGATTCACTTTTACAGTTTTACTAAATCTAAGGATTCCTTGCATTGATGAGACCTTTATATAAGCCTTTTCACACACTGTGAATTCCACTAGTCTTCTTTTAAGATCATACTAACTCTTTTGTTGGTCCTATGCAGCCTTGAGTATGTCTTTGGTAATGGCCAATTTTTCCATTGTCGCTTGGAATAGTTCTGGCATGTCATGGATGTCTCCTTTATTTTGTTCCAGTACAGTGGTGATCGACACTTCCGTCCGTAAAGGCTTCAAATGGAGTCATCCCAATATTGACGTGATAATTGTTATTGTAGGCGAATTCTATCAGGGGTATATGTTCACTTAAATTACTACTGAAGTCTATGACACATGCCCTTATCAAACCCTCTAGGATTTGAATCATTCTCTCTGTTTGACCACCATTTTAAGGGCGATAAGCCGTATTAAGAGTGACTTTTGTTCTCATGGCTTCTTGAAAGCTATACCACAAACGTGACACAAATCTTGGATATATATCCGACATTATGATTGTTGGCACTCCATATAGCCGCATAATGTTATCCAAGTATAGAGTAGTCAACTTGTCAATATTATAATTCCTTCGAACAAGTGGAAAGTACGTAGATTTTGTGAGTCTATCTACGATTATCCATATCACGTCTTGACTCTGTATTGACTTTGGAAATTCTACTACGAAATCCATGGAAATATGTTCTCATTTCCATTCTGGAATTCTAACTGTTGCAGTAATTCTCCATGTCGCTGATGATCGACTTTCACTTGTTGGCATACTCGTCACTTAAATATAAACTCGGCGACATCTATTTTTATTCTGTTTTGCCAGAAACTTTTTTTTTTTCAAATCTCTATACATCTTTGTACCGATGGTATAGATATAGAATGTTGACTTATGCACCTCTAATGTTGACTTATGCGCCTCTAACATCACTTCTTATCGAAGATTGTCGATGTCTGGCTCACACAATCGTCCTCTCATCCCCAAAATTATGTCTGGGCCCACTTGAAAATCTGACGACTTTATTTCCTTGGCTTGTTCTTTGAACTTCTCTAGTGTCATGTCTCGACTCTGATTTAGCTTGACTGCTTCTAGAAGACATGATTGCACAGAGAGTGATGCTAGGGTTATCTTACCCATGCTTGACTCAAAGTATTGGCTACCTTATTTGCCTTGCTGGCGTGGTAACTTATTGTAAAGATTCTTTGAGTAACTTTATCCACCGTCCTTGTCCCATTTTTAATTCTTTTTGAATGAACAAATATTCGAGACTTTGTGGCCAGTGAGTGAATATTTCACACTTGGCATCGTAGACATAGTGTCTCCAAATTTTCAAAGCAAAATCACTGCTGCCAACTAGAGATCGTGAGTAGCGTAGGTTTGCTCATGTGGCTTCA